>NC_069135.1:56515162-57160162 GCF_026914265.1 Mya arenaria
CAAAGATGCTTGTTAAAATGCTTTAAGGCAAAGTCGTATCTTATTTCAAGGAAAAGAAAAACACATTGTCTGAATAAAAACAAACTATTTTTTCATACAGGCCAACACTGCTTGCATATACTCTAGGGTGTGACCCCCCACCACCCACCCTTGCGTACCAAATACTTCTCCATTTCCTATCAAAACTTCTAACAAATACAATTAAACAATTTTGCGTACTGAATAATGCCAGTTTCTGCGTACCGCTAACCACACTTGAGTCCAGAGTACTCCGTAAAATAAACGCGAACGGAATATGAGGGATGTTCGAACCTACGATTTATTTATTTTGCATTTACGAATTCTTTTATATATATATTATTATTTTATTTGTCAATATTTATTTTGTCTTATATCGGGATAAGGTGTCTTTTTCTCTGTAAAAAGAACTCATCAAGCAATTCCAGTACAGTTCTTTACTATATCCTTAAAAATCTGCATCATCATTAATGATTAATGAATCATTGGTTTAACATACTTGTAAATAATACATTAAAGGAACCACCGTGGCGTATCAGGGATTATGGTCATTGTGTATCGCGGATTAAACATTTCAACAGGGATTAAACCGTCCTTATTTTAGCGCAATCTTTTTTGGCCTGATTAAAATTAGGTTTAGGTCTGCGACCCAATTAGGTCTTGTTTTCATGTTAAATGTACTTTGGCCAGTAAAATATTGCCTATTTTTAGACTGGAAATGGTTATTTTTGTGTAATTTATGCAGACTTTCTCTATCATATTGATGTGAAATGTCCACTTATTTTTTTTAAGTGGTAACATCACGTGATTTCCAACAATCTTATAAACAAAATGCAATCCGGCAAGGTCAAGCTGATGAAATTTTACATTCTTACACTAAAATGCCATTTTGTATTCTACGCACTACATCGCCTTAAATAACGGTTAATATTGACTCATTTTGAACGACTCACAAAATAACTGACTGCCGAATTATAAAATTCACACACAAATAAACCAATTTATTTTTGTGGCATTTTTTTCCATCAAGTAGATATTCAATATTCCATACAGTAACCGCATTTCTTTTAAAATAATGTATGTACACTACCGTACCCCTTTAATAATATAAACTGTCACAGACTTAGTGTCACCCTGATTCGGGCTTTTATTTCATAGATTGGTATTTAATAGAGATATCTGCCATCAAATCGAAATCTATATTCCATTGTTTACAAGATTCTGATATGCGCTTGTTGATCAAGCATTAGTTCAAACATTGGATTATTCGCCTAAGCAAGTTTAATTTATCCCACTGTTTAAGTTATTGCTCAATATAGCACGAATAGCTTTAACTTAAGTAAGAATAAAATTGACATTAAAGATGGCACTGATAGCTTTTCAATAAATTTAATTGATTAAATTTCTTCAAGTCTGTACTTTTCCTATTTTGATATTTTACGATTATTTTACTGTATTATGTAACTTATCTATTTTCAGAAATAAAAAAACGGAATACATTGAGCAGCAGACGGACTCATGAACAGACAACAAACGCATCTGATGAGCAATTTTGCGTGGGAAAAAAGCTGAATATAGATAACCAAAATATCGGAACACCTGCCAATAAGCACTTATCTATAATCAACTTTTGGAGTATAAATAGTTAATGAGACAATACGATGTACACTCATCATACGGTAATAAGACGGTACCGTAATATCGTTTTTTTTTTTTTGCTAATGTGATAGCATTGTAATCAATTCGATAATAGTTAAATGTGAGTCATTAACTGAATAATAATAATTATACAGCAATATTTTAGACATCATACATGTGGACTTACTTAAGCGAGTCAGGCGGTCAAGATGCGCTCCTAGTGAAATATTTATAAATATAAATTATAGCCAGTGGACAAAAATAAGTGTTTGAAAATTGTGCGATTCAACACTTGTTACAAAGAACAGATAAACATCGGTATTTATTCAAGTGTAAGACTGTGTTCTGATATACGGTGACAGTCAAAAAGGTTTAAAAGGGCAGAGCAAATATAACCCGGCTATTACCGACACTAGTGAATGTTTTAATGGATGTATAGACTCAAGATTTCGGTATTTACCTAGCCACATACGGACACATTCCTATAATTAACCCACGGTTCGTGTGTGCTTCATGGATATAGAAACTATATAGCAGACTCATCAATGGAGATTGGCGATACGACACAAGATAAGCCAACAAGATGTAATGGAGATAAAAATAAACTTAAATCTGATGAAGAACTCCACATCGGGGTCGCTGACAATTACCAATTGTTTGATAATTATCGCGGGCTGAAAAACATGACAATGAGTGAAGTGACCGCCGCTGACGGATCGGTTAGCATCGATAAAGGAACGGAGAGCGGGAACGAGGACGCTAATCCCTGTGCAAACATGTCTATAGATATCTCAAAAGAAGAGTCCGATCTCTCAGATTATGGCGAAGAGGACACAACTTGTCAACTCGCAAATCAGGCACTTAGAGCTAAACTTTTGAGCAGTGTGGCTAATTCTGTTACTGGGAACGAGTCCAAATTGCGGGTGTCAGTTTTCGATCATAGGATTATACCGAAGAGATTTGTTATACCAAAGAAGATTGAAAGTAGACCGTCTGTCTGTGGCTTGGACACTGTTGGAATAGACATGAATAAAAGACCTCAGAATTTCAATGGATTTAGTGCCAGAGAAACAGAAAATGGGAAAAGAAAAACACAGATGTCTTACGCTGTGCTTAAGGCCAGTAAAAGACATAATGGTGACAGTGTTTGCTTAAAAACGTCACCAACAAGTCCCGATGATTCGGAAAATGACGTCAGAACAAGATTTGATGTCTTGCTCAGAAATCTCATCGGTGACGTCGACGACCTGCATATGACGTCAACTCCTACGCCAGTGACTTTTTCGAGCGGATATGAAAGTGACTACCCACAAAACAAGGATATTGAAAACAAAACAAAATCGGATAGTAGCAACAGCCTTAAACGTGATAAAAGCAGTGATAGTTCCAAACATAATACTAATAAAATAAGTGAGTTTGTGAACGGATATACGTCAGAGGCACTTACATTAAACAGAAGGACGGGTTCATTACAGGGTAGCCATGAATTTTCCTCACTCCCATCATTTCCTTTGCAATATTCTGAGCCAAATACAGGGTCATTGAAATGGTCGGAAAACAGGGACATTCCTATGGTCAAAGTCTCAGTGAAAGACAGGGATACCGACTCTCAGGGATTTTCGTACGCACAGAGACATAACTATAAGCTGACAAAAGTCACTCGTTCAATGTATGAAATAATCCACGACCTTCAAAATGGTGAGAAGAGTGGCACAGACGGGCGAAAACGGTCACGTAAGGGGCGAAGGTCATCTCAAGAGATCAACAGCTTTCAGGAGAGTGGTAATACAAGTGCGAGGGATTCCAAACTGCGTGGGAGAATTCAATCTGAGGCTGGGATTGTGGATAATAAGACTGACCATCCAGTAACAATGAGGCGCAATGAATCAGCGCCGACGCCTTTTACTGGGGGAGCATTCAGGAGTGTCAGGCGCCCGCTGGGTGGCGAATCCCACCCGTCTCACACAATCCAGCGTAATTTCTCGCATAGTGAGAATACTAGCAGATTAGTGGGCTCGCTTGCAAATGACAATTGTAATAAGGTTCAGAATGACTTGAGAAATCTCCTATGCGACACGTCTGATGTGACAATGTTAAGTGGAGAAAATAATGGCCATCAGAGGGATTTAAATACCCTATCGGGTAGCAATAACACTTTCACCGAGCTTTCAAGTACGGGCGACTCGAGATATAATCAAACTGGGCTTTCAATTAAAAATGAATCAAGTGCAAATGAGGGTCAAAGACGCGCCACTCTTACGGAACAGTTTAAGAAAAGATCAAAACCAGACGACCATGTTTATGAAACCATCCCCGGAGATGAAAAATTATATGAAGAGTGGAAGAAAATGAGACAAAATCCAAAAATACCAAAGATTCGCCGCTTCACAACAATCCCTGATCTTCCCGGAACATTCATACCAAAGGAACCGCCGGCTTTACCCGAGAGAAAATATCTCAATCCCAGTCTGTCACAAAATCCAACCAGAGACAATGATAATTACATATTTATGGGTGACATGAATTCAAATTTTCCCTCCAAACCAAACTTGAACACATCATGTGCTGACCATGGATTAAACCAAATTTCGTCCGGAAATGTTTTGTTCGAATCATCGTTCTTTCAGTGCTACCCATTAGCATACGACAGCAGTCCACAACACGCGGGAAGGACAGACGAAACATCAGACGGATACTGCAGCATTGACAATCTCTCTTTACTGCGTGACAGTGTTAATGATGCATCATTTCCGGATACGCAGCCACGTGACTGGAATTTTTCCAGGCACGAATCGAATTATCCCTATCGACCACCCAGGGACGACTATTTTCTTAGCCCCATGAGCCAGGAAGAAATGCAGGAATTACAAAATACACAGGAACGTTTCAGAACAGAGATTCCTCGTTTACTAAGTCGTCAAAAATCACGTGACGACGATTTAGGGATCTCATTTAGGGCCCATTCGACGTTTGAGCCAATAAAGGAACCAACCAAGCCAATTTTCGTTGCTACTTATGTTTGATATTATATTTAAATATGAGAGACTATTTTATCCAAAAATGATTAGTCATAAGAATAATACAATTTGCAATATTGTTTGTATTTACATTTTTACAAAGACAGATGGTGCTTTATTATTTGTCTCATGGCTGAGCAATATTGGAGACTTTAAAGATTGTTTACAGCCACAATCAAACTGTGACTAATTCAATGATATTCTACCAGATATTAACTAAATCATAGCTCATGTTACAAATGACTGGATTACGTTGGTGTAAAATGATCCATACAATAGATGAATGTTTAAATTACTAATGAAACATGTACGTTATATTTATTAGAGAAAAATGACCATTCCCATGCTAATGGGATGTAAGGAATTCCTTTCACATATCTTTCATGATCTTGCATAAATACTACAATTTTTTTGTCGTGATATATTGTCAATCTTTTCACCTTAAGTACTCGGCCGTTATTCATAAATAATCTTAAGATGAATTCTTAAAATTTTCAAAAGTCAAATTCACAGAATTTTATAGGTGTTTTTAACAATAAAAGAATACTTTTTCAATTAAGACAATGAAAATAAACTATTTCAGAAATAATTCAGTTTTTGATATCATTCGACCAATGAAATACTTAAAGTAGAAAAGTGACTTGTGTTATGAAATTTCTTGATATGTTTTATGAATACTTACAAGTATTTAGAATCTGTAATTACTAAATTTCATTAAAATGCAACACCAAAAGTTCTCAAGAAAATAATAATCTGTCTGTGTACATGGATTTCTATTGTAAACCAAAGGGCCAATATATATATAGAATTTGCTAATTATTATGAAGGTATATATTATATACATAATAATAATAATTATTATTATAATCATAAAAATTAGCAAAATCATGCAATACTTGTTTAACTTATGTTGTATTCAAATATAAGTTCTATTTGATTTTGAATTGTTTTGAAATTAACACAATTGTTAATAGAACAATAATTATTATCATATTTTGCAATTCCAGTTGATATTCTTGTTGAAGAGTTATTGTTTTATACATTTTGATTTTGACATGCATTTGTACAGCATTTACAAACTTACTTGTTCTGATGATATGTTTAATTTATAAAGTAAATTTACTATAAAAATAAAAACCATAATGTTACTTGGAATTACTTGTGCTTAATCCGTTGGGCGAATTGTTCAGAACTGGGTAAAAAGTTAACAACATGAGGATATCATTGTTAACTTTAAAACATGCAATAGTTGATGATATGCTCATGAGACAGTTGTCAGAAAGCTTGTTACAAATACGTCAGATAACATGCTAGGGCAGCGTATCCAGTAAACTTCCAATCCAGAGCAATATAGATTTGAAAGTTAACAATGATAAAGTTAATGACGTTGTTAACTTTAAAACATGCAATAGTTGGTGATGTGCTCATAAGACAGTTGTCTCAAAGCTTGTTATAAAAACTGCAGATTACATGTGTATCCATTAAAACTTCCAATCCAGAGCAATATAGATCTGAAAGTTAACAATGATGATGCTAATGATGTTGTTAACTTTAACAATACTCTCAACAATTGGCCCAATTTTACTCGAACAAATGGACTTCTGGTATCTGATATACAGTTATGGGAATTGCGGATGCATTATGACCCAAAAATAGTTTTGGAGGCACTTGAACATTTACTTATTATGCAAACAGATTGACTAAATATATCTACTGAACAATTATGGGAAATGCAGATGCATTATGACCCCATTATGACCCCCATATAATTTCGAAATCATTTGGTCTTATGTACTGAAAAAAATATTTCAGAACTATACTAAAAATAATATTACAAACAATTTTACAATCTTTTTGACATCAAAAGATTTCAAAATACACCATTTTAAATCTGATTTGACTTCAAATTACTTTATCAATAATGTTTATTCAGTCAAGTATTGTATATCTTACTAATCAATATAGAATAATGCACTTGCTGGCTTACTTCAGAAATACTATTTCATAGATTTAGGTGCATGCTCGCTTCAAGTACAGAAATACTATTTCATAGATTTAGGTGCATGCTCGCTTCAAGTACAGAAATACTATTTCATAGATTTAGGTGCATGCTCGCTTCAAGTACAGAAATACTATTTCATAGAGTTAGGTGCATGCTCGCTTCAAGTACAGAAATACTATTTCATAGATTTAGGTGCATGCTCGCTTCATACAGAAATACTATTTCATAGAATAAGGCACATTCTCGCTTTCAGCACAGAAATAATATTTTATAGAATAAGGCACATGCTCGCTTAGTACAGAAATACTATTTCATAGAATATGGCACATGCTCGCTTAGTACAGAAATACTATTTCATAGAATATGGCACATGCTCGCTTAGTACCGAAATACTATTTCAAAGAATATGGCACATACTCGCTTTAAGAGCAGAAATACTATTTCATAGAATATGGCACATGCTTGCTATAAGTACACATTCTAATTGACATGACAAGAAGTTATTTGGTTAAAATGTAAATTTTTATAATGAAGCTTTATCTTGGTAAATTTGCACTTTTTCATGAAATAAAATACTTTTCAACCAAACTTAGTACAGCATTAAATTTCAAACCTTATTCTCTATGGCACATGTTCACTTGTAGTGCAATTTCAATGTAACTTTGTAAGACTCACTCTTTGTCATTACTAAATGACTAGAGTTATTTGAATAAACTTGAAGCTTGAAACTTGGTACAGTATTAAATTTCAATGTGAGCATGTGAGATACAAAATGATTAGATTAGGTTTAAAGGTATTCGAATATAATAAGCAACAAAAAGGATTTTCAACAATGCGCGTGCCGTGAATAACAATATTTATATTACTAATTCAAAACATGGCATGGATATTAGAAATTGAAACAGATATGAAAAGCAAAGTCCTAAAAACACCTGCAGTTTATAACAGAGGATCTGACCACAAAAATGTGGTTTCAAATTAGTTACCAAGCTATTTTAATAATCTAGTTTTGTAAACATTCAACCTTAAATTAGCCTTTAGGGTAAGGCCGTTTATACCACTTTCCAATAGTTAAAGGCAGAATGGTTATAATAGCTAATTTAATGTAAATAAAATTAAAACCATTGAAAATTAAGAAAATGGAACAAATTAAGGTGTTCTGAAAGTATGCTTGATTGTATTAAATGCTGCTATCTTAGGTCATTTTTTGATATATTACATGATTATGGTATTAGATGTTAAATTAAATGCTTAAATGCACCAGTCAATTGTGATCAAGTCCCCCCCCCCCCCCCCCCCCCCAGCTCCGGTGGTATACCGGGAATAACGGGTGAAATGGGCCATGTTTTGACCATCCAGGTGGCCCAGCAGTGCCAAGAGAATTGGGTGGTTTTGTATTTGTGCTTAAAATAGTTGGGAATGGGCCTTACCTAGCATAGAGTGGGGACATTTGGGCAGGGATTTTACCAGCAGTTTGAGCCCACAGGGCGGGGATTTTACCCGGGAATGTCTGGACCGACAATCCGGCTATTCCCCAGACCTGGGAGGGGGGTTGTGTTACAATTGACTGGTGCATAAGAGGTTAATGATATTAGATGTTAATTAATGTTTAAATGCAGAAGAACCTCGATTTCTTCATTTCTCTGCCTGTCAATATTATAACTTCACACAGAGGGTCTTTAGCCTTTTAAGGTTTTGTCAAACCTTGCAAACTGTAACAAAGCTTTATTAGGATTATAAGATTAGGAACTTTGATTTGGACAAACATGATATAATCATTTTAAAATGATATTGCGTTTAATCAATCTAAACTTAAAAACAATACGGCATAATTGTAAGTTTTCTGTATAGTTCTTTTGATTTTGGGACAGAATTTTAAGATTTCTGTAAAGTTCTTTCCATTTTGACTTAAAAACAATAGGACATAAGTTTTCGGTAATTTTTTTTTTTTAAATTTGGGACATAAATTTAAGTTCTCTAAAATGTTCTTTCAATTTTTTTGCAAATACCTCGGTTGACTCCATTAACTATCTAAAATCTTCAACCTTGACAATTATTAAACATTAAAGACAATATATAAAGTTTATTGTAATAAACATTCTCTTGTTAACTGTAGTGATCAACATTATATTTCGTTCAATGAGATGGCATTATTTTTCAAGTTTTTAAATGCATTTATTTCAATAATTCAGCAGTCAGCTGTTATTGATTTTAATCAGGTGAAGCAGTAGATATATACAGTGGCTGGCCAAGTAAGTGGGTATTTCACACAAGAAATAATTCAAGACCACTAAAAAAACTGAGATTAGTATTTACTTAAACAAACAATTGTTATGTGACTGTCTCATCAAGATATTTATTTTTGTAAGCGCATACTAACAACCTTTAACCATTACTTACTTAATGTCAGGGGCGTACCTAGGCATACACCAGAACACCTGGGCGTACAAACCTATATTGGTGCCCCTGGTATGGCAAGTACTTAAAGGGTGAAATCAGGAATAACATTCAAAGGCTAAGGGTGTCTGGTTATGTTTGTCATAAGGTCACTGAATATTGGTGTTAAAAATTATAAAAATACTCGGAAATGGTTCTTTCATTAGTGTATACTTAAAAACCTTTCTTAGGGATATGAAGCCCCTTCCGCTTTCACCCCATATATTAACATTTTGAGAATAAATGCATGAAAAACGGTCATATGCCAGCATCTTGCTCAAATGTCGGGGCATACAGTTCAAATTGATTACAGTACGCCCCTCAATGTTATCAATCTGTAAAATGGCAGCTCGCATTATTAGTTAACAAATTATATGTGTCAGTGAAATTAAGCTTTTACACTGAAATATAAGCATATCAAAGTGATTAATCTCTTTTATTACCAAATGTCATTTTCTTACAGGGTCTCATTCACAGATTTTATGTCAGCAACTTTCTTCTTTTAATAGTTGAAATTGAGTTATTTTTATACTTCCTTTTATAAACAAACACCAAAAGTAACTGGCACATGTATATATTCATTTTAACATATTTAAGTAATTTTAGCCAAAAATCAATAATAAAGTTTCATTACGCTTTATGGCAAAATTGTCATATGTCACATTTTTCAATATCTTTTGAATTTTACCAACAAAATTTATTTGAATTTTTGAAGATTTTTTATCACTGTTACAAGAGATTGGTCCACAGTTCACACAAATTTACTTTTCATGGTGTCTGACCCTAAGAAGCTTTCAACAGGAACAATCCGGTATCTTTCTTATGACATTAAGTTTTATCTGTAACTTAAGTTCATGAATATTTTGATTCAGGTAAGCCATCCATCATTAGGAAGCGAAGATGTGTGCAATTTAGGTATCAACGTTGAAATTCTCTCTATGTCAAATTTATATCAATAAACCATTATTTATATTATTTTTGCATGGACTACATGTTTTAAAAACACCATTAGCGATACATACATGCCATATTTCTGAGAGGCTTCCCAGGGGATTTAAAATGGTCTGGATACCAGCGGTTTTTGATATTATATAGTACACCATTTTGATATTATATAGTACACCATTTTGATATTATATAGTACACCATTTTGATATTATATAGTACACCATTTTGATATTATATAGTACACCATTTTGATATTATATAGTAAGCAGCGAAATTTAGCGCAATATCAGCATTCATGATTAAAGAATAAATACAGAAACTCACTCTTATTACAATATATATATATTTTTTTAATTCCAGGGGATATGGATTCCCTGGCTGGGTACCAGGTGATGGGTGGGAATTATGGGGGATTTTTACCCCCCCCCCCCCGCCGGGGGATATGGCATTTATTCCATAATGACATCATTTCATTATAATGATATATTAAAGGAAGGTACATGCAATATAACTACATTATTCTATGATTATATAGCAATCTTTTTTTTATAAGTTTCATAAATAACAAAATGTCTATTAAAAAAAACAAAAACTCTCAGAATAAACTTTAAAAATATATTAACATTTTGTAACCTTAAAATGAAACTTTTCCAGTAGTATTTGTTTGTTTTAATAATGGATGGATAACATTAGAGCTGCACTCTCACAGATTGATTTTTTGGCCATTTTTTTATTTTTTGTCTAGGAATGAGTAAATTTTTCCGTAAATATCTGGAAAACCAGTAAGACTGGTGACAAAAGAACAGATCACAGATTTCATATTAACATTCGATAATTATTTTTTTTATGGCATAAAGTGTTACTAACACTTTAAAACAGAGATTTTTCGGCTGTTTACCAAACAATTGATTTCTGTTTTATTGTGAGCTTATTTATATGACTACCAGTAAATTGAAGGCATTGATGCCAAAATCAGCTGATTCTGAGACAAAAAAAAAATAATCAAAATAGTTCAAAACTGTCAATCTGTGAGAGTGCAGCTTTAATTTCCATTTTCTATCTATATCAGTTTGGTGGTCTGTTTTCATCTCAAAATGAGATCAAGTAAATGGTTAACCGGTAAAAAATCCAAATGCAATTTGTTTTAGCACAGATAAGAAATAGGACATGTTTGAAATAACTGAAATTCCACGTTTAAACACACCATTAGAGATAAGATCAACATTAAAGGATAATTAACATATTAAAGCACAAAAATCTCTAGTTAATACAATAATATGGATTGAGCAAGGAAAATGGAATGGCCTTGTACAAAAACTGCTATTAACTTGTTAATGACATCATTTTGTTGGTAAATTGTTTTTTTCTTGAATAATTTGAGAAATACTGAAAATTGCTGAGTGAAAATTCACAAGGAGAATGTTTAGTCCCTGATCAAAACATAAGCATGGTAATTTTTCAAATAAGATCTTTTTCCTAAGAAATAATCACATGACTCCATTTCTAAGATATTAAGTAATTCTCAGTTCACATTTCTGCCATCATGCAATGTTTCATGCCAATTGACACGAAATAATTATTAAACCATGTGTTAATATCTTGCAATATTTATTTCTCATTAAAGGTTCAGAGATTTTGGAGATAAAAAAACAAACAAAAAACAAAACTTCTTTCCACTTTCTCAGTCAACCAAGGAACATGACTCAACATACATTCTAGCTAGAGTTATGGGACTTGACCCTCTTCTAATCTTGTATTTTCATAGTTAAGGTATGTACTAAGTTTCATGTGAATATCTCCATATTTTTTTTTTTTAAATATGGTTAAAAATACAGGAGTTTTGTACCACAATGAAAACAAAAGCTAAAACAAAAAAAATCTCCACATTTTTTTCTTTACAAAAACAAAAATGCGAACATTATAAGTAAAATAATGATTATAAGTGTATTATATTTAATTAATTTAGATATACACTTGACCCATACTTGATTAATGTCAATTATGGAGATTCAAATAGACTGATTTTATTGTCAAGTTTTCTTGAAGAAATAATATTTTCAATAAAATAGAAATATTGTCATAACGTTTTATAAACCTATATCACAATAATGATAAAATGGAGGTGCATTGAATTTTCATTGGGTTGATATATATGCAAAAAAATTCAGCACCTAATGGAAACGTTTACATTTAACATCAAAATGCCATAACCGCTAATAATGTGTCTCAGATGTTGTTTACCTAAAAGGAAGTGATTACAAAATAAGAAGTCGGTATTTTAAAGAACTTTTAACAACATCAGTATTTAATCCCCCTATTCTAATGCATAAAGTGATTATAAGCTTTAGAAATAAAGTTTTAACACACTCGTACAAAGAAAAGTATATCGGAACAGCACACAAACTTCAATAGAAACCTTAAATCTTAATCTGATTCTAAAATATTTGATTCACCGAAATTGTGTAATGTAGATAAACACTTAGACGAATGTAATTTAAGACCTTCGGATGCAAAGGTTTTGACAAACTAGACGAACAAATTTTATGGCCTACAGAAGCGAAAGTTTTGTTCGAAGAGCTTGCAAGAACAAATTTGACCTTTCAACGTTAAATCCGAAAATCTACATTAAAGCAAGAAGCTGTCAGAGCAGTGTTGACAAATGAGAGAATTATATCTTTGATTAGAATCGGTTGATCTCTTTGAAGTGAAAATGAAACATTAGTTTAATCCCGTGTGAGACTTATAAATATCTCAAAAGCACCGTATATTTGCTTTCCACAAGCAATCTATGGGTCGAAAATACTCGTATCAGTTGAAGTAGGATAATTTGTCAAAAATGTTGTCATATAAAGTCACATCATATTCAAAATTTGTTTTCATTCATAAAGTATTGAACAATTTGTTTAAAAATATGTTATATTCACCATGATACTTGGGTCAGCCAAAATATCCCTTTGGTTGCATGACTATTTTAATAATTGATCATTTAAAGGAGAATAAATATCCACTGACTTTGCCATACATGAAATTCTAGCCTACATATAATTAACAACTACATTTTTTCATTCATTTAATTTCAATGTAAAACAAAACATCTCAAAATATTCATATATTAGGCCACACTTTTTTTCTTTTTTTTTCCATTTCCCTCAATACATTTTTAGGTGTTGGAATGTTTAAAAAAAATGTTTTAATTCCTAGCCTTTAAATTATGTAACAATGATAAAACAGAAATATGCTCACGGGAGAGTCGTTTTATTTTTTAACCCGCACATATTTTTGTGAGATGGACAGGAATCGCAAAATATTTTTTTGTTAAAAGTGGCCTAGATATATTGTGACCTGACTTCATATTTATAGCTTTTTTGAGTGCATGAAAACTCAATATTTTAACACATAAATTTTATTTATACGTAATGACACGCACAATTAACAATTTAAGATTTAGTGTCTTTGCAGGGGTCGAAACAGTAAATCTTTCAGAAAGTTCTCCCACTTTTGTTGTCGTAAATACGGTTAAGGGCCTTCCACAGTGCAAAAGTGGGTGGGGAAAGGTCAAAAATTAAAATGCATAAAAAGTTCATGTTTAATTTAGTTTTGAGGAACAATCGTTTCAGGGAGTAAAACATTCATTCTTAATGACATGTTTTGAGGTAGTATGGAGTTGACCAAATTTTACGAAAGAAGATTTTATCAGATTTTGGATAATAAAGTATTCACATTTTTTCGGAAAAGTCTGTCGACATCATCCCTCTGTTTTTGTGTCAAAATGCCCAAGACTACCTAACCAACAATTTCTTGTGAGTTCTTGATGCTATCTTTTCAAATAAGAAAGATATTCAATAAAATAATGAAAAAGATGGATTAAATTCATTTCCTGGTGACAAAAATGCAAAATATTTCTTCAAATAGCTGCTTTCTCTTCAATTAAAGCCTTAAGACATTGTTTATTGGTAAGTACTGGCAATTTGGACACAAAAACATATTAATTTTGTATGAAGACATTTTTAGAAAAGTGTTAATGCTTTATGATCGGAATTTTGATAATTTCTTCTTTCATAAAATTTTCTTTACTCCTAATTACAGCTACACATGTTGCAACCGATAAATGAATTACGCTCGCTAAATATTAAACCCAAAACATAAATAAAAATATTATTTTTTAAGCATTTTTACTTTTGGTCCTTCAAATGACTTGTGCACTGTGGAAGACCCTTAATGCTTTCAAGCACTGTAATGAATTAAGTATGGCCATTTTGATGAATTATGGTCCTCAAAATCAGACCATTAAATGGAGTATATTTGATAGCAATTTAGAAACAATAGCCTATTGAACGCTGGTATCAGTGATTTTTATAGGTAATTGATCATGAAGTCTTCAGTTAAGATGTCATGTACTTCAAGTATCTGGGGCTGTATCAATAAAATTTTTAGTCAATTTTAGTTTTAACAAGAAAATATTATAGTGTCAGTGTTTCGTATTTTTTCTATATATTTGAGTGGACTGAACTCTCACAGATTGACCATTTTGACAACATTTAAAAATTTTTTTTTGGAATGAACCAATTTTGGCGTAAATAACTAGAAACCAGTGTTATAATATGGGTAACAAATTATCATTTTTTTTAATATTTACGAATACCAATGCTAACAACTAGCTTCTCGGCATAAAACATTATTCTTGTTAATACGAAAAATGCGATCTGATCTTTTGTCAGCAGTCTGGGTTCACCACATTTACACACAAATTGGTTCATTCCAAGACCAAATTTGTAAAAACTGTCAATATGTGAGAGTGCAGCTTTAAATACAGAAATAAACTAAAGAAAAATTTAGTTAATATTTATTTATCATTGTACACATCTGCACTTATATAATGTTTGAAGTAAATATTTTGAACAGAATATTGTGTAAGTTGATGTTTTTGCGTGATGCATACGCCTTCAAATTTTTCATTTTATTTTCAACATTGTTGATTTAAGCATTCATATTAAGGTGTGTAAATATATTCCACACCCTTTAAATATATAATACAAAACAAACTCACAAATGACAATGATTTAAAGCATTTAGAAATGTATCTGAATTAAACGAAAAATGTCTAAAAATCAATTAGGCGTAAATTACAGTATTCCGTAATTACATAGCAGGCTATCTTTTGAAATAAAAATACGGCTATCAAATGTTACCCGATGAAAATAGCTAGCTGAACAAACATATAACTTCTAGTGTCTATACGAGGCCTGTTCCCCGTAATTACTTTCAAACGCAATACAACGGGCGAAGAAAGATGTTTAATACAAAGTAATGAATTAACGCTTCGACTCACTTCAACAAAAAGGCCCGAAATCTGATATAACAATACTTGCATTATGTACATCAAACGGGGAAAGAATATTGTGAGATTCAATGTATCTGAATTTAGATCTCGACTCGGGTATTTTGCAATGAAATCTCGGTAAAAAGTGTCCCATTGTTACATACATGACTTGGGTATTTTCATTTAAGTGTCAAAATAAGAAATATGATATTTAAGATGCTTAACTAAGATACAGGTGCACAATTAAGTTACTTTTAAGTAAAAAGAACGGAACATTTTTTCGTTTAGTATATTTCAACAACCGTCAAACCTCAGCACCCATTTGTACTAATGTCCTGAGTCTGAGTGGAATTCAGACTCAGACAGACACAAATATGAACTATTAAAGCTGCACTCTCACAGATTGAATATTTTGACAACTTCTTATTTTCTTGGACCTAGCCAATTTATGCGAAAATGCATGGAAACCAGTGAAACAAGACTGCTGACAAAATATCAGATGGCAGATTTTCATATTCAAGTTCAAAAATCGACGTTTTATGCATTTTTCTTAAAGCGTTAGTAAAACTTTTAGCCATAAAATATCTATTTTCAAATGGAAATATGAAAATTTGTGATCTGATCTTTTGTCAGCAGTCTTATATCACTGGTTTGAAGATATTTACGCAGAAACTGGCTCATTCCAAGACAAACAAGAGGGCCATGATGGCCCTAAAACGCTCACCTAAGCTCTGGTGAGCTAAAAATAAAAAAGTTGTTAAAATGGTTAATCTGTGAGAGGGCAGCTTAAATAACCTTGCTTACATAAACATTGCACTATAGTGACTAACACTTCTAACTGAAACTCTTACATAAATATTTATTGTTCACAAAAAATGAATAAATTAAACAGAATAATGTCACAACAAATTATACTTTAATTATTCATGTAATACAAAAAGTCATCTAAGATACAGCACATAAATATTTTACTATCATAACAAATTATATCACAGTAGAAAGAATGTCAGTCTCTCAAAATTACAGCGACAAACATCGCACTTTCTGTAACTTGGTATCCATTCAGAAGAAAATATGTTCAGACACCATGCAGTATCCTTCTTCTTTGCCATGGTTACAATTTACAAAGCTATCAGTAGAACTGGTGTATGCCCCCATACAATGATTAACAAGAAAACTTCAGAGCGACGCAAATGCTTGTATGTTGTTTTTCAGCCAAAAAAGGCAAATAACTCTACAATTATTCTAATTGGAGTTATGGGCCTTGCTATACATATGTGTATTTCCTAGGCCTAAAAAAAAAATTGTTTGGCTAGGGTTACATCCTTTTCAAAAATAGGTAGGGTAGGTAGGCTTTTTTTATTTTTATTTTTTTTATTTTTTATTAGGCTTTATATAAGAATGTCATTTTCATCATTGGAGAATGGTGTTAAAGTTATCTTCTATATAAGCATTTAAGGTTTTAAACTTCCTATTGAAAAGCAAAAAAAAAAAGCAAAAAAATAAAATATAAAAACGGTAGGGTCGGCGCCTATTCCGTAGGTAGGGTCGGGTAACTCGAACCAAATGTATTTTTTTTTTAGGCCCTATTGCAACATGTGTACCAAGTTTCATTTCAATATCTTTAACAGTTTTTGAGAAATATCGGTAGGCCATGTTTAAAGGACAAGAAAGGTTTAAAAACTTTTTTCCATTAGATTTATTGATTTGAATTTATCAACTTTGACTACATCGCTATTCACGTTATATTTGATAAAAATGATCATTTACAATTTCACGTGTCAAACTGCACAGCAATGGTGCTGGCACGAACAATGACATCAAGGCCATGACAATACCTTAACACAATATTCTTTGAAAAACAGTCAAGCTAAAAATTAATTAAAAGTTGACGAGTTCAAAAGTGAACATAAAACAGTTTTTTTTCATTGATAAGTGCAAGCAACTATCAGGGAATGGTCTCAAAGGAATTCATTAAGCATCTTAGTGCAAATGTTGAATGTTGAAATTATTTCGGACAACAATAATCCTAAATACTCTCTAATTTTCCTAAAATTATTGGTATGCACTAACTATTTAGACTATTTCATTTTCATGCATATATTTGGTGTAGCATCTTTCCAATTTCTTTAAATTTATCATATTATTTTTTTTCTTCAATTATTTGAACATTTTCACAGATGCCTTATGGTCTCAGAGCTACATGCATATAATCCTCCCTCTTGAAAGAACAGGTCTAAATGGCTTTTCTATCATTTATACATATAATAAATAGCAAACTGGAGATGATTTTATTTCACTTTAACAAATTTTGTCTTTGAAAATCATGAAAACAAATCGAGTCATGACACTCGTCATTTGTAGGCATGTCAGGTGATATTGTTTAATGTACCACATGATTTTTGAAGTTGATTCTTCTGTGATCATTTACAAGGGGAATATGCGTACGGTGCATTTCAGCTCGACTTGTTAACAAATTGTGAGTTTTTTTGGATTGCACAAATTTTGGCGAAACCTTGGTCCAAATCATGGAAAAGCACCTTGTTATAGCAATCACATGCTTTTATAACTTTGCATGGAAAGCAATTTCCATGGCAACAATCTATTTATAGAATCCCTGGCGATAATCCTAAATTTATAAATGAAATATTTTCTTAAATCCTCTTCATACATCATAGAATTCAAAATGGCAGCGGTTTTAGCTGTAGCTATTAAGTTACCAATGTGGCTTACTGTGTAACCAACATACATGTCTATTACTACAAAACCAGTTTTGTAAACTTTTTAGTAAGTTTACCATTGAAACACTTCAACCAGTCACTAAGGAAACACGAAAGAAGAAAGGGTGTCTTCTGCAACTACGGTTTAGTTGCCGTGGTAACCACTGTATCCTAGTCACAAAAACAAATCTCAATAATTCCTAAGAATTTCTTGTCTCAGTCCCTCCTCAGCTAAAACTGAACTCAGGGTAGGCGTGTCTTCTGCAATCACAGTTTCATTTCCATGGCTACCACAGGCTTCATCATCCTCCAGTTGACAAAGTAGATTGTCATTCTCGTAGGTTGGGAAAAAGTATCTGAAAATAGTAGGAGTGAATCATTCAAACACTAAAAGATACGAAAAACATGCAGAGTGAACGCTAATGCTAATCTGTTGTTTTTCAGTCGGATAAGAGCCAAAACTGAACAAATTTTTTAAGCCCGAGTAATAGGCCTTGCTGTAACTATAAATATTGTATCCTGTAACATTTGTACCAAGTTTCAGTTGACCTTCCTTAACAATTTTGAGTTATGGTCAAGGATGAAGCTTTCGCACAATGTCCACAACAACACCAAGACTTTGTCCTAAAAAATGAGAAGCCAACAATTGGCCAGTTTCAGAGAGGGTAGTATGAATTGATTTATGAGAGACAGATGGACACACAAAAATAATGGACATACAAATAATCAGCCAAAAGCAATACATGTTGGAAATATCATTTCAGGACAATAATAGATTTTTTGTATTTTGATTGGTTGCTATTTATAGCCATGAGGAAGTCCCTCATCAAATGAAACAGTTAAAATGGCTTCCATAAACGAGATGCTATGTTGTAACAGCCAAGAAAAAATGTGTTTATTTGCAGTTCTGAACTTTTCTGCTATGCATGTGTATTTTACATAATAATTATGCTATATACTAAAAATAACAAGCATTTTTACAACTCAAAAACCAGTCCAGTTTCGAAGTGTGTCAGTCCTAGAATGGATGGTAGTGCTAGAGCACACATTTAAGGATTGAATGTTTAAATATTGCAGTTCATAGGTGTATGAAACATTTGGTCAGTGAATGGTTTGTGAAGTCCTCAAAATTATCCTTGCAATGAGTAAATATTTTTTTATACATAGACAGACTACAATTTTCAGAAATTCGATTGTTTTTATTAACACATGTTATTTGCAAAATTTCTTTTGGATAACCCAAACTAAAATGCTGAAAAAAGTATCTAAAGAAGACAATGGAATGTGTTAAAAACTTGGCTTTTTGAACAGTGGCGGCTTCAATCAAGTAAATTATTTCATCCACGGACCACACTAATGAATTAAGAGGGGTTGCAACCGGCACGCGTCCCTTCTTAAATTGTCCATGTCTACTTTTTATATCAATATGGAAGAAAAAAGTAATAAAATATGCTCATAATGCACCATTTCTGACTACAAATTGTTAAATTTTCTTGAGGGAGTAACCCCAAGTCCCCAAGCAAACAGTTTCTGCCACATACATTCAGTACCCTGGCCCATATATTCAAACGCATTTAAAACATTTGACCAATTACAAACGTTGTTTTTGTACAATCAGAGGTATTCTGAAGATATTCTGTCCACAAGATTATAAATTGACTTAAAAATGCCGAAGCTGCAGTTTTTCTGTTTCGGGATTTTTTACATCACTAAAATCATAACGGTGAGTTGCATCTAGTTGCAAAATGCTGTGTAAATAGTTCAATTAGAAAATGGTGTTGTATAATGTGATCAGAATGTCGAGCAATGATTGAACATCTAACAGAGAAGCAAAATTTGCTGAATCTACAGAAATTGTAACTACTGTTGGTACAAAAATTGTTACCTCGGCATTTTTTACAATTGTAATGAAATTACCAAGATTAAATACTAAAAACATTGCTACTGAAAACATAGAATTTTGTAGCTTCAACATTTGGAAGTGAGACCATCGAAAGGCAGTTGAAAGGATATTCGATCATCGAAGTCAGTGCAATAAAAGTGTAAACATAAAGAGATGAACTAAGTCAACTTCTTTGTCACTGATCAAGTCTCAAATATCTTCTTAACTTTTGACAAGCCTGCACTCAGATACACTTCTCTCAAAGTATTCTATGTAACAAAATATTTTATACAGCTATCATTCACATTTTGTGAAACTACATTTCACTTTGATCAACCTCTTTTGAAAACCAGTCCTTACTTTGTCAATCCTATCTTTTGCCAATGGTTTTGGAAAATCAGGAGCTTTAGAATCAGTGGTTGAAATAAGTACAAGCCTGCACTGGTAGAGTACTTTCTAGGGCTACTCAAGTTCATGGCTTGTTGACAGTTTTAATGCAGTGTATTGGTGTAAAAATTGGGGCTTGTTAACTCAAAAGTCTAATGCACCAGTCAATTGTAACCATAGCTCCCCAGGTCCGGGGAATAGCGAGGACTCTCACTCTTGGTCCAGCAAATCACGGGTAAAATCCCTGCCCTGCTGGGACACCCTGCTGGTAAAATCCCCGCCAATGCCCCCACATCCCCTGGACATCCTAGGTAAGGCCCATTCCCTGCTATTTTCGGCGTGAAATCAAAACCAACACACTCATTCGGCACTGCAGGGCCACCATGAAGGTAAGAACACATGCCATTTCCCCTCGTTACCCCCCCTGACCTGATGGTGGGGGGGGGGGGCGTGGCTGCAATTGACTGGTGTATAATTTAATCTGTGGACTCATAAGAAATTAGCAAATCAGATGAATCACCTCTCCAATAACCCATCTTTTATTTAGTAAAGATCCTCATGACCTTGACCTTTGACCTACTGACCCATAGATCAATATTGGTCATTTATTGACAGTGACCAATGTCTACACCAAGTTTGAAGTTTGAAGAATTTACAATCTGTTGTTAAAACTTAACAACCATCGGAAATAAAAGTGTGACACTTCCTAATGACGAAACGGTTGATCAAATGCAAGAAGGTGCCTGCCATTGTTTCCAGACAACACATTGACTGAAGAAATAGTACCATAAATCAGCAGAGCCATTTTACACGACAGCCAAAAAAGAAAAAGTACAGTAGTTACTGATGTAAAGCAAAGCTGAAATTCAACATTTTCTGATGTGCATCGAGCCCATAGATTACATAATGACTAGGTATACTCCCAATTTCCAAAATTATCACCCAAATTACAGGTTTCAGATAGTAAAATTGAATTTTTCTGCTTCATTTAACTGTTGGCTATTTCTAGCTTGATCTTTTTATGGCTTATTGATGAAAAGCAAGGCGTTAAATCTTTCAATCATTGACAGTGATGTTTACTAAAGAAAACAATTTGTTTCTTTTTCCACTCGGGTCAGAAAAAAATGATTGTAAAAGATAAAAAGCCAATTTCCTGTTGAAAACATTCTGTAAGACCTCATTTCCATGTTTGCAAAAAAACAAACAATCAAAGTAACTGACGCCTACAAAATTAAAAGGTTACATAATCTGCTGATCTGATTTCACGGAAGCAAAACGTCTTTTGAAAATGATTTGAAAGAAAGTTAAAACAGCCATTAAAATAACATGACCGGCATTTTACAAAACATGCTTTGAGTGTGTATGATGTCTGTGTTGAAGTGATTCTTTGAAATATGTAGACGAGAAATTGTCAGTTGAACAAAACTGCTGCCAAGGAGTCAGACAAAAGCTGATCTTCCTGAGTCAAATTACAGACACACTAAAGGAAAACATTTTTTTCACATTGGTCCATAATTGTACTGTTTTTTTATTATATTTTTAGCTTGGCTGTTCTTTGAGGAAGAAAAGTCGAGGTGTGTCATAGCTTTGTAGTTGTCGACAGCACTTTGGCGTCTTATTTAAAAATCCTTAACCTATGCAATAACTCAAAAACAGTTCAAAACATTCCAATGTGACTTGGTCAACAGTCATGTTGCCAAAGACAATAAACACTTGCATAGCAAGTCCGGGAACTATGATTTTAACAATTGTTGAGTTATGTCCCTTTTCTGACGAAACAAACAACGGACAAACAGTAGAGTAGCGTTTGCTTCACAGTGCTTTTGTCTGAATAGCACTTGATTTACATTTTAATCCTATAAGGAATGTGACTGAACTGGCAGCTGAAGGGCTGAACCAATTTGGCGAGGGGTTTGAGGGGGTGGCACATTAGCCTCCCCCTTTTGGAGGTCACAGAAGCAAAATTGGCTTTTAATAGGCCCTTTGAGAGCTTTTCTAGCTTAAGAATTGAAGAGAACTGGAGTTTCAAATATAACAATAAATAAAGTAGCACTAAAAAGCAACCAGTTCTATTTTTTAATCAATGTAAAAAGAAAGATTTATATTTCTAAATCATTATTTTTGTTATCATTTTTTTATTTGTTGGTCAATGGAGCCATCAGATATGAAGAAATCCGCCATTTCACTAGCATATTATATCCCTGCCTATCCATGCATAGGATCAGATTGGATTTAGGTATGCTATTTCCATCAAATCTTATGGTAATAAATATGATACCAACACTTCTATGATCAGGGGGCACAATTCCACAACTGTTTCAGCCAGAGTTATTGGATGCCCACACTTCTTAACCAGGGTGCACAACCCCACAACTATTTCAGCCATAGTTATGGGATGCCCACACTTCTATGATCAGGGGGCACAACTCTACACCCATTTCAGCCAGAGTTATGGGAATCACACTTCTATGATCAGGGGGCACAACTCCACAACTATTTCAGCCAGAGTTATGGGATGTACACACTTATATGATCAGGGGGCATAACTCCACAACTATTTCAGCCAGAGTTATGGGATGTACACACTTATATGATCAGGGGGCATAACTCCACAACTCTTTTAGCCTGAGTTATGAGTTGCCCACACTTATATGATCAGGGAGCACGACTCTACAACTATTTCAACCAGATTTTTATGGGATGCCAACACTTCTTTGATCAGGGGGCAGAACTGCACAACTATTTCAGCAAGAGTTATGTGATGCCCACACTTCTATGACCAGGGGACACAACTCCACAGCTATTTCAGCCAGAGTTATGGGACTTGCTTCACATATCCATACGGTCAACATGTGTACCAAGTTTCAAAACAACATCTTAAAAAATGGTCTTTATGCTTAGGAAATAATTTCAGGTATTTCACACTGACAATAAACTAGGCTATTCCGCTATAATTTACTATATTTATTAGTCACTAACTTTTTGCTTCATATAATTTTGTCAATGATATTTTCATAATTAATCATTTATGTCATAGTTAAAACAACCATAGCCAAATTTATTGAGGTTGAACATGAGCACTTTAGCATTGGTGTATGTTTCCAATTACAAATTAACTGTTTTGTAATATTGTCTTCGGAAATTGTTCAATAAACAGTGTGTAGTAAAGTGAAAAGCTTTGTTATTCATCTGCACAGCAGTTATTGAATGGTTACAACCACTCTATTTGTTACCGGTCCATATACCTGATATATTGTGTAGAAAAAAACAGAAAACCCTCTCAAACGCAGTACAAGAAAAAAAAAAACATTGTCCATCAAGTTTTTACCATTCATTAAATGCAATATATAAAACTTCAATGACTTGCAAAAATCATAAAATATACATTAAATTTCATAACGTTAATATCTTTTATAAAATTTTCAAAGATACCATCACAACTGATGATTTATGTGTAATTTCATCAATTTTGTGAATGAATAAAAGACAGCTTTACTGTGATTGACATTTGATAACTCTAATTATATTTTACAAAGGTACGATAGACAGTTTATTATTTGATTTGATCGAATGTCTGTATTTTCAATAAAACTTTTATTCACACAATCACATACACGATCCAGACGATAATCAAACTAAGGACATTTAATCACATACAAAAGATATAAAGAAATCAAAAGTTACGCTAGGTCATTTTACGGTACTTATTATGCAATTAACACATAAAACGCACTCAATAGATATAATGATCGAATATCGGACCATACAACTTTATGTTATCAACGCGCAGTCAAAGACTCATGCCCTTAATTCATTTTCCCTATAAAAATATTTGTGAGTGCAAAGCATTGAATTTTAACATTAAAACATGTTTAAAAATATACCTAAGGAAATAAATAGCGATAGAATATAAATTTCATAACTTATTGTCCAGCCTGTATGTCCTCATAAATTTAATACGTGTGCAAAGCATTGCAAATCAAAAAACGGCTACAGGTATATGTAATTATTTTAACGAATTAATGAAGTTACCGTAATTATAAAATCTGAAGCAGTATTAATGATAAACAAATTTTAATGAAATGCTTTATAGTGATTCATATTATGATTGATCCAGAAAATATATTTACTATATAAGAATCACAACTGCATTTGCCATTTTTCATGAAACATATTTTTTGAGGGTGAAACAAAAAAAAGTTAAATTTCCCTGCATTTTAAACATAATATTTAAATATTTTTTATCCCATTGTTCTTAGCATTTTATTTCTTACCAGTGTAATGTAACTTAGCAATCTAATTACAATAAAATTTGATACTAAAAACCCGATTAATGTTTAAGTAAGTGAGTGGTTACTTTTGGTCTCCTTAATAATGGAGTCAAAAGGCTGTGCCTAGCCAGGCTCCATTATTTACAGGGCCAAGGGAGGGGGGGTCTTCTTAGGCAAAAGAATAAATAGCTAGTGTGGTTAGGATTAAATCTTGTCCAGAAACATGTACGGACAGGTAGGATTTGTTTTCTTCTTCATTTTATTACACTTTAAAGCTGCACTCTCACAGATATACCGTTTTTCCTATTGTTTTTATTTTTTGTCTTGGAATTAGAATTTTTTTCGTAAATATCTGCTAACCAATGATAAAAGACTGCTGACAAAAGATCAGATCACAGATCTTCATATTTCTATTCCAAATTTAGTGTTGTATGGCTTAAACCGTTACTAATTACGGCTTAAGAAAAATGCATAAAACATCAATTTTGGGACGGAAATATTTTAAGCTACTATCTGATCTTTTGTCAGCAGTCTTTTATCACTGGTTTGCAGATATTTATGTAAAAATTTGCTCGTTTCAAGGCAAAAAATAAAAAAGTTGTCAAAACGTTTAATCTGTGAGAGTGCAGCTTTAAGTAAGAATGCCATGGTCGTTATTACGGAATGGCATTAAGGTATTATTTAGCATAAAGCTTAAAAGGTACTACACATTAATATACAATAAAAATTTGTTTTCATTTCTTTTATTTTATTTTTTAATATTCTTTTTACAAGTGGACAATTAAATTAGTCCTTAATTGTACTTTTTAGCTCGGTTGTTCTTTGAGGAAACGTCGAAAATACATGTTTTTAGGTTCTTATAAATAGATTTACTGTATTAGAGCGTGTCTTGTAAAGATCTTGTTTGTTTTTCAAGAAATACTTCGCTTTTTTTCATTCACACAAATATTGTTTAAAAAATAATGGGAACATACTGTGATTTTTATGGTAAAAATTGACACTTTTCCCTGATGTGAAACAGCCTTTCAAAGGCAGTCAAATGCATCATGAAAAATCAATACAAATGGCTGTTTTTTAAACACAATAACAAACAAAGTAAATCAAATGTGTCAGCCAGATATGTCATGTAATACATTGTCCAATGAGCAGGCATAATGACTCGACGATGATCACTAATTGCAGCATGGCGGGTGGTTCGATGTTTTACAACATTCGTAGATAAGAGACACAGTAATTTAACTAATTTGCAACTACGTTAACGCTAACTTCACCTTATTACTATAACAAAACTTTTTTTATCTCACATAAAAATCTATCTGAATCAATTTATTGATGCCTGAAAGAACAGGTTAATTATAGTTCAGAACTCAATTTAAAAATTTAGTCAAATAGACCACAAATGAATTGTTCATGCATATATCACAGATGTTCAAATCACTTGCGTATTATTGAATATATTAGCGAAAAATCAACAAAATTTCAGATGAATCAATTATCACAAAATCCTAAATTATTTAAGTTCTATCAAGTCCCAATACTAAGTACGAATATATCTATTGAGCACTATCAGTTAAAGCAATGAGTACTCATGATTCAACTGAGTACTCTATACTGTACTTCAGCACACTACAGACTACCAACAACAGAGTAATGATAAGAGTACTCAATACAGAGTGACATTCAGAATACCAATTTTACAACTGAGTACTCTATACTAAACTACAGTATACTACAGACTACCAACAACTGAGTAATATTATAGAGTACTCAGAACAGAGTGACATTAAGACTACCCACTATCAAGTATTAAGAATACTTTGAGTATATGCTAGAGAGTAATTTTTAAAGCATTCACTACTGATTTGTACTAAAATAACCCACCTACAAGTAATACTGAGTTATATTAAAAAGCCTACAATGCACCCACTATCGAGTATTATGAAGAATATTCATTACTGATTATTAGTAATGTTACCCCGTTCTAAATGCTCTCTTTCACTACAGAGTACCCACTACTGAGTACCACTACTTACTGAGGCTGGTCCCACTCGGAAGTGTCCGGTACACTGCTGGAATGTCCACTGTGGTGCATGTGGTCAAGAAGGACTGACCGCTCACCAAACTTCTCCCCACAGCCTATACACACACCTAGATGGACCTGCAAAATATATGCCATGTAAATACATCTGGTATGTAAGTAAATTGACCTGCAAGATATCTGCTATGTGAATACATCCTGACCTTCGCTGAAAATATCTGATCTCCCACTGAATAAGTGAATCTATATTGCCTCAAATATTAATTGTTCGATTCCAATTTTCATTCTTAACCTAAGCCTTTGTATCTCCTAAAATATTCAAAGTCATGGCTTTTTCTGCCCATTTTGGGAAAAAGACCCTAAATATTTAGGGAAACTTTGCATTGTGACAATGCCGAAGTTGGGAAATTTTATAGTTAAAAAAAAAGCTGTCTAGTCTCCTGCAATTTAGGAAATGATTTAATATTAGTTTATATTCCCCTTAAAAGACCCCAAAAATGTCAATCCTTGGGGTTTAAATATGTATTGCAATTCAACATGACAGATAATATATATATATTATAAGTATCGTCCATGTCCGAGAGTGTAAGATAGGTTCATTCTGACCAGAGTGTAGGGTGTTTTGCGGAAATGAGGTTTACAGAGTTTCCGCAAAACACCCTGCGCGAAGGTTGGGATGAACCTATCTTACACAAGCGGCTATGGTAGATGCTTTTTCTCCCACCTCAGTCAAACAAACTTAAGTAAACGTATTTTTTTGCTGGAACTCTTTTGTGCTTAGTGAAAATAATTGCATATGGATATGCGATAATTCGTGTGTTTCATGGATATTCGTGCAGTGATTCAGAGTATGTAAATTTTCTGATCTGTCTTTAAATAGTTCTAAGAAGAGTGAAGCATTATTTCTTGAAAGGTGCGTAAAAACTGGTGACATTTGAAGCGAGAAATAATTAACTAGCATTCTAAACATTGCCACAAGACAAGGTTTCTATGATGCGATTCAAACAGAAGCTACAGACGACAGTCTTCAACAAGGGAAGTAATTACAATGTGGTGACCATTAAAAGAAGTTCCATACGGGCATTTTATCTTCACCCGTGGGCAAGATAAGAATTTCTAGCATGGTTAAATTAATGGATCTATTTATCTGAGGTGGGAAAAATATTTATTTATTTTGTTATTGGGATTTTTTTCTGAAGATTGGGAAAAAATATCTTATATTTTGCTTTGGGAATGGGTCCGATAGTTGGACCCGTGGGTCCTTTAGAAAAAGCCCTGAAAGTCAAATTTAAAGAAAAGTACAAGAGGTTTTATCAAAAAAGTATGATTATTACATTATATATTATATTACATAACGTAACTAAAAATATAACGTAATCCAAATATAATGCGACTGCTTTCACAAGAATCTGTTACCCTGATGACTTCAAACTTGACACACTTGTATCAAACACATCTCACCTGCCGTCTTATGTAGTTCACCAATTTCACTTGCTGGTAGTAAGTCAGATTGAGTCTCAGCTTCAGTTCATGTAGGTCAAAGTCATGGAGTTCTTGCATGTGTAGGCGGAGCTTATCAGTGCTGCTTGAGGAGAACTGGCAGTACAGGCACACTGCTTGGCCGTCTGTTTCCTCCCACCCTGCCCACTCACTGTAAAAGGTTAAAATTTGTAACATACATGTAGGTGGAGCTTATAAGTACATGCTTGAGGAGAACTGGTAGAACAGGCAAACTGCTTGGCAGTCTGTTTCCGCCCATGTCCACCATACAATGTAAAAATAGCAACGACATGTAGGCAGAGCTGATCAGCGCTGCTAGAGGAGAACTAGCAGTACAGGCAAACTGCCTGGCCATGTCCACCATTCAAAGCAAAAGGTTATAAATAGTTATGACATGTAGGGGGAGCTTATCAGTACTGCTAGAGGAAAACAAATGTACACAACACTGAACTGCAATTTTGGCGACACTGCTTCAAACCCGGTCTTTGATTCAATTTTTTTTAACATTTTGGTTTTTTTTTACAATTATGATATCAAAGAGTTAAACATTTTAATAAATAATTGTCCCGAGATTAGTTACAAAAAAAACTTTTTTTGGTGCCAATCTGGTGTACAGTCCCTTTAAAAAAACAACACCTACTGGCAAATGACTTGGCGATCAGTTTATTCCCTGCATCCTAATCCACTGAAATAGGCGCTTTTAATAGTAACAGCCTTTTAAACCAGGTTTATCAGTCGTACTGAAGGAAGATGGCTTCTGTTTAGTTTTCGATGAATATAGATTATCATTATCCCTGATACAAACAGAAACAATCTTATTCAAGGGCGGTAACCAACTTACTCTTCAGATTCTGTGTCTTCAAAGTCACACTCAGTTATGTCCCTTTCCTTGTGAATATTTTCCCAATTCTTTCCAAGCTCCTGAAATAGAAATTCATTGTTCAAACTTAACACAACCACTAAATTGCACAGTGTATTTATTACTTTTCTTTGGATATATCATATTGAGCATACTTAAGGAATGAAATGTGGAATTGATGTCATTTTCGGGGCGGAAAGTTGGGCTGGTTTATGTGTGTGGAAGGACTCTACACATACTTTGACCAGCCCAACTGTGTTTATATCCCTGATAATGACATCAAACATGCAATTCATTACTAATTTTTACAATAGTCTTTATTTCTTTCCAAAAGTGTTAGGAAAATACTTCATTTCATTTCAGAAAACCTTACAGTCATTCTTTCTCACCCATTCTGTAAGTAGAAGACCCAACTGTAACAGGAAACACGTTATCTTATAACTTCACCATAACACAGGAAAATTTTTTACTTCTAATCACATTTGAAAGTAAAATCGAAACGCCAATGACAAATATACATTTAACATATCATAAATTAAAACTTCCTAACATTTTGATTTAAGATGTTCAAGACCAGCTGACACAATTAAACAATAAGAAGAATTTTCAATTGACAATGATTGTATACTGTTGTGCGATGATTTGTGATCCAAACATATCCAATGATGTTGCGTTCATCGGAAAATATTCGCAATTGCTGAAAGGCAGTTTATTTAAGGAATGGAAGTTAAGGTGTAAATGTAAGTTGTTGAACGACGTGTATATCTCGTGTACTGATTGTGCTTTACGACTGTATGAAGTTCCAATGAATTCCATCCAGTACTTTTCAAGTTATACTCTGAACAAAAAAAAGTAACAAAGGGCAATAACTCAGTAATAAGCAAGTATAGAGTTATGGTTATTGTACACTGCAATTCCTCTCATTATGCTCTAACATTGTATCCAATTCCATCCAGTAGTTTTTAAGTTATGCTCCGGACAAGGTAAACTGACCGACAAACCGACCGACCAACTGACCAACAAACCGACTGACCACAGGGTGACTCCAATATACCCCCTTCAAACTTTGTTTGTCGGGGGTATAATAACACAAAAGATTACCTGTGGATAAGTTATCCACTTTTTTACATTGGGCTTCTGTGAATTCAACCTTTAGGGTAAGTATCAAAAGAAATTTTATAGACCAGGAATTGCTACAAATTCACACATCTTTAACTTACTATACTTGCTTAGAGGATATTTTTTTTGGTGTTACTAACATATGAAAAACATTTGTTGTGAAACAGCTTGTCTATGCATATTTTTAAGAGTGATTTTCAACATGTAAAACATACTAGATTGTTTAGAAATCGCATAAAACCTGACTTAAATATCACATAAATCCGGACTTAAAATCACATAAAACCGGATTAAAATCACATAAATCCAGACTTAAAATCACATAAAACCGGATTAAAATCACATAAATCCGGACTTAAAATTACATAAAAACGGACTTTAAAATAACATATAACCAGACTTTAAATTCACATAAAACTGGACTTAAAAATGTTTTTAAAACAGACTGAAAAATTACATAAAACCAGCTTAAAATTACGTCACAATCTGTATTAAATATCACAAAAAAATGTATTAAAAATAACTCATAAAACCTGTATTAAATATCACATAAAACCTGTATTATATATCACATGAAACCTGTATTAAATATCACATAAAACCTGTTTTAAATATCACATAAAACCTGTTTTAAATATCACATTAAACCTGTATTAAATATCACATAAAACCTGTTTTAAATATCACATTAAACCTGTATTAAATATCACATAAAACCTGTATTAAATATCACAAAAAAGCTGTCTCATGGCTTAATTTTGTGATGATGTTTCTATAAACACTTGAACATACCAGATAGTTTATAACATAGAACTTGTCATAGAGGGTGTTTCTGGGGTTGATTTTCCGATGTTGTTTCTTTCTCATATGTTCCTTGAGTACCGTCTTGTCCCGGAAAACCTTCTCACAGTATAAACACTGTAGGCTGAAAGTAGTTGATATAAATTCTACAAAAAACATGCACAAAATGATATATTTGTGAGTTAAAGGGGGATGTATATGTGTTTAAAACAGATGAAAATACACATGGTCAAGGTCAGTTCATGTATTCTGGGAAAAATAGGAAGGCTTTTATCCAGGCTATAAAAAGGACAGAGTGCTATGGGCATACTGTATCCGGTTGTTAAAAACTTGAACATAATAAACTTCACAGAAATTGTCATGGACTGTGTTTATTCAATTAATAAAGTAATATTAAGGTTCAGCAGCCAAGTATGTAAAAGTTGGTATGTATGCATATATAATCATATTTCAAGTATTAATCAAAACAAGAGGAATATTTAAATATTTAATTCCGTGAGGGCAAAAGGGTACCCATGCTGTTCTCCATGAGGGCAGAAGGATGCCTCCAAAACTGACAGGGTGTAGCACCCTTCCATCTTCCTTAGCTAAAATCCTAGTACTACTGCTCTTTAACAGATGCCAAGAAAAAAATGCGTGGTGTGGATCAAACCCAGACCCTCTTGGGTGAGAGAGGCATACAACTTAACCTCTAGACCACTGCCAAGTTTAGCATTTTATATCATTGTTATCTTACTATTCAGCTTAAGGAGAGTATGATTTCCAAAATAAGTAAACAGTTTGTTTTTTTGTTTACAAAATGATTTGAACTATCATTTTGTAGTCTCCTAAACTTTTAAAATCATTATTTGTTTACCATAATGGTAGAATAATCATTATGATGTTTCATAGACTAACTTTCTTTGAGAAAATTAACTGAAACATGAAATCATTTTCAATGCAAAAGTACTAAAATGTATACTGGTTATCTGACTAATGCGTCAAAATTGTGTCATACCTGTTAAGTTTTTCTTCAAGAATGTCCAGAAATTCATTGGTAAAGACTGAAAAAGAAAGACACCTTGTATTAATCAACTTAAACATTGTGATAATGCTTTAAACAGGACTTGACATCCAAATAAGGTTCTCATAATTAATCTTAATAAAATCGTTCAAATGTAAAGTGAATATTTAGACAAGTTGAAGATCGCCTTCGAGCAAAAACCACACTCATTGGGGTTGTTGTTTTCAGTCACATTAGTGGCTTCAAAAATTTAATATCTTGAGTTATTGTCACAGTTTGGACTCAAGGCAACGGTTACCTAGATTATCTGGCTGCCCAACGTTGAATGAATGGTCCTCGGCCATGTGGTTAAACAGATCTGACCTGAAATAATAATTGTAACATGTTGAAATATTTTTTTGAAGAATTACCAATTATATATCTGATAAAAAAAATACAACTGTAAATGACAAAACAGCATGGAGGCTTTTAATATTTTAGCCATACGTTTGAATTGTAAAAGTCGGATTAAGTTTCTTGCAAAACGTGAGATAAATTGAATATTGCTGGTGACTTGCCGATGATAGGGAAATTCCAGAATAATTTTCGAATTAATAAAATCTATGTTTTTGTATTTGATTTTCAACCTGCAAAAATTGCAGAGATTACTGTATTCATCTACATGTAAAATCTTAAATCTGTAGAATCATTGTAAATGGCAACAAGTTGATATTCTTTATTTCCTTAACTTACATGTTCATTTTGACTTATAATTGTCTAGTGTTCAATTCACACAAATATGAAGCAAAATAAAGAAAACATAACACTTTACAACTGTGACTGACTATAATCTTTATTAACACATGTCCACGAAGAGGCAACCCAATTACTACTACGAAACATGAGCCATGCCAAGTGAATTTTTTTGGTACAATTTACTGCCTTCTAAAAGCTGTTTCCCCTTGCAAAAAATGTCCATTTTTGCCCCAAATGTATATTTTTTTCCCAATTTGATGAATACAGATGCAATAAATAAGCAATGAATTTCTTGAAAAATAAACAAAATCTTGAAAATACTTTTTGTTCACAGCATAATATATGCATAAAAAAATGAAAACATATTTGCTATTTTATTAGCTATTTTAGCCTGATTGTGTATTTTTCCTAAAGTCTACATTTTTCCCAATTAACAAGGCACAGGCTGTGAAAATTATAAAAAAACCCACTGATGCCTACAAACCTATTCCCCTTGAATTGTTCCCGACAGAACAAGCAGCCCCGACAGAAGGTTTCATTGTCACGCTCTCGTTGCTGAGCAGCTAACACGACCTCCTGTCAATAAACAAATGCAGAAACAACATCTTACAATACATTAATAAAATATTACCTAGGCCAAAATGTTTTTTGTTTCTTTCCAATTTCACTGCCAATTATACACATCAACACCAAAAAGAAGACCTTGGCTAAATATAATCATACTTCGCCTTTTGTCTGAAAAAACAACAGATAAGGCAAAAAAAAAAATCAAAAATGGTTTGGTTAGGGTTAAATCCTTTTAAAAAAACGGGTAGGGTATGTAGGCTCCTTAATTATTATTTTTTATTATGTTAATGTAAGAACATTATTATTTTCATTGGAAAATTGTGTTAAAAGCAATAAAGCTTTAAAGGTTTTAAAGTGCATATCAAAACACACAAAAATAGAAAATATATAAAAAAAAATTCAACTGACTATAAAAATGGTAGGATCAGCACCTATTTCATAGGTAGGATCAAGTAAGTGTTTTTTTAAGCCCTTGCTAAAAATATAAACAGTCAATTAAATCTTATAACGAAGGAGCAAGAAAAGAAGCTAATATTTTTTACCAATTTTCGTTTCTGCAGGAATTCCCGGAGTTCCTTGTCCTCAGGGTGAACGTCACTCAATAAGTAGTAACCCAGCTCTCCTGTTGTAAAATTTCATGAACAGATATAAGGCTACAATTATAAAATAGTTTGTTTGGTTTCCCATTACCCAAGAGGTTGTTTGCTTCTCTCTTTTTTAAGTTGTTGATTTTCTTGTTGTTGATTTTTAATTGTTGTGGGGTTTGTTTTGTTTTTGTATTTGATGGAGGGGGAAGGGGTAAAATGGGGTAAGTGGTGTCATTAGAAGTACAAAAAATGTAAAAAAAATATGACAAAAGGATTGACTTGAAAAATTGGGTTGCAGGTATTTTTGAGTCAGTTTGGAAACACCAAACATACAATTACAAATTGTTGCCTTAAAGTTCAAAATTTCATTAAGAATAAAGCAGAAATTGTAAACAAACTACTAGTAATTAAACTATTACAGTCTTACATTGTACCTTAAAATATCATATGTTCATACCTAAGCAGTATATGGTCTAAGTAATGGTGTGGATTTCCATTATTTTTCAGCCTTTTTTGGGGTCGACCCTCATGAAAAAGTAAATATTTTTTACCCAACCGGGGTGAAAAAGTTTCCTTTAATTTCTTTTTTCTTCTTTAAGAGGAGCCTTGACCTTCAAACACTTAGCAAATGTAGCAATATCGTGCCTTTTATGAATATATTGTTAGGTTTGTTGAATCAATGGTTTGAAAACAAGTTCAACATTACATTAATCATGTTTGTTTTTTTACCAATTTTGCCAAAACAACACTACTTTTCCCCATCAAAGGACCCTGTCACCATTCCCTTATAAGTGGAAAATAACAGTGTTTACTTTGGGTCTTCTAAACGATAAGGTCACCAAAAAAAATGACTTAAGTAAGATGGCAGCAGTTTTCGTTACTTAATGATAAGACGTTATCATAACTAAATGATAAGTTGGCAGTTGTTTACGTTACTTAATGATAAGTTGGCAGTTGTTTTTCATTACTTAGTGATAAGTTGTTTTAGTTACTTAATGAAAAGTCGTTTTCGTAACTAAATGATAAGTTGGCGGTTGTTTTTGTTACTAAATGATAAGTTGGCCGTTGTTTTAACGTTACTTAGTGATAAGCTGATTTCGTTACACAATTGATAATTTGGCAATCTTCTAAACGATTTACAAAATCTGTCCTGCTATCCCATTGGCAGACTCTAATGGTTACCTTCTTTTGTTGTTGACGTTCTTACAATAGAGCAGAAATCTGCCACAGGCTGCTGTTTGAATCTTTCCTTCCAGTAAAGACAGTAACTGAAATGAAAACATGCATTTAAATCAATCAGGTGTTTGAAAAGTTTCAGCAGGTACCAAATCTTTTCATTAGGAAAGGATTATAAGACGTTAAATTCCAAAAGTTTCCAGTTGTTTACAAAATCACATCTTACCTCCACTGGGAATCACAATTGTAGTGCGCATGTGCAAAAAAACACAACTTAAAACAAGGGCAACAGTTAGGTTAAACTATTAGTTCGGTATACTTTCTTTTTTGACGCAGACGACCATCTGCATTTACGAAAATATTCATGTTAAGTCAAGCATTTACATTACACATGTGCTAAAAAAAGATACCATTTATTTCATTTTTATGAGCTTCATGTTATATGTATATATGTACAATTAGATTAGTTTTTAATGGAAAATAATAAGATATCTATTACCTACTGGTTTGAAAATTCCACTTTCAAATATTTTAAATAAAAAAAATCACTTCAGCGCATATTTCCCGCTTTTGTTGATCATTTAAGGGAGTGTCCGAGAACTACTTCTGTCAAACTAAAATTTAACCCCTTTTGAGCACCACATTTGGAGCCTATGAGAATAGACTTAAGTTGTTTAAATTCACTTGATTCTGCAATATTTCAACAGAAGAAGAGCTGAAGTATGTTATTAACATTTGAATATCATATATCTTTTAAAATAAGGATACTTTAACAATAAAACCTCTAAAAGTGTCCGAGAACTACTCGCCTACTGGTAGGGCTTGCGGGCTTGTGCTAATTTCGACTTCTGCATATTTTGACAAGTCATTTTTTATACATAATATGTTATTAATAGTAAATTGACACAGATAAAGGCTGTGGAAGGGCTATTAAAGAGGTTGCCAGAATCTAGTTAATTGACAAGTACATACCTTTTTAGATTGGCGATCAAGTTCACATCAGCAATGACTAGTTTGTGATCCTTTACCAGATGTGTTAGAAACTCTTCTCTGTTTTCGGCTGTGCATATTTTTGCCTCACAAATGGGACATGGCATAAGGTTTTCCGGGGACACACGACCATCTTTTTTTCCGTATAACAGTTCTGGATTATCTGGTAAAAGGAGGGGCTCCAAAACCGTACAGTTATCCGTATACCTCTTTTCTGAAGATGAAATTATTAAAATTTCTAAGCGACACCGGAAATAGTGAAACTCACAGAATTTGACATGCTACCCAAAATATTGTTTTAATATTTGGTCGATGAAATAAAAAAAGGAATTGGCGGTTAAATGTTTCTTAATAAACTTAGGAACAAAAAATATCCGAAATAATTACCGTTTTCCATGGAGGCTGCCATCTTTATTGGCACGGTAAAAATATATCCATACTAGTGATTATCAACGTTTTCAGGCAGAGTAACTTAAATTCAGCCGCGGATATTTGCTGTGACATTCGGTCTACTTCAAAGTCTGAGAGTGGCATACTATATCTTATGTGACCTTTATAAGTCCGTTTACTTGAATGTCTGAAAATGAATTCATTCTGCGGCATTCTGTCTGTCTCCATGTTCTCAAATGCTAGCTAAAATGTGCCGAGTGCACCCCCAACCCCTGGGTCCGCTTTCGTAATGTATTGAGTGTGACTCATGCTGTACCACGCTGCTTGTTTACTTTAATTATTCCGTGATTCCCTTTCTGCGTAGCATTAATTGTGGCTTAAATGGTGTTTTCTTTAGTAAGACCGCCGTTTCGAGGCCTACTGTCTGTCTATATTAATGAAGGAATATGACTTTCGTTCTGTGATATTCTGACTGTCTACTTCTATGTCAAAGAGTGACTTTCGTTTTGTGATATTCTGACTGTAAACCCATATGTCAATGAGCCTGACATTCGATCTGTGATAAACTGACTGTCTAATTTTATGCTAAAGAGCCTGACTTTCGTTCTGTGGTGTCCGATTGTCTTCTACATATGTCAAAGAGTGACTTTCGATCTGTGAATATCTGGCTGTCTAATTTTATCTCAAAGAGTGAATTTCGTTCTGTGATATTCTGACTGTCTAATTTTATGTCAAGGAGTGACTTTCGATCTGTGAATATCTGACTGTCTAATTCTATCTAAAAAAAGGACTTTCTATCGGTGATTTTCTGACTGTCTAATTCTAGGTCAAGGAGTGACTTTCGATCTGTGAATATCTGACTGTCTAATTCTTTCTCAAAGAGTGACTTTCGATCTGTGAATATCTGACTCTCTAATTCTATCTCAAAGAGTGACTTTCGATCTGTGAATATCTGACCGTCTAATTCTATCTCAAAGAGTGACTTTCGATCTGTGAATATCTGACTCTCTAATTCTATCTCAAAGAGTGACTTTCGATCTGTGAATATCTGACTCTCTAATTCCATCTCAAAGAGTGACTTTCGATCTGTGAATATCTGACTGTCTAATTCTATCTAAAAAAGTGACTTTCGATCTGTGATTTTCTGACTTAGAATTAGACATTCTATGTAAAGGAGTGACTTTCGATCTGTGAATATCTGACTGTCTAATTATATGCCAAAGAGTGACTTTCGTTCTGTGAATATCTGACAGTCTACTTTTTATAATATGTCAAAGGGTGAATTTCGTTCTGTGATATTAATTCTGACTGTCTACTTCTATGCCACAGAGTGACTTTCGATCAGTGATATTCTGAATGTCTACTTCTAATGTCAAAGAGTGACTTTGTTCTATGATATTCTGAATGTCTACTTAAATGTTTTAGTGTAATTTCCGTTTGTGACATTCTAACAGGCTACTTTAATGTTTGTTCAATGTATTTCGTCATGTGACATTAATTTTGTCTATTTAAAGGCATTCTGCCTGTCTCCTTTTATGCCTCGGGTTTTCTGTTCAATGGCCTTTGTTATGTGACATGTTTGTGTCTATTTAAAGGCACTCTGCCTGTCTCCTTTTATGCCTCATTTTGACTTTTGTTAGTTGCATTTTGACCTTTTACTTTAATGTTTAGGAGTGATTTTCCACTTTAATGTCTTAGAGCGCTCTTTGTTAAGTAACATTCTAACCTTTTACTTCAGTACATAAGACGGAGTTTCGTTCTGTGCACTTCTTTAATGTATGTGAGTGAGTTTTGTTCTGTGACCTTCTGACCTTCTTTAATGTATGTGAGTTAGTTTTGTTCTGTGACCTTCTGACTTCTTTAATGTATGTGAGTTAGTTTAATTCTATGACCTTCTGACCTTCTTTAATGTATGAGAGTTAGTTTAGTTCTGTGACCTCCTGACCTATTTAAATGTATGAGAGTGAGAATAGTTCCGTGACTTCCTGACCTTCTTTAATGTATGAGAGTGAGAATAGTTCTATGACCTCCTGACCTTCTTAAATGTTTGAGAGTGAGAATAGTTCTGTGACCTTCTGACCTTCTTTAATGTACGAGAGTGAAAATAGTTCCGTGACCTCCTGACCTTCTTAAATGTATGAGAGTGAGAATAGTTCCGTGAGCTCCAGACCTTCTTTAATGTACGAGAGTGAAAATAGTTCCGTGACCTCCTGACCTTCTTAAATGTATGAGAGTGAGAATAGTTCCGTGAGCTCCAGACCTTCTTAAATGTATGAGAGTGAGAATAGTTGTGTGACCTTCTGACCATCTTCAATGAATATGAGTGAGAATAGCTCTGTGACCTCCTGACCTTCTTTTATGTATAAAAGTGAGTTTCGTTCTGTGACCTTCTGACCTTCTTTAATGGGTAAAAGTGAGTTTCGTTCTGTGACCCCCTGACCTTCTTTTATACATAAAAGTCAGTTTAGTTCTGTGACCTTCTTTAATGTATAAGAGTGAGTTTTGTTCTGTGACCTTCTTTAATGCATTAGAGTGAGTTTCGTTCTGTGACCTTTTGACCTTCTTTAATGCATATGCGTGAGTGTAGTTCTGTGACCTTCTTTAATGTATAAGAGTGAGTTTCGTTCTTTGACCTTCTTTAATGCATTAAAGTGAGTATCGTTCTGTGATCTTTTGACCTTCTTTAATGCATATGCGTGAGTGTAGTTCTGTGACCTTCTTTAATGTATAAGAGTGAGTTTCGTTCTGTGACCTTCTTTAATGCATTAAAGTGAGTATCGTTCTGTGATCTTTTGACCTTATTTAATGCATAGGTGTGAGTTTAGTTCTGTGACCCTCTTTAATGTATAAGCTGGAGTTTCGTTCTTTGACCTTGTTTAATGTATGATCTGGAGTTTAGTTATGTGACCTACTGACCTTCTTTAATGAATCAGCTGGAGTTTAGTTATGTGACATTCTGTAATGTATAAGCTGGGGTTTAGATATGTGACCTTCTGTAATGTATAAGCTGGGGTTTAGTTCTGTGACCTTCTGACCTTCTTTAATGTACAAGCTGGAGTTTAGTTCTGTGACCTTCTGAGTATGAGAGTGATATTCGTTCTGTGACATTTTGACATTCCACTATAATGTCAGAGAGTGCCTGTGATTTAGTGACATTTTGACATTCCACTCTAATGTCATAGAGTGCCTGTGATTTAGTGTCATTTTGACCTTCCACTCTAATGTCAGAGAGTGCCTGTGGTTTAGTGACATTTTGACATTCCACTCTAATGTCATGGAGTGCCTGTGGTTTAGTGTCATTTTGACCTTTCACTCTAATGTCAGAGAGTGCCTGTGGTTTAGTGACATTTTGACATTCCATTCTAATGTCATAGAGTGCCTGTGGTTTAGTGACATTTTGACATTCCACTCTAATGTCATAGAGTGCCTGTGGTTTAGTGACATTTTGACATTCCACTGTAATGTCAGAGAGTGCCTGTGGTTTAGTGACATTTCGATATTCCACTCTAATGTCAGAGAGTGCCTGTGGTTTTGTGACACTTTGACATTCCACTGTAATGTCATAGAGTGCCTGTGGTTTGGTGACATTTTGGCATTCCACTCTAATGTCAGAGAGTGCCTGTGATTTAGTGACACTCTGACCTTCCACTGTAATGTCATAGAGTGCCTGTGGTTTTGTGACATTTTGACATTCCACCATAATGTCCGACAGTGCCTTTGGTTTTGTGACACTTTGACATTCCACTGTAATGTCAGAGAGTGCCTGTGGTTTAGTGACATTCTGGCCTTTTACTTTAATGTATGATGTTGGCTTTTGTTCTGTGTCAATCTGTCCTGCTTGGAGAGATTTTAATTCGGCTAGTCTACTTTTATGTCTAAGGGGGCTTTGTTCAATGACATTCCATATTGATGTCATCAAGTGTCTTTTATTATGAGACATTATTCTCAAATGTCTGAGAGTAATGATTGTTCTATGATATTCCATCAGTCCCCTTTATCTCTTTTTGTTCTTTGACTCTCTGTCTGCCTACTTAATGTTTCTGTATCCTTTTATTCATTCAGTGACATTCAGACATTCTAATTTTATGTCAGAGAGTGAAATGTTTCCGTGATATTCAGTCTATTGTTTTTCTGAGTGTGACTATCAGTCTGTGAGATTCTGTGTGCCCGCTTAAATGACCAGTGATTTTACATTTATGTCTGCATTGGTCTTCTTCAATATGAAGTATAAAGTTTTATATAAATATGTGTTGGGTACTATTTTATTTGCATCCTCAGTTTTCAGTTTATATTCTGTGGAATAATCTGATTAATATAGCATGAGTTCTAACAATGATCAATAGTGTCGGAGTGTTATATATATATATATATATCAATATATATACTTAAACGGAACATAGTTATAAAATATAATTAGTCCCTTTATGTCAAATGATCCTGAATATCATATTTTATAATACAATTCGAATCTTTAGATAACATATCGATGGCCTCACTTCAAAATGCCTAAGCTGCATTTTTTCTGATTCTGAATTTTTACATCGCTAAAATCATAAAGGCGAGCTCATCTAATTGAAAAATGCAGAGTAAATGGTCCAATTAGATAATGGTGTTGTATCATGTGATCAATGATTGGACATCAAACAGAGAAGCAAAAATGCCGCACCTACAGAAATTGTAACTACAAAAATTGTTACTTAGGCATTTTGTAAAAAAAAATGTGATCAAATTACCAAGCTTAAATACCAAAAACTTTGCTACTGAAAACATGGGATTTTTAAGTTTCAACATTTGGAAGTGACGCTATTGATATGTCCTACGTTTATTCCTTTTTACAAGCATCAATTTTGTTCCATTCTCGTACACCGGAGCAATTGAGCTAAGGGTACATTTTTTTTCTCTGATATTAAAACCCTAGTCTTTCAATACCGCTTTGCAAATCTAAACCAGGTGCATATTGGAGAGGCTATGTAAGGTTTGTGTGTGGCAATAACAGAAGGAAACAAAAACGGTTTATTTAAATTTCATTTTATTTCAAATGATGAGTATATCTTTGCAAAATGAAATGTTCAATGTGTTATACGAGCTAACAAAATGACAATAACAGTAAATTTATTACCACAGTATAAAACTAAATCTCTTGGAATCAAATATAACATATATTTATTAATTGTCCTAAAAATAACAAGCATCAAAGTAATCGTAGAGAAAATGAAGATACGCACACAAGCTTATAACATGCGATTAATGTCAAATAGTGAGAGAAAATGTCATCAAACCATTCATAATTTCCTCAAAAGCACCATGGTGCAAATAGCATTTCACCATATTTGACTAATTACTGACTATATCAAAGTAGATTTAATATTTAATTTAATATTTGTTGCACAAAATGTATATTTTTAATAGACATTCCAATTTTTTATATACTTTACACACAATGTAATGTTGTTTTTTTCAAGGTTCACAACCTGGCATAGATACGGTTTTGGGGAAACAAATTTATAGATGATTACTGTTTGTTTGAGTGCAAGATAGTAATATAATTTTTTTTTTATTTCACTGAGTGAGGACAAAAGGTTTTATTTCCCAACGAAATATATTGCAATCTTAGATTAAAACAAGCAATATTATTTTTTTACAATAAGCCTAAAAGTGCTATTAAAAGACATTTTATTGTATTTAATACCCCAAAATAAATGCACACATAACATAATTTTGAAATTGACATTATTGATACTGAGTTACTTCCCTGTGCTCTCTTTTGTTTGATTCAGATAGTAGAACGGGCTTAAAGTTCAAAACAGTGAAAATATCGAACTGATATTTTCACTATTTGAAAAAGTGAAACATCATTTTTATTTCACTGATAAATCGCTATGAACCACAGGAAAACAAATAATGAATAGGTTTCACATTAACATCAAACTGATATTTTCACTAGTTGAAAAAGTAAAAAATCTTTTTTCTCACTGATAAATCTATATAAACCATCGGAAAACATATAATGAATTTGTTTCACATTTACAGTTTATACTGAATATACACATTGCTAATACAACCTTCACAATATGAGAAAAATCATAACTCATTAAAAGAGCTGTTTGAAAATGAAATAACAACTAATTTCTGAATACTAGTTATAGCATACACTGCAACGTAATAGCTGTCAAAAATTGGTATGCCATAAAGAAAATTCATAACTTCAGCAAATGAAACGTATAACAAATAATAATTTATAAATGGTATAAATGTTATTTAAAGAGCTTCTTTCTCGAAATCTACAACAGGAGCGTCAAGGAGCCAACGTCAATAATTGTCTTCTAAATTTAAGTCGAGAAAGGGGCATAACTCAAAAAAGATTAAAGATAAGATTACGAGCCTAACTGTACATGTGTGTATTGTCTCTGGCAACATTTGTACCTAGTTTCATTTTAATATATCTTGAAATGTTTTTAAGTTATGGACAAGGTTAAAAATTGTGCATACCAACAACGCTAATGACATCGAAGCCAGCACTATCACATTACCTCCACTTTTTTCTTTAAAAAATCTGATGAGGTAAAAAGTCCTAGTTTTCTTAGTATGTAAACAAATAGTTACAGCACTATCAATATAAAAAAATAATCTGTGCTCAAACATTCCAAATTTTTTTACCACGCTTAATATATATAGCGCAAAATTATGACTTTTTCCAGAAATTTACGTTTACAAAAAAAAGAAACATGCATTTTCTGCAACATTTATACCCTTCACAGAATCACAGTTTGAACAGAATATAATATTGCACATTTAATGGCAATTTAAGACACATCTCCCTTCAATCACATATAAATATATTTAAACACAATTTTTTGATGAAACTTGTTATAAAATGTTTTTTGAGTACGGTAATAAATATAACCTATTTCCAATCCACAATTTGCCAATGAACAGTGGATACACCACCAGAAATATTATCTTAATGTGTGATAAGAAGTGGAAAAAAAAAAGATATATAATAAATTGTTCTATCACACAACCTAAAACTCAACATTGATAGTATGAGAGGCTTTATCACATATTTTGTAACTTAGAGGGACACAACACTAGATGGTACCATTGCACGAAAAAAAATGTCAAAAACTTACATAAAATTGATATCATTGTGTACAAGGTATTGTATCTTACTGTTGTATCACATCGCTTTAGACACATGTATCTTTGTAGTTTTTGCGTATTTTTCAAATTCAAAATTTACTGGGGTTGTCTACCACTTAAATCCCAGAAAATTTAATTAAAGCGACGGTTTTGTATCTGTACTAATCACGTGACTTTAACATGCTAAATATACACACTATAAACCGTTATTCACTATTTTGAAATGGGTAAACAAAATATTCTTTTAATAATGTCAAATGATGTATTATCAGCCTCATACTAGTTGTTATTGATAATTCTAGGCTTGTTTTGAGGAAATAATGTATTTGCCAATTTTGTAACACCTGGTGTCTTGTCCCTTTAAAAAATACAATTTTTACATGTAGTGAGAAAATAAACAAAAAATACAATATTACATTCATTCTTAAAAGCTTTACTTATTTCACATCTACTTATTTTCTATCATTTTTTGTTCAAAATAATCACATTCTAACAATCAATACAATGAATTTAAGGTGCTTCGATTTAAGTTCATTAAACATATTTTACCAAAAAATAAGAAAACTGTAAATGCCGACCTAAGTTTAAAAGACATGGAATAAAATTAACAAGAAATAACTGCATATCAATTGCCCACATTTTATGTCAAGATTTACACAAAATTGTACATAAAGTATATCTACAGTCAGAACTGTTACTATGGTTTGCAAATAAGCTTAGCAAAGCTTCTTCTCCAATCAGCTAATAAAAGCATAAACGTTATGTGTTTTTGCAACAAAGAGACCATTGATTTGTACCGCCCCAAAAGCAATTTCAAACAATAAGTTTTCTGCACTTCAAAGAGCCTTATTTAAAGCTTCAATCTGATTGGCTGGTTGATTTAGATCCAAGGCAAACTGTACAATATGGATCCTTCTTTGTGGGGGATGAGCCTGCTCCTTTGTAAGTGTTGGGAAACGGTCCCTACTTGACTATCGATATTCGGTTCAACTCAAGTACCGTAAATGACTGGGTATAAGACGATAGGGGGTATTAGACGCAGGGAAAAAAATCTGTGAAAAATCCGAGAAAAAAAACTTTTAATCTATGTTTTTGGTTAAAGGACGCATAGAAAAAATGTCAAAATCATCCAGCATTTTCAGCCACCATGTTTGTTGACAGTGACAAAATTATTTTTTTTCGTAAAAATGGCGATGGTTATCTTTAAAACCATACAACCATACTGTCGAGAATGAAAAGTTATGTTATGCAAAAAATATTTTGACAGTGCCCAACTTTGCTTTTTTATATGTAAGTTTGATTATTGTTTAATTCAATTTATTATTCAAAATAATATTGAATACCGTAATTCACAAGAGGTCTGACACCATAAATTATTTTTTTCGCTCTCCGAATACATAGAAAATTATCATTTTTACATTTTATTTACATGTTTGTTTAACCTGCCTTTTTTCTTCATGTTTGCTTTTTACCACTTATTAATTTATCCGTAGTAATCAATGGTCATAAACTTATTTATTACGCCTATAAGTGTAAATCCTGCATGAAGTTAATTAAAACACCATTTTATACATGCACTGAACTGAATAAACACATTCTATCGGCTTCAGATCAAAGAGTCACACTGTGTGACGTCACATAACTTACAGTTATACCCACGAGGATCTCGTGGAGAGCATGGACATTGCTATGCAGAATTAATGTATAACTGTACGATTATTGCTTCATATAGTCTATAAGTGTGGTACAAGTTTGAAAGCTTATTGGCAGATCGTTTTACAAACATGCCATGTCGATGTTTTCTTAATCCCTTGATTGCCCTTGTTGTTTGTTTAATCCTCAAATAAATATATCACACTTCCTTTTCAACAGGCAATAAATCGTTTAGGATGGGTAGTAACTAATTAAATTGTCACAGTGGTGAATACGGTTAGGTAATCTAGCCAGGCAGTGTAAAAATAAAAATCAATAATCTTCGTCTGTGAAACTTGGTAACTATGAAAGTTATGATTGATGTCCTTTGGGTGTCCGTAAATTAGGTACGCAAAATAAATTATTTTGGGAAATAATTATGGGTGTCCAAATATTTAGAGTGTCCGAACTCTTAGGTGAATTACGGTAACTTAAATCGAAAAATATTTTTGTTGAAATTATAAACGTCTTACGATATACCGTATCCCGATCTTCAACTGCCGTTTTAACCCGTATATACTCGATCAATATGACGCGAGTAACATTCCTTTCTACATAAATCTAAACAAACTCTCGGCTTGAAATTGACCTCAGAAAAAAAGTTCAAAAAATTGTTACTGGGTATTATACGCAGGCATTTTTTTGCATCAAAATCTGAGGGAAAAAAGTGCGTCTAATACCCAGTCATTTACGGTAACCGATTATTGATAGGACACTCGGTTTGGGACAATACCTTAATTGTAGTTTTATTCTTGTACAATAACTCTTAATCCTTAACTATGCTTATGTTATGGGTATGTTTGAAGTAATTTTGTGTCAACCATTTTGTTACCGATAACGACTGAACACTTCCAAATGAATAAAAAACTCAAAGGAGAAAATTGTCGGAAAAACAACTAAATGCAAGTACCGAGACGAAAGAAGAAAAACCACTCGCCAATCGATAATCGATTATGACCAAATACATTTGATTGTTGTCAATTTCATACCAAACAAATCGATTTTCGATTATAATCAATCATTGGAACATCACTACCCTAAGTAGTAAGTTCCAGGTTGATATGTAAAAGAATACACTCAATCGTTAAGAGCGGCAGATTCTGCCTTCTTTGAAATGAATTTATAGGCAATAGAGGTTGCACTTTTCAATTGTGTAATTAAAAGTATGCTGTTTGGTTGGTTGATGTAAATCTCATGAACTAGCAACCCCAGATAACCCACTAGAGCACTTTGCAGCAAACTGTACATGTATGGATACTTTATGAGTTTATGAGTTGGCCCTAAAGTAGTAACACTAAAAAGTTAAGAATATGCTTAATCACCAACAGTGGCAGACAGCTTTCGTTGATGTGTGAAGTCGATTGACATGCTATAAATGTTGCACTTTATTAAAAACTCACTTGTTTTTTTAGGGTGGAGCAAAATTCATACTCAATTCAATGCACCAAAACCTTCAAATGCTAAGTTCATTTGCAAACAATTGTATGTTATGGAATGGATAGAAAATAAATATTACATTTTTAATTTTAAAAAAATGCTATGCATTTTTCAGAATAAAATTTAAAAAATTGGTGCATTTTGGAATTTTGAGTTTAGTAACACTAGGTTATGATAGAGTATGCTATATGCTATATGCACAGTTCATAAAAAAATACTTTTTTTGGTGTTATTTTTGGAATTCTTAGTTTGATTACACTGGGTGTTGACATTAGTAAAATTTTACCGGGTATATTATAATCATCATCAAAACCATGAAAACTAAGACAAAAGTGCCACAGATTGAATGCCAACACTTGTCTATTGATTCTTTGCAGTCAAACGAGGGGCTTTACTGGACAGTTATATTGAAGCCAGAGTTATGAAACTTGCAGTACATGTGCGCATTGTCTCTCACAAGATTTGTACCAAGTTTCAGTCGAAAATCTTAGCTAAGGTGTTATGCATACTTTCTCTACACATGGCAATGCCAATATTTTGACACTAAAATATGTGTTCAGAAAATATATCAAATAGATATTTTGTCTAAGATTTTTTTTAGCAAATGTATCAGCAAGATATTGCTGGCTTCAGTGACATTCACTTCACTTCTTTTTGTCAGAATGTGAACTTTTGTGACGTCACCTGTGAAAATGAGTACTCTTGAGGTATTAACGTACACAACAAAAATAAATTAAACCAAGATTGAGTTTAAAAAATCTCATAACAATGTGTTATATCAAAATAAAGAGCCTTTTCGAATAATATGAACAAATAGTTGTTATAACCTTATTATGAGGCAAGAACCCTCGCAAAAATGAAAACGTCACTTTCTCACGCCTCAATTTCGCTTCGGCCAAAAGTAACCTTCACCTACTTATAATATAGGTGCCTACCCTACTGTTTTTATAGTCGGTTAGTAAAAAAATAAACAATGAAAAAATGTGTGTTTTAATATGTAGTTTAAAACATTTAACGCTTTATATTGAAGATAACTTTAACACCATTCTCCAATGATGACAATAACTTCCTTATATAAGGACTTATCACCACCCCCTACAGTAGCAAATTAAGAAAAAGACCTACCCCCTACAGAATTTCTTTATTTTGCCGTCCTGGGGTGGGACATATGTTTAACTGGAATAGCCCTAAAGCATAATACTTTTTTTCTTTTCTTTTTTCAAAAAGCTTACCTACCCTACCTGTTTTTGAAATGGATGAAAACCTAACCAAACTATATTTTTTGGCCTTGGGATATTGTCACATAAAAGAACTAGTATGCACATGTATTTAAATATATTCATATGCACTAAAAAGGTTCAGCACAGCTGTCATCATTCAATGTTTGAAAATAGTGAAGTCGCCGCCAGCTATGGTGACTAAACTGCTCAAGTCACCTCATAGAATGAGGTCTGCCCTTGCTCAACACAGCGATAGCTGTATGGATCCTGTCTGCCATTTTTTAACATAACAGCAAATCCACTTCTGTGAACAATAATGCTCAGCTTATTTCCCACTGACATATGAAAAATTCCAACACAAGAGTACATCCACTTCTGCGAAGATTTGCTGTGGTCTTTAGCCACTGACTCGGACAGATGGAATTTTTTATCCTATAACTAGTTCAACGCCCCTGTCAGGACTTTTTCGAAAGGTGACTGGGAGCGTCTGCAAACATGTATTTCAGTTTATAGGCCTCGGCTAACAGTTCACCGATTTCCGCGTCATGCCAATGATGAGTGGGTAAATTCTGAAGGAACATCAATATTCCCTGAAAAGACAAAAACGGAAGTTAGAGTAACATAATGCCGTTGATTTTTTTAAAATATGTTCACCACCTGTGCCATCCAAATTCGGAAAGGTTTCTGCCTATTTAGTATGGAATGTGAAAACTTTAAAATGCTTAGTCGGAAATTGAAAATGTTTGAATATTTGACAAACATTATTAGTAGGGGAAAAAAGCCCTCTTCTGGCACATGTTTATATTGCAGACAATTAAGGATGGCAGTTTTATTTTTTTTAATTTAAAAACAGGGACCCCCCTGAGCAAGAGGCTTACATCATATTCAATAATTTGTTTTTTCTCTTAGGGACTCTAGAGAGCGATATGGCTGTTTATCAAACTTGTCTAAGATATTATGACAATACACATTCTGACCTAATTTGTTGATGATTGGAAAAGTCCTCTAAGGTTACTTAGCGGGCGAGACCAATTTTAGGTTACTTCTATAATTAAAGGGCAATAACTCTTGCGTTACAAAAGCAATATGGTTGGTTATCAAACTTGTCCAAGACATTATGACAATACACATTCTGACCAAAACTGGTGATTGATTACAGGCTTCTTAAGTTATTAAGGGAACAACATATTGGATGATCCCCGCACGCCCAAAAACGCCGCAACACAGGCGTATAATATATACACAGGGGATGAAACCCAAGTTATCTATAATCTGGTTTAGAAGCTGACATTGATACAATCACATGAACTCTATCTTAATTTCTACCAAGAATTAAAGGGCCATCTTATAAAAGAAAATATCTTACGCTTGATTGATTCTTTGAATGGTTTACTTTCAGTCATAATGAGATTATTTTGAAAATGTTTGACAGGTTATTTGAAAGGTAAAATCTTAATTGGATTCCTGACACACCCAAAGTATTCAATCTTACAATAGTTTGTCGTACACTCCTTGATCATATGACTACAATGTTCATATAAGTCTGAGTGTTACCTGAAAGTCCCTTTCTCGCAGCAGATCCTTCGAGAATCGTGTCAAGAACGCTGCACACACGTACAGATGAAAGTCAGCAAAGCCGTTGTTTTCACACTGAAAGAAACAAAAGAATTTTTAAGCAATTTAAAAATTATTAAATTTACGATTTTGAAGGAAATTATATCAACTTATGTTAAGTCAGTCCAGTTGGTATGATATTTAGCGAGAATGTGGTCTTTTGTTGTGGGCGGGAGCAAAAAAACCTGGACAAAACCACAAGATCTTAATCTTAACCCAAGATATAGTTTAAGTTGAGTGACTATTCTTAACACATGAGTCAGTCTGAAACTTAGTGAAAACTCTAACTGCAAGATAAGAGATCATACTTGGTGTTCTCTTAATGCAAGATATAGCGTGACCCGTGGCAACTACTCTTAACACAAGACACAGTGTAGGTTACTATAAAGAGTTACGGAAGGGTGCAGCACCCTGTCCTTCTGCCATCATGGAGACCAGCACAAGCACCCTTCTGCCATCATAGAATGAAATGCTTAAGACAGTCAAATATTTCTCTTGTTTTGATTAAAATACATACAAACTTGACATATGTGGCAGCTGAAGGCTAGCATAACATCAATTAAACACAATTAGTACCGTTTTCTGTCAAAATCATAAATGTTCAAAATCTTCAAATTCCGACACATTGTGCCTGTTTTTCAAATAGCACCCAGCTCCTTTTTTTGCAGCACCCTGTCCTTTTTAAAACCTGGCTAAAACTCTACTGTGTGACAAAGAGTGTACAAAGAATTAGTCCAGTCATATATTACATCATTTGAATTAAATGTTTACTTAAAACACAATACTAATAGCACACAACCATTTACCAAGAAAGTATCCCAGAGTCGTATACTGCATCGTAGCGGGATTTCTCGCATGAGAAGATTGTTCATCCATCGGAACGCGAACTGTAGATACTCAATACACTGTTCCTCCAGGTGAGTATGAAGCTGTACTGTAAAATATGGCAGAATAAAAGAGGTTAGATTACGGAGTTAGAACACATGTATAGTATATCAAAGACTAATAAGAGTGTCATGGACGAAGTGTTAATGGGTTGTCTGGTTAGCGCACTCATTTACCACCTAGGCCAATAGGGTTTGATTCTCAGCCGAGCGCATGTGGATTTGGTTTGAGGCTTCCAAGCTGGAAAAGTGGGTTTCTTCCAGTGACTCCAGTTTTACAACAACACAAGACCACACTCTAGCGTAACATCATGCCAACATGAGTAATTAAATATAATGTTGTAATAACTCGTTACAATTGTTGTAAAATAAAGAAAAAAGAGGGTGCACGCCGGATGAAAATTTTGCAATTAATTTGTAGTCACCAAAGCGCCCATAAGTCATCTGAATTTCTTGAAAATACTATTTTTTGTTGTAAACTCATTAATAAAATTGCCCCTATGTTCTTAAATGAACAAAGCCAGAGGACATCCACTTACTATCTATTCGTTTCACCAACTCTTTGAGGGCGTTGACCTTGGTTTGAATGCCAGGCTGAGCAAATGTGTAATTGTCCTGAATTCCGTCAAGCAGCTTTGACGTACACCAAAACGTGTCAGCTTCGATCACATTCAATGTATCTTCCGGCAATTCCGTAAGATTGATATTTTCTACTTCTACATCTGAAATTATAAGGGTTTTTATAAATTTTCCAAGCATGAAATAGTTTACTACACCAACTTGGCCAAAGCTTAGTCAGGGACTAACTGCCAATTATTATGAATCCTGAAAAATTAGCCAGGGGGTTTTGTTTAAATATGATGCATTCATGCACTTAGAAGTGAAACATATCAACAAAATTGATCCTCTAAAATGAGGTCTTCAATTTGTTATAAATGTAATTAATCAAGGATGACATATGTAAAAAAACATAACAGAAAATGCATGTAAAGAAATAAATATAATGTAAAATGTTAAGTGTTTATATGTATGCATAAAAATATTTGATCATTATTACCAGTAAATCTCACTTTTCGATCTCTAATGATCTTGAATTATCTCTAATTATCACAACTATGATTTGGTTAGATTTCAAGCCCTCTTTTCATCACATTCTTGATAGCTGCTATATGTCTTTTCAATTGACCCCATTGTATAAAAATGTGTATCTGGACTTACCGTTTTCAATGTATTCAGACAGGAAGACGACGAAGAAAGGCGTAACGAGATCGTTAATCCCCTGTACATAGCCGCTCGCTGGATGCCGAATCGCCCAGATGTATAAAATACGCTCAAATATCTGTTAACAGAGAGTTCACAATTAAAGTGAAATGAACAATTGCATTTGACTTTTTTTTTTCATTTTTACTAAAAAACATTTTGTTTTTAAAAAAGAAGTTACGAGTACTTAAAAGAGATTTCTCTATTCAAGATAAATTACAAATGTTTGCAACTGAACTTAGCATACTGTACAAGTCAATCAGTTAAACAAAGCATGATGCCAATGATATTTTGTGCCCTAAATTCGGTCAAATTGTACCGTCTACTTAGTGACTGATCAGTCAATTTTAAGTTGCTAAGTTCATTTGCAAACAGAATTTTATAGTAACGTATATATTTATACTTAAACAAAAGCTGTCACAGAGACAGTGCCCTCGACTATTCTGCCACTTTTAAGTTCAAGTATTGATCATTGTCAAATTGGATTTATTACAAAACCTTAACCAGAATTTCTAAGTCAAATAAAAATTGGGAATATTTGCATTAAATGCAAATAGAGTTATCATACTACATTGTGTTAAGTTTCAATGCAATACATCAAGCAGTTGCTGAGATATTAACCTATAATTTATGTGGTTACATGCAAAACCTAAACCATTATTTCCAGATTTCAAATAATAAAGGACCCTAATTTGCATTTTATTCAAATTAGTGTTATCAAACTTCATTAATTAAGTAGGTTGGATGGTTTGGAATACATTTTACCTAAAGTTTCAATTCAATACATGATGTAATTGCAGAGTTAATGACTTAAAGGTGCTAATATGCAAAACTTAAGCCAAGGTGTAACGGTGACGCTAGGTTGAGTACCGTAGTATAGCTCTCCTTATTCTTCAAATAGTGGAGCTAAAAATGGACAAGGAAATTATGAAATTTAACAATATTACTTTGCTTTTGCAAACAGAAACAAGAAGATACGGATAAATGGCATTCACTTCACTTGTACGGCAACAAAAATACTGGTCTCAGTACATTTGAGAAAACATTAAACCTGCAAAAGCCTTTTACCACAGACATAAGTGATTTTATTTCATAATTCTTTATTAAAACCAAAAAGATATACAAGCAACCGCAAAGAAAACAAATACATAAACTGATAAACAATAAAAAAAAATTATAATATATTTACAATTTCATGCCAATAAGTATTATCCAAAATATTATGTACAAAAGGGATGTCAAATGGACACTACATGTAAATATAAGATATTTTAAGTAATATTCTTAGAATTATATTTAAATGTCATATTATTACTTTTAACCCTTAAGCTGCTGATGGCGATTTTAAAGGCTTTGCAAACAGCTAGGAACCAGACCAGACGCCGAGTAACTCGGCGCCTGGTCAGGTTCCAAGCTGTTTGCCACTCAGTCAATATATCCCCAAAGTTTTAAGTAAATTGAAAGAAATTTAGAATAAACCAGACGACATTTTTGAGCAGACGACAATTTACCCAGCATGCAAAGGGTTAAACAATATCAAATAACTAAAGCCCAGTAAAGGTCCATGTGTTAGTATCCAAGCTATGTGACGATCACTTTTGAGGGTGTACATATTTTTTATTTATTATAAACATGATAAATAAACATTTTGGGACGGAATACCGTTTAAATTCACTCATTAAGGTATCTGGTGTACAAACAATCTTATTATTTCTTACGGCTATTGGCAATAATGCTCAAGTTCCATGCAAGGAGACCCCTTATAATTCTGGTATCTTTTGAAAGGGTATTGTATGTTGGTTACCCATATGTAGGGTTTTAGCAAGGTTTTATAAAGGACAGGGTACCACAGCAGAGTGGCAGGGCGATAAGGGAGAAAGGCAAATTATATTGCGCTGTAAAAAATGAAATATTATGATTTTGAACAAATGTCCTAATATTTGTGTTAAATTAAAGTAAATTTAGGTTTTAACTGCTGAATATATAAATTTTGTATGTGTTTATAATCATATTATAAGTTTTCATCAAAACAGTAAAAAACTTAATGATCTTAAGCATTTATTTCTATGAAGGCAGAAGGGTGCAAATGCTGTTCTTCATGAGGGACAAAGCGTGCTTCCAATAAAGGTCAGGGCACAGCACCCTTCCATTATTTTTTCACTAAAACCCTACATATGTAAATCAATGTCCAGAAATTAATCATAGATAATGTTAGTGCAGTTTGTGTTTCTGCCCTTGAACATTTCAACCAAAATTGTTCATCCTGTGACCCATTTTAATCTTAAAATGTTAAAAAAAGCTTGTTTTCCATATTAAATATATTGAACATATTCTTTCTCAACAAATCATACCCTTGCAACTTATACCAAAATCATATGGAGAGTCACTAAGCATCTAAAAATGCACATACTTGTGCATGGTATACAGCAGGAAATTGTCCTAAATATAGTTATCAGTGCTTCTTATAACATACAATTTGCAAGTCTGGACCGAATTTGACCTTGTCTGACAGATTTCAAAAATGTTTGTTATAAACATATTGCAAAAGTAATAATTGATTCAATTATGCCAAACCACTCTATTCTAAACATTCATTACTGTTAAACCATTCTGGAGACATTTACTAATCACGTGATAATAGGGCTTCTAAAAGTTTGGAACCTCAAGTGGTCTGGACGTGGCGACATCGATCCCCCTCCACCCCCCAAAAAATCCCCCCTCAACCATCCGAAAAAAAGTCTTACAAATGTCAAAAAAATTATGTCACATATTTTCGCAATGTGTATTCTGTCAATATACTTTACAACGTGGCAATTCATAAGCTGTGCTTTAGAGCCATCATAGCAGATTTAGATAGTAATTGATACATTGTATTGTATTAATATTAAATGAGATTCTCATCAAATTCTGCAGCATTTCCTACAAGGAACACTGCCATTGTAACTAATTGCGACCAGCGTAAAGCAGTCAGACGGCAGAAAGTAAAACAGTGTTGTAAATTACTTGCGTATTGTTACTACAGTGGATCAACCTTGACCATCTCTTAGTAATGCACCAGTCAATTGTAACCCCCCCCTCCCCCAGGTCCGGGGAATAACGGGGACTTTGACTTTCGGTCCAGCCAAGCCCGGGCAAAGTCCGGGACAAACTGCTCGTGAACCCCCCGCCAAATGCCCCCCCACACAAAGGACTCTAGGTAAGGCCCATTTTCCGCTATATTTGGCGGAAAGACAAAACCACCACATTTACCCGGCACTGAGGGGCCACCTGGAAGGTAAAAACACGGCCCATTTCCCCAGCTATTCCCCCAGACCTGGGGGGCCGTGGTTACAATTGTCTGGTGCATAAGCATGACAAAGCTGCCTGATTACATTATAATGTATCACACAAAGGGTTAGTTGCTGCCTCAGAATTAGTATTAATTAAGCTTTTATCAACACTGTACACAAGTGCTACTCATCTCCTATATCATTATTGTTACAATACTCACTTCTTGTATTCGTTTCTCTTGAAACAAATGAGCAAGTGAAGTCATTCTCGGGACGTCCTTAAGTATCTGCAAGGAACAGTACATTTTTCAATTCATTTAAGGTACCACCCTTTTCAATACCTTCAAGGTATTACTTTAATGGTTGTTAGTAAGTCTGCCTTTAAAGCTGCTCTCTCACAGATTGACTGTTTTGACAACTTTTGTATTAATTTTTTGTCTTGGAATGAGCCATTTTTGCGTTAATGTGATAACCAATGATATAAGACTGCTTTCCAAAGATTGGGTTGCAGTTTGTCATATCTACATTAAAAAATATGTTTTATTGTTGCGAACGCTTTAAGAAAAATGAAATTTTCAGAAGTTTTCCAAACAATTGAGCTATGTTCTATTGTGAGTACATTTATACGACTGAATTGAAGGCATTGGTGCCAAAATCAGCTCATTCTGAGATTATATTTTTTTTAAATGACAATACTGTCTATCTTTGAGAGTGCAGCTCTAATGTCTGATAACATGCCATGCAAAGCCAATACATGAACTTTCTAACATTTTCCAACAAAACTATGACAATGCAATGAATCAATTTAGAACAATTCTAAAGAATTTCTAAAGACACAAATTTGAGAAAATGAGGTAACAGAGCTTGGTCAGAATAACAAAGGTGAAGAATTAATGTACTTTTATGGCAATTAAAAAAAGTAAATGCATGAATGTTGGAAAATGTTAGACGGATAATGAAACTCAAGAAATACAAATAAATCAAAGGCATTGTATTTGTTTACCAGCTGATAGTCTCATACATTCATGATTCAAAAGAGAGGCGGCAGAAAATGTGGGGCCTTCTACATGCATATGACATTAAAAACATACATACAAAGTTTCATGTGAAAATCTTTATCAGTTATCAAGTTTTTGCTGATGTTATAGTTCTTGAATACCAATGACTTAAACAAGGCTGAAACAATACCCTCATTTATGTAAAAAGGCAAGCTTCAAATTTGGTGAATAAAAAAAATAAAATAAAGAAAGTAATTATATTAAATGAATCAATAGTTTTACTGTTTAGTATCAGCTGGTATCAAACAACACATACCATTCTTAAAACACACAATGACACCGGAACCACAGTTATCAAGGGGCAGCATGACAAGAAAAATGTTGGTTTCCATGGTTACCCGACAAGAACTTACATTTTGAACTAATAAGTGTTGAAATATTGGAATTAAAGGGTTCATTCTTGGAATGTCTATGTGAATCTGTAATATCAAACACTCATGAAACATAAAAACAACATGGTAGGGCTTGAATTTAGAAAAAAATGTACTCCCAAATTTTGGAAAGCAGAAAATACAAAATCTGAAGTTCACTTGCAAAATTTTTTGTTGTTTGGAAAATGGATGGTAATCAAAAACAACAACACTGTTTTCAGTGTCATAACAACTCAACTTTTAAAGCCATTAGATTCGTTCACATAGAAAACATATTGTGGAAGTCTGAAACTCAGTCTGCACAAATTATCTTACAGACATTCCCATAGTGATCTGTATTGAAGGTATGTCTAATTTTATACGTACTCTCTTTTCCCTATTAAGTTTTAGTATAAATGGACGATATATTTGATTTTGTGTCAGATAAGTTGGATCATCGCCATCAGCCATCGTTGATTAAAAACTTGCTTGTCATGTTGATGGACTATGCCGCGAAATTGATAAGATTTAAGCAAAATACTGCCACCTTAAATCTGAACAGGAAAAACCAGTCTTCAATGTGCACTAAACGTACGAAGGCAAATTGAAAGTTTTCACTCGCAAAATTTTGAGAGTACCCTAATACTCATCTCACATTTTCCCATTTCTGCTCTCATTTTGCGAGTGCTAAATTCAAGCCCTGCATACATGTCAACGTACATACAAATAACACATCCATGTTCAATGTGTGTTTTTGTACTGAAAATGGGGTCTAACTGGCCCAGTTCACAATCCTTAAATCTATTCCACAACATTAGGCACAAAGTTCATTTATCTTTTGACCTTCAGATAGGTTTAATTTCAGTCTCACTCTTTTAACATTTTTCAAACTAAGCATCTTAAGCTGCACTCTCACAAATTGACAATTTTGACCTTTTTACTTTTTTGACTCAGAAACAGCTCATTTTGGCACCAGTGCCTTTAATTTAGTTGTATAATATAACTCACAATAGAACAGATCTCAATTGTTTGGTAAACTGCCGAAAATTTCATTTTTCTTAAAAAGTTAGTAACGCTTTTAGCAATAAAACATCAATTTCCAAACGTAAATATGAAAACTGCTATTAACTCTTTTGTCAGCAGTCTTATATCAAGACATTTACGCATAAAATTGGCTCATCCCAAGACAACAAAAAAATTGTCAAAACAGTCCATCTGTGAGAGTGCAGCATTAAAGCTTTGCTTTGTTAAAAAAATTATATGGTAAAATTACAATCTAGGCATTATGTGGACATTTTCACAACTGGTAGGTCTCTAGCCCAATTCTCAAATTAGGGAAAAAAAACACTGATGTATTTTTTGTAAGTATATTGAAAAATATATCTGTTGGGTTGATAATTCAGCAAGCATCATTACATAATGGCTGCCAAATATAATTTTTATTGTCTTATTAACAGACATGCTTTGATCTATATTCTTTAGTCATTTGTATAAATCTTGTCAAATCATTGGATTGGTCTTAGATAGCCAAAATGTTTGTTCATTGCTTTATTTATCCAATAATTACTATTAAAGCTGCACTCTCGCAGATTGAACGTTTTGACAACTTTTTTTTTCTTGGAACGAGCCAATCTATGCGAAAATGCATGGAAACCAGTGAAATAAGACTGCTGACAAAGAAGCACATCACAGATTTTCATATTTAAATTCAACAAATGATATTTAATGCATTTTTCTTAAATTGTTAGTAACACTTTTAGCCATAAAACATTATTTTCAAACAGAAATATGAAAATCTGCGATCTGATCTTTTGTCAGCAATCTTATATATCACTGGTTTGCAGATATTGACCCACAATTTGGCTCATTCCAAGACAAAAATAAAAAAAGTAGTTGAAACAGTATATCTGTGAGAGTGCAGCTTTAACCAATCAAATCATTTAAATAAGGTAACCTGTGCCGTGGACTACTTATCTTAAAAAAAAATGGCTGCTGTGTTTTAGTTATCTATTGTTCATCTGTTGTATCTATTAATAAATTTATAAAATAATCAACAAAAGGTTTAAAGCTTTCAAGCTTAACTTTTCTATGTCTTGCAGCCTTCAAAACCTTTTTTTCATTATCTAATTTTTATTTGTCTTATCATCCAATAAATACAGTATGTGTCATAACCTCGTACCTGTCTAAAAGTCTCCTGGTGTTGATCATCATGCCGTGTTTCGTAATACTGATTTATAAGGCTGAAATATTCTTGGCGTTTTCGTTGTAACATGCTTGCCCGACGCTCGAAATTGGCCGGTAGATAACCCTGCAAACAAAACACTTCTTTATAAAACACTCTGTACTGGCCCATACGACAATTATGCCATGTTTTACACACAATTATTGCTTATCAGGCATTGTGATTGACCTGACAGCCGAAGAGCTCAAACCATTTTGCGATATGGGTTTTAAGGGCACTTCGGGCCCCCTAATGGGATTCAAGAGTTTGAAGTACCCTGCTGCAGAAGCAAAAATGACTTTTTGGAGCCCTTTTAGTTATAATATATTTATTTTACAACGATAGTGAAACAAGTTATTACAACATTTTATTAATCACTCTCATTGGCATGATGCTATGCGAGAGTGTGGTCTTGTGTTGTGGGGGAAACTGAAGTACCCGGAGAAAACCCACTTGTCCGGCTTGTTGACCACAAACCAAACTCATATGGGCCCAGGCTGGGAATTGAGCCTGGGTTGCCTTGGTGAGAAGCAAGTGCGCTAACCACTTCGCTAACCGGACAAACCTTTTGAGCGCTCTCCTGACATCAAAGATGCAGCCAAATGGAGTGGCAATACTAACAACAAATAATAATAAAGCATCCATTTACATTTTGAATCAGTTTTTGGTCTCTAAAGCCATTAGAACCGCTGAAATGGGCAAATATGCAGACAAATCACACCCCTGAACTTATTGAAAAAATCCTTGAATATGACAACATGTATACATATATTTATATCTGTCAGAAACTGAAATCATTATTTGACCCTGTTTTCAAAACCAATGACTGTGTTTTCTTCTAACCAATTTGTGGCCAATTTTCAGACCCATTCTCATATGCTAAAACATAAATTTTTCTTGCAAACATGAACATAAAAAACAGTTTTTGTATTAAAGTGTATTTTTAAAGTAACAACTTAATGACATTTTTTTAACCTTAGGATTTTTTGTATCAAAAGTTGAAAAATAAGGAATTTTGTACATCAGTATTATAATTTTACAACAATGTTTTACCTTTACAAACATTTCATAATGTCTATTTAACACTAAAAACAGAAGGGTCGGAGCCTACAGGGTTCGAATTTAGACTCGCATACTCGCAAAATGCGACAGGCATTTGCAAATTGCGAGTGACTTTTATTCAAGCTCGCAAAATTTTGCGAGTGTTTTTTTTCTAGACCACAAAATGTTAAAAGGAAAGTAGAATAAACATTAACTTTGCTACAAAGTCGAGTGTAAACAATCTATAAGTGGCATCACTACCAGTTAAGAGACAACAATATGGAGTCACGCTCTAGTAAGTTTTCAAAAATAGAACAAATACGGAAAAGGCCGAGTTCTATCTCGAATCTTTCCGGGGATGCTCCGAGGTGTGCATAATACAAAGTGAAAACAAAAAGTTGACATGACGTTATCACCAAGCTCAATCATTGGCTATATTTAGCGCTTTCGCGAACTCTCGTAAAACCCCATCAACCTTTGAATATATCTGCTCAACTGTCAAAGTGAATAAACTTCCGATATATTTTATAGTCCAAAGCATCCATGCCACATTTACTGTTGCTTTTATTTATTCTAAATTTATACTGTTATTGTTTTTAATACTTACAAACTTAATCAATTAATGAAATCTGTAGCGTTCTCGCCGAATGGGAATTACCCGATGGCGAGGGTAAATATACCCCCCTCAAAGTGAACAATGTCAAATTATTGGACAGCTTTGTTATCAAAAAGCGGCCAGCATCCGATGAGTCATCTGTACCCCCCCCTCCCCACCCCCACCCCCCCCCAAAAAAAGAAAAGAATAAGCCAACTACAATTTATAGTAGTTGAGTCACTCAAGATGGATCCTTTTAATATTCATAATATGTCTTAGTTGTAAATATCTACTTTAATTAGACAATATTATAAGGGAATAAAGAAAATAATAAAATTGCATGTTGATTTTTCATTTTGCGAGTTGCCTCAAAAAGCACTCGCAAAATTTTGCGAGTGCTCCTCAAAGTTAAATTCGAACCCTGGCCTATTTCCGAAAATATAACCCAAACCAAATGTTGTTTTTTACCAGGCGGTTCTTATAAATCAGCTAAAAAAATAAACTTTTGAAGTACAGAAACATCTAACATTTTGGATAATGACTTCAAGAAGTGAAAGCTTTGAAGTTAGAAATATCAAAACTTTGTGTTAATAATACCTTTATTTTATTTTAAGGACACATTTTGAATAAGTCTAGAATTTGAATCATCTTTCACCAAGAAGCAGATTTAAGTTGCAAATTGTTTCACATTTTGTCAGAATAATTGTACAATAATGGAGAAATTCTTTTTGTTTGAGGGGTTTGAACTTCCATGTTTGGGAGAAAAACTTCCAAAACTGATGGCATGGAATTTTAAACTTCCAATAATTGAATTCTTAATTGACGCCCTGAATTATGCTAGAGAGCCAGCAATGACAAAATGACTGTTTAAACACATAAGAAAAATGCCTTACTGAAAGTATTTTCCAACAAGTTGGTCGAACGCTCTTTGGTAAACCTGACCAGCTCAACTTCTGAAGTTCAACTGAAATAAGTATGATCATATAGGCACATTATTATACACGCTTTTAAAATATAAACTAGAGTTGTTCCAATAATCTATTGTAATCAAAAATCAATCAAAAATCGTCAATAGTGGAAAATATCACTAGTTTTAATTGATTATTGAATCATGCATTTTGTAAATATCTTTTTTTTTATAATATAATACAATCAATCACTTTGTAAAGTACGCTATCACAGAAAGGATGAAGGGAAAATATGCACGAGAACTTTTTTTAGTACACAGTTCAAAAATGTCAACTTCGGCAGCCGCCACATTTGTTTTTATTGAATAGTGTTAATGGCAAAGGTTGTTAAATAGTACAGCACATGTACATAAATGATAAAATATATATAAAAAACAATGGTACAAGTGGTATAAAGCACATAAAAAGTTAATAGCTAAACTGTATTTAGACCTGAAAAAACACAACCCTCAAAGCATAATACTATATATAAGACGCAGGCATTTTATTCACGGGAAATTTTTGGGGAAGAAAGTAAATCCTATACACAGTGATTTACGATATTTTTTAAACAGAGAGTTTCCACAAACGTCTTACAAAAGTTAAAATTAGCGTATTATGCATGTGTGAACTTTATCTGTAAAAGAATAAATTTACCAATGTTTGTATTTGGACCTGCCAAAATTGCTTTGATTTTCTCTAACTTGTTTGCCTCCTTATCCACAGCTGAGTTCTGCGTGTAGCGTATAGGGGATGGTTTTGGTGGCTGCCATGTGTTGTTCAGACGAACCCCGACCCCAGGGCCGGCCTTGTGATGACCCCCTGAGCCTGGGGCTGTACCTGGAAAACCAGCAGGTTTTTAAACAACAGTTTGTACATCACAGTTTTTTCTTTGAATTACCTTTTTTATACACATAGATCTATGTTTTAGTGTTTGCATATTTGTCTTGTTACAGAGAGCACACTGCTTCAAGATTGCCATACAACATCAAACAGGATTTTAATTTCACTGATAATTGCTGAAATTGTAAAATGATCCAAATACATGTTGAAACAAAAACACTTGAAAGTCAAAAATAACTGGTACAAGAAATTGTTTCATTGAAATAGCACTTGAGAAACTAAATGATAAAAGAAGGGAAATTTTTTGGACTAGGATTTTGCCAGGTTTTAAAAAGGGTGCTGAGGGACAAAAGGGCAGTGAATTATTAAAGCATTATGAGTTTCATAAAAAAGTTAGAAAATATTTGAAGTAATATAAGCTCAAATACTGAATATGTAGTTTGTTTGAATTTATAACCATATTTCAAATATTAATCAAAACAAAAGAAATATTGGTTTATGTTTCCAATATTTATGTTTCAGCACTTAATTCTTTGGAGGCATAAGGGTGCATGAGGGCAGAAGGGTGCAGGGTTCGAATTTAGACTCGCATACTCGCAAAATGCGAGCGACATTTGGAAATTGCGAGTGACTTTTATTCAAGCTCGCAAAATTCTGCGAGTGGCTTTTTCTAGACCACAAAATGTTAAAAGGAAAGTAGAATAAACATGAACTTAATTCCGCTATGTAGTCGAGTGTAAACAGCCTATAAGTGGCATGTTTACACTACCGGGATAAAGAAGACAGTACGGAGTCACGCTCTAGAAGGTTTTTAAAAATAGAACAAATACGGAAAAGGCCGAGTTTTATCTCGAATCTTTCCGGGATGCTCCGAGGCGTGCATAATACAAAGTAAATACGAATGACGTAATCACCTAGCTCAATCATTGGCTAAATTTAGCGCTTTTGCGCACTATATGTAAACCTTATCATCCTGTCAAAATGCATTCGGAACTCCTCGGCCATTTTATCGAAAACAACCTCGGATGTATGCAGGTACATCAGTTGAAGTAGTTCGTAAAATTTTGAATTATATCATTAATTAAATATAGTGTTTTAGAGTTGTATTTATTGATCTAAGTTTAATTTGATTGCCATTAAATTGTATTATTGCAAACATAATTAAGAATCCCAAGAGTAATGTCACAAAGTTTAACTGCTAAATAAAATTACTACGCGATCTACTTGCAGCGGACTTAAACGTACCACTTTTTGAGTATGTAAACCGTCCAAATACATCCGAGGTTGTTTTTGAAAAAAATGGCCGAGGAGCGCCGAATGGTCAAAATGAATAGACTTCGTTGATCGATATATTTCATGGTCCAAAGTATCCACGCTACATTTACTGTTGCTTTTTTTATTTTAAATTCATTATTTTATTGTTTTTAATACTTATAGACTTAATGAAATCTGTAGCGTGCTTGTCGAATGGGTATTAAATTACCCGATGGCGAGGGTAAATATACAAAGTGAACATGTCAAATTATTGGACAGCTTTGTTATCAAAAAGCTGCCAGCATCAGACGAGTCTTTCCATACCCCCCAAATAGAATAAGCCATCAACAAGTTCTAGTAGTCGAGTCACTCAAGATTGATACTTTTTAATATTCATAATATGTCTTAGGTGTTAATTTCTACTTTAATTAGACAATATTATAAGGGAATAAAGCAAATAATAAAATTGCAAGTTGATTTGTCATTTTGCGAGTTGCCTCAAAATGCACTCGCAAAATTTTGCGAGTGCTCCTCAAAGTTAAATTCGAACCCTGGGGTGCACATTTTGGTCACCATAAGGGCAGAAAGGTGCACAATTTGGTCACCATGAGGGCAGAAGGGTGCACATTTTGGACACCATGAGGGCAGAAGCGTGCACATTTTGGTCACCATGAGGGCAGAAGGTTGCACATTTTGGTCACCATGAGGGCAGAAGGGTGCACATTTTGGTCAACATGTTGACAGAAGGGTGCACATTTTGGACACCATGAGGGCAGAAGGGTACACATTTTGGTCTCCATGAGGGCAGAAGGGTGCACATTTTGGACACCATGAGGGCAGAAGCTTGCACATTTTGGTCACCATGAGGGCAGAAGGGTGCACATTTTGGTCAACATGTGGACAGAAGGGTGCACATTTTGGACACCATGAGGGCAGAAGGGTGCACATTTTGGTCCAGTCTGTACGAAAGTTCGTCGGACCTCGGCTCCCGACGGTAATAAATGGCGAGGTCCGGCAATCGCATGTATATTGTAGGCCCGCGTGTCCGGCAACAATTTTAGGGAAAAATCTGTTGTTTATTAATTATGTGTCAAAGGTGTTTCTTGTTAATTTAATCAACTAACCTATGTTTACAACATAAATTCAGGGCTTTCAATTGACTCGGGTTTTGACGCACAGAAATCGTAAATGACCCGGAATTGACGCATCATTAATTTGTGCAATGCGTCAGTTTCAACCCGGGATAATTTCAGTGCAAGAGTCGGTATCATTTGAAAGGAGCAGCAAGGCAAGCTCTAAATGTTTGTTTAATCAATTAAAGTCAAAAGCAATTAACTGCCGAAGTGACAAGTGATTATCAATCTGGAATCTGACCGTTACCAACTCAAACTAATGACGTAATTATAAACTCCGCCCATTATGCAAATTAACGGATATCTTCGGCTTTTTCGCTAAGTACGATGGTTTGAAAAACAACAATGCTAAAATATATTTTGTATTTTTATATCTTGTCTTATATGAAATTAATGAAATTTGTGTTCGTTAATAATGTGTAACAGAAAGGAATAAAGATTTTTCGTAGCACATGATCTAAAAAGCGGGGGAAACAGGTGCACGCTTACTTCCTGTCAATTTTAATGAAAGTGAAAGAAGAACTGCGTAAATCGTTGTCAGTGTATAGTTCTATAACAAAAGAGTTTTATTGTTATGTGATTAATGAAAAATAAAAAACAATGACTATGTTACAATATTGAGATAGGGACGTTGAATGTTTTTGTTTACTTTAGGAAAAAATATGAAAAACTTGAAAGTGAAACCGAAAGTACAAATATGTTGTTGCAACTATAAAACAATCGATGGTGCATATGAGTCTGACAAGGATGCATAGGGTTACATAATGAGTAATACATGCATAATTCCTGTTTCACTCAACATGAAATAAATAATACGTTCATAGGAGTCAGAACATATGTTTCCAAGTTTTGACTCTTGGAATTTGTTTACCACCCAAGAGACTGAGAAGGAAATAAGACAACAAGGTATTCTTTAAAGATTATATTTCTTTTTCCTTGAATTTTTACTAGAATTGAAAGTGGATTAATACCGCTGATCGTTATAGAAAATAGATTTTGTATTTTTTATTTATGTTTCGGAAGCTTTTAAACCAAGTATAGATAATCATTACCTTGCAATGCCATCTTATGACAGATAATAACTATTATTTATGAAGAACGACCAAGAATTTAGAAATAAAACGGACAATGACTCTTAAAGATCTGATTTTGACTCTTGAAAATCAGACCTCATTCATCAGAGGTTTGATAATGATAAATCTAACAGTATGGTACCAAACATCATCACTCTGGTTTTATATTACGAGAATGACTAAAATGTACATAAAATTATCGGACCTGCAAAAACTGGTCCGGTCCTGCAATGCAGACAGTATTGCAGGACCTCGTGTCCTGCAATATGATAATGACTTTCGTACAGACTGTTGGTCAACATGTTGACAGAAGGGTGCACATTTTGGACACCATGAGGGCAGAAGGGTACACATTTCGGTCTCCATGAGGGCAGAAGGGTGCACATTTTGGACACCATGAGGGCAGAAGCGTGCACATTTTGGTCACCATGAGGGCAGAAGGGTGCACATTTTGGTCAACATGTGGACAGAAGGGTACACATTTTGGACACCACGAGGGCAGAAGGGTGCACATTTTGGTCTCCATGCATGCCAAAAGGTGCTACCAAAAAACAGGATGCAGCACCCATTTATAATTCTTAAACTAAAACCCTATTGGAACAAACATAACCTACCAGAATACTTCAAGTTTGCATTACGAGTCTGCTGACTATGGTTGTCCAAGACCTGTTTAGCGGTTGACTGTATATCTTTCATGGACATTCGAATATTGGCCATATCAATCATCAAATCATCGTCGCCATCATCCCAAGCATCTTCTGTCTTGTTCTGAAAGTCTTGGAATGAGTCACCAGTCTTTGCAGTTTTCATCTTTTCATCTTTCTTCAAGTTTGAGCTGTAAAAGAGTTTGTTTTTTTAAACTTCACCACCACCAACTGTTTTATTAATTAGCATCACTGTGTCAGGGAGAGTTAAGAATGAGATTGCATTAGACTAATTTTTGTACTCTTTATTTATTGTCAAGTATTCTATATCTTGTCCTGAACAAAGTTAAGTGTTTGTTTATCATGTACATGTCAAAACTTGTTGACTCGATATCGCTTGGCTTGTACTTGATGTAAAGAACTGATTGTGTTTTTTAATTTTATTCTATGTAAGCATTCCCAATTGTCTGGATGTTCGCCAAGCTCAATGTATTTTGGCCAGTTCCTGGGATATTGAGCCAACAGGTTTTGACTGTAGTGTCACCCTCTGATTTAAGGGCCAGTCCATTGGACTTACATGTATAAGACACCTTAACCGTACATCTTTATTCTGGTTCCTTTCCTAAATGTCAGGCAACAGACAAGAAGGTAATTTGAACGGTTATGTATCTATGTAACTAGCTATGTGGTCAGCAGATGGCCATATCAGAACAAGTCCCTTATGGAGCTTCAGGGTCGCATACTCGCAAAATGCGAGGGACATTTGGAAAATGCGAGTGTCTTTTATTCAAGCTCGCAAAATTCTGCGAGTGGCTTTTCTAGACCACAAAATGTTAAAAGGAAAGTAGATTAAACATGAACTTAATTCCGCTATGTAGTTGAGTGTAAACAGCCTATAAGTGGCATGTTTACACTACCGGTATAAAGAAGACAGTACGGAGTCACGCTCTAGTAGGTTTTCAAAAATAGAACAAATACGGAAAAGGCCGATTTTTATCTCGAATCATTCCGGGATGCTCCGAGGCGTTCATAATACAAAGTAAATACGAATGACGTAATCACCTAGCTCAATCATTGGCTTAAATTAGCGCTTTTGCGCACTATATGTTAACCCCATCATCCTGTCAAATGAATAGACTTCGTTGATCGATGTATTTCTTGGTCAAAAGTATAATAAAGCAAATAATAAAATTGCAAGTTGATTTGTCATTTTGCAAGTTGCCTCAAAATGCACTCGCAAAATTTTGCGAGTGCTCCTCAAAGTTAAATTCGAACCCTGAGCTTGAACCTTTAATCTGTTGCTCTATATGCAGACGCCCTAACCACTAGGCCACAGATGCAATCACTGAACATGTATTATGAATTAAACTGAGAGCTAATAAATTCAATTTTTGGAGTGCTGTATTTTCCATGTTCAGACTATTTCTTGTTTGATATAAAATGCTAACAAAAAGTAGTATAATTCTAGTACTAGAATTAATATATTAAAACAACTGTTTTTAAGAAATTGATAGTTCTTTTTGTTTGAAAAGTATAGTTATTTATATCTAAAACTATAATTATTATATTAGTAGACAATGTAAAACATCTCTGAGATTGTTTGAAGTTGTTTTGCTCAAGTCCATCGTAACCCCCCCCCCGGTCTGGGTGTATACCGGGGATAGCCGGGGAAATGGGCCTAGTTTTTTTACCTTTCAGGTGGCCCAGCAGTGCCGGGTGAAAGCGGTGGTTTTGTCTTCACGCCCAAAATAGCGGGCAATGGGCCTTACCTAGCATCCCTGAGGTGCGGAGGAATTTGGCAGGGATTTTACCAGCAGTTAATTCCCCTCAGGGTGGGGAGTTTACCTCGGCTTGGCTGCACCGAAAGTCAAAAGTCCCAAGTATTCCCCAAACTTGGGGGGCCATGGTTACAATTGGCTGGTGCATTTTTTTAATATGAATCCTGTGCCTATGTTTACTTCATTGTAACAGGTAACTCTGCTTATAACAGATCATTAATGGTGAACTTTGCTGAGTTATATTACAGTACTATTAGAAAGTTTTACCATTATTCAGATATATATTTTGTAAATAAATCAAATACAGATGGTTTTTTTTATTCTTGATGATAAAAATGCATTTCTGAGTCTCGACTCAGATTAAGACTGTTCATGGGGTGGTATTTAATATTCAACTTAAGTTATTCTTAGGGTCAATTTGACTTCTATTCATTCTATTGCTCAGGTATATAATTAATAGCAACTTTCTGATTAGCTATATCTTCCTTAAATCGAGTAAATACCAATATTGAATACCAGCCCTGGGGCCAATTTCTCGTCTGTTATAACACGATTAAGTTAAGCTCACTATTTTTGTTCTATAACTTATGAAACATTTACTTTTTAAAATGAGGAAGTTTTTTAAGTGTTTTTTGAAGTTATCTGTCTGATAATCACAAAAAAATCAGTTTTATGTATCAAAATCAGGTCAAAGTAAGAAATTTTTTTAAACAAAATAAGCTACCAGTACTTAAGACTGTTAGGCAGGCTTAAGAAGTTTCGAGAAATCAGGGCCTGGTTTACAAAATTTTCCTATTAAAATTCTCCAGTTACAAACCTTATGGGTTGCTGAATGGGTGGATGTTGAGCTCCATAAACAGGTTTACCGCTGCAAAGATAAAAAACATTCAATTAACAAATGCAAAGATAACTTGATCCCCTCCATACACAGGCTTACTGCTGCAACAAAGCAAAATAACTATATCAAAGCCATAAACAGGGTTACTGATAAAGCACAGATAAAGAAACTTTATTTATTCGAGGTATATAAATAATTTAATGTTAAGTGCTATTTTTATGGTTTATGATATGGCAAATCTTTCACAGAGATTAGTACAAATAGAGATACCTTGGAAATAATAGTGATATAATTTAAACAAATTAAATATTGAATTTGAAATTAAAAAAAACATCATTGAAAACCCCACCCCTAAAAAAATAAATTGTGTGTGTGGTTTGGGTTCCATCATGTCCTAAAACAGGTTGGGTAGGAAGCTTTAATGACAAAAAAATACTCTTTTTTTTGGTTTCATTTAAGAAAGTTATTGTCATCAAAGGGAAATACCACTAAAGTTATCTATATATAGTATTTATTTGTTTAAAGCTTTATCAGTTTTTTAAACTACATTCACACAGTCACTCAATTTTGTAACCTCGTAACTCGAAAAAACACTTCTTGCTTTAGCAAAATGCAAATTGCAATAAGGCATTAGCAAGATGTGTCTTAAAAGCTATATAAATGTTGGCATGTACATTTAGGACACTTAATGTTATATTAACATGAAAATCAATCTTTCATCAATGTTTAAAAAATCAGAAAAAGAAGTCAACATGTGTTTGATTTTTAATTTAATTTGCTGTGTTTATAGACAATAATTGGTTGTGTTTGAAATTGGTCACCATTTGCTATCGATAATTAAATTAATTCTGACCAAGCCCTTCTATTAGCTATCAGACAATAATTGAAAGATCATAATATCATTTGGGAATACATTGTTTATACATACATGTAGTATCTTCATGTTAACTTAAATGTTTTAACCTGGAATCAATAACTTTAATACTATAGTCATGCCATTTGGAACAGTTAGTAATTTTTATCTGTCTATGATAACTAAAAAGAATGAACATATTCAAAACAGATACAAATTATTACAGATCATTTGCAATGATGCACCTCGCATCTGGGAGTAGTATGTTATTGGCCCCGGGCCCAGACAGCATCAAGCAAGACTAAGTAATCATATAGCATTATATCCCTGATCCATATAAAAGCATATTAAATAGCTTTAAACCTTCAATAACCTGTTATATCTTATACTTCCAAAACCTGTAGTTGTTATCATTCAATACCTGTTATATTGAACATCTTACAAAATATCTTAGTTTTATAAAACTGTCCACAAAAAAAAAGTAAATTACAAATGATATTGTAAAAGGTTTCACGAACTGAATGCATCGAGCCAGGATTCACTGGACTTGCAGGTGACACCTGACCCACTACACATTATTGTAAAAGTTTTAACGAAACAATAAAAAATTAAAACACAATTTGTAATGTTCGGAGGATTTGAAATGATTTGAGCAAGAGTGTGAATTATGTATGAGAATTGAAGAATTACATAAGATGCTAATGGGATTGTTCTCAATTTTGCGAAGTAATTCAAATACAGCTAATTTGACTAGACCATGATGACAGGTAGACAATCAAAAAGATACACTCGTCATGACTATTCACAGGCGTTTTGAAACTTTTTACCCACCTTCCTGGCACAGTACTTGATCTTTTCCAGAATCCAGTTTTACTAGAATCTTTGACGCTGCTGCCACTGACTGACATTGTTACAGTTTAATGTTAAAACTACAGCAAGGCAATGCAGAAATAAAAAGAATCCATAATTTCACGATTTGTTGTCAATATGGCTACTCACTTCCTGTTTTATTGACCTTGACCTTTAATTCAGCCCAAAGAAAATTCAAAGTAAAGGCTAACATCTACTATTAGGTTATTTACAGCAGTAAGATCTCGATTATTACAGTAAACTTCAACTGTTCCTTAAAAATAAACAAAAATGCGATATAAACACAGCATAGTATGAAGACTAATGTTATTCAGTGTAATAAAGATGTTTAAATTGATTAATATATATTTTGGCGTTTGAGCTCAAATAATCATTCCAAATTGGCAAATAAGTACTAGAGTAATTTAGAAAGGGCGGATTCGCCAAGGTTTGTGCGTTTGAATGACCGTTAGGTATTCCAGATATTCCGGTAATGTACATGAGCATAATGTATGCCGAGAACTATGGTACATGATTCGAAACTCCTCGGCCATTTTTATCGAAAACAAACTCGGATGTATATGCCGGTACATTAGTTGAAGTAGTTAGTAAAATGTTAATTATATCATTAATTAAATGTAGTCTTTTAGCTTGTATTTATTGATCTAAGTTTAAATTGATTGCCAGTGTTTTATTGGAAACATAATTAGGATTCCCAAGAGTTAAGTCATTAAGTTTAACTGCTGAATTAAATAACTTGTGCTATTTTTCATTTCAGTTTTTTATTAAGTTCATCTTAAGATCTTTTTAGACTACGGTCGAGATTAGCGCCAGCATCCCAGTTTTTAAATGTGTATACTGTATATGACATCTGTATTTATGTCTTAATAATGTGCTAATTCACTTTTTTAGTTAGGTACAATTTCTTTAAGTTAAATATGTTATATTGATATATGCTTGTTATAATATATATGTAGTCGGTCAATAGCTATTCATAGCTAATGTTTTTCTCCGTTATGTCATACCGACTGAAAATAAATTTTGATTTGATTTGATCTACCTGCAGCGGACTTAAACATACCGATTTTTAAGCGTTCTGAGTGTGTAAACCGTCCAAATACACCCGAGGTTGTTTTCGATAAATATGGCCGCGGAGTTTCGAATGATGATAAATGGATGCCTTCTAAGCACGATAATTACAGTTACTGTTCCGTATATATATGCATGAGGCTCTTGATGACATATATGATGATATGAATACAGTTCACGGTAATGTACAACTTTTCTACAACAGCCACATCTTAATAGTATTTGTTGTTAACACATATGCTTTTTATCAATGAAATATGTGTTATAATACGTTATGTTTTTCATAAATGTAGTAAATAAAAGTGCAACTATCCATTTAAATTAAATATGTTGTAAGTATAATAAACACAGTTATCTTCCTTAGTTGTGGTTATGACATTTTGTAATACATATAATCGGAGTGTCAACATATGGAACATAACAGCAAAGGATCGTGAATCGTCATATATTTGCGGTATCACAAAAAAATATTTGAACTGTGATAAGACCCCATACAGGTCTCTTAAGCCATTGACCCACAAACAGTTGTTTACATGAATTTGATGAGAGCATTCGGAGCTACAAGGTAAGAAGACTTTATAGTTTAACTCGCTTACATATTATTCTGTTTTGCTCGTTATTATTATTATATAAAATTAAATACGGTTACATATTAAATCTTATTATTTATTATTCACATTGTATCGCATAACTAGTATTTAACTGTATAAAATATATTCAGAATATCTTCATCACGTGACATGTATTCACCATTCGTGAGTTTTAACAATACTATAATAATAACAATAATAATAATAACAATAATAACAACAACAACAACAACAACATTATTAACATGTGCTCACTGATACATTAATGTATCTTTATTTCCTCCAAAGCATGAAGATTTAAACAGAGTTATATTGACATTAAACTGATATATTTATTGTTATATACAAATTACACAATAACACAGTAAGTATATATACAAAGGTTATACAATATGTATTTAAATAAGTAGGTATTCGATAGGACAAAACATAGTGTGTGGTCAGGGTTACATCATGTTCAGAAACAGTTAGGAAAGGTAGGCGTCGTTTTTTTTTATTGTATATATATGTAAGAATGTTTTTGTCATCATTGGGGAATTGCGTAAAAGTAATCTCGGTATAATTCTAAAAAAACAACTAGATATTGAAACACAAACTTACAAAAAATGAAAACATTTTCTTTTATGTTTTATTTATTTTTACAGACGGACAATAAGAAACGTTCGGGCTGGCGCCTAGTTCGTGTATAAGGTCGGGTAAAGTGTGTTTCTGAATGGCAAAATGTAAATTAATTTAGGAAACAGGTATATTGTTTTGTATGAAATAGCCCAGCTGATGAGTTGAATACGTAGAAAAATTGGAAGATGTTAAATAAAATATGATATACACACACTTCGTTCTTGGTAGTCATTAACTATAGTGAGAAACAACGCAACTGAATAATCTTAATACTGATTTTAATATGAAGTATTGTTAACAAGAATAGCATACAGTACAATTGTTTATTCGGATTAAAACATGCAGTTCATCATCAATAAAATATTGACATATAAGCTCATCCGTTAAACCAGATTAGTATCTTTTAGGTTTCTGATCGCATTATTCACCTCCTGTATCGTATTTTTTATCTAGTTTATTATACATTGGGTCATATTCAAATAATTCTTGGTCACTGATTTGTTCATTCTTTTCGTCGGCTTCAATGTTTATTTCATCAACCAAGTTTTTGAAATAGTCATGAAACTAATTTACGCTCAATCATTATCCTTTTGAGGATATATTATTACAAAATACTTCCAGAACTCCTTAGGTTTCTTGTTTTCATCGCTTCAATTGGACTCATTTGATCAAGTTGTAACGTGTCTTTTTATGGTTCACTAAAAGCATGTATATACAGTCGTCCTTTCTCGAGTAAATTTGCTCTATTAACGTCAATCCTTACCCTTGAAAACGTATTTAACGCTGCATTGTACTCGTGTTTAGCGTTCGGCATAAACCGATGACTGAATTTTAACACGTACTTTTTTACGTTTATTTATTCTCAGAGTACAAGTGTAACGTGCGAGACCAAACAAACACCAACAGATCCTTTCAGAGAAAAGCATGCTCGACCCTTGAAGGGTCCACTGGTCTTTATATACACTAAATTCTCTATTCACACAGAGCCCGGGTTTTGCTAATTTGCATATTACCAACCAAGTTGACATACGAACTACGAACGTACTTCCGTTTATAACGGAATGTTATTATGAACGCACATCCGCCGCAAACAGCGGACCGTTACATTACTTTCCCCTCCAAGAAGATTCGGGAGAAGACTCGTCCCGAGTCTTGGTCTGGGAATCTCATGGATAAGGCAACTCTGTTTCGGCAGTTGTCAACATCCCACCGCTGCCACCATTTGTAAAGTGCGAGACCAAACAAACACCAACAGATCCTTTCAGAGAAAAGCATGCTCGACCCTTGAGGTGTCCACTGGTCTTTATATACACTAAATTTTCTATTCTCACAGAGCCCGGGTTTTGCTAATTTGCATATAACCAACCAAGTTAACATACGAACTACGAACGCACTTCCGTTTATAACGGAATGTTATTATGAACGCACATCCGCCGCATACAGCCGTCCTTTACCCTATGAACGCACATCCGCCGCCTTCTGCGGACCGTTACTCAAGTTTTAAATACGAGTCTTGCTACATAAGGCTAGTGAATTGTGTGATAAGATTGTCAATAGTCCTTTGCTCAATGTTATGTACATTGCGGAAAATATCATAACATTTGGCAAAGAAAGATTCTTCTGCACGTTTGCTATCATCCCATTTTATTCGTTTCATTTCACTGCTAATATCGTCTTCAATTTTAACAAGAAACAATGTTTAATTGGCTTGATAGTTTTGTAATGTAAATATGATTTTAGGCGACATATTTGTTTAAAATATATCAATCGGATGATTATAGAAGTAGATTTTTGTGGGTTAATATGGGTAGTTAAATATTTAATGTTTCCACAGTAAAAGTTATAGAATATTTATCATTTCAGGAAAACATTCAATTATATTGGGAGTCGCGTGTTGCACGCTGCAATGTTGTGTTCAGATGCAGTTCCTTCTATTCTCAACCAGACTAATACCAACAAGTACTTCATCGAATATGACGGGTTCCTAACCAATCACGTGTCACACGGGATAATTGCTCTGCATCGTCTTGGAGCTCAACCAGAACGCATTAAGCGTTTTGTCGATTGGTACACTCCAAAGTTAGAGTCTGCGGAAACAGACATTGACGATGATAGACCATTTGAACAACAGAAGGGACAAAGAGTTGCCTTTTATAAGATTACCAAGGAGTATGAAAAACGTTATCAACTACTTGATAGCGATGTTAATCAGCTGGTAAAGCAAGAATACCCCAAGCTGAGCGCAGGACTGGCAGGATCGGCACTTCACGGAACAATACATCTGGGTTACAATTTCGTGGCGGGCAATGTTCGTGGTGTATTAGAAGGGCTGGCTTACACCCACCATTCATTTAGACCGGTCGTATCGAAGAAATCGTCGGAAGAGCTTGCAAAATTTGGAAATGGAGCAACGAGCATTTTGGAAGTCTTGGATAAAGTAAGAAACAACAAGGAGCTGTGCGAATCGATTATAGAAGGTTCAGAAATGGAGAAATATACTGCACTAAAAGTTGGAAAATTCCAGAGAGCGGTTGGCTTTCTTTGTGGCGAAAAAGGAGATGCGTTGTTGGAGTACGTGTTAGCTATTGCAGTACCGAGCGAAGTTAAAACAACCAAAGGAACTCTTGACCCTTCCAGACTGGCTAGACGGTTTGTTTATTGGACCGTTCTTGTCTACACAATGTCAGAAAACAAAAATGATTTTTTCTTACTTCACGGAGTAACTTGTGCTTGGAGCATTTACCACATCGTTACTGTGTTGGATGAAAACGAGTCTCTTAACGCTGTACGCAACTTCGCCGCAACTCTAATTGCTGTATATATTGCTCAGGGTGCACCTGCATTGAATATTCCTGTACAGGACTGTGAACCATCTGATCAGGACTGGGAAACGCTCATCAAGCGTGTTCTAGATGATGACCGAGATGAGCACACTTACAAGCTACTGCAAGTTTGTCGAGAAATGATGCCAGATGCTGCAAGTTTTGGCGAAGATGCAAATGTCTACTTTCAAGCAGCAAAAATTGGGATGGATACGCAAGAGTTTCGGTATTAGAATGACAAGAATGGTTATTAGTAAATGACTGTTAATAGAACAAATTTCGGTTGGGATGACACTTGCACACGGCAAAAAGTAACAAGTTCTTCATGCGCTAATTGTTCTTACCGCATTTTTTTCGGACGTTGTTATGTATTGCATTATATACTAGCAACTTCATCATTTTTGCAATCTTGAAGTTAAATGTATTAATACTGTGCATTTCTGTATGCTTGATACGTGTAGTATTGAACATGTTCAAGGACATCAAGATATTGTTATGTTAGTTACCATATGAATACATATTTATTTCAGATTATAAATACGTAAATTGTACCAAAACCAAAGAACCTGGCTTGTGTTTTGACAATGATGACATCACATATTATACAATGTATACTGTATACGTATTATTTCTGACAGTAATCATAAAACATATAAAAAAATTGTTGCCTTATGATGTATTCTTTGTTTGTATGAAATGCTTATAATGTATCATATAGGTACTTTGGCAGCTAGTACATTCCACCATCGTAAGACGATCCTGAATGGACTCCAGCTATTTAATTGTGGGTCATATGACCTGCATAATTTAATGAAACGTGATCTAAAATAGTGATTATTTCTTCCGATTCCATCATGAAATCACGAAATCATGAAATAACTGGAGAATTATGGTTTTAAGATAATGTTAGAAAATCTCCTATTGGCCTATTGAATATGACTAAAATAACCAAACATAACATTTTCGAATGCTTCAGCGTAAGAATCGAATTCAAATCAACAGACACAACAGACATCTTACCATACATAGTATTACAAACAGTAATATATCTTTCAACCTTCACTCAATTCCCTAGTTTCTTTTGGGTTTGCTTTAATATATACATGAACATGTAATAAATAAAATATATCAAAAATATGTTTCGGTTCGGAATACCATTGGGGCGGTCTGCAAGTTTAAAATTAGTCACCTCTCCCCATTTGCAGATCGTTTATTTTTGGACTGGAATTCGGAAATCGCTGAATTTAGAACTGAAATCCGAAACACAGTACTCTAGCAATTCTTGACAATTAAACCTCCAAAACCTATTTTATTTTCGAAGCCGTTTCTTAAATTTTCGCCTACTTGGTTCTTTTACAGCATTAATAAATTATTAAACGGCAAACAATTGGTTCGGTTCTCCTAAGGTACCCCGGGGCATACTTCTCTAGGATAATTTATAAAAAACAACAACATGTTATTGCTTTCCAACTAAAAAATACCCACATTTTACAAATAAATATGCAAAACCCGGGCCTACAATGACTCCGTGCTACGTAAATATTCTGTGTTGACCTCGCGTGGTAAGGGCATGGTACTTCCGCCCATCCCGACACCCGGTAATAGTTTTACTAATTAAGTAATTATATGTATAGTATCTACGAGCTTGTCGACACAGAGTTTAGTTTATTTTTGTTCCAAGAGAGACTCAGTACAAGTTGATGTGGATTGGAATTAATAGTGAAAATTATCTGGAAAATCTTGTAAAAATGAGACAGGCAGACAACTGAAATAAAAGATTGCTAACATGTAAGAACATGTTCAGTAGGCACCAAGCCATAGGTAAGATTAGCCAGGTTACAGACGTAGTAAGTGATTTCAAAACTTACATGATACTATTTTAAGATGCCTTGCATAACACTATTGACCATACACTATAGGGCATTGACGGGTAGATTTTTCGGACCCGGGTAACCGATCGTCATTTACCCGCGATTAACTATATATAATTATATACATTTCACGCCGCCATAATAATCAAGACGTGCAATAGTAACCATGTCGTATGAAATATTTCTTTTTTATCGATTGTCATATGAAAAAGGCGAAGAGCGGTTTTTCAGTCACAAAGGTTTGAAAAAGTAATGGAGAAGGAACATTCCATTACATTTTCACCTAAACAAGTAACCTAGGCGACAGGGCTGACGCAAAACACTCAAAAAGCACCAAGCATTAGAAGGCATTGATAGGCATCTACTGTAAAGAACTTCTAAGACAATGCATGCTTTACAGATATTTGGAGTTAACAACGTTGCTTTGAAACATTTTCATCAAATATACAATTAAGCTTGATACTCAAGTTCAAGTAAGAATGGTTAATTAACTCTCTTTTATGTATGTATAGATACTAGTAGTTAAATAGTGTTTTTGAATTGTCTTTGTATTCGGACACAGTTCCGAACACAAATTGCATTTCCCTTACATAGTAAAGGCTATGCTCACAACTGGCCGAATCGGCATTGATATGACATACCCTAAAGCTACTGTCTTGTATGTGGACCTGGTGCTTTATAAAATGAGCACCATTTTGTATGTTTTGATGTATTTTTAAAACTGTTGGACATTTTATTTAATAATGTTCAATGTTAGACTAGGTGTTGCAATATGTATCGAACGGTTATATAAATACATTCATAAAGCTGAAAATTGTTAAGCATTCAAATATCGTGAGCAATATTTTGTAACTTTAAATAAATATATCTTTTTCTTGTTGGATGAATAACATACCATTCCAACCTCATTTTGTCTTCGTAACTGTTATTGTTTGCCTATGGTAAGTGCTAAATACATTAGTTTATTGTTATAATATGCGACTATGATAACCTGCTACATGGTTTTAGTCTCTTTCATTATGTACAAAAATGTTGTTTTTTTTCTTAAGAACTATTTGTCATGTCACGTGATAAATTAATAAAAAATATCATGTTACAGACGACGTTTTAATCTTGTTAAAACGTACCCAGCCCGCGGATACCCGTCTAATGCCCTAACAGCATGGTAGGCATCTTAACAAATATTTTTTCAGTTCTTTGATGCTTGCCACTTATCATCAGTTATTAAGTTAAACTTTTAAAACATAAAAGGTCCATTATTGAACAGTATTACTTCATTTCCTGCATTTGGTAGACTCTGAAAACTGACGAGTTTACGAAGCTGGAGACAGTGTCAATACGGACATTTTTTAATGATTGTATTCATTTGGTATACCATCACCTTTATTATTAATATCATACACAGAGAATTAAAAGTGTAACTATTTTAATAATCGTTATTGTGTGTATGATTTTATCAGTGTCCATGTATATGTTATTATAACGTTCTGCTCTTCATTTACGGAGGGAGTAAACGTACCTTTATCAATCTACAATTATAAGATATGCTGTAAGGATAATTTACACGGTTATGTCCCTTAGAAGCGAATGACGTGTAATCTGAGTGTAAACATATATTATTATATGGAACCTAACAACATACGATCGCGAAACGTCATATATTTATTAAGCATCAATGTGACCTATTAAAATAACTTAAACTGTTATAGTACTGGTGACATAAGCTATACCCACAAAGAGTTGTTTACACCAAACTGAAAGAAGTATTTAAGCGTGCAAGGTAGGGTTTTGCTTGTGATGATCAGTGCTCAAGCTAGGCCTAAATTATAAATAGCAGGCTGTGGCACCACGTTGCCCTTTTCGAGGACCCTGCTGCCATTTTTACTACATACAGCTGTGCCCTTTTGTTTGACAGAGTCAGTTTAACTACTTTAACTAGTGTCTAATTGTTTATTACACAATTACTTAGATATAATACACACGTTTATGATCCTTTATTCGCAGTATCTAATCGTATCTCTACATGTGCAGATGCATATTCAACGCAGTTTACTCGTTCTTCTTTTTGCGGTGTATTAATTATTTGGGACATGGGATTCATGAACTTATAGAACAAACAACATAGTTGAATAATATTATTTCTGAAGTATTTTTAAAGATGCACTCGCAAATAAGATTCACCACAATAAATATTATTGTTTTAATATTTCAAAAAGGATGAATAAATGTTAAAAACAATAGTTCTTATGAAGGATACCGAGTTTAATTTGAAAGAAATGCGCATAAAACACGGTATTTCTACCTTATGGGAATATAGTAGACCGCAGTAAATCTTTAAGCAATCACCAATCATTTAATATTTTTGCGCTTTCTGCGATTAAACACACGGTTACAATCTTGTTATCAGCTATTATTATTTTCCATAAATGCATTATTTAGTAAGTAGTTAAAGGTTTATTAGTCAAATTTTATGTTTGTTATACATGTGTATGTGTTGGTTTTTAATAAGAGTGTCACTTTTACATAGATATAGATTAATCTGTTTGAGTTTGTTTTTTTATTGTAAATATGGAATTTTATGTTTGACCTGCAATGCGTTCAGTATCGCGAGCGTTTACCTAACGTAAGCGAAATGTCTTTTTTGTATCCCTGTTGCAACGCAGCGCATACATAGCAAGCGGGGAACCAAGCAGCAAACGTTTGACACAAACATGTTTACTGGACGCATGGCTGATATTGTAAGACGACACCATCAATCTTTGTAGAGAAATATAAGTGTATGTTTAGATGTGGGTTATAAAGTATATGTGTATAAAAGTAAATATTTCGACATTTATAGAACTTTTGCAATTTCAGGACTTGTTTTACCTTGGGAGTCGCGTGTTGCTTGCTGCAATGTCATGTTCAGACGTTATTTCTTCTATTCTCGATCAAACTAGTACTGGCAAGTTCTTCATCGAAATTGACGGGTTCCTTACCAACCACGTGTCATACGGGATAATTGCTCTGCATCGTCTTGGAGCTCAACCAGAACGGATCAAGCGTTTTGTCGACTGGTACACTCCAAAGTTAGAGTCAGCAGAAACAGACGTTGGCGATGATAGATCATCTGAACAACAAAAGGGGCAAAGAGTTGCCTTTTATAAGATTGCAAAGGAATATGAAAAAACGATACAAACTACTCGATAGCGATGTTAATCAGCTGGTAAAGCGAGAATACCCCAAACTGACCGCAGGTCTGGCAGGATCGGCGCTTCACGGTACTATACATCTCGGTTACCATTTCGTGAATGGCAATGTTCGTGGTGTATTAGAAGGGCTGGCTTACACCCACTTTTCATTCAGACCGGTCGTATCGAAGAAATCTTCGGAAGAGCTTGCAAAATTTGGAACTGGGTCAACGAGCATTTTGGAAGTCTTAGATCAAGCAAAAAGAAACAAAGAGCTGTGCGAATCGATTATAGAAGGTTCAGAAATGGAGAAATATACAGCACTGAAAGTTGACAGGTTTCAGAGATCGGTTGGCTTTCTTTGTGGCGAAAAGGGAGATGCGTTGATGGAGTACGTACTGTCTATAGCAGTACCGAGCGAAGTTAAAACAACCAATGGAGCTGTTGACCCTTCCAGACTGGCTAGACGGTTTGTTTATTGGGCTGTTCTAGTCTACACAATGTCGGAAAACAAAAATGATTTCTTCTTGGTTCACGGAGTAACTTGTGCCTGGAGCATTTACAACATTGTACCTGTGTTGGGTGAAAACGACGCACTAAACGCGGTACGCAACTTCGCCGCAACACTTATTGCTGTCTATATTGCCCAGGAAGCACCTGCTTTGAATGTTCCTGTACAGGACTGTGAACCATCTGATCAGGACTGGGAAACGCTCATCAAGCGTGTTCTAGATGATGACCGAGATGAGCACACCTACAAGCTGCTACAAGTTTGTCGAGAAATGATGCCAGATGCTGCAAGTTTTGGCGAAGATGCAAATGTCTACTTTCAAGCAGCAAAAATTGGAGTCGATACGCAAGAGTTTTGGTTTTAAAATGACAAAAATGGTTTTTAGTGAAAGACTGTTAACAAAACAAGTTTCGGTTAGGTTGATCCTTGCACACGACAACAAATACACAGTGTACTATTATCTAAATGCGCCTACTGCATTTTGCTAGCTGTTCATGTCTCGCATTGTATAATAGTAAATTAGTTATTTGTGCAATTTGAAAATTAAATAATAATAAAATGATACCGTATATTTATATATGCTTGATACATATTGCATTTGCACATATCCAAGGTCGTCATGATATTGTTATGATTGACATTGTATGTATTGATGTATATTTCAGATAATAAATACGTAAATTGTACCCAAAACATCTTGCTTTGAGGTTTTGTCTTTGAATACTTTTCACATTGTACTATGTGTACTGTGTATGTATTAATTCTGAAAAGAATCATTAAAAAAAATCACATTTTTTCAAAAAATGGGAATGTTGCCTGGTATGAAATGCTTATTGACCATACATGTATAGCTAATCAGACAGCCAGTACATTTCATATTTCTTTTTTTTTCAGAATCTATCATAAAATCACTTATTTGAAAAAAAAAGAGCAAATTTTAATAACTAAATCCCCCACACTAGTTTCATTTTCATACCCTTTTATTAATGTCTTTCCTTCTTTGTTTATTTCAAGGTTGATCGTTTGACGTATTAAATGACGAAATGCCGTTATCTGTTCATGTTAGCTTAGTTACGAGATGGGGGGAAAGTCATATATGAAAAAGCACACAGAGACAAAACACCTTTACAAGTAGCAGGAGACAATGCTGACGTTAAACAACCGAAATGCACGTTACGCATTATAACTGACCGTAATCGAAATATGTTGGCTAATTTTACTCTAAAATCTGGCAGTCTGTGTGTTGTATTTTGTTATGCCCCCCGAAGGAAGAGCTTTGTCCGTCAGCAAGTCTGTGTCCGTCCAAAACTACTCATGGGTTGAAGTATAAAGGTAGATGGCAATTAGAGGAAGTGCAGGGCATAAGCACCATAATCCTATCCTATATATATAAAGGTAGCACACCCCGAAGAAAATCCTTCACTTTATGCCTCATTGAATCCATTCAGCATATTGGCTGGGTAAATATACAGGCCAAACAAAACACTTCGTTTCCTATCTTAAATTTAAGTTCAACCTTAGTTGCTTATTAAATGTTTTTTGATAAAACAAGATAGGATTTTTTTCATAAGTACATTTGCAGCCACAAAGTCACACGTTGACAGATTCGTCCTTGTATGCGACCGCGCACCCCGGTTCCTTAAGCCGTGCAGCTTCACTGAGCCCGAGCGACACCGTCTTAAGGGCACGTGTTTTTGGCCAGCTTGTGTTATAAGCTGACACAACTGCGAGTCGCTGTTTAAGTTAAGACAAAGTTTAATCGTTCAAAACAACTCAAGTCAAATTAAGATGTTAAAATTTGATACATTGTTAATTCAACGTTTAAGTTTAATAGTTAGCACAAAATAAATCCAAATGTTTATTCAACAAGAAACATCCAATAGTCCAAGAAGTACAAAGCTCCTAGTTAATTCTCAAAGTGTTTCCATTGTAACGATCCGCTGTATGCGGCGGATGTGCGTTCATAATATATTACGTATAAAACGGAAGTACGTTCGTAATACGTTTGTAAACTTGGTTGGTTATATGCAAATTAGCAAAACCCGGTATCTGTGTGGATAGAGAATTTAGTGTATATAAAGACCAGCGGACCCCTTCAAGGTCGAGCATGCTTTTCTCTGAAGGGATCTGTTGGTGTTTATTTCATTACGCCAGAAAGTTCGGCCCTTTGGTGTTTGTTTGTTTCACGGTCGCACGTTACACCATCATTAAGGGCATTTTCCTGTATATGTAAACTCTGGGAGTAGGATTAAATGTTATTGGTCCAAGCTAAAATGAAAACGAAATACGGAATCATTCTTGTGACTCAGAGAGCTGGGTATATCTCTGATGCGGAGAACAGGGCTGCCAAACGGAAGAAGACTTAATCTCGCGGCAGGGGTGGAGCTAGCTGCGGTCAGCCCAGTTCTACTGTGTCTTCCAAATGGCGTACTCCAGCAATGCCCAGAGCTTACGGTCTACAGCTCGTGGTCCATGATCGACTTTTACGAGGTCAATATGGTGCAGCCACGAGCTTCAGCAATGGTAACGTCCCGAATTTTGGAGCTGCCTTCGCTCCTGGGCCCTGTTTTGCATGCGGCGAGTATTCGCATTTCCGATGAGTCTGTCCCCACACCAGAACAGCCGGGAACCAGCCTACAGCAGCCACTGTCATGAAGTGAACCAGTATCTGATGACTTTTATATGAAAGATGAGTATTTTGATGTTGAGTGTTTTACGCATCACGTTTATGAATACGAACAAGGTCAATAAGCATATTGTTACGGGTAGGTTAAGAAAAAATTAGGAATTTGGTGCAATGATTTTATTTTAGATGTGATTCAGAAAGGTTGTAAGTTACCACTTTATTCTCAGCCATGTAAGACTTTTATCAAAAATCACAAGTCATCATTATCTGAACCAGAATTCGTTACAGAGGCTATATAGTTTTTTCAATCGGGATTGGCGGCCATCTTGAAAATGGCAGCCATTTTAAAAAAAAAAGATGGCTAACGGGTTTTTCCAAACAAGTAACCTTAAAGGAATACCTATGCAAATGTTGATGCTTGTATGGGCTATATACAAGATCTTCTGGATAGGGTTTTGATTAAAGTGTATTGAGTCCCCTTTTTGTGAATAAGTTCGATTTGACTAGAGCCTATCATTGTGTAGACATATATGGCCCCATACTGATTATTTAGGATTTTAATGTTTTGACCATAACACAAATATAGTATTTTACAAATTCGTAGTATTACCTTTTGGGATTTCTAGTGCATGTGGTCTATTTACAAAACTAACTCGCCCTCTTGTAAATAAATGGCGTGGTGAAGGGAAACGTATTACCATGTTTTTGGATGGTGGGTTTGGGTGTAGCTAAGATGCTACGATTGACCTTAGTCGCCAGGTTAAAGCAGATTTGCCTAGTTCAGGTTTTGTACCAAATGCTACAAAATGTCTATGGACCCCGGTGCAGATTCTCAAAATTTTAGTGGTCGTATTGGATTCTTTAAAAGACAAGATTTACATTCCTGATAGGATGTTAATTCAAGTTCTAAAAACCATTTGATATTTTTGAAAGTATTGAAGTACACATGAGTGTTCATGTTAAAAAGGTTGCTAGCATAATCGGACAGGTCATTTCAATGAGAGTGGTTATTGGCCATATTTCACAGATCATGACGAGATATCGATCCGAGATGCCAAGATAAGCTCCGCCCCCTTAGATATTGTTACTACGCGCCCCAAGCGTAAATTCAACTGGCGGCTCTCGCTGCTACGAAAGCATCAGAATCCGATTCTCTTGCGAAGATTCCGGACAATATATCAGTTAAATATTTAACAGAACAAGCCAAATTATCGGGAAAGGTGTTAGAAAAAGGATTAAATTACTGATGTACTTAGGCTTACCACTGGGAACAGTGTCAGATTCCGGAAGAAAGTATTTAGCAGCTCGAATTTTGGCAGTCGAGCCTAAAAACACTAAATTCAAAAGATATTTTTGAATCGCACAAATGTACTAAAATTGATTTTCAGATGCAAGTTGAATGGGTTATGCTGGGTACGAAGTAAATACGATTAATGGTATTTCCCATGGTATGTGTAGAGGCTGTAATCGTCCACCTAGAGAGAGTAAGTTGCTGTTTATAGAGTCCTTCAGCCTTCAGTCCGACGCATATTCTAGCCAATCAAAAATAAATAAAAATGAAGTGGTTCACAGATAACCAAGGGATCAAGGCTATCGTTGTTAAGGTTCGATAAAAAAAGAATTGCAAGACAAAGCTTTTGGTATATTTAGATTATGTATGTCAAAGTCCATTTCCCTAGAAATGGAATGGATTACCCAGAACCGAAAATGATAAAGCAGATTATGCTTCAAAAATTGTGGACATCGATTGGGAGTTTTCTACTTTTATTTTGAGCATGATTCAGGATAGGTGTGGCCCGCTGCAAGTTGATTGGTTTGCCTCAGAGCACACTTTTAAATTACGTTTTATTCAAGATCTTGGAATCCTTGTGCTGTCGTAGACGCGTTTTCTGCATTTTGGGGTAAAGACTTTGGGTTATTTGTACCCCCAATATCTGTAATATATCAAGCAATCAAGAAAATGGCTGTTGGCAGAACAAGTTGTCTGTTAGTCATTCCGTGTTGGAAATCCGCTCTGTTTTATATGTCTCAATGGTTCTTTTGTTAGAGAAGTTAATTATTGGTTTGATTTTACAACGCGAAAAGTACACTATGTTAGATGTAAAACGGCAAAGGAATCTTTGGCAATGCTGATTTGCATTTAGAATATAAGCTCTGAAGTAAATTTCCGACGTACAGATACATAGTAGTTGAAACTGTAACTCTGTAGATCAATGTGTGTACGTCAGGAGTAGATTGTCTCCCTTTGATAAGATGAAAGCGTTATTGGCTGTTTTATTTGAAATGAAAAGTACTTTCAGGTGTTCAGTATTGTCATTTGATTGAGCATTTGTAACAATTGTTTTAACAGGTTGTTGGCAGTATTGCCAGTCGATTATGAATAGACAGGATTGCCTTGTTATTACTAATGATAGCATCGTGATAATATGTAAATATTATATGAAACTATTGTCTGATATAAATATGGGACGTATTGAAAGGCAGTATTGTCGGTATAAACATGAACAAAGAGTATTGTGTTTTGAACATTATGCAGTTTTGCGATAGAGATGAAGTTCAGTATGTCATAAAGCTACACGATAATTCAGTTTATATATACTGTCAAAACCGTAAATGTTGGCGGGCAGAGTGCACCCACTCTCGGAGCTGCTACAAAGTTCCAGAGCGCACAGTACAAGCAAGAAATACTAATGAAGCACATTTCTTAGGTTTCATAAGTGGGCTTTGTGTAATGGGTTGGGGAGTAGGGAAACTTTGCCAGCTAGGGCTTTTACGGCTGCCACATATAATTCAAAACTTGTTTCAGGTTGTATGAGTAAATGCGTGATCATGTATTGTGGTTTTATGCGCGGTTCTTAAAATACTTGTGATCAGAATATGTAACAGTATAATTTATATAAATTTTAACAAACTCAAAAAATCATACTTGGGTGTGTTGTCAAACCACAGTTGTTGTTTTTATCAAATATACAGTATACTTTTATATTATCAAGGCACTGTACAGTATCTGGTTAGCAATCACCCCATTGGGTGCCTCTATATGATAGCAAGAAATAGAAACAGACTATAGATGGATTTCAGATAACCTAAAAATAGATTCTGCAAATAATTGATCTCATAAATTTCCCAAGCGACATTAAGATTTAAACCTTGAACACAAAGGCAAGGCGTCTGTTTTGCTGGTTAGCAAACTTGTCGACAACGCGTTCGGCACTGATTTCTCTGTCTCTGTATACATTCATGAGACCAAGACCTGACAGGCGCTCAGTACCCATCGTACTTCTTAGGTATGTCTTGACCCCTCTCATTACCGAAAACGACCGTTCGGCTGTTGCCGTAGACACCGGCATGACCATTAAAAGGGTGAGACAGTGTCGTATGCTTGGGTAAAGGGCTTTGCTTGCAAGCGTAATTGATTCCGCTAGAGACGCCGGGGCAGCTGGACGGTTAACCGCCAACGTCGCGTCCGTCCACCACATACGCCACCGCTCACACTCGCGGACAAAAATGGTTTCATCCACATCCACATCTAGGCATGCTTGGAAGGCTTGGTACACGTCATTGATACTCTCCCGGGGAAGACCGTCATTCTGAATCTACAAAAGAACGCAAATGTTGCGACATAGATTTTTTATTCATTAAATAAATCAGTTTACAATAAATCATATACCTGATTTAGCAAACAAATCCAAGGATGTATATGTATGTTAAAAGATACCTTCAATGGGAGAAGCTTTTGGGCACAGAACCGACCATGGCCCTGCATCAAGCGTGTTTCTAATTCTACCAGCAAGTGGTCGACGAAAGGCAAATACATGTTTCTCTTCCAAAATTCGGACGTATTGCCTGGGGCGTTCGGTCGATTTTGTTGACGACCATAACGTCTGGGAGCGGCGGGTATGACGCCAACGTCACCAGCAATGTCCACCGCTTTCTGAAACAGGCTGTTCCAGACTTCATCGTCATTTCTCTCCGCCTGAAAGAATTAGGAGTCGTAAGGCGCTGCGGATATTAAAACGAATTATTATGTACATGCTTACACGTGCGTGCTGAATATTTAACATTTATCATTACAAATGGAAAATAAAATTAACCTGAAGAAGAACCATAACGACCCGTGTGTCGTTAGCTGCATGAAGCAAGTCACAGTACTTCGCCTGTAGCATGTTAGACAGTGGAACTAGGGCTGACAAAAGATGTTCATCTGCTCCATAGTGGCAGCGTCCGTTGCCTCATCCGCCATGAAACCAAATACGCCAGCGTCGTTACACCTCGAAACGATATCGCCACTTATAAGTTGGCCACAAATACCTATCAGATCATTCTGAATCTTGGGCGATGTATACCGGGTTCTAGGGTCACCATTTACCAAATGATCATTGAGAAGCTTATTATGTTTTGTCTGGAAATGCAACAGCGCTTGGAAATTGCTTGATGACTCATCATGACCACTTAGCGCAATGTTTTGCTTACCACAAAGAATAATTGTTTCAACAATAGACACTAAAATCTGACGATTCTTTTCAACCATGGCGTTAAATTGAGATGATATTGTGCACTCAATGTCTTTTTTCTGCCCTTTCAACACGGCCAAGTAGTTCTCCGCAGCAATTAATTGGTCAATATGACATTGGGATTTGCTATGTCTTTCTACAATCTTTGAAAAATTACACCAGTCTGTAAAAGGTTCCCTAGTCAAATATTTACTACGGGCCACCTGGTCACCGAAAAGGAAGCACGGGGCGCAATAAACGCCATCTTTGCTGATAGAATACCTCAGCCATGAATGGGTCCTGAACCAGACACCTTGGGCCTTCCGAAGTTTTCCTCCGCTGAATCTGTAAATAAGATAAAATTATAATGTATTTGCTCTTACATTATTTGTTTTGAAAATTATAAAAATAAACTCAAAATAATTGTTTATCGTATAATTTTGACAGTATTGAAAGCTTTTGCTTTACCATGTTATGACGACGTTTCAAAAGTATTTGCTACTCTGCGATTAATAATCACACTGGTACAATGTTGCCTGCTATTTACAAAATCGTATACCATATCATGGTACTGTACTGCATGTTTTTTTTTAAACTGTAACCGAACCTCAACGAGTGGTGGTAAGCCGCACGGGCGGTTACAAAAACCCTCAGGTTCGACAGAGGGCAAAGGCAGGGCGTGAAAAACAACCGAGATGTTTTCATTTTTTTGTACAATCTATTCAAGAATTTAAGTTCATTAATTATATTCAAATGGAGATAACACAGTAAAACAAAAACAACTAGGAAACTAACAAATGTCCAAGCTACACCTAGCTGCTCAGGCAAGCCATAATGCAACTTTATGTCGTAAGGTTAAAACAATTCTATCGAGTGTCAAATATTGAGAAACACAGAAATAAAAAAATTAAACAAGTAATTCATGTTAATTATCAAATATCAAAGAACTTTCACATCTCAGTTACCAATAATCAAGTTTTAGATTGAAAAACCTATATGAAAAATGTGAGTGGCCCACAGGGAAACCACACACTACCTTGACAGAGTCCATGAATGTAAAAAGGATGAAGTTACCGTCAGAGGACAGATAACTTAATGAAACTGATTCAGTCAGTCTTTAAATAGAAAGAAAACAAATCCAACTACGGTTACTAAAATATGAATATTAACACAAGTAGCATAGTTTAATTTGGTTATAAAATCAACCAAAAGACAAAGCTAAACAACTTTATAACAAGCCTATAGGTTGCTAATTATAAAACATTTTAATGATATACTTTATTCCAAACAAGCTACTTAAAGAAAACTATTCCATATTTAATTTCATAATAAACACACTTCCCAATGAATCATTTACTTTCGTCATAGTGAATTGGTAGAACCCGTTACAAAACTAATGCTTGTGTACAATCCCCTAGCATGGGAAAAAAATCTTCATAACAAAACATACAATTCTCGGTACAGAAGGCAATAAATGAATGATATATCGGTGCCTAACTTTAGTTGCTTAGTATACATATCCGACGTAAACAAATATGAAATAGTTGTATGCTACACCGAGGTACAGTGTCGAGCAATTATTTAACATATATACCTTGATGGGAAAGAGCAACAATGTGCCTCGTCCCATGGAGTGGACAATAGCTCAAACTTCTGAGCATCAGTCAAAGGCTGAATACTGCTAGCAAAAACATCCGGATACGGCGGATAAACACACGAGGATGCCATTTTGAAATGGCTGATTACTCGGAATAACCTCGGTGTACTTATATACTGGTTGATGACGTCACAAGCGTGACATCATTGAAGAAATAGTTAAAATTTAAAAAAAGCGGACACGTTTTGTTATCACTCTTCCGAAAACTGACTTCGAAGTCATAAATTCGAAAACAGTTCTGACAAACCACAGAGTCAGTATTTATGTGCCTATACCCCCTAAGCCTCTGGTTTTTATGCCTGTTTTCGAAGTTTAAGCCTTTCTTATTTTTTTAAAATCGGAATCGAATTGTACGCACGGGCGTACAGGAGTACGCCTAGTTACGCCCCTGATGACTTTTTGTTTTGTTTAGATCTAAATCTTTTTGTTACCTATAGAGGTATCATGCTTCAAGTATTTCAACAGGCTTAAGTTTATTTTTCCAATAATTTCCCAAGTTTCGTTGAGATAGTACCTCTAAGGCCATCCTTAAAAAAATGAATGTTTGCTGTAACGCGACCGACTCACGAAATTACCGCGACTCAACTTTTTTCTCAGTTACTGATAGGAGTATGGGAACTTTATAGAACTGGTAAACAACTCAGGATGACTGAGATTGCCCAGGAACATTGTGAGTAGGTTTCTAAAAATGTTACTCAAACAAAGCCAATAAACAAAAATGATGCAATGCATTAGACTTTATTAACAGGAAACTTATTTTGGATGTTCATTATAAATACCAAATTTATTATTATAATGTTCTGTAACTATTTATATTGTAATCCTAAGAGTTTGTTGTACAACTATGTAGACACACTGATGAAGTATCTAAGTCTGTGTCCATGGGATCTGTCCAAATGAGGATGATGGAATGAGACATGTCTGATGATAATCATCACACTGTTCATTTGTGGAAAAGCACAATGTTTTATGCCACCCCTGAAAATGATGTCAAATTACCTTAACCTTCTTCATGTCACCTATATGTCACTCATATATACCTCCAAATATAGGCGAAACGGGTGTGGGGTAGCCCAGTGGTTTTATTACCTGTGACGCTCCTCGTCGTTAGAAATCATTTAAATGTCAGTATATTGTTGAAGAGACATCCTTCTTTGGATTTGGGGTATTTGTGTCACTTTTCAGGGTTTTTTAAGTAGAAAAAGTAAACAATTATATCAATTTAAGGCATAAAATATGCAAATCGGTAATGGGGAAGTCCCATGTTTATGACCTGTGACGCCCATGACAATACGATGTTGTTCGAATTTAAGGGCCATAACTCCCGAACAGGTTGAGCAAATCCATTTTTGTGGCTGCACAACTGGGCATCGGTAAAAAGTAATCCCTGAAAGTTTTAATCAATTTCGTCCAATACGGACGCACGCACGGACGGGTGTCATTACCATATTCTCCTCCGATGCCTATCGGTGGGGATAATTATGTTGTAAGTGTTCCTTAGATGGGTTAGGGTTAGGGTTTGGGTTAGGGTGTTGTTATTCTATAGGGGGTCATAATTCTATGTAAGGGTCATTTTTCTACGAGCAGGGGAGTCATAATATTATGACCCCCGATCATAATATTATGACTGGGGAGTCACTATTCTAAATAAAATAATGACCGGGGGTCATTTTTCTATTGGGGTCAGTTTACAACGTAACACCTGGCCGCTGGGGGGCACGGGTCCTCTGTGCCCCCCGGTAGAACCGCCACTGATGATGTGTAATAGGTGCAGTGGTTCACTGCTGATATGATACGAAGTAGCGTATTGGCTCATATATGCGATCGTTTGTTTGTCTAACCAATACGCTACTTAGTATCATATCAGCAGTAAACCACTAAAGTACTAAACTACATAGATCAGCAGTATAATAAGCGGCACAACTTAACGCGAGATTCCCTGTTTTCGATATATGAGTATTTGTTAAATTTTATTTCGCAAAATGAGATATTAGCCACTTGTAATTTCCGTGCTTTTGCTTGTTGGTCAATTTATTTGGGATTTACATTTATAAGTGATCATTCCATCGTTTGCGGGCGTCGGTACAGTATATGTTGCCTGCTGGAAAATGCATGCCGTCGACGTTCACGTTGTGTCGCATACGTGTTGTTGTCGATGCCGTATGTAGACGGTACTTACTTTGCATGGGGTATGTAATCAACCGTTGCCATGCGTAAAATGTTATGAATATGGATATACATGTACAGCCCCCTTCACTCATCGACGATGACCAAAATCCATACTCGGAACAATTATATATGCTTCTACAATTTAGTACGAGCATTGAGCCCATACCTCCGATGTCTAGAACCATTGTTACAGTACCGCCAACCCCAGCTGCACCGGACCTAGTTGAAGAGCTACCAGAACCTAACCTGCCACAGCCAGAGCCAACCCATCATTAAGTAAGATGTTACATTTGAAGTAGCTATATATATCAAGTTTCTATTTCATTTTTACTCACATAATTTTTACAAATTATATTAAGCACCATCGATATTTTACCTATATGGTGATTTGTTTTATTTTTACTTACATGAATATACAAATTATATTAAGTGTCATCAATATTTCACCTATAGGTGAATTGGTATTAAGCATCAGAATATGCGACCCCGCCTCATGCACGAAAACACTAGGCTCCAAATGTGTAATTATCTAGTATATGGGGTCGGGGAAACTCGCCAAAAACAAGGTCTTTAATTTAATGCTCCTAGTATCCAATAGTTCAGAACCCGCCATAAACAGTACAAAAGGAGACTTAAAAGCTTCCACATATATTTATTTTTTTATCTATATTTTTTTTTCTTTTTTGTATATTAACGTGATATCAACACATCGGCGTCGAGAAACGAAAGAAAACTGTACAAGGTGTTTTGCTGCCTATATACAGTAACATCACGTGACCAAACCGGAATGATCCATTTTAACTTACATTATAGAGTAGGGGTGTCAAGTTAATTAATCTTTAGAAAAAGTAGTTAAACCATTAAGAATAATAATAATTAACTTCTTTTGTATCAATTTATGATTTAACAGCTTAGTTTAGACATTTAATACTAAACCCATAACATTAATATTTAATACACGAACTCATCCTACCACCTATTTATAATCCGTGATACACCCACTAAATAATATACTATAGAATGGCCACGTGACTAGTCACATGACCTGTGCTATGTCATTTTATAGTATATAAAAACATGAATGAATACTATCAAACGTAGTATTTCATTGGTATGTGTAGAAATGAGAAATAGACTATAGGTTGATTTTACTTATGGTTTACATTGTCTAAATATATTCAGTTGTACTATGATGTTTGTCGGGAATTCTATAAAAGATGTCGTTAAGCTTATGAAATCTGAAGTTATAACAGTATACCATTTAGAAAACTTATATTGAAGGTGTCGCCAGAATATTTGGCCCCATTAACCTTAAAAGCGACATAACTCCGGCTTATTCGAAAATATTAAATAATTGATTATTAAGGGAGGTAAATGTCACAGCTCGAAAGCAGTACTGGACACAGCTGCTTCCCTTAAGGAAATACAAGAAAGACAGAATGTATAAGGGGTTGAGCTATATATATATATATCATGTATACAAGTGTATGTATATAAATGATTTGGTATTTAGCAGGGGTGCCTCCAGGATTTGATCTAAGAGGGAGCATAACTTAAGTTCAAAACCTTTTCACATGCGTCCCTCTCTCAGAAACGAGATTTAAATTGTTGAAAATGTTGTCATGGGGTTATTTACACAGGTGCTCGTCACATTGCCTGGATACTGTAATATATTTTTTTTATATTTTTTTATTTTTAATATTTTTTTTTAATTTTTGTTATTTTTATCTTTTTTTTTTTGGTCACTATCTTGACCAAAAAAAAAATTATATAAAAAATATTACTACTATAATGGATACATATTACTGTATCCAGGCATTGTGACGAGCACCTGTGGTTATTTAGTTTTTGGAGGAGCTGGGTGACCATGTCAGCGTAAACAGTCTTTCTACAATACTTAAGAACTGTTCAACCAATGACCATGCCACTTCAGTTGAGCGTTGGCTTTGACCAGAATATCCCCCCTCCCATTTTTTGCGGGGGGGGGGGGTGTAGATCAAAGGTCATGGTCGACTGCCACTACAGTTGAGAGGTCATATGATCCTAAAAACTCATTACAACCATTATTCATCAATGCATTTCTTCCTCCTTAAACACCTTTATCCATCTGCAAAATGTTTCTGAACAGGCGCCCAGGTGTGTTATATGTTTAGCGAAAATGTTTTGTTTATTTAATTTAGTACATATATGTATATTAATATGATTTCAGATGGTGTTGCACGAAAGAACAAAAAAGAACTGAAAGAAGAGCAAAACAAGTTCCAAAACAATAATAATGTTTAGTGCAGAGGAAGTTCCAAGCTAGACGTTTCAGGGAGCCTTCTTGCAGGACATTTGGACATGCCCAAATACCCCTCTTCCGTGATCCGAAAATAATAGGCTTTTACAATGGTTAAGTGTCATCGGTGTATTGATCTTCAGATGGGAACTATAAGCTCTTATCATGGAAAAGGATGTTCAGTGTATCTTCAGATACAAAAACAATAGGCAAGATATAGGTTCTCAGTGTATCTACATATCTAAAACCTATAGGCTGTAACCATGGTAAAGGGTCTCAGTGTTATCTCCAGATAAAAAACTATAGACTATAACCATGAAAATGGGTGTCAGTGTATCTCCAGATCCGAAAAACTATAGGCTGAAACCATAGTAAAGGGCCTCAATGTATCGCCAGATCCGACAACTATAGGCTGAAAGCAAGATATAGGGTCTCAGTGTATCTACAGATCTAAAAACTATAGGCTGTAACCATGGTAAAGTGTCTCAGTGTTAACTCCAGATCTAAAAACTACAGGCTCTAACCATGGTAAAGGGCCTCAGTGTATCTCCGGATCCAAAAACTACAGGCTCTAACCATGGTAAAGTGTCTCAGTGTATCTCCAGATCCAAAAACTACAGGCTCTAACCATGGTAAAGGGCCTCAGTGTATCTCCAGATCCGAAAACTACAGGCTCTAACCATGGTAAAGTGTCTCAGTGTATCTCCAGATCCAAAAACTACAGGCTCTAACCATGGTAAAGGGTCTCAGTGTATCTCCAGATCCGAAAACTACAGGCTCTAACCATGGTAAAGTGTCTCAGTGTATCTCCAGATCCGAAAACTACAGGCTCTAACCATGGCAAAGTGTCTCAGTGTATCTCCAGATCCAAAAACTACAGGCTCTAACCATGGTAAAGTGTCTCAGTGTATCTCCAGATCCAAAAACTATAGGCTCTAACCATGGTAAAGTGTCTCAGTGTATCTCCAGATCCAAAAACTACAGGCTCTAACCATGGTAAAGGGCCTCAGTGTATCTCCAGATCCAAAAACTACAGGCTCTAACCATGGTAAAGGGTGTCAGTGTATCTCCAGATCCAAAAACTACAGGCTCTAACCATGGTAAAGTGTCTCAGTGTATCTCCAGATCCAAAAACTACAGGCTCTAACCATGGTAAAGGGCCTCAGTGTATCTCCAGATCCAAAAACTATAGGCTCTAACCATGGTAAAGTGTCTCAGTGTATCTCCGGATCCGAAAACTACAGGCTCTTACCATGGTAAAGTGTCTCAGTGTATCTCCAGATCCAAAAACTACAGGCTCTAACCATGGTAAAGGGTGTCAGTGTATCTCCAGATCCAAAAACTATAGGCTCTAACCATGGTAAAGTGTCTCAGTGTATCTCCAGATCCAAAAACTACAGGCTCTAACCATGGTAAAGGGTCTCAGTGTATCTCCGGATCCGAAAAACTACAGGCTGTAACCATGGTAAAGTGTCTCAGTGTATCTCCAGATCCGAAAACTATAGGCTGTAACCATGGTAAAGTGTCTCAGTGTATCTCCAGATCCAAAAACTACAGGCTCTAACCATGGTAAAGTGTCTCAGTGTATCTCCAGATCCAAAAACTACAGGCTCTTACCATGGTAAAGGGTCTCAGTGTTATCTCAAGATCCAAAAACTATAGGCTCTAACCATGGTAAAGGGTCTCAGTGTATCTCCAGATCCAAAAACTACAGGCTCTAACCATGGTAAAGGGTCTCAGTGTTATCTCAAGATCCAAAAACTACAGGCTCTAACCATGGTAAAGTGTCTCAGTGTATCTCCAGATCCAAAAACTACAGGCTCTAACCATGGTAAAGGGTCTCAGTGTATCTCCAGATCCAAAAACTACAGGCTCTAACCATGGTAAAGTGTCTCAGTGTATCTCCAGATCCAAAAACTACAGGCTCTAACCATGGTAAAGGGTCTCAGTGTATCTCCAGATCCAAAAACTACAGGCTCTAACCATGGTAAAGGGCCTCAGTGTATCTCCAGATCCAAAAACTATAGGCTCTAACCATGGTAAAGTGTCTCAGTGTATCTCCAGATCCAAAAACTATAGGCTGTAACCATGGTAAAGTGTCTCAGTGTATCTCCAGATCCAAAAACTACAGGCTCTAACCATGGTAAAGTGTCTCAGTGTATCTTCAGATCAAAAAACTATAGGCTGTAACCATGGTAAAGGATGTCAGTGTATCTTCAGATCAAAAAACTATAGGCTGTAACCATGGTAAAGGATGTCAGTGTATCTTCAGATCAAAAAACTATAGGCTGTAACCATGGTAAAGGATGTCAGTGTATCTCCAGATCCAAAAACTATAGGCTGTAACCATGGTAAAGGGCCTCAGTGTATCTCCAGATCCAAAAACTACAGGCTCTAACCATGGTAAAGTGTCTCAGTGTATCTCCAGATCCAAAAACTATAGGCTGTAACCATGGTAAAGGGTCTCAGTGTATCTCCAGATCCAAAAACTACAGGCTCTAACCATGGTAAAGTGTCTCAGTGTATCTCCAGATCCAAAAACTACAGGCTCTAACCATGGTAAAGTGTCTCAGTGTATCTCCAGATCCAAAAACTATAGGCTGTAACCATGGTAAAGGGTCTCAGTGTTATCTCCAGATCCAAAAACTACAGGCTCTAACCATGGTAAAGGGTCTCAGTGTATCTCCAGATCCAAAAACTACAGGCTCTAACCATGGTAAAGTGTCTCAGTGTATCTCCAGATCCGAAAACTATAGGCTCTAACCATGGTAAAGTGTCTCAGTGTATCTCCAGATCCAGATTTTAGTTTTTGTCTCAGAATCAGTTGGTTTTGGTACCAATGACTTCAATGCATTCATATAAGACAACTCACAGTAGAAAAAATCTCAATTGTTTGGAAAACTGCCGAAAAATTCATTTTTATACGCCCGAAGGGTCGTATTATGTTATGGCCTCCATCGTCTGTCTGTCCGTCCGTTAGCAATTCCGTGTCCGGGCCATAACTTGGTAACTAATAAAGCGATTTTCAAATTACTTTATACAAATCATCACTACATTAAAAGGATGTGTCGCGCGCAATTTCCAGGTCCATACCTCAAAGACTAGAATCACCATGGGGGGGGGGGGGCGTTACAACTTTGTCACTAATAAAGTCATTTTCAAATAACTTTATACAAAGCATCATTACATTAAAAGGATGTGTCGCGCACAATTCCCAGGTCCATACCTCAAAGACTAGAATCACCATGGGGGGGGGGGGGGCGTTAGCAATTCTGTGTCCGGGCCATAACTTGGTAACTAATAAAGCGATTTTCAAATAACTTTATACAAATCATCACTACATTAAAAGGATGTGTCGCGCGCAATTTCCAGGTCCATACCTCAAAGACTAGAATTACCATGGGGGTGCGTTAGCAATTCCGTGTCCGGGCCACAACTTGGTCACTAATAAAGTCATTTTCAAATAACTTTATACAAAGCATCATTACATTAAAAGAATGTATCGCGCACAATTTCCAGGTCCATACCTCAAACAAAAGAATCACCATGGGGGGCGTTAGCAATTCTGTGTCCGGGCCACATCTTTGTTACTAATAAAGTGATTTTCAACTAACTTTATACAAATCATCACTACATTGAAAGGATGTGTCACATGCAATTTCCAGGTCCATACCTCAAAGTCTAGAATCACCATGGGGGGACGTTAGCAATTCCATGTCCAGGCCATAACTCAAAGACTAGAATCACCAATGGGGGGGGGGGGGCGTTAGCAATTCTGTGTCCGGGCCATAACTCAAAGACTAGAATCACCAATGGGGGGGGGCGTTAGCAATTCTGTGTCCGGGTCACATATTTGTTACTCGTCCGTTAGCAATTCCGTGTCCGGGCCATAACTTGGTAACTAATAAAGCGATTTTCAAATAACTTTATACAAATCATCACTACATTAAAAGGATGTGTCGCGCCCAATTTCCAGGTCCATACCTCAAAGACTAGAATCACCAAGGGGGGCGTTAGCAATTCTGTGTCCTGGCCACATCTTTGTTACTCGTCCATTAGCAATTCCGTGTCCGGGCCATAACTTGGTAACTAATAAAGCGATTTTCAAATAACTTTATTCAAATCATCACTACATTAAAAGGATGTGTCGCGCGCAATTTCCAGGTCCATACCTCAAACACTAGAATCACCATAGGGGGCGTTAGCAATTCTGTGCCCCGGCCACATCTTTGTTACTAATAAAGTGATTTTCAAATAACTTTATACAAATCATCACTACATTAAAAGGATGTGTAACATGCAATTTCCAGGACCATACCTCAAAGTCTAGAATCACCATGGGGGGGGGGGGGACGTTAGCAATTCCATGTCCAGGCCATAACTCAAAGATTAGAATCACCATGGGGGCGTTAGCAATTCTGTGTCCGGGCCACATCTTTGTAACTCGTCCGTTAGCAATTCCATGTCCGGGCCATAACTTGGTAACTAATAAAGCGATTTTCAAATAACTTTATACAAATCATCACTACATAAAAAGAATGTGTCGCGCACAATTTCCAGGTCCATACCTCAAAGACTAGAATCACCTTTGGGGGGAAGTTAGCAATTCTGTGTCCGGGCCACATCTTTGTTACTCGTCCGTTAGCAATTCCGTGTCCGGGCCATAACTTGGTAACTAATAAAGCGATTTTCAAATAACTTTATACAAATCATTACTACATTAAAAGGATGTGTCGCGCAATTTCCAGGTCCATACCTCAAAGCCTAGAATCACCATGGGGGAGGGACCTTAGCAATTCCATGTCCAGGCCATAACTCAAAGACTAGAATCACCATGGGGGGCGTTAGCAATTCTGTGTCCGGGCCACATCTTTGTAACTCGTCCGTTAGCAATTCCATGTCCGGGCCATAACTTGGTAACTAATAAAGCGATTTTCAAATAACTTTATTCAAATCATCACTACATTAAAAGGATGTGTCGCGCGCAATTTCCAGATCCATACCTCAAAGACTAGAATCACCATGGGGGGCGTTAGCAATTCTATGTCCTGGCCACATCTTTGTTACTCGTCTGTTAGCAATTCCGTGCCAGGGCCATAACTTGGTAACTAATAAAGCGATTTTCAAATAACTTTATACAAATCATCACTACATTAGGACCTCTTGGTACTGATGGCCCCCCCTCAACCAAGAATCTCGATTTTGAATAAGTACAGCTATAAAACTTTGCTCAGTATACGAGTAAGAAACGAAATACACGAGTCGTTTAAACATGATAAAAAATAACACGTACGATGTCACCTCTACGCCTAAAATTGCATGATTTTTTATACGCCATTTCATTATGTCTGTGAAAGCCGAACACAGATTGCTAAAATATATACGATAAAATGATATGGGTATAATATTACTCGTAAACATAATAAAGTCACAAGTTTTTAGTAGGTTGCTCTTTTTCATTAATGGTTATAAGTATCTTCCATGGCTGAGAATGTAAGATAGGTTCATCCCGACCCGATCCTTGGATGTTTTGCGGAAACGAGGTTTACCAAGTTTCCGCAAAACACCCTGCGCAAGGGTCAGGATGAACCGATCTTACACGAGAGGCTATGGTAGATGCTTTTTCTCCCACCTCAGTTAAACAAAATTAAGTTAAAGTATATTTTTGCTGGAACTCTTTGCGCAGTGAAAATAAATGCGTATGGATATGCGATAATTCGTGGTTGTCATGGATAAGCGCGCAGTGATTCAGATTATATTAATAGTCAAATCGGTTTTAAAATAGTTATGAGGAGAGTGAAGCATTATTTCTTGAAAGGTGCGTGAAAACCTTTTTATTGTGACATTTAAAGCGATATATAGTTAATTAGCATTCTTAATATTGCCACAAGACAAGGTTTCTATGATGCTACAGACGACAGTCTTCAACAAGGTAATACAATGTGATGACCATTAAAAAGGAGATCCACACGGTATTTGTTTTATCTTTTCCCTAGGGCTAGGAAAGCATTTCTAGTATAATTTAGTTAAATTTTTGGATCTACTTATCTGAGGTGGAGAAAAAGCATTACAACCTTGTCATTTCGTTCCCATTTCTTTCAACGTGGACATTTGTTCTTACAATAGGGTAATAGGGTGCGATGTCAATAAATGTATGGCATTATTCTATCAACATCTTGCCCGTCTGTCCATCAGCAACTGTAGTAATATCATCACTCATTCCCCTTTCGTTTCATGATGCTGTTCATGGGTCTGTGCTATGATACGTTTTTAATGTGGTGAAATGGTGTATACCTTAACTCCAAGTAGGGAGGCTAAAAGTTTCCCTAATAATGCTTTTTTGGTGACAACCAAGAAGCAATCATGAACCTTAAATTTTATGCAAATGGCCAAGTGATGAAAAACAATTGCAAATGGTACAAAGTTATATCATTTTATTGGTTTTATACATACTATTTATACAATCAGGTATCAAGTTATAATATATATATGATGGGCTGTGGATGGCAACACGAGACAGACGAAGAAGAGGGAGAAAAATAGATGAATGAATAGAAATAGATAGAACAGACACACTAAGAGGGAAAACAGAGAAATAGAACATACACCCCAGTTAGGAGGGATATCACGCACGCACGTACACACATCTGCTTATATACACACCCACTCACACACAGATAAAAAGAGGCAGATAACATACAAATGCATAAAAGGTAGACGAACACACACACATGCACGCACGCACACACACTCACTCACACAGTAATAGTACCTGTTTCTTGTTTCCTTTCAATACTAGTAATATGTTTAGTTAAACATATCGTTCTTCAATTAATTAAATTCATATGGTAGACAATTATGCATGGTGTTTATTTTCATATAAACCATGCAAACATGCAACAACAAATGGACGATTTATGAAAAAAATCAAATTGCATGCCGAAAAATAGGTGTATCCTCCACCACCCAAATTAGTTTTTAAAATAGTAGAGGAACACATAAAGAGGTGCACCTCTTACACTAGATTGCACATTTATTTTCTGATTTACATCTTGTACTGTTAAAATTTTATGTAACATAACTTCCATGAATGGTCAGCTTATTATGCATGGCAATGTAGTTTGCCAAACTCCTGGCAGTGTTACCTCCCATACAGTACAGTAATCACTGCCACCATGCGAATCACATGACCATGAATAGATATCACGTGATACATAGTTAAATATTTGTTTTCGTATTTCAACCTCAAATGCTTTATTCACCTGGAATAATTGAAATTTTAAAATAAATAAATAAAAAATAAATCTTTTTTTAGCTAAAATCTAGCTATACTTGCTCATGGTGGCAGAGATCTATTTTGCTCGTCAGGGGAGATCACTGCGCAGGAGATTGGTCGTTGGCAGTATATAACATTTAATCTATTATATTGTTTGGATATTTTGTCTGCTCACATATTTAACATACACATATGGTTTTATTCAGTTCACTTTTAAAACTATTAATTCTATACACAGAAAATATTATCACACTTATTATATGCTTAGTATTATTCTTAGTATTTATAAACAAATACTGCCTTGGTGGGGAGTAAAATTTACCAAGCTATCTATTAAAGATGAACTCTTACTTATGAGACGATAGTTGATCACTGTAAACCTTTTAGGACCCGCCAGCATAACTTATGCGTTTTCATCTATTAAATACACAGTTACAATCTTGTTATCAGTAATTAATATTTTCCATAAATGCATTATTAAGTAAGGAATATTAAAAATAATTATCATTCAAAATTTATGTTTGTTATACATGTGTATGTATTGATTTTAAATACAAGTATCACTTTAAAGGAACTCACTCACAGGTTGTATCTTTGCAACGATTTTAACGGTTTAAAACTTTTATTGAAATGGAGTTATTTGACTTACTTTTATGAAGATATTTTAACACCAAACAGCAACTGTCAGTTTCTGATTTGTCATTCAAAGCATAAAATAATTTGATATTCAATGATCCTATACACCGTCACTGGATGTGATCGTATCACTTTTATTGGGGTGTGAATGACAAACCAAGTTTTGGTATTGCAATTTTTACTAACTTGAACGTTTTGGATCGGAAATATTTTTTTTTTTTTATCAGACCAATTTCTTAACCATTATCTGTTCCTAAAATCGGGCCGGCGTGGTCAAAATCGGTCCAGACCGGCAAATTGTCTGTTTTTAGAAGCCAAACTGTAAAGCAACAAAGTATTTTCTATCACATTTTTATTAATCATAAATTTTTAATAATGACTAACAAACATGAATAAAACATGAACAAGTCCCTTTAAAATGAATTTGTTGTACTAATACTTATTCATCAATGCTTATTGTAATATAATTCTGCCTCAAATATATAAATGCATTTTTTACATTGGTTTTGTTATGCATATCACTGCACACTGATAACATTTTTTTTTTGCAAAATATTTTCTGGCCCCAATTTCTCGAAACTTCTTAAGTCCATCATATCAGGATTAAGCTAAACTCATTATTTTTGTTTTTCAATAATTTGTAAAATAAAAACTTCTCTAAGACTTTTAATATTTTAGATAGGAATTATCTATATGTTGATTACATAAGACCATTTTTCATTTATCAAAATTCAATTTAAGTATGTATTTCGGCTAATTGAAATAAGCTACTTAAGCCTGTTAAGCTTAAGAAGTTTCGAGAAACTGGGGACAGGTTATTAAATCAGCTATAAACCAAATGGATGCATATCTGTTAAATGATAATCAAAATAATAATCAATAATGATCTATTGATGAAAGAAAAGGGCTGTATATAATTGTAAATAAAGCTAGATTTGTTTGCAGATCTATTCGATTCGCCTACTTTGGTAGCACAAAATGGAATATGTTTCTCAACAATTTATCTCCTCATGATAGCTTTTATGAATAATTATTTGTCAATGCATACAGCAACAGACACTTATAAAACATTTTCAAAATCCACAACATGAAATAAAAATCCACAAGATGAAATTAAAATAACAACATAAAATGAAAATCCACCAAACTTAATAAAAATCCACAATGTGAAACCGAAATCCACAGTATGAAACAGTTTTTTTCAATCACCATGAAGAATTGTCTGTCTACAGCGCACTCCAATCCTGGGTACCCCACCACGCCATAATCTCCCATGATGCATCTTTCACTGCAATGCCCTCCAGCGTGCCTGGAACAAATTGAATACATGCTCTAATTTACGGTAAAACATTATGATAACACATTGCGTATCATCAGCAAGCACCATTTACTAGGATCCACCCATGCCGCCACCCCGATATGAGACGGATGGAACAAAAGTCATGTAATCCACCAGTCAATTGTAACCACGGTCCCCCCAGGTCCGGGGGTATACCGAAGATAGTGGGGGAAATGGGCCGTGTTTTTACCTACCAGTTGGCCCTGCAGTGCCAAGTGACTGCGGTGGTTTTATTTTCGTGCCAATAACAGCGGAGAATGGGCCTTACCTAGGATGCCCCTGGGGTGCGGGTGCTTTTGGCAGGGATTTTACCAGCAGTTTGTCCCCGCAGGGCAGAGATTTTACCGGGGATTGGCTGGAAAGCCAAAGTCCCCGCTATTCCCCGGACCTGGAGGGGCCATGGTTACAATTTACAGGTACATAAATGTGGGACTGATGTAATAAGTACAAGTCTGACTGATGTTACATGTTAACATGGAACTTGTGTCACATGTAAACTTGAGTTTGGTGTAACATGCTTACAAGAGACTGGCTAGTATTTGATTAAGATATATATACTGTCAAATCTTTTATTTGTAAATTTGAGACTTATGCTGCCGCATAAAAGCTTGAAACATGTTTAACATTTCAGTAAAATACTGTATGTTGAATATTCCTGAATCTGACTATTCTTTCTGATTGTTTTATAGCCTTGCCTATATGAACCTACTTTAAGGTTAATAATTAGTAATTATGTCAATGAGCAAAGACAAAATAAATACATTTTTGAAATGTAAGAAACTGATATCCTTAGCATCGATAAATGTAAAATGATTTCACTGCAAATAATGCACAATAGACCATTCGTTTAATATTTTTAGTGCCCGGCAATTGTGAGGTTTGGCGCTACTAACTGGTTTAAATCCTCCTCAAGGTTCTCTCTCCGTAAAAAAGGGTAATAACGACATAAAACATGGAATGGATTCACTTTGCTTTGTACTTTCAATAGTTCTGAAATTCCCTGTGCATGATGACCTCCATCTCCTCCTTAGTGCGCCTCACACCTGATGGACATAAAATATGTACATTACATAAGGATTGAGACTTTGAGAACATAAGTTATAATTAATAATATTCAATAACAATCGTATCTAATTTACTTTATAACTTTTCATTTTCATTTACTACAAAATCTCTCATAGGAGAAAATTCAACCAAATAAAACATTCTTAGTATCAGACTATTTTTAAAGGCCAAGGAATACACAGACCAAAACAGTTATTTCCACATACTACTAGGGATATCACTAGAAATTATTCCTACACAAACCATGAAGCCATTTTTATGTACATGGATGTACAGTTTTGGTTGGCTAGACAGACAGGCAGACAGGTCATAGTGTTTCCTGTATCGCCTCTGACAAAGATATTGTCTTAGGATGTAATAAAAATTGCAAAATTATTTTTAATGAATTTTGATCCCAAACCCTAGTTTGCATTTACCTTTATTGCACATTTTCTCTGCTTGTGCTTTCGAGTACCCTTTCTTTTTGTAAAACATCATGGTTGCCTGGAAAATTAGACATCATATAAAAAAAATAACAATAAGGCCACATTAGCAAGTGGCAGAAATAGACCAGATATGAGCAATATACTTGACCCTTTAGTCAGATTAAATACTGTCAGTGTTCTATTAAATCAACATAACTTATCTGATAGTCATGAACACTTCACACACACAAATGTGTAAGACAAGCAATTTCACACCTCTAAAACTAAGACATTTAACTTGTACATGTGGTCAACAAGTGCTTGGAGTTCAATCTCTAACACATATTTCAAAACATTGACAAGTGTTAACTTATAAGAATTATAACAAGAGGGCCATGATGGCCCTAAATCGCTCACCTGAGTAAAAGAGTTTAACCTTTGTTATTAATATAGCTTGTTTCTCAAAGAATATTGAACAAGAGCTGTCAAAGTATGTGACAAATGCCCCCCCAATGTGACATTGATCTATGAACAAGTACATAAAAAGTTGATCTTGCCTTTATGTGTCAAATACATATTGCAAGTTATATTAAATTGCCTCTGAGCATAGAAAAAACCCCAAACATACTAAATGACAGCCAAAACTCTTTATGTCCTCATATTCAGCATTCCATTGTGAATAAACACTTAGTGTATCTTTCACCTTAGAGGTAGGGACATGGGTCTTGCACACGACACGTTGTCTTGGTATGTCGAAAACATATGGCAAGTCATTTTAAAATCTGTCCATATAAGAGTAAGTCACAGCGCGGACACGACAGCATATATTTTCCTTCAGGTTGCCATGGCAATCAGAGTTTTGCATGGAATTAATTTTTTTGAACAATTTTGAAAAAGCACCAACCAAGGATCATTCCTATGAAGTTTCATCAAAATTGTCCAAGCGGTTTAGGAGGAGAAGATGATTGTAACCAATTGTTGACACTTTTCCTTTAGGTTGCCATGTCAACCAGAGTTCTACATGGAATTAATTTCTTTGAACAATTTTGAAAAAGCACCAACCAAGGATCATTCCTATGAAGTTTCATCAAAATTGTCAAAGCGGTTTAGGAGAAGAAGATGATTATAACCAATTGTTGACATTTTCCTTTAGGTTGCCATGGCAACCGGGCCAAACAAAATTATGTGAACAAATTTAAGAGAGGTCCATGCAAGGACACTTCAAACCAAATTTGCTGAAGATCTATCAAGGGGTTCATGCGAAGAAAATGTTAAGTTTTTTTTACTAATTTTAGCTCTGGTGGCCCTTAAAAGGGGCCAAACAAAATTATTTGAAAAGACCTGACAGAGGCCCATGAAGATCCATCAAGCAGTTAATAAGATCAAGTTGTTTAAAGGTTTTTCTATTTTTTGCTCTGGTGACCCCTAAAAGGGGCCAAACAAAACCATTTGAACAAAGTTGAGAGAGGACCATGTAAGGATGCTACATATCAAGTATGGAGTCATTCTGACCTTTACTTTCAGAGGAAAAGATGTTTAAGTGACAAGACAATGTAAAAACAAATGACCCCTGAGCAAGGCCAATTTGACCCCGGGACAATAATTTGAATACCTTTGGTGTAGGTCCACTAGGTAACACTATATACTAAATATGAAAGCTCTAGGTCTTATATTTTGGAGAAGAGGATTTTTAAAGTTTTATTATATAAGACTATATAAAAATATTGAAAACCTAAGCCTATGAACACGGGGCGTGGCCAATTTTGACCCCAGGGCTAAAGTTTGAACAATCTTAATAGTGGACCGATAAACGATGCTTCATACCAAATATCTAAGGCCTTCGCCTTTTGGTTTCGGAGAAGATGATTTTCATCATATACATATATAAGTAAACCCATGACCGCCCGGGTGGGGCCATTTTTTGACCCCAGGGCCAAAGATTGAACAATATTGGTACAAGTCAACTAGATGATATATCATGCCAAATATCTAAGCTCTTGTCACTACTTGATTTTACGTGTGTATCTATATATGTATATTTGTTATTAATTGTTGTATGTGGCCCATATTGAAAATTGGTATGTGTACTAAATATGTTATCCAGTTTAAATTAAGACGTTACTTGTCTTTGTGAGTTCGGAGAAGATCTTTTAAGTTTTCACTATAACACATATAGAGAAAACCCATCAGCCCCGGGGTGTGGCCAATTTTGACCCCAGGGCCATAATTTGAACAAACTTTGTAGAGGTCCACTAGACGATGAATCATGCCAAATATCTAAGCTCTAAGCCACGTAAGTTCAGAGGAGATGATTTTTGAAGTTTTCACTATAAACATATAGAGAAAACCCATGACCCCCGAAGGGGTTGGGGTCAAAATTGGCCCCAAGGCCATAATTTGAACAATCTTTGTAAAGGTCCACTAGACGATGAATCATGCCAAATATCTAAGCTCTAGTCCAAGTAAGTTCAGAGGAGAAGATTTTTGAAGTTTTAACTATAAACATATAGAGAATACCCTAACCCCCCTGGGCGGGGCCAATTTTGACCCCAAGGCCATAATTTGAACAAACTTTGTAGAGGTCCACTAGACGATGAATCATGCCAAATATCTAAGCTCTAAGCCACGTAAGTTCAGAGGAGATGATTTTTGAAGTTTTCACTATAAACATATAGAGAAAACCCATGACCCCCGAAGGGGTTGGGGTCAAAATTGGCCCCAAGGCCATAATTTGAACAATCTTTGTAAAGGTCCACTAGACGATGAATCATGCCAAATATCTAAGCTCTAGTCCAAGTAAGTTCAGAGGAGAAGATTTTTGAAGTTTTAACTATAAACATATAGAGAATACCCTAACCCCCCTGGGCGGGGCCAATTTTGACCCCAAGGCCATAATTTGAACAATCTTTGTAGAGGTCCACTAGACGATGAATCAAGCCAAATATCTAAGCTCTAAGCAACGTAAGTTCAGAGGAGATTTTTTTTTTAATATAAACATATAGAGAAAACCCATGACCACCCAGGGCGGGGCCAATTTTGACCCCAAGGCCATAATTTGAACAATCTTTGTAGAGGTCCACTAGACGATGAATCATGCCAAATATCTAAGCTCTAGTCCAAGAAAGTTAAGAGGAGAAGATTTTTGAAGTTTTAACTATAAACATATCAAGTATACCCATGACCCCCCGGGGCGGGGCCAATTTTGACCCCAAGGCCATAATTTGAACAATCTTTGTAGAGGTCCACTAGACGATGAATCATGCCAAATATCTAAGCTCTAGTCCAAGTAAGTTAAGAGGAGAAGATTTTTGAAGTTTTAACTATAAACATATCAAGTATACCCATGACCCCCCGGGGCGGGGCCAATTTTGACCCCAAGGCCATAATTTGAACAATCTTTGTAGAGGTCCACTAGACGATGAATCATGCCAAATATCTAAGCTCTAGCCCAAGTAAGTTCAGAGGAGAAGATTTTTGAAGTTTTAACTATAAACATATAGAGAATACCCTAACCCCCCTGGGCGGGGCCAATTTTGACCCCAAGGCCATAATTTGAACAATCTTTGTAAAGGTCCACTAGACGATGAATCATGCCAAATATCTAAGCTCTAGTCCAAGTAAGTTAAGAGGAGAAGATTTTTGAAGTTTTAACTATAAACATATAGAGCATACCCATGACCCCCCTGGGCGGGGCCAATTTTGACCCCAAGGCCATAATTTGAACAATCTTTGTAGAGGTCCACTAGACGATGAATCATGCCAAATATCTAAGCTCTAGTCCAAGTAAGTTCAAAGGAGAAGATTTTTGAAGTTTTCACTACAAACATATAGAGAAAACCCATGACCCCCCGGGGCGGAGCCAATTTTGACCCCAAGGCCATAATTTGAACAATCTTTGTAGAGGTCCACTAGACGATGAATCATGCCAAATATCTAAGCTCTAGTCCAAGTAAGTTCAGAGGAGAAGATTTTTGAAGTTTTAACTATAAACATATAGAGCATACCCATGACCCCCCGGGGTGGGGCCAATTTTGACCCCAGGGCCATAATTTGAACAAACTTTTTAGAGGTCCACTAGACGATGAATCATGACAAATATCTAAGCTCTAGGCCAAGTAAGTTCAGAGGAGAAGATTTTTTAAGTTTTCACTATAAACATATAGAGAAAACCCATGACCCCCCCGAGCGGGGCCAATTTTGACCCAAGGGCGCTAATTTGAACAATCTTGGTAGAGGACCATTTGGTGATCCTACCTACCATATATCAACGGCCTAAGCCTTGTGGTTTGGGAGAAGAAGATTTTTAAAGTTTTTCCTTTCCATTGCCATGGCAACCAGAGTTCTGCATGGAATTCAATTCTTTGAACAATTTTCAAAGGGGACTACCCAAGGAACATTCCTGTGAAGTTTTGTGAAATTGGCTAAGCGGTTTATGAGGAGATGTCGTTTAAAGTAAAAGTTTACGGACGGACGCCGGACGGACGGACGGACGACGGACGCCGGACAAATTGTGATCACAAAAGCTCACCTTGTCACTATGTGACAGGTGAGCTAAAAACTGAAGAGAATCTTAAATTCTAGCAGAGCTCACCTCAGGGACCCAGACATCAAACACATAGTCTATGTGTTTTACTGTGTCTAGTTTCAGCTCTTCAATATATCCAATGTATCCCTCTACTACACATCAATCTGAGGGGGCAAATAATAGAATCTTGTATTTCTTTTACAATACCCTTATGCAATAGAATCAACTTTTTTATAAAGCCCTGATCACACAAGTGTGATAACAAAAAATATTTCACAAAAAAATAGGATACAAATAAGAGACACATATATTGCCTTAAAAGCATCAGATAGCATTTATCCTAATAATTTTAGAACTAAAAACACTTACACAAAGGATAACAAAAGCCAACTCTATCCATAAATGTTATCAAATTCAGTAAGCCAAATGTACCTGTTCATCATCATCAATAGGACCAAATCCACTATATTTTATGGCTCTCCTGGCTCTCTGTGACAGCCCAGTGAAGATAGTGTAAAGATTGCTTGCCTGTTTACCTTGCATAATCTTCAGGAGGTATGCCTGGAAATAAACAATATGAGGTTACTATATTGTAAATATCTTTCTTTGGATAGTTTAAACTAGATCTATAAATGAATACCACACACTTAAAAGTCATAAGTGCCATCCTATAACAGTAAGTGCAAAGTTTTATTGCTGTTTCTCTAAGTCTAGTATATTAATTATTTATAGTAACAGGGAAAGACTATGTGATATGTACTTGATTCTAATAATTCACTATGTTAAGCAGGAGTATATTATAGATTCTGTACACATGTCTCATGTGTTACATTGGACTTATTATAATTCAATAAACAGCCAAATGGGCAGAGTGTATAATAAACATGTATATATACATGTATAAATATGGTATGTACAGTAAAATCTTGGTTCAACATTCAACAGTAAGAATTGAAATGTAAAACTATCAAAAATTACATTACCTTGACTTCCTTAAAAGACAGGAACTGCACTAGGGTTTCATTCATTTCTTTCATTTTTTGCAACCTGCAAGGTAGATATTAGATTGCATTAACCAACCAAGAACAAATGTAGTTTGAGGCAAACCATGTTTATTACTGTTTATCATCCAAATATTTTTTATCATTTTTTATTGCCATGACACCTTAAATTTTGTGCCTGAATCAAGACCATTTCCACAAACTGAAGATTAAAGAACCTTCCAGAAGTAATAATACACTTGTATTATTGTATACAAAACACAAATTGAACATTTTACTTACAATTTGTGTCCACACAGCATCCAAAGAATTGGCCTCATAAAAATATAATTTCATTATCTGTATATAGTCGTCTTTGAATATGTTTGGAGTTCTTGCATAACCAGGATTTTTATGTGAAACTAAAATAACTATAATTTATCCATAAAGGGTTATTTTTTTACCTTTCTTTGAAAACACATCCTTTGGTCTTTTTTGCCTTGAATTTCCCTTTCTCTGGTGTTTCTCCATGATGCTCTCTTGATCTTAAAAGGATCAAAGATCAAAAGCTTATTGGTCTAACTCTGACACAAGAAATTGATGGTATATCATGATAAAAAGTATTTTTGTACTTGGCACATTTGGATGTGTGCTCACCCATAGGATTAAAGTGCACCAAACATTTTGCATCTGGAACTATGATCTGAAAAATGGGTCAGATGATCAGGATACCCTCTGAATGCCACCTGAACATAGGATTGGCAGTCTAATTCTTGGAAAAGAAGCCATTACTCCAAGATTATGGTACACTGCATGCATTTTCCTCTTATCCTGCTTTACCAAAGTATGTAATTTAGAAGTTACGCTGCTGACAAGAATAAGTAACAAAGGGCAATAACTCTGTTAATCTGAAATAGAGTTATGGTTCTTCTTGTATCAGGAAATCAACTCATTGTGCTTAACTGTTGTATAAAGTTTGATTAAATTTCATCTCTTCGTTTTCAAGTTTTGCTCTGGACAACAAAAAGTACCATAGGGCAACATCTTTGTAATAGGCTGAAATAGAGTTATGGTTCTTGTGCACTGCACTTGCTTTCCTTGCGCTTTAACATTGTATAAAGTTTAATTTTAATAACTTCGTTTGTAGGGGGTAGATCTATGGAGTACAATGGAGTGTTCATAAAGAAAACGTATTCTGAAAAAAAAAACACAAACAGAAACACAGCAACCGGATCTTACAAGAAACATTGTCTTATGTCATTCTTACCATTAGAACCCAATGGACCTGATTTTCATTGACTGCACCAATCAAAGCATCACACTGATGCAATGGTATCTGAAAAGATAGGAGGATGGTTAAAATTCAGACTAGTAGCAAATTTGATTTTCATATAAATATCATACACACGTTTTAAATAGTTGTAGTAGCAGCTGCTTAAACATTTGCAACATTATTCAGCAAAAATATGACAAGAGATTACGTGTTAAGTTCTATGTTAAACTAATGCCCCACATGTATCCTTTAATTCATTTTGGATTTATTTGGGAAGCAAAATTCCACGCAGATACAAATAACTCTTGTCATACTTTTTACCGCATAATAAATCCCGATGAAATTATACATTCTGAGATAATCATGCAAAATACAACATATACCAGAGCTCTTCAAGATTTTGCAGACTTAATTTATATAAAAACAAGAGCTGTCGTAAGACAGCGCGCTCGACTACGCTGCTTTGCCTTAGATGTGAAAACAATGATGTAAAATGTGTCTGTCAAAAGCAATAAAAAATCAAATTAAAAAGTAAACAACAACCCCGATGTGACATTTAATGATTGGCAGAAGAGATTCAGTTTCAAATGATTTCTTCTACTTTTTGTAACATAGACCTTGATGCCATGGGCCCCAAACACAATCCCATGGAAGTCCTCCATAAACTCTTCCTACATATCAAGTTTGGTAACAGTATGTCAACCACAACTAAACTTATTTAGTACCAAACAGTAATCTATTTTTAGAAACAGTGACCTTGACCCTAGGGGGCCAAAAGACAATCCAATGAAAGGTCTCCATAAACTTGTCCTATATAATAATACCAAGTTTTGTCACACTATGTCAATTATTTAATACACAAGTTATTCAGTACTAGCCATTTTTCCATTTTCAGCAACAGTGACATTGACCATAACTCTTGGGGCTCAAAACATAATCTTATAAAAGGTCTCTGGGAAAATCTTCATATATACTAAGTTATGTCGCAATATGTCGACCGTTACTCAAGTTATTCGATACTAATTTTTTTTCTATAAATAGAACTTGACCTTGATCCTAGGGGCCTCAAAGCAATCCCATGAAAGGTCTCCATAAACTCTTCCTATATACCAAGTTTGGTGACAATATGCCAAACCTAGCTAAAATTATTTGATACATAAGGTGACTTCGACGCTGCCCTCCCACCAGTCCGCCCAAACCATGACACAAGTCATTCTAATAAATAGTTTTCCCTTGTGAAAACTTGGTTAAGAATATGAAAATGTGCAACAGAATTAAAATATGAAAACAAAAGTCAACAAAGGGCCATAATTTATAATAAAGGTTAAAATGGAGTTATGCAACCTTATTGTAAGATGGTCATCAATAATTCTGCAAAGTATTAAGTCGAGTGAATGAAGGGTATAGAAGTGTTTTTTTAACCTGCCCTAAAACTTCAACCCAAGTTCCTAAGTCAATAAGGGGCCATAACTTGTATTAAAGTTAATATGGAGTTATGTAACCTCATTGTGTGATAGTCCCGAACAACTGTGTGAAGTATTAATTAAGGCAATTTAATGAAGGATAAAGAAGTTATTAAAGGGACTGTACACCAGATTGGCACCAAAAAAAGTATTTTTTTCTGTCTCGAATCTCAGGACAATTATTAAATGAAATGTTTTACTCTTTGATATCATAATTGTAAAAAAACCATACCAAAATATAAAAAAATCAAGTCGGAGACCGGGTTCGAACAGGTGTCGCCAAAATTTCAGTCCAGTGCTGTATCCACTGTGCTACGAAGGCTTACTCTACACAGTCGGAATATTTAAGCTATATACCTAACATGGTCATATCACCTGATAACATCAACTAGCCAATCCTGCATAAGGAATGAATTCTACTAGTTAGACATACCTAGAAATATTTTTTAATGGAAAAATACCAAAAAAAAACTGCGAAAAATAAATTAATTGTAAACTATGTGGTACTTCAGTTTATATAGTAAGTTCCAATGCATTGTACACATCGATACCAAGTTTATGTCAGTTTTTCGACAATTTTCTCTTTTTTTTTGCTGTTTTATCATACGGAGTACAGTCCCTTTAATAAATATCCCAACATGCCCTAAAACTTTATCCGAAGACCCATAGTCAATCAGGGGCCATAATTTGTATAAAGTAAAATACAAAGTTATCTAACCTCATTATGTGATGGCTCTGACACACTGTGTGAAGTATTATGAAGTGAATTGAATGAAGGGTATTGGAGTTATAAGTAACAAATCCAACTTCTTCAAATAGTGAGCTAAAAATTAGACAGGATAAACACTTCATGTTTGTCATCTTCAAAAATGCTAAAATCTTATCAGACCAACCCAGCTCAAGGAATCCACCAATAAAGTGATGTACATAGCTCTTTCTCACATAATTTACTTATTTTCACAAAAGATTAACTTTACATTTGTAGTTACCTTGATTAGGACTGCCGAAGGTCACTTCATTTTTTTTATTTTTTCCACCAGAAACGACTTCAACAATGAATATGTCAGTCTGTCTAGGCTGCCAAGGGAATCTACTTTTAGAAATGGCTCCAGTGAGGTCCCTCAAGCCAACATCTCCATCTACACCAATCAGATTGAGTAATACATTTGCACTGTCCACCCCAGCATCGGTGTAACTTCCTGTTGTCACAGCGTAACACTGAAAATCAGGGTTTAAATTTCAAAATCAAAATTAAGATCCACTGAGAGGCTGATAACAACTATACGCCAAATGGCGACATGTGAAAGAGACTTTGACACAGATAATTATCTTCCATGCAATTGCATTACAGAATAACATGGAGTTGAAAAATACATGAAACCTGCGACACTACGCCTCAGCATGGTTTTTTGAAAATCCTATAATGCATGGTAAAGTTACAGCCCTGATATGGATTAGTCTAAACTAGTCCCATCAACAGTACTCATTTTGACAATTTAAGTTGTAAGTGTGACTTTAATCTTTAATGAACAGACCTTGGTCTTTTGTGTGACACGCCACTTCGTCATGGTGTACCTTCATGGCAAGTTGTTTGAAAATCCTATAATTCATGGTCAAGATACAACCCAGACAAGGATCATTTCAACCTTTGACCTCTAATCATGACCTTGACCTTTGACATACAGACCTGCTTCTTGTGCGCGAAACACACCACCTCACCATGGTGGACCTTCATGGCAAGTTTATAGAAAATCCTATAATGCACTGTCAAGAAAGAGCTGGGACAAATTTAGTCTGCATTTACGTACGGACACACATGCATGCACGCACAAACACGGAACCACCATTGTGACAACTATGTTTCACTCACCGCAAACAGGCTTGTCAACAAATGCCTGTTTACTAACACTTAAGATTTGTTTGAGCGTTTATACTGTATAAACCCAGTAGAGCACACGAGCTAACTCCAAAAAGTTAACTGATTTTTTCCTTGATACAAAGTTTGAAAGCAATTAACATTAATACCAGTACTTAATACTCAACATTACGTGGAAAGTTTAAAGCTGCACTCTCACAGATTGAACGTTTTGACAACTTTTTTATCTTGGCACGAGCTACTTTTTGCGAAAATGCATGGAAACCAGTTATGTAAGACTGCTGACAAAAAAATAAATCGCAGATTTTCATATTTAAGTTTAAAAATTTATGTTTTATGCATTTTTTCTAACAGAAATATGAAAATGTGTGATCTGACCTTTTGTCAGCATCTTTTATAATTGGTATGCAGATATTTACGCAAAGATTTGCTCTTTCCAAGACAAAAAAAATAAAAAGTTGTAAAAACGGTATATCTGTGAGAGTGCAGCTTTAAGTACAATGAATATTTATATAGACCTGGCAGGCTAGGGGTGCCTTTTCGTACTGCTGGTAGTTCTCTACAGATTGAACCATCAACTTTGTCAAGGGCAAGCCAGCGGTCGACAAAGTACATCAGCTTATCACTGCTATCCTAAGTACAAAGAAGTTTTGATGACACTTTTGCAAGACAGAGAATTAGTAGAGAGGCTAAATAACAATCTCAGAGGTCATGTATTATTCAACAGAACAGATCTAGAATTATGGCCCATTATAGGATTTCAGGGCAATGTATGCTTGTACAAATCATGATTCTCATAATGATCATTATACTTAGTTTGTAGTGGTTTAAGTTAATAAAAAGGAATGCACAATAAAATCAGCAATATCATACATAATCAAGCCTCCAGTCAGGTTTAGAGCCAGAGTTGTCACATTCTAGTCGAATCTTGGTTACTCGGCAAACCTGCCCGGTGCTGATATGGAACTCAGACTCGGCCCCGGAAGTGAATGCCAGAGTCCCAGAGTCTGAAGATGAGAGGAGGAGGGCTGCAGTGTGGCCACTGGTGCCATACATGGTGATTTGAACCTTCCCTGTGGTGGCCGTCCTTTAACCCTCGCTTGTCTTCACAGTCACTGTCCATTGAGCCACCTAATTTAGGATTATTAGTCATAAAATAACTGTTGAATGGCTAGTGAATAAATTCTTATTCCACAATCATGATGGGGGTGCATGATTTATTTTTAATCAAAAGGTGGTGATCTACCTCAAACTCTCAGCTTTGCTTTGTTTTTGGTAATCTTCAGTTGAAATGGTTTTCGAAATAAAAGTTTATAAAGTGTGAACTGGATTTTTTCTTTCCTTTGTTGATGGTTGTTTTTTGTGTTAATGACATCTGAATGTTATTACTTTTATTCACTAAAACATTAGTTTTTAATTCAATCTGAGCATCACAAAAAATTCGAAGAACAGTACACTACAAAATAAAACAACGTATTTAACACAAATACAGCGTATAATCTTTATAAATAACATTCCGAGTCTAGTAAGTACCGATCATTCTAAACAATGTTTGTACCAAATAGTTTAAGCCAAGTACATACCAATGATTCTCAACAAAGTATGTACCAATCATTCTGAGGAGAGGTCTATAAATAATTCACAGCCAAGTACATTCTGAGCCAAGAATGTACTAAACATTCTCAGCCAAGTACTTACCAATCATTCTCAGCATTGTCTCCGTGTGGCAGCAATCGTTGTGCAAGTCCAGCCAGGGGCCGCACAGGAACACGTTGCTTATGTGTGACTTGTCCTCGCTCCTTTCTGTGACAACAACCTTCTCCACAAAGAAGTCAGCCCTGTGTCCCCTATCATTGTGACACAACGAGAGTTGCTCCAGAGTCTCAAGATCCACAACTTCAAACAAATGTGTCCAACTGCAAAATGAGTAATAGCAAAAGCTCGTTAACATTATATAAATTAGAATGCACAATAATCGTGAAGAAAGTTTTGATAACTTTAACTAGAGCGTGGTCTTGTGTTGTGGAGGAAATCAAAGTACAATGAAGCCTACTTGTCCGGCTTAGTGAGAACTAACCAAACTCACATGCGCCCAGGCTGGGAACCACTGCGCTAACTGGACATCTTGGAAACACATACTAAGAACATGCTAGGTCAGATTTGAACATAAAGTGACTGGTTGTCACCCTAGTCAACACATAAAAGGGACATACTAGGCCAGAGAGGAATACATAGTGACCTCCGGATACTGGCTTTTGCTCTAGTCAACACATAATAGGGACATACTAGGTCAGAGGAGAAAACACAGTCACCTCCGGATACTGGTTGTCGCTAAAGGAGACACATAATAGGAACATACTAGGTCAGAGAGGAATACATAGTCACCTCCAGATATTGGCTGTCTCCTTAGTCGACACATTAAAGGGACAAATTAGGTCAGAGCTGGATACATAGTGACCTCCTGATACTGATTGTTGCACAAGGAGACACATTATAGGGACATACTAGGTCAGAGATGAATACATATAGTGACCTCCGGATACTTGTTGTCAGCCTAGTAGACACATTATAGGGACATACTTGGTCAGAGATGAATACATGGTGACCTCCGGATACTTGTTGTTGTCCAAGGAGACACTTAGAAGGGACATACAATGTCAGACCTGAATACATAGTGACCTCCGGATACAGGTTGTCGCCCTAGCAGACACATTATAAGGACATACTAGGTCAGAGATGGATTATGGATACATAGGGACCTCCAGACACTGGTTGTCGCCCAAGTAGACACATAATAGGGACATACTAGCTCAGAGATGAATACATAGTGACCTCCGAATACTGGTTGTCGCCCCAGTCAACACATTATAGAGACAAACTAGGACAGAGCTGGATACATAGTGACCTCCGGTTACTGGTTGTCGCCCAAGGCGACACATAATAGGGAGATACTTTGTCAGAGATAAATACATAGTGACCTCCGGATACTGGTTGTCGCCCTAGTAGACACATTATAGGGTCATACTAGGTCAGAGATGAATACATAAGGACCTCTGGCTACCAGACACATAATAGGGACATACAAGGCTATATAGAATCAAGAATTTGCGCAAGCCCGTAAGACATTTTACAAGTGCAGGGGTTGCTGACTTATGTTAATTAACAAGTGCGGGAGTTGCTGGCTTATGTTAATTTTGACCACTTGTCGTCCTAGCAAACGCATAAAAGGAACACACTAGAACTGTACGATCTAGACCTGAGCTCAACATAAAGTGACCTCCTATAATATTGCTATACACTTTTACAGACAAAATAAGTTAATATTAGTTTGCCATGAATTGTCAAAACGATGAATTAAGATGACAATTAATATTAATTGGCGCCGCACTGAAGTGCGCGCCTATTATGGAATGGGAATTTATTTTAGTTAGTGGTAGGAGCGGTTTTTAAGTTGGTTGACAGTTGGGTTTTACTGTTATTTTATAATAATTAAAAAAAGCAAATGGATGGCTATTGCATGGGTGTTAAAATGCTATTTATGGTTGAATAGATAGTCTTCAATTTATCTTTAAAACATTATTTCGGAAGAACGACAAATAAGTATAATAACTGTTCCCGATTCGTTGACGTTTTCCGATTGGTTACCTGAAATATCTGAAATATCATGTGCCGGAAATGTAAAATGTGTGGACCGGTAATTATGTGAATGGGAATAATTATGTTTTATGTTGTTTTGTTATGTTTACTGCATTGATAAACCATGAGGTAATCTTTTTTCTTTAATCTCATCGATATTGGAATTAAATGTTCACCTAAATTTATTTGTTAATGTGTTGAAGGTGACATTTGTAAAATTTTATTACGATTGTCCCCGATTTGTAACACATACCGGATGTTGCTATTTTTAGAACCAGGAGGTATTTCCCCGCTATTCATAGGTCAATATTGGAATTTCTACATCGTAGTAGTTGGAAACTCGGGTGATGTTTTTATCATGAATATACGTTTAAAATAAGTAAACACTAAAAGTGCATACTGACAGTTGATTACGATACACCTAACAATTTGAGTCATTACAGTAAAACATGGATTATAAGTGAATTATACGCGTAGGAGAAGATTTTCTGTCGAAAAAAAACGAATGTCAACAATCGGCATGGAACTGGGATATTCGTATCAAAGGGCTATGTATGTAAGTATCTTTGAGTAGTTTTGTACGTTGATGTGTTCAAAAATGTTTGTTTTTTTAATTTATCTTTGGAATTCTTAAATCATTTATATTTGCTAAATGTTAAGACAGCGTGTTAATATTTGTACATACATGTACTATAATTATATATTATTATAAATATACATATACATCTACTTATGCACCAGTCAATTGTAACCACGCCCCCCCCCCCCCGGTAAGGGGAATAGCCGGGACTTTGACTTTCGGTCCAGCCAACCCCAGGTAAAATCCTCCTCCTGCGAGGACGAACTGATGGTCAAATCCCTGCCATATGCCCTCGCACCCCAGGGAGCCTAGGTGAGGCATATTCCCCGCTATATTTTGCTCGAAGACAAAACCACCGCATTCACCCGGCACTGCAGGGCCACCTGTAAGGTAAAAACACGGCTCGTTTCCCCGGCTATCCCCGGACCTGGGGTGCCATGGTTACAATTGACTGGTGCATTATGTATATGTTTCATATTTTTAAATGTACTTATGCACATTATTTATGTATATGATATGAGTATGTAATCTTTTATTTGATTGTTTTATCTTAGAAAAATATTAGACTTAAAATTTTGTTTAAAAATGATGTGTTTTGGTATGTGACCTATTTTTAACATACCATAATACATGAACATACCCATTATTTGTTTACAAACTGCATATTTTCAAATAAACCTGTAAGAAAAGACGTACATGGTTTCGGGCTGGAAGCCACGACAGCTTTGACACTAGCGACATTCATTTGCTTGGTGTAGGTCTCGTTAAAACCCCGTACTGTTGTGAATCATTATCAACCATAATGCACAACAACTACACATTTGTGCCTACCAACTTACTCTTGGCTAACACGGATATTAGTACAGAATGTATAATTGATACATGTGCATTTGTCTTTCACAGTTGTATTTTCTGCCGGTTGATAATCAGAAGTCTAATTTATTTCAGGTAGGAAGATGACTGAATATTACTAAGTCAACAAATTGGGGTTATGAAGAATTCCAGCCTGCATTAAATACTATGTTGGATCATTGGGACATCCATGTCATCCACAAGGCAGTCACATCTGATAGAGATGATGTGAGTATTTCATATAAAACATATTTGAGTTGATGTTTGTTGTTTTATAAACTCACTGTATTCAATAATCAAGTGGTGGTGCTGGTGGTGGTGGTGATGATGATGATGATGATGATGATGATGAATTTTATTGATAAATTTAGTAATTTTCTTTATATATTATCTACATGTTTGTATCAGCTTGTTGTTGTTTTTTTATATAATGTCGAGAAATATTAAACTGTTTATATTTTATTTTGTATATGTATGGCAGTATTATTATCGATACTAATAAGTTAGAAAGCTTTAAAGTACATTTTTTTTCCTTTACAGCACTAAACATTCTAGATGGGTAAAGAACCTGAAGGGGCATGAAAACCAAATCAGCATTGACTCAGCATTGAGTAATTATCATCTGTGCACACACTACAAGTACAAACGCATGGGAACAGACCAAGCTTCAAATGTTGAAGAGTGCAAATTAGTTGAGAACTTTCACTCTGACATTTTTGGAGGGGCATTACCGCCTACATGTACATAGTGTTCTTGTTTCTTTACATATTTAAATTTGAAAGTACATTCATTGTTTTTAAATCTGAATTCTGAGTAAGTATCATACGTAAAATTCATTTCTTTGAATGATTACATTTTATGAAAAAGTCCAATAAAGCTTTTTTTTTTTTTTTTTTTCAAGAAAAGGGTTGATTTTTAAGCATTTTATTAGCTATAGAAATGTATGGTTACAGGACATTATGTATATTTTCTTCAATTGAACGGTAAACTATCATAAATTGTCTTTTAAATTGTTCATTAGACATCATAGAAAATATTTAAAATGATTTCAGCAGGTTGTCTTATTATTAATTATTTTTTATGAATTTATAAAACTGCTTTATATTTTCAAACATCGAAATACTGCTCTGTTCAGAAGACTCACAAGATCAATCAAAATTATTTTTTTGCATGTGTATCAATAATGCTGTTCGGTTGAACTTATGTTTTCTGTTAACTGAAGTGTATTTCACCAGAAACTGTTGTGTTTATTTCATAAGCTCTGATAATGTAAAACAAATCAAATATAGAGAAAATATTTACTTGTCGCTCTTTGTAGCCCTTGGAGTTTGGGGTTGGGTGTAATGAAATTTAAATTACTTTATTAATTCACGGTAAATTATCTTCAAAATTTGGATTAAAGTCCCATAGTGTACCATGATAATAACTATGTTGTCGGTGAAAGCTTTTATTAAAGTGTGTATTACTAATACCTTAATTCAGTTTAAATAATTATGGCCTTTAATGACTTTTGTTTTCATATAGATTTCCTGTTATATTGAGCTTTGTCAATTTTTTGTTGTTTTGTATTATGTACAATTACTACTTCTATTTCCTAACTTAAAAAAGTGTCTCATTTGTCAAATTGAATTGGTACATATTTCATATAAAGTGAAAAAAACACACACTATTTTTAAAGATGCACTCTTACTCCCAAACAAGACTGATCACAATTAATATTATTGTTTTGATTTTTCAAAATGGGTTGATAGATGTCAACAACAATGTTTCTAATGAAGGATTTTGAGTTCAATTTGCTAATAAGAATGAACATAAAACATGGTATTTCTGGCTTGTGATACTATAGTAGACCACAGTAAATATTTTAGCAATCACCAATCATTTAATATTTGTCATGATTTCTGCTATTATAAACAGGGTCACAAGCTTGTTATAAATCAGTAAACAATATTTCAGTAAATACATTATTTAGTAAGTAGTTATTGTTTTATCAGTCAATTTGATGTGTGTTATAAATACAATTATATCAAATATGTATTGATTTCAAATAAGAGTTTCATTTTAAAGATGCTCATTTAAAGATAATGAACAGACACACAAAAACTAGACACATTTGATACTAATTGTATGAATGATTATTGTTTAGGTGACCTCTGATTTGTTTTGGAGATATTCATAAATGGGTGTTATTCTTTGTTGTCTTCAGTTTCTTATACATTTAAGGATTTTTATAATTGCTTTTCTGGTATATATTAATTTAATGCAACTGAAAACACACTTTAAAGTAGACACATTTGATACTAATGATATAAATGATTATTGTTTACATGTACTCTGATTTGTTATGAAGATATTCATAAAGGGGTGTTCTTCATGTTATTATACATTTTGGACTTGATTTCGTATTGCTTTTCTGGTATATATTCATTTAATGCACAAAGAAATTATTATAAGTGTTCAGTATCACTTTCACACATTGTTTACTATTATTTTGTGCATATTTGGCCTATTTATGCTTATATGTGCATTGTTGCATTTCAAAACCTTTGTGAAAAATAAAAACAGTATTATTTCTTTCATACATAGTCTGATACATATTCAGTTTGTATGCATTATTTTTATCATATTTGAAAAATTTGCCATTGTCCTATAAGACACATGCTATTTTTGTGTTAATATCACTATCAACTAAAAACATCCATTTTCAACTCTTCTTTACCATGTAAATGGAGAAGTTAACATTATAACTCCATTGACCAGTTTTTTATGCAATTTGTCCAATTTCATACATTTTAGTATTATTAAACAGCTTAAAAAACAACTTCAAGGCATGTTATGTTATAAATGCATTTCATCTAGTAAACAATGTTCTCTTTTTATACAACAGTTCAATAATTATGTTCTATTTATGTTTGTAACTTTCAGACGAAATGATAATGTTTATTAAAGTTCTACATTTTTTTTTATTTCATGTCACTTCTTCATGATGAATTCCCCATATAATCAGGAAACTTATTCTTCCCTTCAAGTTATCATTCCAGCATGGTGACTTTGCCCCCTCCCCCTAAATGATTAGAACTGCAGTGTACAAGAACAATAATTCTATTTCAGCGAATTGCAAGAGTTATTCCCTTTGTTCCTTTTCCTGTCCGTAGCATAACAAGAAAAGTACTTTTTGGAATTTCATTAAACATCATTCAATAGTAAAGCACAATGACTATAGCTGTATTTCAGCTAATTACAGAATTATTGCTCTTTGCATCTTTTTCTTGACCAGAGCATTACTTTCAAAATAGTCATGGTATTGAAATAAAACTTGGTATATGGATAGGTGGCAATGACAAATAGTACAGTGCACAAGCACCCTAATTCTGCCGTGTTCATTAATGTACCACACCCCTAATGAAATGTTCAACTTAAAACTCTTCAATTCCAATGCTTTAGCCTATGTTGTTAAGCAGAATACTACAAATATTTTGAGAATTTCATGGATGCGGTTCGATGCATCCGCAGATATAGCGGAATCTCCAGCGTATTTAATGTTGAACCACAGCGGATATCCTGGAACCTGAAATAATAGTAGACACTATTCAAATACAGAAATATGAGAAATACTTTTAACAGAATCAAACTTTAGAAGATGAATATGTAATAAACATGCCCCAAAACATTAAAAGTCATTTTAATGGATATATTCCTTCCTGGTGAATATTTATTTCAGTTGCATATATTTACAAGTGATTCATTTTCAGCACATATTTATTATTTATGTCTCTGCATTATATTATTTTCAAATATTAAACAGATCTTTTCTAAAAACAAACATTTTGTTAACTGTTGTAATTTAAAGCAAACATCTAATATTATGAAAGTTTTATTCAGCAAAAAGATTTCAATATGATTTCTTAAAGGAGTATTTATTCAAGTTCTTATAGCTTAATACCTGCACCAAATCATGCATAAAGTTAAGCACAACCAGATTTCTTCACGATCTTTGCATTTTAAACAAATGAGCCGAATACCAGCTCCACTGTTTGTTCTCTTATAACAATGTGTCATATCATCAACAACTGCTAAAACAGCTTCCAAATTGTTGGTGATTTAACTTTAAATGTGTATCAACTATCAATTTAAACGACAATTGCAACATCCTCAAACAACCTGTGATACAACTTGTTCCATGATAGTAACAACAACCACAACAAACGCAACAGCAAAGTCAACCACTAAACTACCTGTGATATTACTTGGCCTATGTACCATACTGTGCTGTCATTTTCTTTAAATGCATGTTGCACCTTTCTGCCAAGAATCACAACAGGTTCTGTGTTATCAATTGGAATGGTCTGAGCTCTTACAACCAGAGATTTGAGATTTCCAGATAGTTCTTGCACGGAAAGGTTTACTCTTTTATCTCCAGCTTTTTTAGTGAAGTTAAAGATATCTGGTGGTCCAGTTTGCTTTAATACATTCTTACGAAAATTTAACTGTGTCTTTAAAGCAATAAACTTATCCTTCTGTGTAGAAATTCTTTTTAATCCACTTTCAACCTCCGCAGTGGTCTGCCAAAGGCTCCAGACCTGTATTTCATTGACTAGCTTCTCGAGTTTTTCTATTTGCCTTTGTTTAGCCAGTTCAGCAGCATCAAGCCTTTCCTGTGTTCTTCTCTTTGTTTCCTGTTCTATTTGCAGCTGACGCTTTTTGAAGTCTTGTCTTAATCTTTTAACATTCTTTCTGGCACTGTTACATAATTTGTCACGCTCATCTTTCTCCTTGTTGATCAACCAATGTTAAATAAATTTTCAGATGATTTAACAAAAGATGTTAATGTCTGCATGCCTTTTTCATCTCTGAGGATCCTCTGCGAAAAAAACACAAAGCTTCTACCTATTACATTGATTAACATGCTCATGCAACAGGGACACATCAATGCACTGAGGTCTATTGAGTTAAAACATCTTGTTTCTGGTCACCCTTTCAATTATTGATATTATGAACCACTATAAATTACTAATACACAGCTTTTTAGAAGTGTGTCAAGACAATTCAATGTTTTTTTCATCGGAATAGAAAATATTGCATCAGTGACCACTTAAAAAATATACTGTTATGGACTATCATAAAATGCAAATATTCAAGTCAAAAATAATGGTTTTTATCCCTTACCATCTTGACCAGAAACAAATGTAGTATTAACAGATTTAGGTACTTCATATTATAAATGACTGTTATTAACTTGCAAAAGCAGGTAAGGTAAGGACAAGCAGAGTTCAAAACACCAAAGATATTGTTTTGTTAGTATATATATATATGATTGTTAGTTTATATAAAATGACTTCATTCATGTTAGTATATAAACTACTTTCTTGCATACCGGACGTGTGTTTCCGGTCATGTGACCGGTGCTAGAAAAAACTCATCTTACACCCCCATGTAAGATGAGTCACGCGCAACAACGCGCCACTTCTTATTTCTTTTATTGTATGGCTTATGAAAAGTATATTATGCAATTTCTATAAAGCGGAATAAAAAAATAAGTATACAATACTTTTAATTAAAATTGAAAATAAAAAATTGTAAAAGCGCGATATTTAAAAGGAACTATTTGACGTCGATAGTGATTTAAAATCACTGCGCTTTATGACGTTAGTACACAACGTCGCACTCGCTTTTTGGTGAAATGTACAAAAGTGTGTTTTCTACGTCAATTTTTCCACAAATTCATATTTTTAAGTATGCAAGAAAAGATATCAATCATGTTTTTCCGGTCCGGATCGAAAAGTCCGACCCTCGGGCACGCTGCGTGACCGGTAACGAGGCAAGCCTCCTTACCAGCTTACGCGCGTGCCCTCGGGTCGGATTTTTCTATCTGTACCGGAAACGCATGATAGATTCTATAAAGTTAAATAGTTACATTTTACAACCCTCAATAATGTACCACAGAGATCTAATTAAATTGTATTTTATAACTTAAATAGTATGCATAATTTATTTTTAATATTCAAATTTCACTCAACAGGTCAGTAAAATTGAAGATTGTCAACGACAATTATCAACTTGAATGATAATATAATTCATTTTTCACTATCTGGATGGGGTACACTTTTGACCCATATTACGAAAATAATTTCAAAGCTAGCCTAAATAAGGTTTTCTCTCAATTTCACTTACAAGGCTATTGGTACTGGCTTGTATGTCTGACTCGTCCTGGTAGGTGCACTTTCGTTTCCTACATCTGAACACGGGGCTTTCCTATAATATAAGCATGTTAAGGGTTACCGGAAGCAAACTTTTTTTTGTAAGCCTTACTCATTATCAAGATAATTTTTAAAATTGTTTAAAATTTGGAATGCATTACAAATAAAGTTCACCCTGGAGTTTATGAATTGATCATTAAACAGTCATCTGAGTGGTTACAAAAGAGCTTCAACTCTTTCTACAGGTTTGATTCCCAGTTTCAGCATTCGAGAGTGGTCACGACATTCACTTAACTTTACCAGTTGATCAGACCATGCTTGCAAACAAGAGCAGTTTTATGTGAGATTTATTCTCTTGTTTTTTATTAATAAAGTATGCAATAAAATCCTTAAGTATATACATACTGGACAAGTGGTTCCAGGGAGTTTTCAAGATTAAGACAAGCAGCTGGGCTTTCTACACCGTCAGAAAACAAATCCTGACTGAGCGGATTGATAGTACTTGTATCACTGTCACTGTCTATCACAACAACCTCTTCAGGATCAGCCATGTGACATAACACTGTAAATCAAAAGTACATATGAACCATGTATAATCAAGATAACAATACACAGCTTTAAACTCCTCCTCTTACCAAACTAATTTCTTAGATTATCATGATGTCACAGAAATTATTAAAATACATCAAAACTTCAACAGTTAAAAAGTATTTTTTTATCAATGTCATGTTGTGGAGAAAGAAACAAATGTTTTACCATTTGCAATTTCAAAAAGACTTATAAAACATGCACTCGTGTGTATAATGCATTATAAATATAGTCAGACACTCGCTTAATACATGAAATGCAAATTATCCGAATTTGTTTTCTGAGTTTCACGTAAATTCGGACACACGACAGACATTTCAATTATCTGTGCATTTTTTGTTATAATCACACACTGGCGTTAAAGAATGAAACAAAAATGATCAAATATAACTTACATCGTGCACTAGAGATGATAATTATTCCTCAAATAAACGATGGTTGGCTTGTTTAGTATAAACGTCTGCCCTATCTTCTCACTTTACAGAAAACAAAATTCTTTACGACCTCCAACATGGGTTCCGAGAACGGTGTTCTTGTGAAACGCAGCTTCTTCAATTGACAGACTTTCTTGTTAATAATCTGGCAAAAGGGAAACAGACAGATCTGATATTGCTAGACTTTTCGAAAGCTTTCGATAAAGTTAACCATCTTAAACTTCTATATACACTTCAGGAACATGGTGTTTCATCCCAGATTCTTAATTGGACTAGATCTTTTCTTATTGGTAGAAACCAAACAGTTGTCCTAGAGGGCGATCAATCTAGAGCAGTACCAGTCACTTCAGGTGTGCCCCAAGGCTCTGTCCTTGGGCCCCTCTGCTTTCTGATCTATATAAATACACTTCCCCTTACAGTACAATCCCAAATACGACTTTTTGCCGATGATACGGCAGTTTATCTTACAATAAATTCACTGTCTGACTCTCAAATGCTTCAGGAAGATCTGGCATGTATGGAACAATGGGAGAGAGATTGGGACATGGAGTTCAACCCCTCTAAATGTCAAGTACTCCACATCACCAAAAACAAAAAAGTCATTAAGCACAATTACATACTCCATGGTCAAACACTCCAATCTGTCCCCTGTGCAAAATATCTCGGCTTAGACCTTTCATCAGATATTTCATACAACTCCCACATTACAAGAATAACAGCAACAGCCAATAAGACCTTGGGCTTTCTTAAGCGTAACATTACCACAAGAAATGAATCTGTGAAAGCTATGGCTTACAAAACCCTAGTTCGCCCGCAAGTTGAATATGCATCAACAGTCTGGAGCCCCTACACACAGTCAAATAAAAATAAAATCGAAATGGTCCAGCGAAGAGCCATCCGCTGGGTTAAATACAACTATTCCCCTCTTGCAAGTGTTACTGAGATGCAAAACAGCCTTGGCTGGCGGTCACTCGAATATCGCAGAAATGACATGCGGCTCATCATGTTCTTCAAAATCTTACACAACATCGTGGCCATTAACCTTCCACCCTATATCCAGAAGCCTGTCAGACTTAGCCGGCACGTTCATCCCCATAGCTTTCAGCAAATCCAAGTCCAATCCGATTATCAAAAGTGGTCCTTTTACCCCCATAGCATAGTTCTTTGGAATAGCCTACCCGTCAATGTAGCAACTCTGCCAGCAACAGAACTTGATAGGTTCAAACAGGCAGTGTCAAGCTTACAATATTAGTTTTACGTACTATCATATTTTACTTTTTAAAAATGTTCTCACGACTAACATGTTTTAACCATGACTGGATTTTGTTTTTCTATTCCATGTCTCACAATGTTATCTTTTATTTCTTTCTTTCACTTTACTAACAGTCCGACGCGCACCTGCCAGTAATACTCGAAAGAGGGGTTCGGCAGTATTCAAAGATAGATAGATATAACTACGACTGCCGGAAGTAAATAAAAGAGCGAAAAATTACCTCCCCTGGCACCGATCACAATGAGAAAAAAATCGCGGGTGTACAGGGGCAATTCACATCAAAAGCGCTGAGAAGCGCTAATACTTATGTATAAAATATTTATGTCATTTTTTTATAAAATGCTTAAATATTCTATATATCAGTTTGCAAAAGATTGCTGTTTATTCTAAGTTCGGAAGAAATGTGCCGAAAGTTGACGAAATACTGAAGTAAATTTCCGAAGTTGCAACGTCATAAAATGTGGAAAGCAGACCACTTCTAAGTACCCTTGTGCCCCCTTATTAAGTTTCAACAAATTTTGAAACAAGGGATTTAATTGGTTAACAAAAAATAATCATCCAAGAAACCCCCCATCCAGAGTCTGCGAAACATCTTGGCGTCCATTTTACATTCATTACGCAACATCCGATATGTTAAATGACGAAAGTCAGCCAGATTAACAACAATATACATAACAAATAGTATTTTAAAATGTTAATTTAACTTTTAACTTGCCGAATCTAAAGTTTATATTACGAAATAGTTATCCCAATATAATGAGAATTTGTTTTTATATGGTCACTTTATCATTGTGACAGATACATTCTGCGCAAGTGCGTAAACGTTTGTCCTGGCTATCAACATATAACAAATGCATAAACTATTAAACGGCGCCCTTTGATGCTTTGCATCAATGGTCTTTCTTGTAATAAGTATTAAATAAAGCGCTCGACGACATGCTTTACTGTTTACATTATGGATTAATACCTCGAATTTATATTACAATGCCATTGATGATTAGTCTCATCAGTCGATTCGGTAGCCATTTTGATTTTGTGACGTTTGCAGCACGTCACACGAACAACTGCCCTTGACTCCGCCTCGGTTAAGTCTAAAGAACATCCAGTATATTGCGAAGGCGTGTCGTAGGCGCGGCTTATTATTTACGCCACTCGTGTTACTAATTCCCGGTGGTGTCTATATAACATCCGATATTGTGCGAAAATGACACGCCTACAAATTTAAATATGTAAATGAGGCGGCGGCTACGTGCCACTAAGTTTATTACATAGGTTATGTTAGACTATACTTAATGTTATTTAGAATATTGATCATTCGGTGTCGTTAATTTTTATTTTTATGTTTTTGTAACCTGACCATGACCACAATGTATATATGGGTATTAACTAGATTAATAAATAACTAGAGAATGACGTTATCAGAATAGATTATTTGGAAACAAACATAATAAGTATTTAGTTGTTTCAGCGCGAGGTTGTTTTTCTGAAATGCATTTTGTGAAAAGGGTTTTTAAACAAAGTTACTTTGAAATAAATTATGAATCAGTAATGGGCAATGCTTTCGACACAATCTATATACCGGGGTATTACTAATGATATAATATCCGCACCGATTCTTACCGGCGTCTTTCTGTAAACCCATATACTAATGATATGGGGATCGCAATATATCGGATGTTCCCTAAGAATACTCCCGCGACTCTCTGTTAACCCATATACTAGGCATATAGCAATAGCAATATATCGGATGTTTCTTAATAATACTCCCCGCGTCTCTCTGTCAACCCATATACTAGGCATATAGGGATCGCAATATATCGGATGTTCCCTAATAATACTCCCCGCGTCTCTCGGTAAACCCATATACTAGGCATATAAGGATCGCAATATACCGGATGTTCCTTAAGAATACTCCCCGCGTCTCACTGTAAACCCATATACTAGGCATATAGGAATCGCAATATAACGGATGTTCCTTAGGAATACTCCCCGCGTCTCTCTGTCAACCCATATACTAGGCATATAAGGATCGCAATATACCGGATGTTCCTTAAGAATACTCCCCGCGTCTCCCTGTAAACCCATATACTAGGCATATAGGAATCGCAATATATCGGATGTTCCTTAGGAATACTCCCCGCATCTCTCAGTCAACCCATGTACTAGGCATATAGGAATCGCAATATATCGGATGTTCCCTAGGAATACTACCCGCGTCTCTCAGTCAACCCATATACTAAGCATATAGGAATCGCAATATATCGGATGTTCCCTAGGAATACTCCCCGCGTCTCTCAGTCAACCCATATACTAGGCATATAGGAATCGCAATATACCGGATGTTCCCTAGGAATACTCCCCGCGTCTCTCAGTCAACCCATATACTAGGCATATAGGAATCGCAATATACCGGATGTTCCCTAGGAATACTCCCCGCGTCTCCCTGTAAACCCATATACTAGGCATATAGGAATCGCAATATATCGGATGTTCCTTAAGAATACTTCCCGCATCTCTCAGTCAACCCATATACTAGGCATATAAGGATCGCAATATATCGGATGTTCCTTAAGAGTACTCCCCGCGTCTCCCTGTAAACCCATATACTAGGCATAAAGGAATCGCAATATATCGGATGTTCCTTAAGAATACTCCCCGCGTCTCCCTGTAAACCCATATACTAGGCATATAGGGATCGCAATATACCGGATGTTACCTAACAACACTTCCCGCATCTCTCAGTCAACCCATATACTAGGCATATAAGGATCGCAATATACCGGATGTTCCCTAACAACACTTCCCGCGTCTCTCAGTCAACCCATATACTAGGCATATAAGGATCGCAATATACCGGATGTTCTCTAACAACACTTCCCGCATCTCTCAGTCATCCCATATACTAGGCAAATAAGGATCGCAATATATTGGATGTTCCCTAATAATACTCCCCGCGTCTCTCGGTAAACCCATATACAAGGCATATAAGGATCGCAATATACCGGATGTTCCTTAGGAATACTTCCCGCGTCTCTCTGTCAACCCATATACTAGGCATAAAGGAATTGCAATATATCGGATGTTCCTTAGGAATACTCTCCGCGTCTCTCAGTCAACCTATGTACTAGGCATATAAGGATCGCAATATATCGGATGTTCCTTAAGAATACTCCCCGCGTCTCTCAGTCAACCCATATACTAGGCATATAGGAATCGCAATATATCGGATGTTCCCTAGGAATACTCCCCGCGTCTCTCAGTCAACCCATATACTAGGCATATAGGAATCGCAATATACCGGATGTTCCCTAACAACACTCCCCGCGTCTCCCTGTAAACCCATATATTAGGCATATAGGAATCGCAATATATCGGATGTTCCCTAGGAATACTCCCCGCGTCTCTCAGTCAACCCATGTACTAGGCATATAGGAATCGCAATATATCGGATGTTCCCTAGGAATACTCCCCGCGTCTCTCAGTCAACCCATATACTAAGCATATAGGAATCGCAATATATCGGATGTTCCCTAGGAATACTCCCCGCGTCTCTCAGTCAACCCATATACTAGGCATATAGGAATCGCAATATACCGGATGATCCCTAGGAATACTCCCCGCGTCTCCCTGTAAACCCATATACTAGGCATAAAGGAATCGCAATATATCGGATGTTCCTTAAGAATACTCCCCGCGTCTCCCTGTAAACCCATATACTAGGCATATAGGAATCGCAATATATCGGATGTTCCTTAACAATACTTCCCGCATCTCTCAGTCAACCCATATACTAGGCATATAAGAATCGCAATATATCGGATGTTCCTTAAGAGTACTCCCCGCGTCTCCCTGTAAACCCATATACTAGGCATATAGGAATCGCAATATATCGGATGTTCCTTAAGAATACTCCCCGCGTCTCCCTGTAAACCCATATACTAGGCATATAGGGATCGCAATATACCGGATGTTCCCTAACAACACTTCCCGCATCTCTCAGTCAACCCATATACCAGTTATATAAGGATCGCAATATACCGGATGTTCTCTAACAACACTTCCCGCATCTCTCAGTCAACCCATATACTAGGCAAATAAGGATCGCAATATATTGGATGTTCCCTAATAATACTCCCCGCGTCTCTCGGTAAACCCCTATACAAGGCATATAGGGATCGCAATATACCGGATGTTCCTTAGGAATACTTCCCGCGTCTCTCTGTCAACCCATATACTAGGCATAAAGGAATTGCAATATATCGGATGTTCCTTAGGAATACTCTCCGCGTCTCTCAGTCAACCTATGTACTAGGCATATAGGAATCGCAATATATCGGATGTTCCCTAATAATACTCCCGCATCTCTCAGTCAACCAATATACTAGGCATATAAGGATCGCAATATATCGGATGTTCCTTAGGAATACTTCCCGCGTCTCTCTGTCAACCCATATACTAGGCATAAAGGAATCGCAATATATCGGATGTTCCTTAGGAATACTCTCCGCGTCTCTCAGTCAACCTATGCACTAGGCATATAGGAATCGCAATATATCGGATGTTCCCTAATAATACTCCCGCATCTCTTAGTCAACTAATATACTAGGCATATAAGGATCGCAATATATCGGATGTTCCTTAGGAATACTTCCCGCGTCTCCCTGTAAACCTATATACTAGGCATATAAGGATCGCAATATACCGGATGTTCCTTAAGAATATTCCCCGCGTCTCTCAGTCAACCCATATACTAGGCATATAGGAATCGCAATATATCGGATGTTCCCTAGGAATACTCCCCGCGTCTCTCAGTCAACCCATATACTAGGCATATAGGAATCGCAATATATCGGATGTTCCTTAAGAGTACTCCCCGCGTCTCCCTGTAAACCCATATACTAGGCATATAGGAATCGCAATATATCGGATGTTCCTTAATAATACTCCCCGCATCTCTCAGTCAACCCATATACTAGGCATATAAGGATCGCAATATATCGGATGTTCCTTAAGAATACTCCCCGCGTCTCCCTGTAAACCCATATACTAGGCATATAGGAATCGCAATATACCGGATTTTCCCTAACAACACTTCCCACATCTCTCAGTCAACCCATAAAATAGGCATATAAGGATCGCAATATACCGGATGTTCTTTAAGAATACTCCCCGCATCTCTCAGTCAACCCATATACTAGGCATAAAGGAATCGCAATATATCGGATGTTCCTTAAGAATGCTCCCCGCATCTCTCAGTCAACCCATATACTAGGCATATAGGAATAGCAATATACCGGATGCTCCCTAACAACACTCCCATAAACTAGGCATATAAGGATCGCAATATACCGGATGTTCCTTAGAAACCTCCACGGTGCTCTGTCAAACTGTATACTTAGCACATAGGGATCCCTCAACCCCTATCAAGAGCACAGCTGCGCTTGCTTACCGACAAGTACTAGAGCGTTGGTGATTATTTCTAAGCAACTTTCGTCATAAGATAAATATACAGAAAGTGACCCAATCAAGTCTCCTACTTGTATCAGAAAAAAATAAAAACGAGTGAACATGTTTATTTACCAAGAAGCATTTCTATAACGTTTAGAACCAAGTATAGAATATAAAATAGTTAATTCTTCTTTTTGATACACATACTGAATTACCATTTACATACATTCATATTACAATAAAATATATTCTTAGACATGCATGTTGAAATATGCACTCTTATGAAGAGGAAATAATTCACAAACTTAACGAGTTCAATATATTCTCCACAAGAGTTATCCTTATAAATACATGTAAATAAACGTTTTCTTAAATATCAATGTATCGCATGAGTCATAAGTGAACAAACCATCATCGGTGATGTGGATGTCTACAAAGCAAGTTTTACTGGTGACACATTAATATACACACTCATACCTTACTTTCAGTGTGAAATTTAACAGTGTATTTATTACTTATGGTCTCATCAACTATACAATGACAAAACAGAAAATGCGATACAACTGAAAAGTTTCACTATGACACATGTATGTGTTCAAATGCTAAAATTTAATCCGGTATTTCCCCGGTGTTTATCCTGATATAAAATACTTGGTACATAGTTGTGCACAATTACAGTGAATTATATCTTAATGGCTGTCTGTTATCAACAATATAATCACTTAAGATTGTGATAAAATATTAAGTATTGCCATCACACTCCATGGCCTCATTTACAATAACCCAGCCAACATTGCCCTGTTACTGGTACTCTCTGCCTCCTTCAGTCTTGAATCCACCTCCTGATAACCGACAGCAGAGTGCTGAAATTGAGAAGTGCTTAACATTGATGACTGGAAATGTCCGACTTCTTCACGCCAATACTATGACATATCATATTGGATGTTATATAGACACAACCATACTATAACATTTAACATAGGTCAGACCTTAATGATCTAGAATATTCATAGAGATCATTCCTTTGGATCATTTATAACCAAAGACATTTTTAAGAAATTAATGAGTATTTGAGTTGGATTGAAGACAAAGCGAATTAAGTAAAAAGGTGCATGTTGCAATTTGGCTGGTTATTAATCTTAACTGAATTATGGTGTCAATAAACATGCAAAGACTACTTTTTATTCTGACCATCATTTGTGATCCCAGAACACATCACAAACGCTCCAAGCAAGAAATCATTATGGTAATTCCTATGCAGTTTTTGAATAACTAAACAACATTACTCTTACCATTTGCAGAATGGCAATCATTGCTTCCTTCTGCAACACTTTTGACACGTAACACTCTGCCAATCTGTCAGGAAGTGTAATCAACATTAATTTCAGCCAGACAAATCATTTGAAAGAGGAGGCCTAACTTGCATTTTTGATCATTTGATCTTATAGCCGATTTCACAATTTGTTTATCTCCCATCTCAAACCAAGTTTCTATGAGCTTAATTAACCACTCATTTACAAAAGTATATCATATTTGAGTATTTCTTACCCAAACTCTTCATTAAACAAGTTTGCAAACTCCTTGTTCTCAATGCCATCAATAATGTGGTGTTTACTGTAGATTTCCTCTGGACTGAAAATAACAGTGATATAAATTGATGCGTTTAATAGACAAAACCATCAGTCACTGGATAAGGTTTGATAAAAGTAATTTCATACTTTTAAAAGTGTATTGTCAGTCAATCAGATATAATCATGCCATATTACTAATAGGAACAATTCTAAATGATTACAGTATTAACTTTTCCCCAACTTTATTACTGTGATAATTTCACTTATATCATATATAAATATTATGAAATAATTATATACATTAACAAGAGCTGTCACAGAGACAGCGGGCTCGACTATTCTGCAGCTTTTCAGTGTATTAAATGATTGAAAAGTTTTGGTGAAACATGCATGGATCACTGTCACATAAGTTTCAATGCAATACATGATGTGCTGAGATATTTACATAAATGTATTTACATGGAATATTGTAACCAGAATATTTTAGTCTAGTTTTAAGTTGGGTGGTTGAACACCATTGTATAAAGTCTTAATGCAATACCTCAAGTAATTGTTGAGATATTAACCTTTGTGTGCCTACACGTAAAACCTTAACCAGAATATCTTAGTTGACTATATTACTCAAGGGCAATTAATAACATTTAATGTTAATTAGAGTTATCTTTCTTGGTTAATTCAGTAGGTTTGATTGTTGAGTTACATTGTATCAAGTCTCAATGCAATACCTCGCTGAGATATTAACCTATGTGTGTGAGCAAAACCTTAATCAAGGTGTGATGCCGACGCTTCGGGTGGGTAGTATAGCTCTTCATATCTTTCGAATAGTCAAACTAAAAATAGGATGGCTAACATTGACTTTACTACTAAGCCGTTTGAAAAAAAATTCTTGCTTACTACTTTTTCTTCAGGAAAATTCTGTCAAGGTTTCTTCTTAAAATTATCTGTGCCTGTAAAGAAGTTGACACAGATTTATCGGACATATATAATTCAGAGATTGAAACTTATAACATAGTCTCTGGTTCATAAGAAAACCTTTGCAAAACATAATTATATCCTGTTCTGACTTTAGACTTGTCAATTGTTCATTGTCATAGTGACCTTCAACTTTAAATCTTGGTATAATAATACTGTTACTATAATCAACTTTGTATAATATGTCATACAATTGTTAAATACAAAAACACAAAAACACAAAAAATCAAAAGGACAAATATTTAGTAAATAATTTTTCTTCTTTTGCCCATGTGCTCAAAATGTGAATCATTTCTGAAGACATGACTGCAAGATTTAAAGAAGTGACATACAATGAAATTGTTTTGTGTGCACCATTTGAGGAAAAAACATGTTTAATACTTACATCACCTGAGAACACATTTGCTCCATAATACCGACTGTAAGGCAGATTTCTACATCTCAGGAATGCCTCATGTCTCTTCAGCCATCGAGTTTGACTATAAATGAAATATCTATGTATTAAGAAAGGTAAAAAAATATGTCTGCATATCCATGACTGATTATATTGAAAATTGACAGCAACTGCTATGTGATAAAAAAAACATTGTAGCATTGATGGTCAGACTGTATGCAAACTCTGCACCACAATATTATTATATTCATATGATACAAATGTGTTAAAACTTATATTACTTATGAACTGTAAAGATAAAAACCAATTAGTTAAACTTGCCTTATTTTGTAAGATAATCATGGCTAACTACCATTAATCTCAATAATTTTGTTGACGCATTCTCCATTATTACAATGACTCTTAAGCTGCCTATTAGTCTTATTATAAAAACATTTTTTATATAATTACAGACAACCATTGATCCTTGTATTTTACTGATCTATCCTTTTACAAACTATTTGCAATACCAAAGCTACTGCTACTCAATTGTTTAAATTAACCTTTTTGTTCCCTGTGCATGGATTATCAGCCAACAACGACTGTACCCAGCATGCATCTGAAACATAACAAGTGATTGAGCATTACATATGCAAACATGTACATATATACTCTACTGGTATAATACTTTATAAATATATGTTGTTATATACAGCGCAAACCTCATGTTGTCTCCCTGCACAACATTTCCGTGAAATATTAGTGAAACAAAACACACTTTTAACATATGTATATTACTCTTAAAAATAATAAATTAATAAAAGTTAATTGGTGAGTCATTTTGGTAGTTGTTTACTTATAATACATACTCATGGTTTATAAAGACAATCATCGGGCCCATCATAAACCACCCAATCACTCCAACATTATTTCCACTTCTTTTACTGTATTACCAAAAAAACCCTTACCAGTGACAGAACAACACTTGCATCTATGATGTACCCCTCCTGAAAGATAAAACTAGGGCTAAGATGGTCCAATATGGCTCTACTTAGAGGCAACTTCTCCTTTGTAGAAATATTCAGGTTGCACTTTACACAGTGGATACATTGTTAAAAACAATATTGTACAAGTGTACAAAGAGTAATTTAACAGTGAAAGATACACACCATAAACATTAACTTATTAAAAGCCTGGCAATTAAACAAACATCTGCCTGAATTTCTTCAACATTGAAGCAGTGTTGGTTTATACTTGTTATTTCTCTTAATTGTTAAGACAGCATTAAACAGAAACCAATATTATGTTTTTTTGGTTTTTATTAATTCATTATTGCTTCATTTAAAAGACCGCTCAAAGCTGATATAAATCTACTACGGTATGTTTCTCAGGCAGCTGTGAGTTAGGAAAGTTACAATGGTGAGGGCTAAAACCCACAACCCTTTTAGTGAGAGGCAAACACCCTTACCACTGACAACTCTCAGTTCTCAAATTCGCAACATCTTTTTCAAAAGACTTTACAGACAATATACACTTATATGTGCTCAACAATTCAGTAATAGTCAAAGATATAGTACTTACATCATCACTGAGTCCACCTGATTCGATAAACTCCTTACAGTTATCCACAGGCCAGACCTTGACGACTGCAGTCTGAAGAAGAACAGTAATTCCTCTAAAAATAGAACTATCAACCAGTGTGAAGATGCAACACTAAGTGTTTTATGAACTTATTTTAAATTCAAAGCTGAAACACAAATAATTCCACCGTGTATTATTACCAGACATGCCTCACACCAGAAGGCGGTGGAGCTATCTGCAGGTGTTTCATCTGGATCACGGCCAATGCACCCAGGATGTAACCTTGAACCACATTTATCACAGTCTCAGTATTGTCTGTAAATAATATCATACTGTAATTGAAATACAATTATATAAATCCTAAATCAGTATTCAAAAGCAAAATTCAAAGGTCAGTTGTTTTAACCAATTGAGGGCAATGTTCTGATGTTTTCTGTTTCATTGCTGATATTGTTATGTTTGTACCTTTCATCATGAGGTTCTGTGCATAAACAACATGTTGGCGTCTTTTCTGCCAGCAGTTTTGGGCTTACTGGCTTCTTAGGTCCTCTACTGACTGAATCCTGTCAGATTGGAATACTTTTATTTCAACATACAATGTTGACATACAATGTAGCCTTTAACATGAACTAAAATTTCTGCTTTGTATAACATTTCTGTATTTGAAAAGGTAGTCAGATGGTAATTGGAGTTAAAAAATAATTCTATTAATAATTCTATTATTAATTTAAACTGTAAGACTGAGGAAAGAAGTTCTCTGCAAACTTCTGTACGAGAAATCACATAACAATGTGACATATGAAACACAAATTAATAACAAGATATAGTTTTGACAAACTGTTAAACACTACAAAACACTAAACCTTACATAATCTTGAAAGTTGGATTGGTTTGTGTTGGTAGCCCTCTGTTGTTGCCTTAGTACCCGGGGCTTAAATGTTTACAAATAATAATTAGTGAAGGTATCAGTTTTCCAACAAGCCTTTCCACTTCTACAAGAAGAATGAATTGGGTATTACAAAAAATCGTAACAAAATATGTCTTTATAATGTTTAATACACATTATTAATCATATATGATCAGAGTTTAGTGTAAGGATATCTTGCACCTGAAATATTAACAATATATTCATATTTGCTTAATATGTCCAGCCTCATAAGCTACATAAAGCCAAAACAATGCACCATCAATCTGAACATTGGAAATTACATATTGTAACATTTTATAAATACCCAGTAGTTCATTCTGCACAGAGTGCAGCGAAATCTCTCCCCATCTCCCAGTCTCTCAACATCTGCTTCAACACAGTAATTGGTGAAATGATAGGACCTACCACAATCAGCACATGGAATCTGCAACAGATAGCTATTTACTAGGAAACTTAGGAAAAAAGAAGAAATTAGTGAAGGTACAAATATTCTTCAGCAAAAATTACTTACACAAAAGGACAATTTGGTACATAGGTACATTATTCGAGTTGTATATGATTACCGTTTCAAGATCATCATCCACAGTCATTCCACACTTTGGGCAGCAACCAGTAAGGAACACTAAAAATAATACGACAAAGCAAGTTTTAGGTTTTATCTGGCAAATTCTAACATACAATTTAAATGCATATCTATAACACTAAGTTTGCATTATAAAAAAGGTAATTCTGCAAAAAAAAGTACCACAGTTCTTACAAGTTGCAAAGTTTCAAGTTAAAATCAATTCATTCAAGGAGTTTTAGAGTTTGCTCCAGACTAAAGAAAAATATATAAATAATAGGAATCATAAGAATAATGATAAACACGATACATCTCCATTTCATTTAAAGAAGAGGCATAAATACTACCAGTTCCTAAAGGAAGTTAGAAAGTGTTTTGATCACCTGCATATTATAGGGTGTGTACATACAAATCAACTACAAAGTATGGTGCCTATAGTAATTTGGAATCTCTCAATAGAAATTGAACCTCAACAAATCATTAAAATACCTTCAAATACCATAACCTTCTTCGCCACTTTCCGCCTCATTATGTTGAGATCAGCCAGGGTAATATGTACAAGGCTGTCAGCAGCACCAGTCATGTGTTTCTCAGCAAACTAAACAATGTAAATTTCCAGCAAATTAAATATCAAATGTACAGAACATTATACTTAATATAGAATATTTTAAACAAATCAAGAAACCAACATGTTATTACACAAGATAGAACTTCAACTACAATAATAATGACCCTGGTTTGATCACCTTAGCTTTTCCTTTTTGTAATACAAAACCTGTTGCTTAATTATCAATTCCTATGAAAAACCAATGGTTGTTCCATGGGATAACTTTTAAAAAATCTTTTACTGACTACAATATTAAATCCAGGAGTCACAATACAGCATAATTATAGGAATATACCTATAACCTTTTAAAACAAATTAATAAAAATGTTGTCAGCTTAGATGGCTCACTGATATAAGAGAGTTTGAGAATTGTTTTAAGTTATATTAAATTATGTCATTAAAATCCTAGTTAGTATTAAACCATAGTTGACAAACATCTTACAATCAAACAGAAGATGCCACAGTTAAAACTGTCTGTTTGTGATGCATGTCTCACAAAGGATGATCTCCATTCCCTCTGTATGACATGTTCTGGCTCCCCAGCACATAAAGCAATGTAACCACTGAAACGAGGCATAAAGAAAAGTTCTATGTAAAAGTTAAGTTGCAATGCGACAAAACCAGGAATTCAATGATTGACAGAAGAACTACAGCCTTCATTGGTTGATTCAATTCCTACTGTTTTTATTTCAACTTTTAGTAACTGCAACATTGATCTTGACCCAAACGGAATCCCATCGAAGTCCTCCATTAATTCTTCCTATTTAGCAAGTTTGGTCACAGTATGTCAACCCTAAATAAAGTTATTCAGAACCAACGGTTACAGTGACCATAACCTTGACCATAGGGGCCCCAAAGTCAATCCCATAAAAGTCTAAGAACTATGGTTGTTGGAATAGCTCCTAGAATTTTTTTCATAATGGATTATGTATGCTATATATATGTAAAACTATAAACATTAGCCTATGAAATACATTAAGCAATAATTACAAGGTGCAAATATAAGTGCAAATCAGGTTGAGCTATTTACCACATTGCTTTCTTGATGGTTCCACATTCAAGCACCTCCACCGCCTGTATGGGATTGTAGAAGAACACTTTCTTCTCCTCCACATCCAAAATCTGTAAATGTACAGTAGTCCATAACAGTAACTTAATGTATGGTTACATACTTGAATAAAAATCTGGTATATATTAATGTTTAAGCCTTCCAGAAAACTTGTTGTTGAAGACAACACGAAAACTCCATCTTTCCTGATTAAACTCACCACAAGCGTCCAATGAGCTGCTCTACAGTAGGCACCTACCACGAACATGTACTCATATATCTAAAACGAAATAAGACATTATTTTAAGTTGAGACAAATAAAACAAATGAAAACATTAATGTCTCAAGATTCTGTAAAGTTCATCCATCCGCAACTTGTCATTAGTTGTAAATGGGTTATTTTTTAATAAATTTTGATAAATGTATAGAGAGCTTCTACACCTGAACGGTTTAATGAAAGAAGTTTACAGTGATGAGTAAGTGCAGTTCAAATGCCATAAATTCTCATAGAAACAGAAAAATGCTTACATTTGGTGGGTTCCTTGGGCGGAATGTCTTGTTCATGATCGCGTTCATGGAAATACTGTCGATGTTCAGCATTCTGCCTACTTTGCCCCCAGTCAGCTCCACACACAGCATATGCAAGTATGCATCAATTATCTGTAAAAAGACTGTGGTGTTAGTAAATCAGGATAAGATAATCCAATCAACTTAGACTAATTAAGTACCTCTACAACTCATTGTTGAACAAAATATTATTACATGAAGTACAGGTTGACACTGATCAGGTCTTTACATAGCACAAGAGACATGCTTACTATTTAAATTCTGGTTTTCAACTTTGTCTTGAAATATTTTGCTTAAGAGGGTAAACTTGTTTTCTGTCAACCTTTTCTTCTTGAAGCTCACATCTCCATGGCAATATCTTTTAACATGTTAAATATCATGAAATTTTCTAAATTTAGAATGCAAACAACTCTCTATTATGTTATTTAGACAGTATTTCTCAGACAGCAGCTGACAAATATACATACACCAACTCATTGTTAAGTAATGTATTATCTCACATTGTCAGTCAGCCATTCTGGACTTTGGAGTGAACGAATGTCGGTATCAGTAACAGTCGTTCCATACACCTTTGCCACAGGGATGTCAAAGTCACGAGGAAGATCCCAGAGGAGTTGCACAGCATCTGATATAAATAGTATCAAAGTTATAACCGAAATTGTGTCAGTTCAACACAGTTTTGAGCTTCAACATGGTATCACAACTACCAATAAATATCAAATTAAAATTATGTTTGTCCTCTAAGTCTCAATATTTACAACTCAACTTCCATTCCTTAAATGAACTGCTTTTCGGCAATTGCGTTTATCAATCGATGAACACAACATCTTTGGATATGTTCGGATTGCAAAACAATATACATGAAAAATACTGATACTATTATTGTTTGAATTGTGACAGCAGGTCCCATAAAATATAAATCAACATTTTAGAAAGTATTTTTTTAAATTTTAAATGAATAGTTGCCTTGTAGTGTTTGAATTTTACGTTTAAAAGTGATTTCAAGTGGCTGATCTTTTCCTGCGTTATTGTTACGTCATTTGAGAAAATAACTTCCGGTTACAGTCAGGGCATTATATTTACAGAATGGGTAGGAACGAGTTACTGAAAGGTTTTCTTAAATGAAATGTAGTATTTTTTAAACAATTATTGAATGAAATAATGAACTATTTGTGTAAATATAAGTACTTCGACCCCAAACACTTTCACCAGCCCAATTGCGTTCAAATCCCGATAATGACATCAAGCCCGCAATTCATTCCTTAAATAAAGAATACCTTGCCAGCGTTGTATGAAAAAATGATGCATAACTCATGACACATATATATATGTATCAAACAGTCCTTAAAGCTCATAATTAACTTGTTGTACTTAAGTGATTAAATCTTCAACTCAAAACATTCTTTACTCACGACTATTCTCATCTTCACCAGCTGCAAATTCATTGTGTCTTTCTTCTAAAGGTATAACAACACTTGGCCCTCCAGCAAACAGTGTAAGGGTCAATATTTAAACAAATCAAGGGCTCAAATTCGGATATTCATGAACATTCCTGTAAACTGTCATCTCTCTACCTAATATCACTTTTAATAGTTAATAGTTATGCCAGACCCAAAACCAATGCTTCATTCAGATCTACCTGTCATAGAAAAGATGTTCTCTTCATTTAAATCCAATCTCTGATGTGGTAGTTGTTTACTCTTAGATATTATATATTCTAATGGGGACAAGCTGACAATCAATACTTATAATAATAAATTTCAATTTATTTATAGACTTTTTTTAAAAGGCACTATAGTCGGGCAAGAACAGTCTTCTGCATCAGCCTCTGATAACATATTCAATGCAAAAACAAGAATTGATAAACATAAGCATAATGCAGTATAAGAAATTAAATGGTACAAGTTGCAATTACCAATTAGTATATTAAATGTTAAATTTTGGCAGAACAATGGAAACAATGGAAAGATATATACTAAATCAATCTTTATTTTGTTTAAACATTTTTATACAACTCTTTCACCTATATATATACATAACCTGCGTGAGTATACATAAATAAAAAACAACTTAATTGTAAGAATGATACCTTTGCCTGCTGTCCCACTCCTGGCATCAACTGTTGGACCAGACTTTAACAGGTCATCAGCGTCTACAGGTTTAAAGAACATTTTCATTATTTTTCAATGTCAAACACAGCACTATAATTCTTAAGGAAATTTGCAAGTAGGATTTGACAAAGATTTAATAAAAATGCATAAAAACTTTTATTGTAATTCAATATAAATATGTGTGATGAAATTAAAGGGACTGTAAACCAGATTGGCACCAAAAAAAAAGTTTTTTCTAGGTTTGAACCCGTGTCGCCAAAATTGCAGTGAAGCGTCATCATACCCAGTGAGCAACGATGGCTTCCTCTGATCAAGTGACATAATTAAGCTTTATCCTAACCTGGTAATATCACGTGACAACACCAACTAGCCAATCATGCATAAGGAATGAATTCTATTAGGTAGACATACCCAGTAATCTTTTTTTATGAAAAAATACGAAATAACTGCTAAACTTAAAGAAATTGTAAACTATGTGGTACTTCAGTTAGTAAGTTTCAATGCATTGTACACATTAATACCAAGTTTATGGCAATTTTATCATACAGAGTAAAGCCCCTTTAACAGAACTAGCTCTACTTGAGGTACTTCTCCAAAGTTTTGTCAAAATAAAAAAAATACATTACTTGTACTTAAGTTTTCTGTATGATGTTTTGTCAATGATTATATTTAAAAGAATCATATTCTAGTAAAAAGGCTTAAGCAAATACAAAGTCAGATAGATAAAGAGGACACTGAGGTTACAACTGCTACTTACTTAAAAACAGTTAATCTTCTGATAATCTAAAATCATTAAACATGTATGATGTTGTATGAATTTTTACAGCTATAATAAGTAATAATTTGGGATATCACCTGTTTTGTGACACGGTCAGCACACTATCCTGTGGGACGGTCAGCACACTATCCTGAGGGATAACCTTTAAACTAGAAGATACATGATGTTTAACCCTGGCAGCAGTCTTCAGTACTGAAAATAATAAAATAGATGTAACATCAAAACCATAAAAAAGACCAGTGATCTTAGCGATTGCTCAAATATCCCTTGATGTACAAAGAAAAGAAACCATGAAATGACTAACATGTGACATTTGTTTGGAAAAAGTAAAACTGTAAAATTGGTCATCATTTCATGCTTGTCAAATGTAAGTCATTTTTTTTATATATGTGTTATATCTTTAATTTAACTCATTGACCAATAGATGATTATCAAAGATTAATTTATGCACAGCTAGTTTGCAAGATAAAATTTGTTTTTGTTCAAGTTCTCAGTATGGAAGGCATGTTATAGGGTCTGTCATATTGACTACTCTATACTATGTGCAGGCTTATCTGTTTAAGTCAATAAGTGGTTAACCGGTTGTAAAATGAAAAGATTTGCACCGACACATGCACCTGCCTAAATAAAGTCCTAGTATAAAAAAACACTTCTGTATTAATTATTATGCCCCCCAAAAAACAAACCTTGTTTTCTTTTCCAACTTCGTTTCTTACGCATCTTGAGAGAGCCATGCAACAACACTGAGGGTCTCCTCCCTCTAATGGTGGGCCGAAGAAAAAGACCAGACTGGGCCGGGATTCGAGATGCCAGCTTCCTATGAACCGATAGGAGATCAACATAGATGTCTTCATAGTCAGCTGCGTCCCGTACCAAAAACAGCATATTTCTAATAGAGGCAGCCAAAGTTTTACATGTGGATGCTATGGCCACAGGTTTTTTGTTTATTATGCCACCACTGCACATGCTCAGAGTTGCCTTCCTCTTTACAGAAACATTTGCAGATGCAGGTGAGTCACCAGAGGCATGGTCATGAACTTGACCTTCAACAAGTATATCACTGTCACAACACAAATGTGGGGAATTAATAAAATCCTCTGACAGTGTGTGCCAACTGTTGCCAGGAATGTTGATCATGACATGCAACATGTGCTTGCAAGGCCAGTGTGTATTTAGCCAGTCTTTACAGCTGCAGCAAGGCAGAGCTTGTCCCAAGTCAACAGTATAAACACTGTCAGAATCATAGCTGGTGACCTTGAACTTTCTTGGTCCTACTACCTCGGCACTTATGGAAGTTGGATGGCCTGGTGTAGGCAGTCGTCCAAGACAGTGGTCAACAAACACTTTGGGTTTGCAGTGTCTGGGAACATCACTGGCATATTTCTTGTGTATGCTTTTGATGTTGTATTGAACACACCTAGAATAAGAAATAATACAAGCTATGACAAACAAAAATTGGCCTAGTAGTGTTTTTAAGTGTATACAAATTGCTGGATGGTGTCTTTGTGAATATTGGTAAAGCATAGAGCTACAATGTCATGCAATTTCAATATTTTTGTTGGCAAACAGTTTAGTTAAAATGAAGTTAACTAACATACGAAGTTCCACTTTAAATGTAGATTAATCCATTTCAGATTTAATGGATCCTTTAATAATTAAGGGCAATCTCCCCTGTATTTCTACACAACCATTTCATAAGTCTCAACATGTATAGTTTGAGAGACATACATGCCAACATTTTGGAGGAGTTGAACTTCCAAAATCGCACACAATTGTGACAAGAGCTCCCACTGTCACAAAATATGCCCATCCTATTTATAGTAATCAAATATAGTGACAAGTGGTTGTAGCTTACAACCAAATTGAAATTGTAGTAACAGTAAATCAAAGTTTGTTTATCTGGAATAATGACTGAGACAACGTGGCTGGTAATCAATCCCAACTGATATATTCTTTCCATGATCATTTTGACCAAATTAGCTGATGATTGGACAAAAGCTCCTGAGGTTATTCATCAGACAATAATGAATTTAGGTAGGATCTTTAACGCAACAGCAAAACTTTCGAATGTCTGAAGCAATATGTCTGGTTATCAAACATGCTGGAAGCTATTATGACCATACACATGCATTCTGATAACATTTGGTGAAGATTGGACAATGATTATCATAAAGTATACATTTACCTAATGTAGCGCTCTGGAAGGAACTTTTTTACCAAAGTAGTGACCATACTGCTCAATGACCCCATCGTATAGTTGGCCAAGTAGTTCTCTTTAAACTCCTTGTGCTGCCTTTCCAGACCATTTGTAGTGTTCACCCGCACAATCAAATATGTCTGACGGTGGTATTGAACCCATCTCTGCAAACAATAGTTAAATTTTTTTTCTTCAAATCATTGTTAGGGATATTCCAGTAAAACATATAACCCACGGGGGGAATGCAGTTTTTTAAATGGTATATATAGGAGGGTGCCCTTTTTCTCTAATTTGGACCCATATAGGGTAAATTTGCTTCTGTAGGGGGTTGGCATAATTGTAAAGTGCCTTCCCCCCCAGGGGTTATATGTTTTACTGGAATAGCCCTTATGCAATGTAAACAAAATATTGAAAACTCTTATTCTGAAATGTAAATAGATGACCTGAGAGTGACAAATACAATGTCGTGTGCTTATTAAGGTCAATTGAAGGTCAAGTGTTTCATCATGGTACATCCATAATGAAGTTAGGTATAAAACACTGGTCTGAAGCAAGCATAATCAACCATTTTGATGAACAGATAACTGTGTTCTGTTTTAAAATATAAAATAATGTTAATCACCTAGTCAAAAGGCAAACTGTCAAAACCACATTCATGTTTTTAATTGAAGTATTTTCTTCTGTTAAATACTAAATCGAAAGGGTCATATGCTCTCGTAGAATCACTAAAAAGAGTATATTTAAGAACATTTATTTATGAAATAATCTGTATGTATTTCATGTGTAAAATATAAGATATGTATCTGGTCTTAACCACTTATCAGCAACATACAACATACATATAAATGATTTCTTAAAATGTCATAAAATCTCATAAGAAGAACTCTCAAATTCTGACATATTACTTGTAAATAATTATGATTTATTTACTTGATAAAGTGATTCTCTATTAACATAGACACTTGTGCCTTTATATCACCTCTGACACAGATAGCCAGTATCTCTGAAACCATGTGCGGAACTTGTGATTTTCTTTCCAATCTACAGAGTCCTTGAGCGTTTCAACAGCTACAATGAACTCTTCCTCTGACTGAGAGTTGGCAATCCTCCTCAATCTGAAGCAGTTGTACATTTGAATAATGCTTGTGAAAAAATGGTCCATTGCTGTAGTAGTTGATATTTGACATGTTTCTTTGGTGTACTGAATAAAGTAGGTTTTATTTGCCCACTTATAGTAAATAAATTGAAATACAACAACCAAGTATAAAATACACCACACTTTAAATAAAAAAAACAACTAAATTAATTGTTAAGCTTATGCTTTTGTTCAGCTGAACATAATACTAACACTTTTTAGAAGGTCAGCGGATTCTGTAATACCATTGGATGGTCCAACCCAGCGCTGCCAAGCTTGTTCCCGATGGAAGTCGCACAAGTATGTAAAACAACCTGCAATAAGGTACAGATATTACAAATGTGTATATCATTAATTAAGATTCTTACGAAAGTCACATGCAATTCCTAAAACAAGTTTCAATCAAACAGAAAATGTGGCCACTATATAGTTTAGTGACATGTGAAGTGAATGCTCAAAGATTTACTGTATTCCACTATCATCTCAATAGGTAGAAATACCGTGTTTTCTGCACCCTTCTTCCAAGTTAAACTTAGCATCCTTCATAGAAACCATTGTTTTTGACATTTATTCATCATTTTTGGTATATTAAAACATTTGTATTGTGTTTAATCTTATTTGGGAGTAAGAGTGCATCTTTAACAAAGTAATTCTAAGAATTTATCTGGTGTTGTTTTTAATTCCTCAATGTGACCTAGATTCATACTTGACCCGCTGTTTTATAAAGATCTTACAAAATAATGCTGATTTAAGCAAACAAGAGGAAACAGCTTTTGCCCTTTTTAATTTGAATTATTTTCTTTTAACAAACAAAACATTTGCAAAACAAATCATTTGTATCTTGACTTGTCACAAGAAATTCAATTTTTAATAAATATAATTGTGTAATTCAAAATATTGATTAGACGCATGACAGAATTAGCTAGGAGAGCTTTAATCATACCTCACAAGCCTTTATAAGCTTTCAGTTTTAATGATAACTAAGTTACAAAATCATGAATTTTCACCATATTGATCAGAAGTATCCAATAGTCAAGCATAATTTCATTTCATTAAGCCAAGAACATAATTATATTAAATATACTCAACATTTTCTGCAATAAATTTACCTCAATATCTGCAGTCCACATCTCCCTTACCTGGTATTATGTTAATGCAATAATAAAATTCTAATTCAAGAAGAATTTACTTTTGCAAAATATGCGTACTGCTTGCTTTTGGGTGAAAAGGATAATACATTAAATAACTGTACTGCTGAAGGGTTATACAGGAAGAAACAAAGAATATTGCACAAAAGCAGAATTCCATTCAACATATTGAAAACTTGACTCCTGCTTTAGTTAGAAATAATCAAAACTATGCTATATCTGCGGTTAACACACAGCTAAACAGATATCACCTCTGTCTTTTTTTATATGAATAAAATAAGCGCTGAACATCAGGCTCCATTTATTTACTTTTTTATGCAACAATGACCTTTAGACTGCATGACCCATGGTTTATGTGCATTGAGCATCTTTGTTAGGGCTTTTGGCTAAATGTTTCATAAAAAATGTTGGATTTTTTAAAGGCATTGAGAGGGGAAAAAAGGGCTCGGATTTATGATATTGTTCTTCAGCTTGCACAATTGGCATATAAATTTTCGGAAAATGTTAAGAAAGAAAATCAGCCTAAAGGTATTTTAATTGAATTTAAATAAAACCAGGCCAATGGTATCTAAATTGAATTTAAATAAAACCCTTATATGCATTTAGGTGATATCTATAGACCTGACTTTGTGCTTAGCTGCCCAAAGCCTAAAAAAGGTTAAGCTGTATTATGTGTATGTGCTAGCAAAATTTAAAGAAACACAAGAGAGTACAATAGAAAACAAAATAATATCAATTCTGTTTAGATGTAAGAAAAGCGAGTGCTATCACCAAACAAATATAAAAAGAAGACATTGACTACGTCACTAGGGTAAGGGTTAGGGATTATGGTGACTGATTTACACCACATATCAGACTTGAAACAGATTAAACAGCTATTAACAAGGAGATGCACACAGTAAAAGAACGAAGGTTTGTAATCTTTTTCACACATAGCACATCTACCTATCAATAAAGAACATAAATATGAGTACATTTATTTAAAATTTAATTGAATGTTTTTGCTCAGACTTCATTGCCAAATTATCATCTACAAGTTGTTTCTAGTCACTGCAAAATTTATACTTTTAGACCAAACATGAACTGATTTGTGCATCTCCCATCGAAGCATAGAATGCCACTACATATCACTACATTATATAAGCCCTGCTCTGACAATCATTGTCTGATATTACATATGACAAAGGAGAATAAAGGCATCTCATGATGTTTAAGAATACATTGATATTAAGTTAAACTTAGTCTTGTCAAAGCACAGCTCATATTTTAGGTATACATATAGAGATTTATGACATCTTGTTACATCAGAAAATTGTTTAAACCAGTTTGTAATCCTAATTCATTTTTTTATTCGTAAACAAATGACAAGTATTAAAATCAATTTTATCTTAAGTATACAAAGTATACAGTCTCAGTAAATTTTGAGTTAAGTGTAAAAATCATTGAGGAATGTTACATACCTGGAAAAGTATTTTCTATGGCATTGATTTCTTTACGATCATAATCTGTCATGAAGTATGTTGGGTTCCAGGAAGGGTTCCAAGCCTTGAGTACCTGAAGACCTCGCCCAATGTTGTAGGAAGACTCTGACGGCACTATAAAACTTCCAACAACCATATACCCCACATTTGTGTTGACACTAACAAAAAACAATGGGAGGTCATATTTGGTTGTTTTATATGTTGCATCCAAAAGACAGACTTCATGACCTTATTTGGCCAGCAAGCGTTTTTTGTCGCTGTTTTGGTGCACAAAAATAAGTTCTTCCATATGATCCCCTAGCCCGTCTGATTGCGAAGCACTGCAAGCATGTGCACTGCAAAATTGCGGAGAAAAAAATATATTAAGTGTAAGTGTCAAAAGTCTGTTTTTATGCATAAATTGTAATCTAATAGGGCAAATTTTCAATCACTGCATCCTATAGATGAAATTAATAGCGTATTTGGCAATTTCTATCAAGTGGAATAAACAAATATGCAGCTTATCTGGGGTACTGCAATTTGGAACTTCTGTATGAACTTCCATTGTTAGGTGCGATATAAACTTACCTAGGGATATAGTGAAAATTGTCCTGGAGATTTTCAGTCTGCCACTGGTTGATCTGCAACCTTAGATTCTCTTGCTCTTCATCAGAATATCTAGAGAAAATCACGATTTTACAGGCCATTGTGATTTGTTTTATATACACATGTCATTTTAAAAACTGGGCAGTTCTTTCATGACATGGACACACCACAGCAGTATGGTTATCAAATTTATCTCATAAAAGAACAACATTAACAAGAGCTGTCACAGAGACAGCATGTAAACTATTCCACCACTTTTCAGTGTAAGGATTCAACAGTTTTGGCGAAAAATGCATGGATCACTGTTAAATTAGATTTCATTTCAATGCAATACATAACATTATGTTTTTGCTGAGATAGTAACATAAATGTGTTTGCATTATATTTACAAAAAAGTGTTATCTAACTTTATTAATTAAGTAGGTCAGATAGTTTGAAAGACATATCTAATGTTTCAATGCAATACATGTTTTTGCTGAGATATTCACTTTAATGTGGTAACATGCAAAACCTTTACCAGAATCGTAAAGTCAAATAATAAAGGGCAATAATTTTGTATTAAACGCAAACTAGGGTTTTCTAACTTGGTTAAGTAAGTTGGATGGTTGGGTATCATTGTATTAAGTCTCATTGCAATAAATCAAGTAGTTGCTGAGATATTAACCTATGTGTGCTTAGATGCAAAACCTTTACCAGAATTTCTAAGTCGAATAATATAAAGGGCAATTTTTGGCATTAAATGCAAACTAGAGTCTTGGGTGAGTAGAACATCTCTCCTTATTCTTCGAATGGTCGAGCTAAAAATAAAGCATCACTCAAGTTGCTATGCTTATTATAATATCTGATAAATTGGTATAACCTGTTACTTACTTGTCAAGTCTCAAAGTTGCTGACATATGGTTCCTGATGTCCTTGTTTGAAGGGAAATACCGATTGCTCAGCTCTGATACCCCTGGAAAATTTTGCTTGGCGAAAATTCGAAGATGTCTCTTCATCTCTGACACGCTTCGAATTTCTTCTGCAACAAGAGCTTTGATCCTGTTGATGATGACTTTGTCCAATGGCTGAAATATTGATCCAAACTGAAAAAAGAAGGAATCAAAAGGAAAAAGTCATTTCAGAATACATCATGTAACCTTTGGCTCCACTGAATGAATATCACCATCATCATAACATGTCAACAGAGATTAAAATTACCAAACAATACTTATTTGGTCAATATAATGATTTAAATATCTAAAACTGATCAATGACAAAATAACCTTGTTTTTAAATTTATGTACACTGCTTTAAGGTGATTCCTACAATGGCTCAAACCATCATCAAACTGTTAATTATTATCAATGACTTTTAAACCTCAGGTAAGACATCATATGATGACTTCAGAGAAAACAAGCTTAAAAAATAACAGAAGGTGGATTATCTTAACACAAGCTGTATTTCCTATCAAAAACAAGGAAAAAAGGGTATGTGTGAAAAAAAAATCATTTTTAATAAAAGAAGTAACAGTATTTTCATTCTGTTCCTAGTGTTTTTTCTTAGTCTCAAGTTATATAAAAATTGTCAACTTTTTTTAAAAATGATCATACCTCTCCTCTCACATGGTATTTGTGTTCAGCACTTTCTGGGGTAGAGCAATACACCCATGTTCCAACACAGGCATGACTTTGTTCTGTAGATCACTTTTTCAGCCGATCAATTTGTGTTCTACGTTGGTATTTGGAATCAGAGTGTATCTAAAATCATTCCGTAAACTTAAGCTATCACAGAAGTGATGAATTCCCCAGACAAGGCCTGGACACAGGAGTAGTAGAATTTCAACAATCATCACCATAACTCTTGAAAGACAAAGTGGAATGTGACAAAAAAAGTATGTGCATGCTCAGCTCAACAAAAAGGTCCATGAACCTGTGTGCACTACTATTGGTTATAAATATATATATATGCAGACAAGCTTTTGTGTAGCGACAAAATTTTAAGATGAAAAATGAAATAAATGCCTCCCAGGTCATTTAACAAAACAAGAGCCGACGTAAGACAGCGCGCTCGACTACGCCGCTTTGACTTATAATACAATAAGGTTGTAATAATACCAAGTTTGGTCTCTTTATGTCAAACCTAACTAAAATTATTCGATACATATGGTGACTTTGATGCTGCTCTCCCACCAGCCCGCCCAAACAATGAGGCAAGTCATTCAAATAACTTGATTTCCCATTATGAAAATGTGGTTAAGAATATACATATATGCCTTTCAAATAAAATTTAAAAAAATCAAAAAAATCAAGGGCCATAATTTATATTTAGGCTTAAAATGGAGTTATGTTTCTTGTTGTAAGATGGTCGTAATAAATTTTTGAATTTTATCAAGTGCATTAAATGAACGGTATAGAAGTTTTTTTTATTAAAATCCCAACTTACCCTTAACTTATACTTGCTTAAAACCTAAGTCAATCAGGGGCCATAACTTGTATTAAGGATATGGAGTTATGTAACCTCATTGGGTGATGGTCCTGAACAATTGTGTAAAGTATTAAGTTAATTGAATGAAGGGAATAGAAGTTATTATACAATATCCCAACCTGCCCTAAAACTTTAACCTAAGTTCCATAGTCAATCAGGGGCCATAATTTGTATAAAAGATAATATGGCGTTATCTAACCTCATTATGTGATGACTCTGAACATCTGTCTGAAGTATTGAATGGTATTGGAGTTTTAAGTGAAAATCCCAACTTGACCTAAAACTTTAACCTGCCCTAAAACTTTAACCAAAGTCAATCAGGGGCCATAACTTGTATTAAGGATAATATTAGTTATATAACCTCATTGTGTGATGGTCCTGAACAACTGTGTGAAGTATTAAGTCAATTGAACAAAGGATATAGAAGTTATTAATAAATATTCCAACTTGCCCTAAAACTTTAACCGAAGTTCCATAGTCAATCAGGGGCAATAATCTGAGTTAAGAATAATATGAAGTTATCTAACCTCATCATGTGATGGCCCTAAACAACTGCGTGAAGTATTAAGTCAATTGAATGTAGGGTATTGGACTTATAAATGAAAATCCCAACTTGCCCTAAAACTTTAACCAGACGCCGACGCTGGGGCGAGTAGTATAGCCCACCTATTCTTCAAATAGTCGAGCTTAAAACCCTCACAGATTGGAATACATAGAAGTGCATTTAGCAGATCTACTTGACATCACAATGGAAGAGATCTGGACCAATGCTTAACATTTCATATAGAGCACCAGTTGACAGTGATTTTTTTCAGAGAGCTACAAAACCCAGTTGTAAATGCTCTTTTTGGCAACAATTTCACACACTCTAGAGAGGTATTCACCTTATACTGAGGAAACCTGACGATATATCGCAGCATGATGAACGCAGGGCAATTCCATTTGTGGCTAGGCAGGACAAGCTTCCTTCCCTTTTCTTCGTAAGTGTGATCAACCTTAAAGATGAAAACAGTTGTTACTTTATTAACTTTTAATCAGCCTCCAAAACACTGATCATATGCATGTCAGTCTTACCTATGCCCTGACAGAAAAAATGTGATAGTTGTTCACAATGATATAAATCATATAAATTTCAATTTACACTGGAAGCATGGCCTATCGTGAAACTAGGTTTTCAACTTGTTTTTTAAATCAAGGAGGGGCAAAATTGTTTAAATAATAAAGCACAAGTAAACCTGATTGATATTGGTATTGAAATCTTTGTATTATTCCGATATTTACCAAAAAAAAAAACCAGCTCAACACAAATATTCACTTAGTTTAACTATAAATATTGAGATATTGCGTGACATTTTTAATATTGGATTGACCAATTTCATACAAATAATAGGCAATGTTATCAGTTAAATTCATGATTGTATTTCTTCCCATGGAAAGTGTTACTTAATCTGTTTTGTGACACAATACCCCTTCTATCCAACACAGACATGTATACAGGTTTATCGGTTAACTTTAGCTTCATTTAATTGAGTATTCATGGTTACTTTTTATTATTTTGTTATCTCTTTGCCATAGTCATAAAATCGTCAACACCTACCTTTTTTCTGTCTTCATTCTTTTTCTTTTTACCCGATTTCTATCCGGCCCATGAAAACATTCACGTCGCTGCTTCCCAACAATTATAAAAGGAACTCCATCGTAGGAAATTGGGTTCGAGTCACAAGAATGCTCCCTCCAAAAAAATGCATGCTTGATGGATCCAGCTGAATAACAAAAGTAAAGACTGTCAGCAATTTGGCCCCTGTAAGCATATCCTACAACCCTATTTTCATTCTGGATGGATGGGTGAATAATCATTTTTTTACTTCCAAATATGGCCATTTACCTATTACAATTCATGTCGTAACAGATCTAGTACACCATGGCATGCAAAGTGTTGCAGTCAATTGTAACCATGTCCAAAACAGATCCAGGATAAACCGGGGTAAATGTGCTTTGTTTTTAAAAGTGCCAAGTAAATGCGGTGGTTTAATTTCGAACCAAAATAAAGCGGGAAATGCCCCATGGCTTTGTGCCAGGAAATATCTTTTCAGTGAATTTATACATGTTTCAGCAAAGCTTTTCTAGAGATTGATGAGGTTGGCTGGACCGAAAGTCAAAGTCCCGGCTATTCCCCGGACCTGTGGGGGCCATGGTTACAATTGACTGGTGCATTATTTAAGATCACATTCACCCAGCACTGTGGGGCCACCTGGAAGGTAAAAACACTGCCCATTTTTCCACTGTCCCTGTACGTTGGGAGGGCTGTGCCGGTGGTTACAATTGTGTGGTGCATAAAAACACATACAGAATTGTTTTATTAAGAGGTACATCTGAATCTCTTACACTCTAATAAAGAGCAGACAGTCCAAGTGGTCAAATTTGTCAATACATTCTCCATACAGAAAGCAACACGATTTTAATCTAAGGAATGTATCTAAAAATTCAGAGTAAAAAACGCGGGCAACAAATCATTCTATTCTTTTAATAGCGGGAGGGGTAAATTAAAATATTACCGAACAATTTGAAATTATCGGATTTTACAACAGTAAATTTGTCATATGAATTTGCTTCGAAGTCATTGATGTAGTTTTCGGCTCTTTGGATAGCATCTGTGCCCTCAAAGTCTATGTTTGATTTCACTTTCCATACTGTTTGTTTTTCATGCCACCGGCATGTTTTAATATACTTGTAGTTCCAACTTTTATCAGTTTAAGTTCTTGTTAGTTATACTTGTTCTTATTTGTGTCGCGGAAATGATATGTTTTTAACCTTTTTTTCCATATAAAGTTTGTTTAATTCCTTAATGTAAATGTCTGGTATTGTAATGTATGCACCAAAAAAAAATTGTTGCATTTACTAATGGTTTAAAACAAGAGATGTTTGTCAAACATTATGCCCCCCCCCCCCCTGAGCGCCATGTTGTCAGGATTATATGGACAATTGAATGAAATATGCATGGACCGAAATGACAGCTGATTTGTTGCTGTTTTAAGATTATGACCATTAAAGTGTGAGGATAAAGTGTGTTATGACCGTCATGACCTTTGACTCTATGAACTCAAAATCCAGAGTCATCAGCTGGTCACCAGAAACCTAAATATCAAGTTTGAGGGCCATGGGTGCAGGCATTGTCAAGTTATCACAAGACAAGTTTTTTTCGTTCAAGGTCACTGTGACCTTGACCTTTGACCCGATGACCACTTAAATCATAAGGGGTCATCTGCAAGTCAGATGCAACTCCAAGTTAAGTTTAAAGGCCATGGGTTCAGGCATTGTTGAGTTATCACTCGGACAACCTTTTACCATTCAAGATCACTGTGACCTTGACCTTTGGCTCTATGAATCCTAAATCAATAAGGGTGATCTACTGGTCAGGCTTAACATCCATGTCAAGTTTAATTATCATAGGTTCAGGCATTGTTGAGATATCAGTGGGGGAAGATTTGTTAACTCTTTTGCGTTAAAGGTTACTGTGACCTTGACCTTGGCCTGATGACCCCCAAAGTCGATTGGGGTCATCTACTGGGCAGGCCCAACCTTCATGTCAAGTTTGCTGACCATAGGTCCAAGAATTGTCGAGTTTGCTTTCAAGGTCACTGTGACCTTGACCTTTGACCCCTAAAATCAATAGGGGTCATCTACTGGTCAGGCCCAACATCCATGTCAAGTTTGAGGGCCATGGGTGCAGGCATTGTTGAGTTATCACTTGGACAACCTTTTATCATTCAAGGTCACTGTGACCTTGACCTTTGGCCCAATGAACCCTAAAATTAATAGGGACAATCTTCTGGCCGGACTCAACCTCCAAATCAAGTTTGAGGGCCATGGGTGCAGCCATTGTCAAGTTATCACTCGGATAACCTTTTACCATTCCAGGTCACTGTGACCTTGACCTTTGGCCCAATGACCCCTTAAATCAATAGGGACCATCTTCTGGCCAGGCCCAATCACCAAGTCAAGTTTGAGGGACATGGGTGCAGGCATTGTCGAGTTATCACTCGGACAACCTTTTACCATTCCAGGTCACTGTGACCTTGACCATTGGCCAGATGACCCCCAAAAACCATAGGGGTCATCTCCTGGTCAGGCCAATTCTCCAAGTCAAGATTGAGGGCCATGGGTGCAGGCATTGTTGAGTTATCGATCGGACAACCTTTTACCATTAAAGGTCACTGTGACCTTGACCTTTGGCCCAATGACCCCAAAAACAATAGGGGTCATCTACTGGTCAGGCCCAACCTCCAAGTCAAGTTTGAGGGCCATGGGTGCAGGTATTGTCACGTTATCACTCGGACAACCTTTCACCATTCAAGGTCACTGCGACCTTGACCTTTGGTCTGATGACCCCCAAAAATGATAGGGGTCATCTCCTGGTCAGGCCCAACCTCCATGTCAAGTTTGAGGGCAATGGGTGCAGGCATTGTTGAGTTATCACTCGGACAAGCTTTAAAATTATTTTACCATTAAAGGTCACTGTGACCTTGACCTTTGACCCGATGACCCCCAAAATCAATAGGGGTCATCTACTGGTCAGGCCCAACCTTCATGTGAAGTTTGATGACCATACATCTAGGAATTGTTGAGTTATCACTCGGACAAGCTTTGGTCTACCGACGGACCGACCGACCGACCGACATACCCACATGCCTGTGCAAAGCAATATACCCCTCTTCTTCGAAGGGGGGCATAATTAATAAGAAATCACTTACATTCCAGGGTTCTCCTAGTTTGATTCCAAATGACACTTGGAAACAATCTGAATTCATGGATACATAAATTTTATCTTTAAACAGTAATAGATCACTTATTGGTTAATTCCCTTCAAAAAAATCCATAAAGATTATCACAACGTTCCCTTACAGGCCTGAATACATGTACTACTGATTTCACAGTATTGCCTCTATTTTAGCCCCCAAATTGTAATATCTAGAAAAAAATCCTGCAGGGTTTGCTAAATTTTGCTACTTTTTTTTAAATTGAATCTTTTTTTTTTCCTCTGCCTACTTTTTGGTAGACAATTTCGAAAATAAGCCTACAGTCTTGAATTATTTTAGTTGCATCTTGAACAATAAACTTTCTTTAACAGATATTTTTTTTCAACACTAACTTAATTTTGTACATAATGTAAATTAGGGGACATATTTGAAAATGAAAGTACATGTACACCGTTGCACATCATAGCATATTTTACTATACATGTAGTAAGCATATTTTACTTTACTATAATCTTTAATATATAAGATTGTGTCTACATTTTTTCCTTGCTGAAATATAGTCAATGAAGTTAATAAATTAAAAAAAACAATTTCTCTAACAAAACTTAAGTAAAAATAATTATGTTTAAAGTGATAATACTGCTCAACTGGATCATTACCGTTTTCTAAAATACACTAACCAATGTTTTCTAATCGTTTGAAAAGCCGTTGTTGTTAAAGTTTTAGTTAACTTAAATTTTTGTATGTAGCAGTTCTGTTCCTATTCGGCATGGTTGCATGGTAGTAAAGTCTCTTTTGACTGGCCCAGTCATAAATATTTCTTTGTTAAACCTTGACTGATATTTTTTGTATACTCTGAGAAAATATGGTTGTATAGTATTATTTACTAGGAGTTCCTCAATGTTTAAACATTTCTCATGTTTTAACGTTTTTTTACCATTAATTATTCAATCATTTTGAGCAGTATTATAACTTTAAGACTGTATCTCAGTCAGTACCTTCTCGTACTATTTTTTTTTAAAAAACCCTACTAAACAACATGTAATTACTATAGACATTAATTTGTTCAAAAAGACAAACAAATTTTTAGACTGTCAACAGGTTTATCAGGACAGTAAGCTTAAAAATTATATAAACATGTATTGTTCTATGTCAGAAAAAACAACAACAAAACCCCCCCAGTTAAATCAATAGTGCTTCTGACCAGGTCTCAAAATTACCTCTTTTCCTTTTGTAAACTGTCGATTTATATGTATATAACTTTTGTAAGGAGTAGTAGGGATGGCTCTCCGACCCCACTCTCCATGATGACGGGGATAATAAACGGGCAACTTTGGTTGTTAAAATTACAACTTTGTTTATAGATACAGCCCTGAAATTTAGATGACATATACAGTTTTGCACTGTGATTTTAAAACTGACTTTCAGTGACCATGAATGGGACCTACTGACCTACTTTCTTAATATTTTAGCATCAGTTTGACATTTGAAACATGTAGCTCAAATTACTCAGGTGAGCGATCCAGGGTCATCATGACCCTCTTGTTTCATTATCTTTTTATACTCCTTCTTTGCGAAAGCCTCCAAGGCTATTCCATGCTTCATGGCCTTCGTTTTAACAGGCTTGTCCTTTCCAAGAATAGAGTTCACAAGTTTTGCCGCATCTTTGGTCTCATTCTGTTTTAGTGTATCGACTCGTGTGCAGACCCTTTTGAAATAACTGGCAGTAATGCGCCCATTTCTTTGTTCAAACCATGCTGGTGTATCAGACTGATTAACGGTTTCTCCTTTTACGTTCTCAATTTGTTTCCTTGTTAAGTTTATTTTATTAAGGAAGTCTTCTTTTGAGGATGAGGTTTTTGCATTTTCCAAAACAGTTGGCGGCATTTCTAAACTCTCTTTTTTTAATCTTCGGCCTTCATATGCCAAGCAGAAGCAAGAGTCCTTCACTTCTTCAGTGGCTATACTAAAAAGTGACTGCCTCAGTTTGGCTGTGTCTTCAAGATCAGTTTTCTGCCTTTTGTTATATGGGGTGAAGTTTCTCTTTAGTGTTTTCCTTTGATGCTCTTCACTCTTGTCCATATTTGTCTTGGTAAAATGCCCTTTTTTCCAAGTCGCATCTGTTGCTTTAAGGGTTTTGAAGACTGGTTTCCCTTTTGGAACGTTCCAGGCAGAGGGTTTGCTTGTACATGTGGTACTTGTCTCACCAGTCTTCACTGCATGTTCACACCGAAACAGCACCCCTGCTATGTGGTTACATGTCCCATGCATCCCTGCTGTGCACGTACAATATGCGCTCAGGATCTCACCTCCTGGCTTGTCTGGCAGATCCTTTCGCACACATATCCACACATATCCACACATTATAACAAGCATTGTTAGTGCCTTGTGAGGGAGTTACTTTGGAAATTTGTTTCGGTAACTTCGATACTTCCATTGAGTACACACCGGTCTTACTGACTATTTTTGAGACCGGTGTGTAATAAACATTTTACTTAGAGTAATTATGTCATGCTGTCACCTGTGTAGTCTTCTGAATGATTTGTTATTTTCAAATATTATGATGGCCACCGGACTAGTCGCATACCCCCAGGCCTGGAATTAAATCGGTTTCCAGATTGTCTTAAAACCCATTCATAAATAAGTCTGAGAGTAACTTACTTTTTTATAAAAATATGCTTTTTATGTTCCATTCCTTTCTTTACAGATATGATTCAAATATGCTGATGTTACCTTCTGAGATCATTACTTTCAATGAAGAACATCACTACAATTGGTTGGGCTGCTAGATTGGTAGCAACGTGATGGACAGCTAGTACCTGACATGCTATTGTTGGTTTGGCATCTATTGCTTACTGGGCTGCTATATTGGATGGACCATACGTGTTGGTTGAACAATTATAAATGGTTGGACTGGAAGTGTTGGTTGGACCACCAGTGTTGTTTGGACTGCTTGTTGGACAGAATGTGTGATAGACAACTAGTGTTATTTGAATCACTGTTGGGTCATATTGGGCCTAAAAAAAAAATGTTTGGTTAGGGTTACATCCTTCTCAAAAATAGGTAGGGTAGGTAGGCTTTTTTTATTTTTTATTAGGCTTTATATAAGAATATCATTTTCATCATTGGAGAATGGTGTTAAAGCTATCTTCTGTTTAAGCATTTAAGGTTTAAACTACATATTGAAAAGCAATTAAAAAAAAACGAAATGTTTTTTTTTGTTTTTTTTTTTTTAGTTTTTCATTTTTTTTTCAAACTGACTATAAAAATGGTAGGGTCGGCGCCTATTCCTTAGGTAGGGTCGGGTAACCCGAACCAAGTGTATTTTTTTTTAGGCCTTGGTTTGATTCCCATTGCTAGTACTTGTTGGATCTCTTTTGTTGGTTGAACTGTTGTTTTTTTACTGTTATTATTGATATTCATACATGTATAATATGTATAAGTGCTTAGTATTCAACACTTATTATTATTATTATTGTTATCATAAGAAATATTATTATTCAAAAATCATATAAATATATAAAATTAAATAATTTTTTTATGTCCTTGTACTTTAGTTATGTTTTACATTTACAATGTGCATCATAATGTTTTATTATATGAACAACTCTTTTTATAGATATTTAAATAAACATTAATTCTGTACAACCATTTTTTGTTTCTTTTGCTACAATTTGTATGATAGTGTCAGACATTTTCTACAGAAATGATAAATTTGTCATAAAAAAAGCACAGCAAAAAAATCAGAGCTCATGGTAACTTCTTTAAATGCTGATTCTCATCAAAATGAATAAGTTGAATTGCATCATTGAATGTATGATTCTTCATTAAATTTGATGAGATCTCCTGCCAATTGACCTTTAGGGACATGCACCTTTAAAACTGCAATCTTACAGATTAATTGATTTTGATATCATTGCCTTCAATTCAGTCAGTCATATAAGATGATTCACAAAATAACAGATCTCAGTTGTTTGAAACACTGTCAAAAGACTCCATTTTCTTAAAGCGTTAGAAACGCTTTTTAACCATAAATATATCCATTTTCAAACAAAGATACGTACAAATGTTATCTGATCTTCTATCAGCAATCTTTTATCACTGGTTTTCAGACATTTTTTTGTCAAAACGGTCAAGATAATTCTGTAAAAATGTTTTATGATCTTCCATCAGCAATCTTATATCACTGGTTTTCAGACATTTTTTTGTCAAAATGGTCAGTCTGAGAATGCAGCTTTAAACTTGAGCACTGTATTTACAATGATGAACAATTTTAGTTATGAAAATTAAAATACATAGGAGCAGATGTATTGAAATTAAAATACATAGGAGCAGATGTATTGAATCATTCAAGTCTTGAAATATTATGTATGATCTTGCTGGACATGAGCCTATTGTTTCTGGAAATTTGCATGTGTACCAAGTTTCATTTAAATCTCAAGGCTGTTTGAATTTGGGCCAAGAAAATATTCGGCCTACAGTACTGCGCTAACGACACCTAGGCTTATTGACTATAACAATACTAAAGTAACATGATAGGAAAAAGCTCGAACCAAGGGCTGCCAGAAAAAGCACGGTGCTCCTACAAACTAAGTTAACCGGGTGGCTAGTTATTGCCCACAAAGGTTAACTCGATTTTATGTCTTTTTAATATTAACCATGGGAGTTTACACAGTCATTGGAATAAAAAGATCATAGACAATCATATTAATAACAACGGTATTTTTTACAATTTAATAATAACATTAAACATGATATAATTCAATAACAATAAATTGTCCTTGGTATGCAATAATCCCTTTAAAGGTTCATTTGCCAAGGGTTCAAAAACCAAATCTTGCTTCTTTTTGAAAAATCTCTTGTTCGACTGTTATCGGCTATAAAGTGTTGTTTCACATCCTGTGTCATAATTTTAAGTTCTACATGTCTACTTTTTGTACCAAACATTTAAATTTATGTCACTTGTGTGCATTTCTTTAGTCCTTGCAGTCAAGGAAAGTTTTCATTCATATTGACACACTTCATTTATTTTATCTCTGTTCTTGAACCGATTCCGTCTCTTGTGTTTTGCACAAATTTTTCTTGTAAAACCACTGATATAGCAGGTGCTATCAGATCAATGGTATCAACTGCCTACTCCTGTTGAGCATCAACTTGGCGGAATCAAACATCCAGAATGGACATCTCTGAAATAAAATAGTTTTATCATCATCCAACTTAGCCAAAAAAATAAAAATATAAAAGACTCTTAACTGTTAAAGCTGCACTCTCACAGATATACCGTTTTGACAACTTTTTTTATTTGTTGTCTTGGAAAGAGGCAATTTCTGCGTAAATATCTGCAAACCAGTGATATAAGCCTGCTGACAAAAAAAATCATATCACCGATTTTCATATCTCCATTTAAAAATTATTATTTTATGGCTAATTTTAAAAGCGTTACTAATGGTTTAAGAAAAATGCATTAAAAATTATTTTATTTACTTAAATCCAATGTTTTGTCAGCAGTCTTATATCACTGGTTTTCTTGCACGTTTGCATAAATTGGCAGTCGAAGACAAAAAAAAACCAGTTGTCAAAATGTTTAATCTGTGAGAGTGCAGCTTTAATATCAGTCAGATATTTAAATAGTTACAATTTACTAGTACAATATTAATAAGCTGTTATTTTAAGACCTGCATATTTGTTTACATACAGCACAGCAGTCAGTATTTAAATGCCCTTCTTAATCACATTTAAGCTTCATTTACTTGACTGTTTTGAAGTTGCAGATTTTAACAATTTCACACTAATTGCAACATATCATTCATTTAATTTAATAACAAACTCAACAAACTACAATTGAATGCATACTTTATAACAACCAATATGTATTTGAAGTCTTTGAGAACTACTATGAAAGTCTTTACCATTATATTTGTTATTTTACCCCACCCACTTAAATGTGTATTGAAGTTCAAAAACTTCATTGACATTTACGATTGGTAACTTCCGCATTCGTTGGGTCCCTAGACTTACCGAAATACGATTATTTACCGAAAGACGGAAAAAATTACCGAAATACGCATGAAAGTTACCGAAAGACGCCTCCTAATGCATTTATTTTATTGTTTTTATATTAATATTATACAAATACATTACCAAACCAAATTTTAGAGAAAAATATTAAAATATAATGATGTAATAGGCAGCTGAAATTTCAGTGAAGAATAGAATTACCGGAATCTCCCTAACTACCAAAATCCACCGGAATCTACCGGAATCCCCTGAGAAATAACTTAAATTTAAAACTTAATATTGTTTTAGTTTATATAAGTGTTTGGAGGTGTTTTAATTTTTTTCCTACCCATTATATATCATTATGAGCGTATGTACGTACATACTATCTGAAAGGGTACGGGGATTCCGGTAGTTTTCAGGTCAGTATACAACGACTATAATGAGTATAAGTCTGTATTTAAGGAATATGGATAAGGATTCCGGTAGTTAACCGCTGATTATGTTATGACCAAACTACCGGAATCCCCTGTGAATTACTAAAATAACTAAATTTCAATACTATTTCAAGTATTTTAATGCTTGAATATAGAATGAAGTAAGAGTTTTAATCTAAAAGTGACAAGGATTCCGGTAGTTTACCGCTGATTATTTTATGACCAAACTACCGGAATCCCCTGTGAATTACTAAAATTAGTAAAATAACTAAATTTCAATACTGTTTCAAGTATGTTAATGCTTGAATATAGAATGAATTAAGAGTTTTAATCTGAAAGTGACAAGGATTCCGGTAGTTTACCGCTGATTATGTTTTGACCAAGCTACCGGAATCCCCTGTGAATTACTAAAATAACTAAATTTCTATACTATTTCAAGTATGTTAATGCTTGAATATAGAATGAAGTAAGAGTTTTAATCTAAAAGTGACAAGGATTCCGGTAGTTTACCGCTGATTATGTTATGACCAAACTACCGGAATCCCCTGTGAATTAGTAAAATAACTAAATTTCAATACTATTTCAAGTATTTTAATGCTTGAATATAGAATGAAGTAAGAGTTTTAATCTAAAAGTGACAAGGATTCCGGTAGTTTACCGCTGATTATGTTAAGGCAGTATGACGCTTTGTCTACACAATTGACACTTTTTTTTGTTCGTTTGTAACAAATTGTCTATTCCAATATTCAAATATTTCAACCTACCATCTGCGATATAGTGAATATGACTTCAACATTACTAATAACAATTTTTATTTACTACTAATCTGTGATACAATGCGAATTTTCTTTTCGTATACAGTTGAACACCGCTATTCCGAACACCGTTTATCCAAAACTATTTTAATAATGCCACATAATATCATTTTGAAGACATTTACATTTGAAAAAAGTTTGTTCTAAAATAAAATCATATATACAAATATGAGACTTGTTCCTGATAAAAAATGAGTTTGTTTTAAATTAAAATCATATAATCAGAAATGAAACTTGTTTGAGATGGTGCAGTAAAGGAAAGGGCTTACTAGGTCTTCATTGTATTACCACCCTAGTGATTAAGGGCCCCAACAACAGGTACACGGCGTATACAATGAAAACTTCGTATAGCTTAACTATCCTTCTTCGTCCGTTTTGTCAATGTAGTAGTTCTCTCATTCACCTTCCTTCTTCTTTGTCCGGGTTTCCTACCAAGGGTCTTTGGGGCCACAATTGTAACCTGTCCGTTAGTTGACGTCAGTAGACGTGGGTTCGTGAACAGGTAATTGCGGTACTTGGAAAAGTGCCGTGACCTTTGTTCTAATGTCATAGTAACCCAGTCTGTTTTAGTCAGTTTGAACTTTTCATGAGTCGGGGCAAGTCGGAACTCGCCCGTGCCGATTATGGCACTGCGGAGTTCGGCAAATTGACCTCGTACGAGTCTGTGTATTGCATCGATCAGGTCTGTAAGAGATTTTGACTTCCAGTCTATCAATTGTTTTAACACGTGGTTGATCGATTCGCAGTTATTGTTCGTCCAGTTCGCCCCAATCAGGTCATGTCTGACGGGATGGTTGACCTTTGTTTTCAGGATCGGCTCTAGTCTGTCGACGAAGTATTTGTGAAACTTGTTGGATACTGTAGCTAAATGACGCCCGAGTTCGTCACATTTCTCGTCGTAACATATACTGTCATCCGCACTAACAATGCCATCCGGACCAAAGATCTTGTTCAAAATATAATTCCGGTCGGCCAAGGTCACAGCGTCGTCGACTAACCTCTGCTTTGCATTTTGTCGTAAATGTCCTGTACAGAGTACATGTGTTGAACTTGGGAAGCTGGTAGTTATTGCCTTGACCATTGCTTTCTCATCGTCTGTCCCTATGACTAAACTGTCCAGGCTTACATTGACAAGCTTATTTCGGATATGGTCAAAGAAGTTGACATACGTTTCGAAGTCACTGCTGTCGTGTATGAACAGCGGCCCAACAAAAATAGGGGGCTCGTCTGTCTTTTGTCTGTTTACACTTAACTGTTTGTAGCACGTAACAGTGACATGCATGTCACACAAGTTAAATGTCTTGTCAACGCCTAGTGCTGTTTGACCAGTGGCACAGGGGATTCCGGTAGCTTGGTCAAATCGTTATAATTGGCAATCCGACCTGCAAACTACCGGAACCCTTGTCACTTTCTGTATATGGAAATATGATTATAAAGGTATACCTCTTAGTACATAACATATATTAAAGATTAAAAACACCCCAAACAACATTTAAGTATAGTTTAATTATTATTTCTCGGGGGATTCCGGTAGCTTGGTCAAATCGTTATAATCGGCAATCCGACCTGCAAACTACCGGAATCCTTGTCACTTTCTGTATATGGAAATATGATTATAAAGGTATACCTCTTAGTACATAACATATATTAAAGCTTAAAAACACCCCAAACAACATTTAAGTATAGTTTAATTATTATTTCTCAGGGGATTCCGGTAGCTTGGTCAAATCATTATAATCGGCAATCCGACCTGCAAACTACCGGAATCCTTGTCACTTTCTGTATATGGAAATATGATTATAAAGGTATACCTCTTAGTACATTACATATATTAAAGCTTAAAAACATCCCCAAACAACATTTAGGTATAATTTAATCAGACTATGGTAGATTCCGGTGGATTCCGGTGGATTCCGGTAATAAGGGGATTCCGGTAATTCTATGGACCGCTCTAAGGGTGGCCTAAAATCCATACAAACGTACATAACGGCTATTTTTAGGTCAAACTACTAACCAGATTTTAACATTGGAGAACATTAGGAAGCGGTAAGTTATGTTTTTTATTTTCTATCGATAATTAAATGATGTTAGATCCTCTGTTTCAGATATGAACTGGCTACGTGTTGTCGATACTCTCGTTGTGTTATTGTGTGTTCCTAAACTGTACCGCTGCACTGCGTACATTCAATGTAGTCCACCTTAATGGCCGTCAACGAGTCTTTTGACGATTTTTTTTACTTTGGCGGACTCGTGACGTCCACCATCCCAGCAAAAAGTAACGAACGGTCCTTGCGCAGAGAATCCTCGCGGCCACAATTTTGAAATTATCTCCGTTAAAACATAATTGATTTGTTTTTCAAACTTTTTGTTTTGTTTGAATAGGGAAAAGATCCTTATATGAAATCATTAAAATTGGTTTAATAGCTTGAAGGAAACAAAAAGTTTATGAAAACTTTGCAATTGGATAAAATAAAGATTGTATTCATTGTGTATACTACAAGTATATAAGTACATTTAGGAAACAGAAACATATCATGTCACACTGATTACAATACATCAGAAACTTGTAAAATAAATCTATATAAATAATTTCTCATAAGTTTAGTAAAGCACCTGGTACTTGATAAAAGACATACATGTATTTTTTAGAATTATTGTAAATTATATGTAACAATTATAAACTGTATCCGAAATGAACAACACATTTGCATAAATATATTATATAAAAAATAATGAATACAACAGAGAAGCATGTGAGATGTAAAGAGTTTACACATGATAAATGTACATTCATTTGTTTACTTTAATGAGTAATTTTTTACTTAAATATTGCATGAAAAACACAGAAATTCCTCAGTGGTTGTTGAATTATCTGAAGGTGTGTTGACACAATATTTGTTGGTCTTTACGGGTGTGGTGAATTTGACATGCAGGCGAAATTGTTGGGTCCATTTTAAATTTATATTTCCACCGTTCTTCATCCTCATCGAAAAGTGGGAGACATTATATAGTATTACGTACTAAGTAAATGTTTTCTATACAAAATATGTGCTGCTTCCATATGTTTCAAAGAAAGCCTTTTGTTAAGTTTTTGTCATTAACAGTCAAATTAAGGTTGACCAGTAAGAAACATTTCTGAAACTAGTTCATTATAATTTCTTATGTTTTCAAGATATACAAAGCTTTCACATTTTTCTTTTTCTGGTAATGGTTCTATTTTAGGGATTTTATTAATTCAATTTGCCTCAAACTTTAATTTAAAAAAAATCTTTTTTTCCTGCTTTGGAGTCCTTGATGTTTAATTAGTAATTTTGGCGTTAATGCAGGGTAAAAAAAGTGTTTTTTTGCTTTCCCGGGATTTTGTGTTTTCTTTGGCGTTAAACTTAATGTGTTGTCTAGATTTACAAAATCATCAAATTCAATAAAGATTAAGATCAATACACAGAAACTGTGTACTATATACAGATTGGTAGGGGTCACTTATCCAATAAAATTAAGGGTCACTTGTCCAGTAAAATACCAGTTATTGGAGATTACTTATGTGTATTGTCTGCCATAAGGTGTCCAAATGACATAATTATGATTCATTAATGACATAATCATGATTCATTATATATTTTTCATTTGTCACCGAACACCTATCTTTATGGCATCCCTTAAATTAACGATGTGTGAATAAAGAACAAACAAACGATTGCATAGCACCTGCTATCATGGATAATTGGAGTATTGTCTCAGAATTTTGGGGAGTTTATAATAAGGAAGTCAATAAATGAAATCAAAGGATTGTTATTTCTCAACTCATTTTATTGGAAAGAAAACACTATAACACGATTTATCCAAGCACTCTGACAAATATTTTGTCTGACTATGTCCTATCACTAAAGCCATTGTTTATAAAAAAAAACATAAATTTATTCCAATCACAAATATTGCAATCAATATAATATGCACATACATGTAATAACTACAAATTTAATCTAACAGAATAACCAAATTTACTACACGAAATATATATACCTACCTATACCTTTTTACTCATTTTTCCTTTCAATTCATAATTTCAAAAGGATCATTTTATATATTTGGGATTGTTTGTTCTGATGAATGTATTGGATATGGAAAGATCAAATGTTGTTTTTTTTGCATTAAAAGTTAAACTATTAAACAAATTTAACATCTGAGGTTTATCCCTTTACAAAATATATTAATAATTGTCTATATTTCTCATTTTGCAATAATGGTAAGAACTTATAAATCCTATTTTCACCTATTACAATACAAATCATCAATTCAGACATTTTTACAACTACCAAAAAATGGTTTAGTTTTTCATCTTATGATGAAATGAAAGTTATTAAAAGTAATTCTGTGTTTGGTTTAAGGTTTTAATTCTAAAAGCAAAATTCAAAAATAAAGTGAATTAACTATTTTTCACTTGACTTAACTTCATAAACATAATAATTTATTGATTTTAACAATAAAATTTCACTGTCAATATTTTTGTTCTTATTCTATATTGTATGCGTTTCTCAACATCCTTCTTTGTGTTTGTTGTATGCAAATGTGAAAACCCTTCTTTGCCTATGTTGTATGCGTTACACTATTTCTTTGTTGTATGCATTTCATACTGCGCCGAAAATAACGACTAATGACAAATTCAATCCAGTTTAGATTACTGTCAGGTATATATTGAACAACTTTGTCATTATTATTCAACATTATGTATGTATGTATGTATTTCTTTAGACCTTGCGATCAAGGATAACCAGTGAAAGTGCAAGCACTTATTTCCAACGGGGTCCTTTGTTTTTGCTGAAGGGACAGCACGCTGAAGAGACAGTGGTGGGATGCAAGGAAGTCCGGGTGCGAAACCCTAGCTCTTTTTCGAAGAGACCCCTTGGTTCTTTTACGTGCTCGGTGTAAAGCACCGATACACGGGGTACAACATTCCTGGGTTAAACCAGTACTGAGTACACCACTTTTCCAAGCACTACCCTTTAAATGCCAAGCGCCAGGCAAGGGAGCTACTTGTACCAACTTTTAACGTCTTTTGGTATGACGCGGCCAGGGATCGAACCCACGACCTCCCGCTCCGTAGGCGGACGCTTATCCACTAGGCCACGGAGACGGTAAACATTGATGCATAATATTACTATATATATTATTTCGCCCGGTCTTAAATGGTAGAGAGTTGTAGCGTTACAGGGATACATATGAAATGTCAAAATAATAAAAAAGTATCCCTGATCGCTCATTATTGTAGCTAACATTCAATGCAGTCTTTTTATGACACATTTGTTCAAAATCATTGGCGACTTTGGAGAAATCGCTGAAGCGAAAGTGCCTATCATTCATTCCACGTTAACTCAGTAACTTTTGTAAATCAGCTGTCCCATGCATATATTTTGACAATAAAGAATGTTAAGGTGGGTTTGGGGGCATCTGTGTGTTGAACAATATCAATATTTCCTCAACCAATCAGTTTTTTAGTATACAAATTGTCACATTGCTGTGGCTATATCAGATATATTAGCTGTTTTGGTCATTTTAGGCTGTCACAAATGATATACACCACATTGTACATGCGATACTATGCATACTGTACTGAAGTTAATCAAACAATTATTTTTCATTTATCATAAGAAGGAAGGTTTGACTAATCGTTTTCAAGGATAAAATGCTGCTGTATTCGCTATTTTTTTGTATGCATGCCAGACATCCATTGTCCCAAATTTATGTATAAGATACGTTCCTTAGATTTACAGCCAAATATTTTTGGTTATAAATGGCAGCGTAATATTTTAAAAGGGTTCAATCAAACGAAGAATATATATAGACAAACTTAATGAAAAGTACCCTACAGGTAAAATGGATAAAAAGTAATTTTTAGGCTTCGTTTCAACCATGACTGTGTTTGCACAAAAAAAATCCATCAGATACGTTCTCAGTCGAGCCTCATTATCTGAAACGAAATGGTCAGTATACATTCTAAACCTATATATAGTTACAGGCAGTTATGTGCTTTAATATATTACCAAAATGCATATATGTCAAATCAACATTGGCGAAATAATTAAGCCTAAGCATTGAATTTAATGTGCATCAGATACGTTCGAATAAGATACGTTCTAGAAATAATTTAATTGATTCACACCCTGAAATAAATCTAGCTAAATGGCATAGATGCAAATCATCAATATTTTAACATCCACCGGAACCATGATGTAGACGTTTTTGTTTATTACACATCAAGTTTTAATGCCGCGAACGTTTGAAACTTCAAAGATACATGACGAGGACAAAGTGAGTAAATTTTGCGATTGAAATTGTTATATCTCAATTATTTTAGGATAACTATTAATATATATGATTTAAGTAATGGTTTATTCATAGTTAAGGTAAATGAAACAGACCATGTAGTAGTTTAGAAAGAGTATCCAGATGGCAAATGAATAACGTATCTTATGCATGTCAACGTATCTTATGAGGTATGAATATATGCAAAATATTTTAATAAAACCGTGAAAATCAAACCATTATTCGACTGATAATCCATCCCCACAATACTGTACATAACCGTTTATCATGTTGCCGAGCGACACAATGAGCTTTTCGGGATGAGTGCATATTGGAATTACTTTGAATCCATACATGGTAAGTGGCCATGTGATGTAATCGGTGGAACAACCAAAACGACAGCATCTGAGCCGTCAAACAATGCAAAATTAATATTCAGGCTGCTAGTGATTTCTTTGCAGAGGGAGTTTAGAACCAAATGTCTCAACTACAGATTCTACTCTCAAAATGAGTATGAGAGTATGTCTAAGAAACAAAACATAAACGAATTAACGGAGCCATGAAACTATATGCTGCCTTTCCAACAAGCAAAGAACGGTACACCTCAGTTCAGTTGTCTTGTTTCACTGTGACGGTTGCTTGATAGAGGGTGAGTTATGCAGCATTTGGACATTGCAGCAAATAAAGGCAACATCAAATCACAAGAAATAAAGAAAATCAACAAATGAAACAAGCGCAACTATCTGAAGAGGTGATAGACAAATTTAAAACCAGAAACACACGACCAGACACTCCGAATAGTCTTTCAATTACAGATCTAAAGTCAGGAGAGCTTGTTGCTGCCATTTATGAAGAGAAATGGTATGTTGGAAGTTAAGTCAAACCGTACAGATGGCCAAATGCTCCTGATGAGTTAGGACTTAATATGAAAGCCGTGATTTGCCGTATTGAAGGTCCAACGCCAACAGGAAAGTCACGAGGACTATTCATGTTGAATGAATCTGACATAGGGATTATCAAGTCATGCATACCAAACTAAGTCATAAGGCATACAATAGATAATGTGTGTGTGTTTACTAAACCTGTGTTTTGATCTGAGTAGTAAGCATTGTATTGTTATAATTATGATTCCTAGAATTGCGTGTTAACATGCGAATTAATTTCATTATGGTGTTATATTTATATGCAAATGCTAAAAGTCGATTTAAAGAAAGTTATTTTGAATTATTTTATTGTGAAACCACGCAAAAATATCCTCATTAACACTGTATATATATAGAATTTTATTAATTTTAAATAGAAAGATATGTCCATCAGATACGTTATGCATACAATTTTAAGCATTTTAATGGGTTTAAAAACTAAATTAGATCAATATGTTACAAAGAGGAAGCTAACTCTTCATGTACATGTTTACAGCCTTATATATTTGATATAACAGAATGATATGCAGTTAAAAAAAAATACAAAAAAAGACAGACTTTAAGGTGCGACTAGACTATGAATATATATATATATATATATTCAGTGTCAATGTTTATAACTAGTGTTTATTCTGATGCAACTGTTTGAAAACAAATCATAACTTCCCACATTGATATTGGCTTGATCTGATAAGTTTTTATGACATTTTATGCCTGTTGGTAAATATTCTTGAAGACGTAAGATACGTTATTTTGGTATATAAGGATCATTTAGATTATTTCTTATACATGATAAAATATGCATTAAGTATAAACTATATTATTTAGAATAGTAAAATGTTAAAGTCTTTCATCATAACTAAATATAATTTATTACCTCGCTTAATCTTGTTTACACCACTCTTGAAAGCACTAGAAAATAATGTTCAGTATAATTGGACAAACAGAATACTTAACAATTAATATAAAAAATTATTTGATTGACCAACTACTGATTATTGATAGTTATCTTAATCAATATGGCTGGTGCTTGGTTTAAAACAGAAATATATTGTGTTTTGACCATGTTCATCATACTATAATTAGTATTTTAAATTTGATAGCGTATCTTACTCTTCATAGTTAATGTGTTAATAAGCTGATGTATTGTTTGTTAGTAATGGCCTATTTGGACCCACTGCGTTCAGTTATATTAAGTTGAAACCTTGTTCTTTCGAATAAAATAAAGAAAAATAACTTTCTGGATGTGTCATTTTAACTTAAGATACACAGGCGAAGTTGCTGAGTTAATGTGGAATGAATGCTATACTGGTAGAGTTATATAGGGAAAATATGGTTAAACAGTTCTCACGAATTAGTCTTTTAACAGATCAACTTACTTCCTACATATATGTTAGGATAATTCGGGTTTGCCCTTGAAGATGATGGTTTTGGTTTAATTGTATGATTTTTACATTTTGGTCCTTTTTAAGGGTTTTGTTGGTCATTAAAAGTAACATTGAAATAAGAAGGAGCTAAAAAATGTTTTGCTATTTAAAGTTAGTTAATGACATCTGATCGCTTAGCTTCCAACGGATTACGATGCAGAATTTTTCTGTCTTTCAAATGCACTTTTCGAAATAATGAATTTTTAAATATCTTTGGGTCCTTTTTGAACATTTATGTGAAATTTGTAGAAAATTGATGCCCAGAAATTGTGTATTCAATTGTACAGTACGATAATGGTTTTATGACCCACCCCGCGGCATATTCACAGCAGGATAGAAATAATCCATCGGCAAGGTAAAAGCTCGCCCTGCGGGGACAATTTGCTGGTAAACTCCCCGCCAAATGCCCCTGAGGCACATCATAGAGATGGCCTATTCTAATGTATATATTATTGTTATCTCACGATATCCATTCAACTCGGGGAAAAGCTTGGCTAAAACGCGGACAAATCCTTGTTACAGACAAATCCCCTTAAAAGATTGGATAGAACCCGGCCCATTCCCCGCTATTTTCGGCACAAAACCCAAACCACCTCATTCACTCGGCACTGCGGGGCCACCTTGAAGGTAAAAACACTGCCCTTTGTAGTGTAACAGGCACAGAACTTTACAGAACTCTTAAAGTCATTAACCAACAAATATTTCTATGTTCATTTTTTATTTAAAAAGTTCTTTCTAAATATAATAATAGCTTCTTGACTTCTAGAGGACTACCCCGGACTATTCACATCACAGAGGAAATGATCCACATTAAATACCAAGAACCTCGTTTTAAATATTTTTTTCAGAAAATCAGACTTAAAAATTGCTGTTCTAGTTGACTTGTGTAGAGATGATTTATTTTATGTTTTTTTAGCCGAATTTTTCATAGTTTTTATACAATTGTTTTGAAACTTTGTCAGAATACTTATCTTCATGTTGTCTTGAACATTTGTGATTATGGGTCACCTCGGGTAAAAAAAACTAGGTCATATTTTCCCCATGTCATTAATTCAATTATTTTTTTCATGAAACTTATACATTTTTTATTATGTGGGAAATCTTTATTCACATTAAAGAATAAAAGAATTTTAGAATAATAGAATTTTAGCAAAAATAGCAAATATTTAAATATTGTTAATAGCTATTAAATGTGAGAATTGCAATAAAATGTTCCATATAACAGTGTTCATAAATGACAATATATTCAGAAATTAAATACTCCTATTCAATCCAATTTTGTTTTCTTTTGATACAAAATGTCTTCCTCTTTACTTATGAATACATTCACACGGGTATGACTTAAATACAAAAATAGGCTATTTTGCGAAAATAGAGTTATTTTTGTGAAAAGCATTTTTACTAAAAAACGAAAATAAGGTTATTTTTTATGAAAATAATGTTATTTTAATGTTATTTAACATACTGAAAATAGACAATGAAATAACTATTAATACATAGTTATAATGATACTTTGCATGTTAATACGTTTACTATTAAACATGTTACTTCAGGTAATCTTGTACACAAATAATACTGAAGTTGTAATACGTCTAGTGGCCATAACAATAGATATAATGCTAAATTAGTATGATATGACCTTAACATAAACACAATGAACACTTACAGGTATGTGGAACCAAATGTCCTTTAAATATCTCAAAACTTCTCCTGTCTCACCCCATAACCGTGGTGTCAGTGTACTGAGTGTTTTAAGCTGTAAATTAGGTAATGAACATGCAAAAATGTGCAACAAAGACAAGAAAGAAACATCACTGCTATCTTGAACTAGTATTTAACCAGAACCACAAAAATACACGAATTGCTCCGAAAATACAAACAAAGCATCCAATACAACTCATTGCACCAAATGCAGAATTAAACAATGAAGAGCCAATACATACTAAATATCATAATAGTAAAACTTAAGGTTCAGCTATTGTGATCGGTCTATGTCCTCTTGGACAATTTTGATTAAACTTCATATGAAGGATCCTTGGTTGGTGCTTTTTCAAAATTGTTCAAAGAATATAATTCCATGCAGAACTCTGGTTGCCATGGCAACCTAAAATAAAATGTCAACAATTGGTTATAACCATTTTCTTCTCCTTAACTGCTTGGACAATTTTGATGAAACTTCATAGGAATGATCCTTGGTTGGTGCTTTTTCAAAATTGTTCAAAGAAATGAATTCTATTCAGAACTCTGGTTGCCATGGCAACCTTATGGACAAAACTTTTTTTGGCAAATACTATGAAGCCTAGTGCTTAAATATTTGGTGTGTAACATTGTCGATTGGTTATCTACCATGTTTATTCAAATTATGCCCCTGGAGAAAAATTGGTCACACCCCGTAGGTAACAAGTTCATTATAAATACATTTTGTTAAAATCTGATAGTTATGTAAAGTCTACTCTTGAAGCAAGGGCAGCAAGTCTTGCTATATGGTCTCCCTTTTTGTTGGAGATTCCACTGTGACTTTCTATTTTTAGTAACAAGATTTTAAATTCTATTATGTCTTCAACATAGTCACTTCTGAGGTAAAAAATTGTTCTTTTTTTAGGTTCATAGATTCAAAAAATTATTAAACATTTTATTCTTTAGAAGAAATTTCATTTTTACTTAATAATAAATCTTTTCCTTGAACTTCATGTTCAATCATGTAGATTATTGTTCATGCAGATGCTACAGTCTTATCGTCTGTGTGGATTGTGTTATTCACTTATAATCTATATAAAGAAAAAAATTAGTACTAATATATGAAGGAATGTGATGGTGTCCTAGATGGGCAGTTGTGTTTATATTAATATTGAAGGTGTTGAATGTGGACTGAATTTTGATTTTTAGAGCTTAAGGCAGTTTATTGAACTGGATGGTTTAACATAGTTTTGTCAGTGTGCAGGCAATTAAACAAAGTCCTGTCAGTGTGCAGGCAATTAAACAAAGTTCGGAAAGTGTGCAGTCAATCATTAAGTCCTGTCAGTGTGCAGGCACCTGAACAAAATGCTGTCAGTGTGCAGTCAATCATCAAGTCCTGTCAGTGTGCAGGAAACTGTGACAAGTCCTGTCAGTTCTGAACTTTTGATGAAAAACAGCATGGTTATTGTTTTATTTACCATAAGATTGGAATGTTACCAATATATATTCAAAGTTAATGACAATTAAAGTGACATTCATATTTAAAATCAATACATGCACTTGTATAACAAACATAATTTTGAGTGATAAACTTTTTACTATTTACTAAATAATGCATTTATGGAAAACATTAATTACTAATTACAAGATGGTTACCGTGTATTTAATGGCTGAAAATGCACAAATACATGGGTGAAAGTTTTCAGTATTGATACTGAATTCAGTATTTTGGAAAATATTTATCCTATATAATGTATTGTAAAAATGGCATTTCCCTATGTAAACACCCTATTTTCAGTATTTTGAAAAATTCAAACTTTCACCCATGCAAATATTAAATGATTGGTGAATTCTAAAAGATTTATAGTGAAATCAACTATCGTCTCATAAAGTAGAAATACCGAGTGTTATGTACATTTCTTTAAAATTAAGCATGGTATCCTTCATAAGAGCCATTGTTTTCGATCTTTATTCATCTTTTTTGGTAAATTAAAGCAATTGTATTAATTGTGGTAAATCTTATTTGGGAATAAGAGTGCATCTTTAAATATCCTTTCAATTTAAGCGGTCTTTAGTTTTGCTTTAGAACAGTTAAATGGAATGCAATTCATTAACAATAATTGGCATGGCATTTTATATTTAAATAATTTGTTTATCATATTACTGTAACCAAACAGAAAAAACAAAAAGACAGTTTCCAAAACATTGAGCAAAGTTTTATAGCTGTACTTATTCAAAATCAAGATTCTTGGGTGAGGGGCGATCATCTGTACCACTAGACCACATTCATCCTCGGCCATCTTTTATTGCAAATATTCATGCAATTTAAAAAACACTAGAATTGAAGGGCCCCTTTGGATTAGGTGGGGTCAAATATGATCAATGTTGTCCTGTACAAATTGATTTCATTGCAATATTATATTTCTTAGCTTTGAAACCACATGTTTTAATTAAACCTTTATTCAACATGTCCGTCATGAAGAAATGGACATCCATCTGCAAGTCCTAAAAGGGGGCATTTGTTACTTTCACATAGTTCTCTGAAACTTTCATAAAACTATTGCTATGCCCAGGGGGCAGGGCTAAATTTCACTTTATCTCTTTATGGAAAATTTTGAAAATCTTCTCTCCAGAAACCATTGGCCCAATTTCAAAATATTTACCAAAAAATACTTTTTGTATTTTTTTCATTATCGTTAAAATAATTTTGTAGAATTACTTTATTGATTTACAATCATTGAAGATATCAATCTCAGACCTTATTCACACTAACAACGTGCTCTTTTGTGACAACATAATAACTCCAACTTAAATATTGTAAGAGTTATTGCCCTTAATACCTTTTTAGAAAATACTTTTTTCATGTTTAAAAACAGGACATAATATAGTTTTATCTGCAGCTAGGGTAGGCGGGCAGGTGTTTGGGCGGGCGGCGTCTAGTATGTTGTCTGATCAGTAACTTTTGAACACTTTGTCCAATCAGGTGAGAGATCTTGGCTGTCTTGTCAACATTTTCTCTTTCCTTTACACGTAAACCCTCATCTTTTTTACTTTGAGATACAATCTTGTGAAACAAATTGCTTCCTTATTTTAGTTTATAGCAAATACAGTAATATGTAATATTTATTTCCCTTATGATCCAAAACACTGAACATTACACCCCGCATGTATAGGGTTGCATTTCCTCCTTAGGCAAAAAAAAAAAATACCTGTGTTTCCGGTAACATGGCAAAAAAAATAGGGTTGGTTTGTCGGGATTTTTTTTTTTTTTTTTTTTTACAGTTACGATTTCATGCAATATTCTGTTGCATCGGATCAATTATGTTATATCAAAGCATTTCATAATTCACAAAAAGTCAGAAAAAACCAGCTTTGTTTATGCTAGGTTTACATCTGGCCACGATCTCCCCGATTAGCCAGAGGCTAAAAAAATCGGGGAGCTCTACGATTAAATGGTCTACTCCACGTTCTGTTACGCTTCCTTACGAAATCAGCACGTTTTGTTGCGCTCTGCTGCGCTTTGCTACGATCGAGCCCACGATTTGCATCACGTTCTGTTGCGCTTTGTTGCGATCAACACGATTGGCTTCCACGCTCCACCATGTTCCGTTACGTCCTGTTAAGATCTCCCACGACAAAGCCGCTTTGTTGCGATCTCCTGCGATTTGACCTACGATTTGAGACAAATGACCACGTTTTACGTCACGATTTGATATTTAAACAAGAAATAATTCACTTTAGGCTTATTATTCGCAACAATGAACCAGCTGGATATAGACGATCCTGTATTGGCTGTTTTAATTTACGCATATATTGTTGAACGAAAGAAAAGGTAACAGCATACACGTGATATAAATATCGGATTAGAAGTCAGAAGAAGAAATAGAAAGCCTAGGTCATGCTGGGTTAAGCCATGGTTAAGTGTTGAAAGTAGGCTTCAATATGGACATTACACACAACTATTATACGCCCAACTCCGGTGTCGGGATGTTGGAGCATCTTCAATTTCTTCCGGTTGTGGAGGTGGGGGAGGGGGTGGTGGCGGATGAACATCAATCACAACAGTTCTTGAAGTTTTGGAACCTTTTCGTTTCGCTGGCATGATTAAACGATAGAGTACCAGTAGATAAAGCTGTTATGTATATGCAGCTTGCGTGGAAACCGTGGCTATCGTGAGGAAACGTGTTGGAGCGTGTCAGAGCGTATCAGAACGTGAACGACAATCGGGGATACCGTAGGAGAGCGTGACGCAACGTGGAGCAATAAATGGTAGAAAAGTGTATATCGTAACAGATCGTGGTAGATCGTAGCAGAGCGTGGAGCTATCGTGAGACGTCGCAGCGAAGCGGGATGAAAAAATGTGTCTACGCTGGTCCCTATCTGTTGCGATTGTACTCCACGTTCTGTTACGCTTCGTTACGTTCCGTTACGTTTTGTTATGAAGGCCACGCTCTGTCACGATAAGAAATGAATCGGGGCAATCGTGGTGAAATTTAAGTTTGATTTAAAATCTGTCCCGATGCCCACGATGTCCCCGATTCAACCACGTTCTGTTACGCTCCCCCACGATCACCCCGATTCGACTCCACGCTCTGTTACGTTCGCCACAATGCTCTGGAATCGGGGGACATCGTGGTAATCGTGGCCTAATGTAAACCTAGCATAAATGTCTGAAATCATTTTCTTACCTTCGACTACCGTATTGTCCCGCCTATTTTGCCCATGAAATCTGGTGTTTTTACCCCCGCCGAATTGAAGATTTTGGGAGGGGGATATTGTTTTGGCGTTGTCTGTCCGTCATTCCGTCCGTCCGTCCTTCCCTCCGTCCGTCCATCCGGTACCATATCTTGGTAGGCATTGATCAGAAAATGTTCAAACTTGGTCAGAATGTTCCCCTTGATCATATCTCGACCTATTTTAAAAGTGGGTCACATGGGGTCAAAAACTAGGTCACTAGGTCAAATCTTAGAAAAATCTTTTGAACATACTAGAGGCGTTATACATGGTCAAATATTCATGAAACTTTATCAGAATGTTTCCTTGTTGAACTCTTGGTCGTAAATAAAAATGGGTCACATATGATCGAAAATTAGGTCACTAGGTCAAATCTTAAAAAAAAAACTTGTCCAGAACTATATCATGGTAATGATTGGTCAAGTTATGTTCAAAATTAGTCATGATGTACCCATTGAAGAAATATGGATAACTTATTAAAGTGGGTCACATGGGGTAAAAAATTAGGTCACTAGGTCAAATCTTAGAAAAATCTTTGAAACACATTAGAGGCAAAATGTATGGTCTTATATTCATTAAACTTGATCAGAATGTTTTCCTTGATGAACTCTTCGACATATTTTAAACTGGGTCACATGTGATAAGAAAATAGGTCACTAGGTCCAATCTTTCAAAAATCTTGTCCGAAACTATTTTATGGTGGTGATTGGTCTGATTAAGTTTGAACTTGGTCAAAATGTTCTCTTGGGTTAAATTTCAATTGCGATTTAAAAGTGGGTCATATGGGTCAAAAACTAGGTCACTAGGTCATATCTTACAGAAATCTTGGGAACACTCTTGAGGCAATACATCTGCTCAAATTTCCATGAAACTTAATCAAAATGCCTCAATGAAATCTTGGAATAGTTTGAAACTAGTAGGTCATGTGAGGTCAAAAATGAGGTCACTGAGTCAAATCTTAAAAAAAAAACTTGTGGACACTAGAGGCTGTAATTTTTGCAATATATCTGGACCAATCTTCATGAAACTTGATCAGAATGTTTGCCTTGATGAAATCTTAGATTAGTTTGAAGCTGGGTAACATGGAGTCATAAACTAGGTTTCTTGGTCAATTCTAAATGTTACATTATATACAATATTTTTTTCTATTTCAAACAGTTGCAATCAAACTCAAACTCATATATATATTTCATCAACAATTGATTACCATTCCTTGACTTAGCCCAATCAGATGGGGGATATCAATTCAACGAATTTGCTTGCTTTATATACAATACTAATTTTTTGGACGCGATCGGTTTTAGAACAAATCCAGCACTTCAATTTCTACCAATCTGTGATAATGTTCTAGCCAAACAGTCAATTATCAACTAAATTTGTTAATTTGCTTGAAGAAAATCATCGATTTTCACGTCAACTTTGAGCTCTCTAATGTGGAGGTAGGTTAATAATAGAAGAAGTAAACGCGGATATGGATTTATTTAACGTATCTTATTTTCGTACAATCAAAGTTTAATTCATATATGTAGTGAATTCATTTCGGTCATTGTTTTAAGATTCTCAGACGACGATTATTTATTAATTTTTTTCAATCGTATGGTATTTTCTAACCAGCCTAGACAAAATCCTGGCAATAAAATGGGATGATACGGTATCCGACTGACCGATTTAAATACAAACAATAGCCACACGACTTTGGTCTTTATCGTAAGAAAAAAGTAAGTTTTGTTTTGAAAATGTGGATAAATAACACCGCAAACTATTATCTAAATATTTTTATTACAAAGGCAGCAAAATGTGTCTCCTATGATCAACCACATGTTTGGACTATAAACAAGCGTTTGCCAATAAGAATATATCGTACAGGGTTCAGCGAACTCCGCCATTTAAAAAAAAAAAAATTAAGCCGAAAAAAAGATTAGGGTGGTGAGGAAAAAATAGGGTCGGTCGGGTTTCCGGAAACACAGGTATTTTTTTTGGCCTCATATAGAATGTGTGGGTCTGTAACCACCAAATAAAGGTTGTTACCTGCAACTATTGTTGGTACTTTTGTGTTATCTTTCACTTTAGGTTGACCAGGCATATTTCCTCCTTATATTCAGTTCAAAACAAGTCAAATGTTCCAAAGCAATTGAATTTGTAAATACACCTCTTAATTCTTACTTACGGTGATACAGATTTGATCATATATCCTTTCATAGGAATGACAGCCGCCCTCGAAAAATACCCGGTGGATGAAACGTGTTACCGTAGCCATGCACGTAGGGCTTAACTAAAACAGATAACCCCTAATTCATTCCTCAGAATATAGGAACTACGGAATCCATCCGGACATGCAAGCATGTATAAACACATATCAAACATGTATACAAACATCCTTATTTAAATTTGAATGAAATTGATGTAAGCTGTTAGAAGTCAAGCCTAGAACTGATTTACCTGCTAATATAACCGACCACCCTAACTCGAGGTAAGAGAAGCAGTTATCATTCAAATTTGAAGAGAAATATTACATATTGCATAATCAATTCAAACTATCCATGCATATTTACAAATTCAATTGCTTTGGAACATTTGAAGTTGGACGTTGAGTCCCAGGAGCCGCTGGGGATTCGGATGCTTGCGTGTGTTTCCTGTACGAATACGTCCATTTTTTAGACTTCAAAGGCTTGGTGCTCTCAGACCGGGCCTTCCTGGATGCTCTGGCTTCTGCCTTGTATATAATACTCTTTTTGTCGTCACTGTCAGACGCAATAGGATTGACCTCGTACTCAGCCACGACGTTTCACCCAAACTTTGATGAATCGACCAACTGAATATTAGTTTCTGCCTTCTTTTCACAAGGTCTAGCTAAGTAACAAACATAAGCCATTTTAAATATTTCTAAAATTATACATGCTCTCTGCCATGTTCAATCCCCCTAATCCCTATACTGGCTATCGAGAGAATGACGGCGCTTATTGTGTTATGTAAAACTTGACCTTGGCCATGTCGGATGACCGATAAAAATCAATACAATTTACATTCTACTTATGTTAACCTTCAATGTTGGATTCTTGAGCCTTTTCAATATTGTCTATGCTCATATAGCAGGTGACCTCATCCAACTTCAACATAACCTTAGAATTGTTTTTAAATTGTTCTTCATTACTTTTACGTTTAAAAGTTGGTTTATCTGCCAAATTTGCGACAGACTGGTTAGAAGGCTTAGCACTTATCTTGTCAATCATGCTGCCAATGCTCTTCAACAAATCATTGTTGTTTCCTTCCAAAGCTTCCTTAACCACTTTGCTATCTAGATAACCAATGTTTTGTTTTGCTGTAGTGTATTTAAATATTGTTGCAGAAGAGTTATCATTAAGAATCCTAGGGACAGATTTCTTCCAAGGATAGATTTTCAACAGTAATTGCTCTATTGAAAATATCTCTTTAGATACCAAATTTCTAATTCAGGATTTTTAATGAAAATATTCCCCTTTTTTACAGAGTGGGTATACCACGTGATGAGTTACATCATAAATGCTTGGTGGGAAGCCAGCATTTTGCTTCAAATGAATGCTTTAAACAAAAGATAACTATTTATTCATCATATTTAATGAAACATGGCGCATCCCCGCCTTTAGTCTTTTACTAGGGTTTGATTGACTGTTTAGTTTCTTAAAACATTTCAATAAACCTTTTCACAAAACCAGCGCCTGATGTAGCACTGTCGTTGTCAGAGTGTTTGAGGAAACTAATCAACTTATCAAACTCCGGTAATAAACAAAGGCGGTGCCCTTTGTTTCATTTAAAATGGTGAAGAAAAAGAAAATAAGTTCTCATTGTTTTAAGCCTCATTGGAAGCATTTGTTACGTAATTTATCATGTGGTATACACACAATGTTTTACCTAAATACCTAAGTTGACTGTAAGGCAAGATGAGTAAAGATGAGTGGCAGTTCTGTTGGCAAGAAAATGCCAACAGTTTCCGCTTTACAGTGCATGTATAGACTTTATTAAATGTTTGCGGAATATGTCAATATCGGAATCATGGGTTTAAGACCTTAACTCGCCACTCGGGCATATTAAACATCATCTAGGAGGGACTTAATACAAGCTTTCAGTGTGACAGTGCTATGCACTGGTGCACATTTTTATATATTGTACACTTATAAGGATATAAAGGTGACCGCAAATCAGTTGAACTAGTCATGTATGTAGGAGGTGCACGTTTAAGAACCATGGTAGCTCTAAACATGCACGTCACACAATCTAATAAGACTAATACACTCCGACGATCATTTGCATGTCATGTCTACGATTTACACACCATATATCTAGATCAACCAAAGTATTTGTATGGAACACCTGGTTTGATAAATGTTTGTATTTTTCAGTTTGAACCCGTTTCTAGATGTGGGCCAGGTGGAAGGGGCGTTTGTAATGGGCATTGGCTACTGGCTTCTTGAATTCACTCCGCCGTGTTCAATCCCCCTAATTTGATATTTGCTATCGAGAGAATGACAGCGCTTATTGTTCTGGAGTCTATTTATGACACGACCTCTGGGCAATACCTCACAAACAATACTTGGGTACAACTATATACATATTACACTTCAGAAAAACCTGTATTAAGTGGCCACCTTTGGGGAAAGGTCAAAGTGGCTGCTTAAGACAGGAGGCCACTTACTATATACCACATTTAAAGATTTAAGATTTTAACTTCATATTTACAAAATTTGAAGTCTGCAGTTTATTTATTTATGCGATAATGATAATAAAAATAGTAATTTGTAATAAAAGGCAACGTTACCTTTCAAATATTAAATGTTCTGAACATTTCATTGAATCACTTGTGATATTTAGTATTTCTTACAAGAGTGGAGATACATGTACGTATATTTCACCTTTAAAAGCTTACTACTCAGTCGTTAACCATGTTGTTAACTTCGTAAAGTTCCAAACACACTCTTATTAAAGTTCTAAATAATATCGTAATATTTCTCGACAGGACTACAAACCTCCCTCGTCTTAGGACATCACAGTGGACTTCCGTATCACCTTACTGAAGGACGCCCCAAACCGCCTGGGGATCCTACGCTCCAAGGCATGCCGGGAACTCCCACTCTGCATGAGCTGTTCTGTCCTGTTTGCACTCCCAACAAGCCATTGAGGCAGCCCATGCTGCGAAGGGCCATGATGCATACTTCCCTCTGCGTGAGTATAGCAACAGAACCTTTTTTTTTTAGCTCACCTGAGCACAAAGTGCTCAAGGTGAGCTTTTGTGATCAGTCAATGTCCAGCGTCTGTAGTCCGGTGTCCAGCATCAACAATTGCTTATTAATGTCATCTTCTCCTAAACCACTTGGACAATCTTAATGAAACTTTACTGGAATGATCCTTGGTTGGTGCTCTTTCAAAATTGTTCAAAGAAATGAATTCCATGCAGAACTCTGGTTGCCATGGCAACATTAAGGAAAAACTACAAAACTTTTCTTGACAAAAACCATGAGGCCTAGAGCATAGATATTTGGAATGTAACATTGTCTAGAAGTCATACATGCCATATCCCCCGGAGGGGGAAAAAATCCCCCGGAATTTCGACCCATCCCCCGGATGAAAATCCCCTGGAATTAAAAAAAGTGTGTTTAAAATTACGCAAATTTATCACAGGGTTTAATTATATATGCCTGTTTACAGTTATAATGCCCTTCCTGTCCTGAAGCTTAATTGGATTATCAACACCTATTGGGTGACACTTAATAAATCAGCAGGGCACATTTTATGCATTGTTTTGATTGAAACTGACAGAATTTGCGAAAGAAATGTCAATTAGACTGGTGCGATAAAAGGTCGATTTTCATTGGTTTAAATATAATTTTCATCCAATCAGAGAGGATGTAACAAATTAAAGAGTGTGTCATTGTCATCAAAAGGATTAATAATTTAAAGGTGACTGTAAATTATTTGGTAAAGAAAAGGATTAAAATAACTAATAGACAATGCTGTTCTTTGTTATGCCTCACTTAAATATTTACATACATGACATTGACCTTCATCGCAAATATCGGAAAATAACAGAACTTCAGAAGAGAAACTGAAAGTAGACAATTCAGATGAAAAGACTTTTATTTATTTATTACTGTATGGTGGTGATGTTTTTATTTTTTGATGAATGCCAAAAGAAGATATGTTTATGGACATAGACATTAAATTATGCATTTGCTTTTTATCAGAAGCAAACAAATCTGACTATTTGGAATTGAAATGAAAAATATTGATAATTCATTTCATTCTCTCTATTAGTCTGAAAGTCATCATTTATGATCATAGGCAGCAGATTTTGTATCCAATTTTAGAGGAAGGTAAGCCCATTAAATTTTCTCTGAAACAGATGGGGGTGATGAAAATCCCCTGGTATGTGACCCAAATCCCCTTAAATTCTGGACATAATCCTCTCGGGAGCCTTTCAAAATTATGGCTATTTGTTTTTTTCGTACTTGCGTCTTAAAATACTTTGAAATTTTGCCGAATTAGATCTGCTAAAAAATCCCCCTGAATACTACCAAAATCCCTCTGAATTTTCAGCCTTTTGAACAAATCCCCCTGAATGGTCTCCAGAAAATTTTCTAGCATTATATGGCATGTATGAGAAGTTGTCTACCAAGTTTGTTCAAATTATGTCCCTTGGGTAAAAAATGGCCCCACCTTGTGGGTAACAAGTACACTATTAAAACATTTTGTTAAAATCTTGATAGTTATGTAAACTCTTGAAGCAAGGGCAGCAAATCTTGCGCTATTGTCTCCCTTTCTGTTAATCAGTACATTGTTTTTAGTTTTTACCCTCACCTTAGGGTAAGCTATTAGGATTGATGATTGTTCATCGTCTGCTGTCACAAAAACAAATATTCAAACTGAACTTTAAAATGAAACTTGACCGTGGTATTTCTCCTTACTTCCCGTTTGCTCATTCTCGTACACAAGAGGGATGATGCTATGCGTACCACAGTCTATAGATTAATCATTATCCAATCTCTGATTAATGAGGATGTGTTTGATTTTTTTGAGTTTTTGTCACTTAATTCTGAATTTAAAGCTGCACTCTCACAGATTGACCGTTTTGACAACTTTTTTTTTTCTTGGACTGAGCCAATTTTTGTGCAGATATCTGCAAACCAGTGATATAAGCATGCTGACAAACGATCAGATAGAAGATTTTCATATTTCCTTGTGAAAATTATTGTTTTATGGCTAAAAGCGTTACTAACCGTTTAAGAAAAATGCATAAAACATCTTTTTATGCCCCCAAAGGTGGGCATATTAAAATCGCACCGTCCGTCCGTCCGTCCGACTCAATAACTGGTGTCCGGGCTGTAACTTTCCTTTGTATGGACAGATTTTAAAATAACTTGCCACATGTGTCCCACATACCAAGACAACGTGTCACATGCAAGACCCGTGTTCCTACCTCTAAGGTCAAGGTCACACTTAGTGTTTTTTCACAATGGAGTGCTGCATATAAGGACATAGAGTATAGGTTGTTATGTCCGGGCTGTAACTTTCCCTTGTATGGACAGATTTTAAAATAACTTGCCACATGTGTTCCCCATAGCAAGACAACGTGTCACATGCAAGACCCGTGTCCTTATCTCTAAGGTCAAGGTCACACTTAGTGTTTATTCACAATGGAGTGCTGCATACAAGGACATAGAGTATAGATTGTCATGTCCGGGCTGTAACTTTTTTTTTATGGACAGATTTTTAAATTACTGGCCACATGCGTTCGGAATACCAAGACAACGTGTTGCGTGCAAGACCCATGTCCCTACCTCTAATATGAAAGATACACTTAGACGTTTATTCACAATGGAATGCTGAATATAAGGACATAAAGAGTGTAGGTTGTCAATTATGGGTGGTATTTTTTATGTTCAGAGGCAATTCAAAATAACTTGCCATATGTATTTGACACATAAAGGAAAGATCAACTTTTCATGTACTGACCTTGTTCATAGGTGAATGTCACATTCGGGGCATTCGTCACATACTGTGACAGCTCTTGTTTTCATTTAAATATGAAAATCTGCCATCGCGGTATTTTGTCCGCAGTCTTATATCACTGGTTTTCTTGCACTTTCGCATAAATTGGCTCGATTTACAAATTTCTATTACAACTCACACTTACATATCAGACACGATTGTCGAGCATTTCTGGCAAACTGGTGACAAAGAAGTTTTCCTATATATTTTATTTAGATAAAAGAATAGACAAGGGTTAATTCATAATCACACTTGTATACATGTGGAATAAAAGAGAAATGTAAAAAGTGTAAAAGATAATAACAAAAATAGCAAAGTGTATAATTACAGTAATTAAAATATATATATATATATTATCACATTCACTTACATATCAGACATGATTGTTGAGCATTTCTGGTAAAATGGTGCAAAACAGTTTTTCCTATACTAGAACAGAAGCTTTAATATTCATAAAGGCATAAACACAAAGTACCCTAAAACTTCCAAAAAACTACCGGTTTTGTTATGCTACAGTTACATTACATACTGAAAACTCTTTATACAACTAATTTATTGTTATCATTCACCAACAACTGCAGAAAAGACACAGGGTGCTGAGAGATGAAAAGACACATTGTATCCAGCAGTGAATAATTAAAGCATAATGAATTTCATAAAAAATGTTAGAAATTTAAGTTATATTAGGATTAAACTATCAAATTTGTTAAGTTTGCTTTAATTCATAATCATATTTAAAAATTTAATCAAAACAAAAGAAATATTTGCTTATCTTTAGCATTTAATTCTTAGAAGGCAAGAGGGTGCACATTCTGATCTTCATGAGGACAGAAGTGTGCTTTCAAAAAAGAATAGGGTGCAGCACCCTTCAATAACCCCTTAGCTAAAACCCTTCATTCTTTTATATACTGATGGCCAAAAGTCGTGTCCGGTATGGGTTTCATTTGTGCCTTGCAAATCCTCATGCCAATTTTCAACACATTGCTGTACCGGCAGTACAGGCTCAAATTCCAAAATTCTTTTTTCATTGAATGCATATTAATGTCTTTTTTCCATCGATACCAAATTTATGAGTGTGCGATATAAAACAAAACAGATATTGTAGTTTTTGCAGACCGGACAAGACTTTTGGCCATTAGTATAGTTTCATGTTGGAAGAAAATACATTTAATATATATGTAAACTGTTGTAAGGTACTTTTGTTATCAAAAACTTAAATCAAACATTCAAATTTAACATGAAATTTGAAAACAGTAAACATTAAAACTTATAACATTTAAAGTAAAACTTATAACATTTAAAGCTGTATACTTCTTACAACCTACTCAATCAGTAACAGATATAAAATTGATTTTGTTAAAACACAACCAGTAACATGTATATCAACAACAATATAATTCTGAGCAAATAGAACCTAGTGTTTAAAGCTGTACTCTCACAGATTGATTGTTTTTTATTTGTTTGTTATGGAATGAGTCAAATTTTGCGTAAATGTCTGAAAACCAGTGATACAAGACTGCTGACAAAAGATCAGGTCACAGTTATTCATATTTACTTCAAAAATGGTTATTTTATGGCCAAAAGTGCTAATAATGCTTAAAGAAAAGAGTTTTTCAGCAGTTTTCCGAACAATTGAGACCGGTTCTATTGTGAATTATCTTATATGACTAAATTGAAGACATTGATACCAAAATCAACTAATTCTGAGACAAAAAATAAAAAAAAATTATTAAAAACTGTAAATCTGTGAGAGTGTGCAGCTTTATTATCAGTAAATTTGCATGACAGGTTGATAAGTTTTCCATATACTTAAAACATTATGTACACTATCTGATATGTGGATTTCTTGCAAGCAATACCTACTAGTATATAAAAGTGACATAATTATTAAAAAACCTGATTTTACTTAAATTAGAAAATAAAAATAAGTTCATCATTTAAACACAAAAATAGTGAGCTTATATTATTATAGTTAGCTTAGTCATCTGATTTAAATCATTAACAGACTATTGATGATTTACTGAAATTTATATATGGGAAAACTTGAGAAATATTACCATTTCATCGAGAAAAAATATATTAAACACTAAGCTCAGACACAACTTTGAGCAAACATTCTATAAACACACAAAGCAATGTAATTTCAGTGAATGAGTTTCCGTTTTTTTTGGCCAGGCATGTTCTTTTTAAAAGAATCACTGGATAAATATATTCAATTCCTATCCTTATGGTCCTGCAAATGGGATCTTTCGGTGATGTTCACTACCCAAGATCCAAGGCAATCGGGTTTGCTAAATGCATCCAAGCGAGCTTATAATGTCAATATCGTATGAGAAATATATACACAAATAATAAACCAGATATTTGGCCAAATGTACGACATGGAGGCTCCCTGAAATGTCTATATGGGAACTTATCCTCTGCACATTAAACTTCTTTTGGAATTTGATTTGGTCTTTTTTCTGTTTCTTTTTGATCCTCCATGCAGCACCTGAAATCATATTAATAAAATTCTCAATTGAATGGGGTCATATACTGGTCAAAGGCAACACCTTGAAAAGTCTTTGATTTCACAAATGATAAAGGGGTTGAAAGTCTGACAGCCAATGTGTGGAGTGCATTTCGTTGGAAAAGATGGATCTTTTAAGGGAAATTTTCTACTGCGTTACTTTTTAAAGGCAGATGGCAGTGAAATTGTCTTTTGGTTTTATTTGTCATTCCTTTTCCCGACCAACTTTAAATAACTGACTTAAAACCAAGGCCTGTTAAAATGTGCTCCAAACTATGGTATAAGATAAACAAATCAATTTTTTTTTTTGGTATTTGTTTTTAAGTTTTCTGTATTTCGACAGCTGAGCCCTGAGTCAGAAGTTTAATTGAGATACCATGTGCCCAGTCATTATGAAAGTTTTAAGTTTTTATGCATATGATAGTCATAAGTGCAGAGGTTGGGCAACCTTAAATTTCATATGGTATTTTACAGGACAACTCGTACCAACACAAACCTGCACCACTACAAAGTCGCGCCATATACGGAGAAGTCACCCCACATATGTATTATATAGGCGGTATGAAAGTGGTTTGTCATTAAACTTTTATTAATTTACCATTATAATTTCTAAATCAATAAAACACTTTTAAAAAAAGATATCCAATATACGATGTGAAGTTTAACAGAAATAACATGTACTATATAATCCATATGTGGGGCGACTTCTCTATATATGGCGCGACTTTGAAGTAGTGCGACTTTGTGTTTGTACGACTTCTCTTGTTTTCTGTTTAGATGGGCTGGGAGCTGGTAAGATCACCTGGTAACTTAAGAATCTTCACCCGGCTAATTTCCCCTCCTCAACGAAAATAAAAAAAATTGTCATGTTTTTATGTTTTCATCTATTTAAAAAAAAATGGTGATGTTAATTTTGGTTTCCCAGCATTCAGAATGGTCGACATTCAATTCTATACACCCCCACACACTGACCATTGGAATCCATACAGCCACATGGAAATGTCGTAAAATAAATAAACCTTACTATCTCTATAGTTTTTATGTCTCCCCCATTCATGGGGAGACATATTGTTTTTGCCCTGTCCCTCAGTCAGTCCATCAGTCAGTCACTACGTCACATTTCGTTTCCGCTCAATAACTATAGAACGCTTTGACCCGGGAACTTCATACTTGGTATGCTAGTTGGACATGACTAGTAGATGACCCCTATTGATTTTGGGGTCACTAGGTCAAAGGTCAAGGTCACCATGATCTTCAGGTGAAGAAACAGTTTCCGCTCAATAAGTAAAGATCCTTTGGGTCCAGGAACTTCATACTTGGTATGCTAGTTGTTCATGACTAGTTGATGACACCTTTTGATTTTGAGATCAAACGGTCAAAGGTCAAGGTTACCTTCAGGTAAAAAACGATAGGTTGGCAGTGACCTTAAGCTTAAAAATGGTTTCTGCTCAATCACTACAGAACCCTTGTACCCAGGAACTTCATACTTTTTACTTGGTATGCTAGTTGGTCGGGACTAGTAGATGACTCCTATAGATTTTGAGATCAGTAAGTCAAAGGTCGAGGTCACCGTGACCTTGAGGTGAAGAAACGGTTTCCGCTCATAACTAAAGAACGCTTGCACCCAGAACTATATACTTGGTATGCTAGTAGGTCATGACTAGTAAATGAACCCTATTGATTTTGAGATCACTAGGTCAAAGGTCAAGGTCGCCATGACCTGGAGGTGAAGAAACGGTTACCGCTCAGTAACTAAAGAACGCTTGCACCCAGGAACATCATACTTGGTATGCAAGTTGGTCATGACTAGTAGATGACCCCTATTGATTTTGAGATCAGTAGGTCAAAGGTCATGATGACCTTGAGCTGAAAAATGGTTTCCAATCAATAAATGAATAATGCTTGCGCCCAGGAACTTCACACAATGCAAACTTTGTTTACATTTTCCAAGATTAATCAACAACACTTTTTTCTTTTTGCTATTTAATACAGGTGAATAAACCAAACTTCACTGTTGTTTATTCTCCAGTCCAAAATTACAAATTTCATGTCCATCATTTATTTTTTCTCAGCTACGACCACACAATAGGGGAGACAAGCGCTTTTTCAAAAAAGCAATCTCGGGTTAGTTTTCAAGTAATAATTAAGACGAAAGATGGCAACTTTGTATAAAATTAAAATTTGCATACACAGAGATAAATATGTATTTGGACTCACTGTCCCAAAGTTCGAGTGACATTGGAACCTACTGTGTAGCTGATTAGATAGTAAGGGTAATATATAATACAGCATTTCCTTCTGAAATCCTTTTGCAAATTCTAAAACATTAAATCACAAAAAAACATGAAACAACAACACAAAACTCCACAAACAACACTCTACATATATAATATATACAACTAGGGGTGTTAAGTACCACCTTGGAACAGTCAGTACAATGTTAATTAACTGGAGGTTTAAACTAGTTTGTGTGCACAACCTCATTCTTATCTGAACCAAATAAAGTATTAAGTATTCGGATACGAAATGACTATTATAAAGGTTACAAAATGACCAAACATCGCAGGGTTTGTAATGGTTTGGACATGGAAATGACTACTTCCCCAAATCAGAACGGTGTAAGTACCCTTTTGGCGCCCCTATTAGATACACTATGTGTGACATCACATTGTGGAATCATTCAGAACTCCGTGACCATTTTCATCCAAAACAACCTTAAATGTATATGGACGGTTTACATACTCAAATTGGTATGTTTAAGACTGCTGCACGAAGATTGCGTAGTAATTTAATTTATCAGTTAAACTTGATGACATAACTCTTGGGAATCTTAATTTTGTTTGCAATAATTCACTTCACTAGTAATCAATTTAAACTTCTATCAATAAATTCAAGCTAAAACACTTCATTTAATTAATGCTATATTTAAAACATTTACAAACTACTTTTACTGATGTGCTAAAATAAATTACTACCTGCCCCCAATTTCTCGAAACTTCTTAAACTTAACAGGCTTAAGTCGCTTATTTCAATTAGCCAAAATACATACTTAAAATGGATTTTGATAAATGAAAATGGTTTATTCTGATAAACATACAGATTATTCCTACATTATTTCTAAAAATTCTTGAAGAAGTAAATATAACACATTTTAAAGAAGAACAAAAATAGTGAGATTAGCTTAATCCTGTTATAAGGGACTTAAGAAGTTTCGAGAAATTGGGGCCTGATCTACTTGCAGCGGAAATAAACATACCAATTTTTAAATATGGTTAAAATTTATATTACCTCTGAGGTTGTATTCGAAAGGGCCGAGGAGTTCTGAATGATTGTGGAATAAGCGACCATTCATCTAATGGGGATGGATTTACACATGTATGAATGCGATAAACAACACATCCGAAGATATTTAATGCCTTTGATTTCTTGTATATATCCATGGCCCCCCATCATCGAAGATTATAATTAATAGAATGGCGAAAAATGCGCAGACTTGTCTACATGTTGTCTTGAACATTTGTGAATATGGGTCACCTTAGGTAAAAAAACTAGGTCACTGAGTCGAATCTTTCCCCATGTCATAAAAATTCATTTTTGGTTTGTCATGAAACTTTTACAGTTTTTATTTTGCAGGATTTCTTAGTCACCTCTAAGTATAATAGATTTTTAGCAAAAAAATACAAAAAAAAATATTTCTGCAGGATATTTACAAAAAATCTCCTATTTTCATGACATTTGGTTAGTTTACAAACATAAACATACATACACACACGCACACGTGCATTCACACAGGCACAAACACTGATTGTATGTTCTGTGTTCTGGATCTTTATATAATTTGCTTCTTCGGTGTGTCATTATGGGTCAAAATAAAGGTTTATGGACATATCTTTTAGGGAAAGATGATGTATCAATTTATGAAATGTTCATTTTTCCTCACACACATGGAATAGTTTCTGTTGATCTTCATGAAATTTGATCAGGTTATTTGTATGTACTTTTTGTCTTCTTGGTTAAATAACTAAGTCACAAGCTCAAATCTAATTATCTTACCTTTGCACAATTGCATTGTCAAACAAAAAAATCCAGTTTTAATGTGGCATTGCCACATTGGCATTTTGTTCTTATTTTACACCATAAATTAATGAATAAAAAACATTAACTAGGCTTTATTTTGTTGTTGCTATTGTAATCTTAACTGTGGCAACATTGTTTTATTTTTATGATAAAATATTAAATTAATCATCTTGGATATTTCAAGTATTGGGAATTAGTCAGGAAAAAAACACCTGGCCCCAATTTCTCGAAACTGCTTAAGCTTAACAGGCTTATTTAAGTTGCTTATTTCAATTAGCCAAAATTCATTCTAGTGATTTTTAATAAATGAAAAATGGTTTATTGTGATAATCGTAACGATAATTCCTATCTTAAGTATTAAAACATTTTAAGGAGTTTATGAAATGCAAAATATAGAAAGACAAAAATAGTGGGTTTAGCTTAATCCTGTTATAAGAGACTTAAAAAGTTTCGAGAAATTAGGGCCAGGGTAATAAAAAGGGCAAGATATGCTCATTGTATACACTCCTCATTTCTACACTGACACTGTAATTTGTTTATTATGAGTGGATTAATACTGTCAAAGAGAAAAAAGTAGTAGTGATTTATCAAACAATATCATATATATATAGTGCACTTCAGTAGAAAAGTTCATGTTGCATTGGATCAGATATCTGACAATCAATTTTGTTTCAAATGTGAAAAATATTGCTTTTTAGCTCTACTGGCCAAAGACCAGAAGAGCTTATGCGATGGTAATGTGTACACCATATGTTTTGATTGTATCTCAATGAAACTTGTACACTATTTAGATATCCATCCGAGCTTGGTTCCTTACAATAACCAGCTAGATCCGCCCATGCATGCCTAGATTATGGCCCTTGAAAGTATAATAAAAATGTTGTTTTTAGCATCTACATGAAAAGCCAAGTCTAGGATTAAAGGGAGACAACTTGTTTTTTGGTTGTGCAGTTGGTTTTATGTTGTACACTCCCTTGCCCTTGTTGAAAGAGATCAAAATTACAGTTTAAAGGGTTTGGTTGATTTTAAGCTCTTTTATAATAATGGGCCAAAGACCAGAAGTGTCTGTTGTTCGCACATCCATCTAAACACAATTGCTTGTGAATGTTTGTTAAAATTATGCCCCTGGGGTCATAACATTTTTCTAAATCATGTAAATCCTTGGGAGTTTTTTTTTTTGGGGGGGGGGGGTATACCCCAAACCCCATCATCAACATCGCGATCTACTCAAAATCGAAGTAAATTTTCTGGTTTCCCAATTTCGTTCTATAAATAGCGTTGCCATAAGTGGTAAAACAATATTCGTTAAAAAGCATTGTCATTCCAATGGTCTCCGAATAACCTCAGCAGTTTCCGCGCCAACAAAAACATGGATGGCGGAAAAAGCCAGTTTTTGCCGAATATTTTCGGTCAGTATCCTTTACGACTCTTACAACATACCGCAAATTGGAGGCAAAAATAAACAATGAAATAAATCGAAATACTGCTTTCAAAATTGAACAATGAAGTTTGTATCCCCAGGGTATAATACTAAAGAGCTTGGACAGCCTGCGAAAAACAAATGGAGGTGGCAATGGCTGTCAAAAGTCGATTCGATGGGTGTGAAATGGTCTGATTGGTAACTTGATAAAAATACAAAACACTATTCAATATAAATCTTTAATTGTATTCTGTTTTTCATTTTTTAACTTTTATTGAATGAGTTACAGAGTTAAATGAATTCTTGATTAATGAGCAAGAATTGAAGTATTGAGGGATGTTTCTGTCAGGGGCCTTATGTACATATGTATGTTGACAAAAGCTGCCAGAAATATTATAAATATACAACATAAATTTGATTGATTAAAAGACAGGAAAGGCTTTGAAATGTGTTTTAAAATGCTTAATTCCTGGAGCTTCCTGGACCCCTGGCTAGGGCTTTGCCCTGGACCCACCAGGGGCACTGCGGCCCCCTGGCCCCCAGCTTAATTTTTCAGTATTTTGAAAATTTGCAACTTTTACCCATGGAAATGTTTGAAACCGCTAGATTGCTACATGTATTTAAATAAGGCATAATTTAGTGGTCTGCTACCATGGTTGTTCAAATCATGTCCCTGGGTTCAAACTGGCCCTGCCCCGGGGGTCACAAGTTTCCTAGAGACTTATCTAAGAAAAACTTTTAAAATCTTCTTGTTTAAAACCACAGGGCTCATACCTTTGATATTTGATGTGGAGCATCATATGATGACCGTCTAGCAGTTGAAAGTATACCCCTTTGACCTTTTGACCTACTTTTTTTATTTTTAAAGCTACAGCAATGAAATTTGGACCATGTGTACAGTTTTGCAAAGCAGCATCAATGTTTTCCTTGGATGACCTTGAATTGACCTTTTGATCTACTTTTTTATTTTTGAAGCTACAACAAATAAATTTGGACCTTGTGTACAGTTTTGCAAACGAGCATCAATGTTATCCTCAGATGACCTTGACTGTGACCTTTTGACCTACTTTCTCATTTTTGAAGCTACAGCAATGAAATTTGGACCATGTGTTCAGTTTTGCAAACGAGCATCAATGTTATCCTCAGATGACCTTGACTATGACTTTTTGACCTACTTTCTTATTTCCGAAGCTACTGCAATTAAATTTGGACCATGTGTACTGTGTTGTAAACATATTTTTTTGTACTTTGATGACCTTGTTTGTGACTTCTTGACCTACTTTTTATTTTCGAAGCAACAGCAATAAAAGTTGTACCATGTGTACAGTTTTGCAAACAAAAATAGTTTATGCAACTAATCTGCTTACAACACTCTGTCCTCAATGTTTTCAGCTAACCCAAACATAAACGTGAACTATATGTTTGTTGCCTATTACCCATACATACATACATACACAGGGGTTTTCCTAATGATTTGACTTTCACTTGCCCCGGGGACAAGTCAATTTGAACATCTACTTGCCCCCTGTGAAATTTGGTTGCCCGATCTTTGCAAATATTTATATGTATACCATTTTAGTCAATCTGTATTAAAGGCAATGATATTTATTAATAAACACAAAGAATAACTTATAACAGATCTTAACTGCTACATTTTATTTTCAAACAAGCATCATCCAGCCATAGCCTCACTGTCACTTCTGGTTCGATTTTTTGCATTTTTTATCTTTTCATTTTTACAATGACCTTGCGATTCTTCATGAGCCTTTAAAGAGTGTATTCGAAAGAAGTTTGAACCCGTAACAAAAGAACCAACATCATCATATTTCGTACAAACTTTACATTTCATGAGATGATTTTCGTATTCTAACCATTTAAATTCGTTTAACCAGAAATATTATATTTCTACTATCTTTTTCGTATTTTCTTTTTTTTATTATCGGTAGTTTTCGGCTTAGGTTTTGGTTTACTTTTAGAGAAAATTGAGAAAAAAGTGTTTAGTTTCGGCCAGTTCGTCTCCGTCCGCCATCTTGCCAAGGCTGACGAACGCTATACGTTACGGTTCATTTGATTGGCTTTTTAAATTCCAATGACCAATCAAAATTGGTTTAACTTATGCTTGTTAGGAAACATTTTAACCCAAAGAAAAATAAACTAAAACTACCGGAAAGCGTTCACTACGAAAGCTCACTTGCCTGGCGGGCTACCTGCTTTGAAAAATCACTTGCCCGCGGCGATTTTAACCCGGCGCGGGCAAGCGGGCGTCCGCTTAAGAAAACCCCTGCATACATGATACTCTGGATTGAAAATGACCACAAGAGCCTTGCCAGTCGAGCATAGGCCCTCAAAATGAGAGCATGAACGTTAAATTTGAGAAAAAAATCACTAATTTCTATGTATTTGAAAATGAAAATTCCAGGAGTAACATATTGAAATTGGGAATGGGTTGGATTTTAGAATATGGTATGTTTTCCGGGTAAGAATATCTAAATGATATCACGTCTGTAATTTTAAGGTAGCATGCACTGATGGTTGCAAATGGTGTGGAATTGAATATTTTCACTTTAAAATATGTTTATTTTCTTCAGACGTTAAGCCGCAAAATGCACGTGGCTAGCAAAGCTGACGTTGATGTGTGTGGAATAGCCTCTGGCAGAACTTGTGACCATAGCTCTGAAGTGCAGCAGTTATTGACAGACATGATGTTGAAGACTTCAACACTGCCAATCTGGTACTTTTACTTTTAGGAACCAATTGCATCTAAATCTATATTATATATTATTATATTTTTGCTGGAGTTTCTGCTTTTGAAATCAAAATACTTTAGAAAAGATACTGCATAGCATCATACCCTTATGATAGACATGATTTATAATCTATTTCCTACAAGGAAGTGCTCAACGTTATGTTGGAAGTGCTATGTTGATTGGATTATGTCTAGCGTCAATTGCTTTAAACAAAATCTCCTAAACCACCTGTCCAATTTTGATAAAACTTAATAGGGATGTTCCATGGGTGATGCCCTTTCAAATTTGTTCAAAGAAATGAAGTTCCTAGCAGAACTCTGGTTGCCATTTCAACTGAAAGGAAAAACTTTAAAAAATATTCTTGACTAAAACCATGAGGCCTTAGTTCTAAGAACTTAGATATTTGGTGTTTTACATTTTCTAGTTATCCTCTACCAAATTTGTTCAAATTATGCCCCTGGGGTTAAAACTGGCCCCACCCTGGGGGTGACAAGTTTCTTTCAAACTAGGGAAATATTTCAGAATCTTTATTGTCTGAAACCGCTAGGTACAGACGGTTGATATTTTGTTTGTAGCATCATGTAGAGGTCCTCCACCAAGTTTGTTCAAATTATGCCCCTTGAGACAAAACTGGCCACGCTCTGGGCCAACTTTCTGTTTTTCTTAAAAAAACATTTCCTTAAAAACTACTGAGTCAAAACTGAACAGAAAAATTTGCTGGGTGACCATCTACAAAAATACAACAAGGCGTCTCTAGCTTGCTGTATGCACACTTAGCTGCCATTTTAGTGTTCATTTCCGTAAAAAAAACCTATATATCATTGGTGATTTATGACAACTTCCTTAGATCACGTGAACTAGCTGAACTGGAAATAGCTATTTTTTCTTTTTATTTATTGAAAATACTACAGGTGCTTATACTTATCTCATTCTTTAAGTGTTTAAAATATCACTGGAAATCTTTCATCAATTTCTCCAATCTTTTTAAGTGTTGCATATAGCCTGAAATTGAACTATAGATTTTTTGAAGTCTGTTTTGGCAAAATTATTACTTAAATATAGAGGAAGCTTTTGGAGGGGTGAGCTATTTTAAATTGTTATAAATTCTTAATTTATACAAATATCTGCTTGAAATTTGGCCAGTTGACAGTGCTTAACCATGATAGAATATAGGTGTTTCAGTATGTAATTTGAAAATATAATATTACATAATATCAATTTTATTAATAAAATATAATTTTTTTGACATTTAAAAATAAACGCTTTCACTTTAATGTTTGGAAATACATCCGATGGCTGGTTACTTATGAAAGAAAGCCTTACTTTTAATTCCAACTAGAAATGGAGGGATGTTTAAAAAATCTACAACATAAATTGGATCAATGAAAAAGCATGGCCAAACGCCAACAGGCAAATGACCGCTGCATAGGTACTCTCATGCGTGGTCAAATGTGGTCGGGGTTTGTCAATGCCAGGTTTCCTGATGGCAAATGGCATAACTTAAGTGTTCACAGGTTGTGATACTTGGTTCATCTCCATGTGTTGGCTAATGCACCTGTCATGAGCCACTTTATGTCACGGTTGAACATTTAAATGTTGAAATCATCAATTGAAACTGGTATACCAGAGATGTGTTAGTGATTGTATGTTTAGGGTTAATGTTGTTAATTTATTTATTATCCTTTCTTATTATTTCTAACAGGCCCGGGAGGAAATGATGAACAGCCTGCCAGCCAGCCCGCCCAGCTGCCCTTGTACTTGGTGTACGCCAATATGCCAACATGCGGTAATTTGTTAGTACTTCAAGATCATATTATGGAAATTGTATCCAAACTGAAGCATAATATGAGTAAGTTTAGTCATATAAGCCCATTGATACTGTTTGTTCCATTCCTAAATGATTTTTTTTATGCCATTTGTCAATCGTTTCTGGCCACGGCTTTTATCCAATATCATTTTCTAATGGAACTGCTGACTTGTATTGGTCTTTGGTCTGTATTGTGCATCTATTTTCACATTTTGTTTGCTCTTTTAAGCAAACTACATTAATTGCAAATTCTATAAGCAATAAAACAAAGCTTACTACACATATGATGCAGAATGATGTTTTATTTAGTGTGCATATGATTTTGAGCTTATTGACAAGAAAAACATCTACTTCAACAATAACAGCAACACAATGAGATCCCTATTTTAAAGAAATATTGCTACCTTTCATTATTGAATTCATAAATTCATACTTTAAATCATTTATATATAATCATTTATTAATTCATTTATTCAGTTTTATACATTGAAAAACTGGACATTTCTGAAGGCAAAGAAATAAATAGTGTGCTGGTTACATTGATATTTTCCTTCATCAGTGTTCTCAATAAGATTTGGAAAACTAAATGAATTTTCAGTAGAATAAGTAGAAGCCGGTCGGTTAGTGTACTATTTGAGACGGTTCAACTGAAACTTATTGATAACCCTGTTCATGCATTCAAAATAGAACTAAATACACCTAAAATGCCTTAAAAACATTGATTTATTGTTTATTTCTATAGCCAGTCTGGTTGGTGAAGCCACAGAGGTATTTTCAAGGACATGATCCAGTGCTGGTCAAAACGTGGTCTTGTATGGAAATCCTTTCCATCTCTTGGCAAGGATTTCCGAGAAAGGAATTCCCTCTCCAAGTAAGAAAAAATTCATAGCATGTCTGGTTTCGAAGCTTTCAAAATGCATCTGTGTATTCAATTAGTTGAGCTGAACCTTGGAATTGTTAAAGTCCGATTGCAAAATGTCCAGAAGGTTATATATTTCATGAATTTTGCCCTAAAATTCTGTGAATTAATGAACTTTGCTGCATATTTATCACATTTGTGACTACATAAAAGGATTTTTATGCCTATAATGAGTGTTTACAGGCATTTTTTTTATACCAGGTTACTACAGGCATTTTTTATACCAGGTTACTACAGGTATTTTTTATACCAGGTTAGTAGCCTAACCCATCTATATGAAACATATATAGTAAAAATAACTGCATTGCGGAATTACCCAATTAACTTTGTCATCATTTTACGACATACCTCAAATGGTGGTAAACATGAAAATCAGTCATTAAGGGCTTTAAGAATGATTTAACTTAAAAAAACAATGAAGTTTCTACATGTAGGCTTCACTACTTAAGAGCTTGAACAGCCTGAGAAAAACAAATTGAGATGGCAATGGCGCTGTAAAAGAACAGTTCAGAAGTACAGTAGATACAAAGGGTTTAAAGTGGAGCCTATTTTACTGTATGCCATTAAGTTGATGCAACATCTATTGAACATAATCTTTTAGAAAATTTGACCAAAATGTGAGCTTAGTCTTTCAATTCACGTATCCCCTGATACTTCTATTTGCTGCTTTGTTTTAAGATTTTTTCTACCTAGCCAGAGCTCACAATTCAACAAAGTGGCTTTGTGTTTGAAATGTTCAAAGTAATGTCAGGAGGGCTTTGAAATTCTTCATAGAAAGGATAGTTCCAGAATCCACCCTGGCCCCCATAAAAAATTCCAGTTTTTTACAAATGATATACTTTCCACATGATTTTGACAACTTTTCTTTATTTGTCTTGGAATGGGCTAATCTTTGTGTAAATGTCTGGAAAACAGTGATATAAGACTGCTGACATAAGATCAGATCACATTTTTTCATATTTCCATGAATTCGGAAATTGATGTTTTATGGCTATAAGCGTTACTAATGCTTTAAGAAAAATGGGGCACAGAGTCGGATTTATTTTAATTGGACGTATTACCCAACAAATGCTTATAGGCAGTGTTTTTCTTCTCATCTCACTTAGGACTATTCCATTTAAACATATAACCCACGGGGGGAAGGCACTTTTGAACTAGACCTCCCCCCTACAGAAGCAAATTAACTGTTTGGGGGTCCTACCTTGATTTGTTTTTATAGATCCGGAATCACCCCCTTCAGAAGCGATTTAAAAGTATAAAAGGTTAAAAAATTAATTCACTGATCTTACATTAGGCTTTTATGGATGCTGTTAATGATGATTCAGATATTGAAACATTTCTGTTTTAATTCACAACATTTTCCCAAGATTTGAAGAGTTACTATCATTTTAATTGTACACCCTATAGTCACCGTGTTTTATGTTTCAAACTATCTTGTTGCTGAAGATACATTGAAATCATTGATTTACAGCTATAGGAAGAATCACATGGCACATCTCTAGTCCATTTGTCAAAGAGAACTTTTAACTTTTTTGAACATACCCTTTAACTTTTTCTCAGAAATTGGCAAAAGCTCTTTCTTCGAGGGACTTTGAAAGTCCCTTGACTTCAAGGTGGCAAAGAGATCTCATCAAACCCAATGACGCATTAGAAATTGATGTGAAATACAATTTAATGATTTAATGATGCAACTGTACTTATATCATACATTTTGATAAGAATAAGATTATAATTTATGCCATGAACTCTTTGTTTGTTTGCTGTGCAAAATTAAATGGCATATTTATCATGTTTGAAGCAAGTTGATGTGTCTATCTTAATAATTAAAAAACAAACACAACATGGTGGTACAGACTTGTAATTGATTGAAAGATCTTTTAAAATTATTGTTTATAGTATAAAACAATATGTTGCGCATTATAAATATTATTATTGAATAATTGTACCTGTAATAATAATAAGCACTTAGTAATACGTAATTATGATTTTATACATATTATATGACTATCAATAATCATGGCTCAGAAAAACAAACAGCCTGACAAACACAACCAATGAATGGGAATCCAACCAATAATCACTGTCCAATTTACAGTAGCTGTGCAACAAAAGAGGTCCATTTATTAATCGCAGTCCAATCAACACTTATGGTCAAACCAACACTTACAATCAATTAATAGTTGTTTAAACAACACTCATGGTCCAATCTATAAATATAGCCATCTAGAAACAAAAGTTGTCCAACCAACAATTGCAGTTCAAACATTACGGGTGTCTTTGGGCGCTTGTTTCCAGGATAGAATCCAGGATAGTTCGTGTCGTTAGGGCAATTGTATCTAGGATCGAACACAGAAGAACAAGAAGAACAAAGCGCCCAAAGACGCCCCACTAGTCTATTACACTTGCTGTCCATCCAGCAGTAGCAGTCAAATAAACAAACTGTCCAACCAACAGTAGTTTGTCGACCAGCACTGGTTGTCCATCACTATCCGCTTGCTGTCCAGGGTGTACTAGCAGCCAAACCAATTCTAATGGTGATCTTGATGGAAGTAAGGTTCTCAATACATAACATCAGCATATTTGAATCATATCTGTAAATAAAAGGAAGGGAGCATCAAAGCAAAAGTGTTTTGTCTATATGATTTAAAACAAAAACAATAATCAAATAAGAGTAGGAACAGCATATATTTTTCTGAACAGTTTACCCCACCCACCACAACCTCCTGTCTAGGTAGTGTGTCAAGCGATTTATATGTTATGTTATGCATATTATATCTCTACGATGTATTATAAACGCATTGAAATGCCATATATAATAAGAAAATATAATTCATAACAAACCTGGGGTGGTAATTAATCGTTTCAACCTGGAAAGAAACCGGATGTTCCTATGCCGCAAAGGATTATGGTAAATTGCAAAGTTGCTATCAAGGAAAAAAAACAAAAGTATTCCACAAAGTATAAACAATTCAAGGGAGGTAACACATGTATTCTCAACTATCCAACCCTATTTTGGTTGAACACTCTCTCTGCCACTTATATTTTCCAAATTTGAAATGGCCCAAATGTCATTTGAACCTTCAATTTTGGCCGACAGCTGGTTCTTTTTGAGAACACTGCCATCAAACTTGATTCAGATAGATAACTCTATTTTGCTTGAGTCTAATCAAAAACATCTGGTGTCATGGTCGAAGGTGGCATGCGGGGTTAGCCTGTAATAACCCGTGTAAGGTTATTAAAAAAAAACAACACTAAAATTCCAGTTGTTGGTAATTTTCCCGTAAGAGTTGTATTATAATATTTAAAAAATATGCCTGGAAAGGCATGCCTTTGAAATGATTTTTAAATGACTCATCTCTTTTACAGCAAAGCAAGCGTTTCACCAACAAGGAAAAGGATCATAAGAACTACAGGAAACAGATACGCACATTTGAGGTATTTATTAAAACTGAAAGGAAAGAATATGATAGTTTGTTTCTGTAAGAATACTTTAACTCTTCCATTCAGTTAAGTTTTTGTTTTGACTTCAGAACATTTGGGTACAAATTTGTCAGAAAAAAACACACTGGAAACCCAGGAAAAGAAATATTTTTTTTGCCCTGTTCAAGTATTCTTATTTGTTTTTCTGAAGCCACGAATGCATCAACTGGAAAAGCAGATGAATGAACGTGAGGAAACAATCCGTGTTCTCAAAGACAGAACAAACCGAGTTGAAGACAAAATCTTTGAGCACTTCTGTGTCCAGATCGGTGTGGAAATTTTCAGGTACTTGTAGATGGTTAAAATCCATGCATAAGATTATATCTCAGCACCTAATTCATGTATTACATTAATATGTTATACAATGGTACTCAACCATCCAACCTACTTAAATAATCAAGTTAGGTACCGGTAACTATTTTTATTAGAACTTCAAGTTTAGGTTTTGCATATACAACTACATTTAAGTCAATATCTTAGCAAGTATGTGGTGTATTGCATTGAGACTTTATGCTATTGTACCCAGCAACCCAACCTACTTAATTAATCACAAAAGATTACTTTATTTTACATATATTGTTGCATGCAAAACATAATTACGTTGCCCATTCTACTTTGGCTCCCATAAGGGTAGGAGACATTTTGATTCTGTGCTTGTGAAATCTTAAAAACTGCTAGAGCAATGTTGATGAAAATTCACAGGAATGATAAGTTTCAAGTCACACTATTTTTCGGCAACCACTGGCCAGACATCACTGTCAGTTGTGAAGTTTCTCAAATGTACGGTCGGCATATTGGTTGGGGAGATACATTTTCCGTAGAAAACAAGATCTCTAATTTATACTAGTTATGTTTTTATATACATAATATTAGCAAATCGATAGCAAATGGGGTCCAATTTTCAAACACTCCTAATAGCTCTCCTTGATCTGGTAAGCTTTTAGGAGTGTTTGAAAATCAGACTTCATTTGCTATCAATAATCAGATTGAATCAGACCAAGTATTTCGATTTACTATGGAATCAGTTTGTGTGATGCTAAAGTCATGCTTATTGCAACAGTTAGTATATATCCATTACCTCCCCAGGGAGGTCAAAAGACAATTAGTATTGACACATTAAATAGGCTGCTTTTCACTCAACAACAATGATAATCTTTCATTCCTTAGCTCAAAAGCAGAGGAATAGTGGATGTCCCTGTTTCTATGGCATTTCTTGTTATTTTTGACTCTTTGTCAATCATTTCATGCAATCCATATTGTATGCAAGGAAAGCATTTACTCTAATCCATATGCTTGATTCACTTCAGGCACCAAAGTCAATAACGCCATGAAGGGTATCAGCATAGCCAGGACCTCAGCATCAACCAAGCAAATGGATCATCACATATCCATCAGAAAGGCAGATATTACAAGCTTCATCAATCCATAGCAGTTAGCACAGATACCATTTTATAAGGCCTTGTGAGAAAAGTCTATTCAAAGATATGCTACATGTACTTCTGCTGTACAAGAATTTATAGCTGTGTGTACAGCTGTTCGTGAATATACCTCTCAAAGCTTAATCCAAAGTGTTTCAATCAGACGCCAAGTGATTCATACCAGGATGTTGATGAGGATTTAAATAAAACATGTACCTATAGGAAAAAGCAAGACAACAAATAGCATATAAGAACTGTCCACTATTGCCAGGCCAACCACTGCCTTAGGACTTCTGGGTCTGCCGTCATCAGCCAGACTGAAGGGAGACATACTGTGGGGATTATCAAAACAAGAAGTCAGTGAAAATGTCAGTGAAAATGTATGCACGTTGCAGAAAAAAGGAATGTCTCAACCATCAACAATTGTATTCCAATTGACAGATAAACTCACAGCAACCTGGATAAAAAAGACCTCGGATACAAAATCTCACAGAGGCTTATGGACAGCATCATTCACGTATCACCTCTCAAATGAAGTATGTATATATGCAAAATACAAAATTATGTTTAGATTGTTTTTAAAGTTAAGTTACAGTAACAGGATATTGTTTAAGAATAATCTTTTGTTTAACTTTTGTATATCATCAGTTTACTATACGAAGGTGTAGTACCTAGCACTGCATCCTAATGATTGATTGGATCTGGTAGATTTGGCGTAGGCAGATCTTCTTCAACTAAAATTGGTGCTGGTGCTATTGGGATGATGGTTCTAGACAATGATAGCACACATTGAATGTTCATACTAACTTGATGACGCATTAGTTGTATTATCTGTTCTCTTGTTTGTTGATTATCAAATTGTCCTCCAACAATGTGTACGCGTATGTGCAAATTCACAAGAGAAGGATCCATTGTTTATATAAATATCAACACAAACATAAGACCATGCAGGGGTGTTCCAGCCTGAAGCTTAAATTGCCAGAAATCGTCAAAAATGTGACAAAAAAATACATGTAGATGATCATGTACTGTATGGCCGAGTTCTTTTTTGTCCGAAATGTTTTAGTCCGAATTAGCGCAATTTGTTGAAAATCTTCCCATGGTTAAAGTTCTGACAAATGTGTTTACAGGTCTTTATTAAATTATTCATTTGTGTTTAAATCTATATTAAACTGTGCACATTTGTCTACGCTCGAGATGCTATTTATCCGATGTAAAGTTGGAAAAGTTGTTGTTGTTTTTCTCTATATATATATATATCAAGGGAGCGAACTCTGTCTATGTCAACAATGAAGCAATGGCGTCTCGCTACGTTTCGCTTTCCGACAAACTATCATAAATGTGACATTTCACTGCGAAAAAAATAGTAGCCAAAGGAATCTGTACCTGGCTGCTACGTCGGAAGGCTCAATATAGCTTTAGAGGATGACGATATCTAACATTTACGGGGTAAAAACTATCAAAGTCAGAGAAAATCGGATACGGGATAGCCGCCATGTTGTCAACATTGACATCGATACAAAGGCAAACAAGGGTAAGTTTAACTTTTAATAACACCGGTCATTCTTACAGTATTGTTGAAACAAAGATTAAATCATCGCACAATATGACTAAATCATAAATTGCCCGAATGGGGAACCCGGAAGTGACATATCAGATATATATTAAATACATTGTTGTTTTGCAAACATTACTTAAACTTTGATATTTCTTTGGTGCTTATGAATGATATTGTAGGTGAACATCTCTTTATTGCCAGTGTTTGACACTAAGACTCTTAGAGAAGGAGTCCACCGGACTCCTTAATTCCAAAATCAAGGAGTCCGGCATAAAAATAAGGAGTCCAGGATAATTAGAACATTTATTCAAATTTATTGACTCAATGCTCCAGCTAGCCCTAAATAACAGGTTGGGACACCCGCTGCCCTTTTCAAGTACCCGGTTGCCATTTTACTACACCCTGCTGTGCCCTTTTGTTTGCCAGTCAATGTCCAGAAATGAATTATAAATGTACATAATTTTGACACTAACTTAAAGTTAACAGCTGAGGTAACAAATTCTAAGTACCGTATTGAAAGAAGTAACATCACATTACATAAAAAGTTGAGTACTGGCCCTTGCAAGTGTCCCATAAAGGCTAATTTAATTCACATCAAAATTGTCATTTGGCTGGAGCACTGATGACTATTTATTCAATGATTTCACAGAGCCTTTGGTATTTCATTTCTGAAAGGCAAACTAGAGATTTGTATTCTGAGAGCACATTTAAGTTATATTTTAATTGTTTTATTCAAATAACATGAACATGACTGAAACTATTTATCTTATAGATTCTAATATGACGTGAAAAAATTGCCATGAACTGACGATCTAGCATATAGAACCTTGGCCTCTTGTGAAGCGGCTGTGGAGCCATCAGATATAATGGAATTGAACGGGGGCATTATCAAATACTGAATTTTGTTTAATTGGAACATTCATCTGCAATCAGTGCAATGAGACACTGACATGCCTTATATGTTGTGTCAATGCTAACAGACTTTGCAATATAAGCTTGGTACATGGTGACATAGTCTGTGTAGGACTGTCCTTATTTCTGAATAATATTCAGGATCCATAAACAGAATGCACTACCTGTCAAAGATAGCTTTGTTCAGCTGAATTAACAAGCAGTCAGCTGGTGATTAACTTAATTATTTTTCCCTTTTTTGCATTTTCTTAGCTTATAATATTATCATGGCCCTTAAAAGAGTTTTGATGGCTTTCAATCGCACGTTAGAGCGCACAGTGACAAAGCTCCCTACAGTCAGGTACTCATACAGATGTCAGTTCAAACATCAGCCAAGACAATTGTTTTAACCATGCTTGCTGAATGGCAAATATATTTTGAATTATATAGCATTAGCAGAAGTTATTTTTCACTGTTAAAGCTGCACTTTCACAGATTGATTGCTTTGACAACTTACACAAGATTCGATTGCATTTATCATATTTTTGCTCGTTTGAAGAAGTTTGCTTTGTGATTTATATATTAGGTCTTAATTTAAAGAATGCCAAAATAAGCCGATTCTGAGACATAAAAGTGTAAAAACAGAAATCTGTGAGAGTGTAACTTTAAGAATACTGATAATCGAGTGTGCATGTGATCCGGAAGCTGAACATGGGATGAACTATCATTAAATATTGTAGATTTACGTAAATGGCACCAAATATAAGAATAACATTGAAGTCGTGTACATGTTTGACTTGTTTTTTATTCATAATAAGTCTAAGTCTTTACAGCACATGCTTGGCAGAATCAAGTTCTAATGAACTTAATAATTGATTCAAATGTACAGTGAAATAAATTGATTTATACAGAAAATAATACCTAAGCGATTCAGACCGTTCTGTTCTGTTTGTGTTTTTTTTGATGGCTCAGATATTAGGTCTAGCTGGTGTGAGCTTGTCAAATACAGTAGCCGCTTGAGGGTCAGGGTTTTCTTGATTGGGTTTCCCGTCGACAAAGTGCTAATATGAAAATAAGGAATCTATGAAATGTGTCGAAATGACAGCTACAATAACCATTGTTTACATAGTAACCATACAAGTAGATGAGATTCGGAAGCATGCAATGGTTCGGACAAAAATTTAGTTGAACGATATTTCCTGATTTACTTTGAAAGCAAAGCAGTTTATAAGCATACATAACGGTATCAACAAAAATACCTCTATCTTGAATGAAATCGACCGTGTCCATGTTGAACTTGATACTAAATGGCCATTAATGCCGATTTGACAACACAAGCCAAAGCATAAATGTACGATGTTTATAGTTTAAAAATAGTAACACTAATTTAGGTCATGCACGGACAATTTCAGTATTCAATAATGTTTTAGCGGATTGATTCCCCCCACCCCCTTATAAGCAAATAAGTAGTTTTGATCAGAAAAATACTTTTGTACAGACAGTATAGATGTTTCGCCTTTCATCGATCTTTCAAATTACCAAGTTCAGCTGTTGGTGAGGTCTTCCACAGAGTCTGATCCAGCGCTTGCATTTTTCTAAATTACTCGCTGGTTTCGAATGCAGAACAAATTGCACACCCTCTTTTGTCGGCCTGGCTACCTTGTATCCGAATAACAAGTGCCATAACAACACCTTTTTACCATAATACTTAAAAAGGCGAGGAAATGCCAGCGCATGTATATGACGGACTCTGGTCAGTTTGACGGACAAAATGGCGGATAGCAACACGGCTTATCAGCGCTACATTCTGATTGGCTGATAGGACCTGTCAATCAAATCCTGTCGTAAGGTCAATTTCATTCTCTCAATCGTAACAACTCGGCCATCTCCGGCAAGCATCGAGCCATATCTCGATACTAGCCGAGGAGTTCCGATTGTTCATTCTCTGCATCATAGACTGGTATTGTCTTTTTTATTGATGACAAAATGTTATAAATAAAGTGTTTAAAAAAACTAGAAGAAAAACAAACGCTTTTTCAATTAATTGATGGAGCAGTACCATGCACATAATATATTGTGTGAGGATTTCCTCAGGGAAATAGGGAAGATTTATGGCTAAGTGACTAAATAGCTAAATGGACAGTCGAGCATTTTTTTACTTATTTCAATGTAAATATTTAATGAATTATTGTATTATCATGTGTTTTAAGTATGTATATTTTGTATGTATTACATATTTTTTGTTTGTTATATTTTTAGTCTTAATATATTCTTGATTTTTTAAAAAAAAATCAAAATAAATTGTTTACTGTTGTAGTTATTTTCTTAAAATGGTGAGAAATTAATGGGGTTGAAAAGTCTTCGTTTATTAGGGATTGAAAAGTCTTTGTTTAAGGTGTGGTTGAAAAGTCTTAGCACTTTTAGGGGTTGAAATGACAAAGGGGTTGAAAAGTCTTTGATTTCACAAATGACAAAGGGGTTGAAAAGTCTGACAGCCCCCTTATTCTCTTTTCTACCAAATCAAAATGGCGGTGTAAGTAGTAAACAATCATGAGAGCCAATGTAAAAAACGTTTTTTTATTCCGTTGTATAAAACGTTGGTATATTGGTGTTATTCACTCCATTTTCGACAAATACACACTATCGATATTTTATTTCTTTATTTACCAAGAAGACAAGCTTAGTTGAAAAATTATACTTCAGAAGTCTGTACAGTCTTTTTTGGGACAAAATTTTCATGTCACCTCGACACATTTTTTAGATAAAATGTGTTATTTAAAACAATCAGTGCATGGCACATAGCATTTTTTAGATTTAATATACTTTTTATGCCCCCCTTCGAAGAAGAGGGGTATATTGCTTTGGGTATATTGCTTTGCACAGGCATGTCGGTATGTCGGTCGGTCGGTCCGTCGGTAGACCAAAGCTTGTCCGAGTGATAACTCAACAATTCCTGGACGTATGGTCATCAAACTTCACATGAAGGTTGGGCCTGACCAGTAGATGACCCCTATTGTTTTTGGGGATCATCGGGTCAAAGGTCAAGGTCACAGTGACCTTTAATGGTAAAATAATTTTAAAGCTTGTCCGAGTGATAACTCAACAATGCCTGCACCAATGGCCCTCAAACTTGACATGGAGGTTGGGCCTGACCAGTAGATGACCCCTTTTATTTTGGGGGGTCATCAGGCCAAAGGTCAAGGTCACAGTGACCTTGAATGATAAAAGGTCGTCCGAGTGATAACTTGACAATGCCTGCACCCATGGCCCTCAAACTTGACTTGGAGGTTGGGCCTGACCAGTAGCTGACCCCTATTGTTTTTGGGGCTCATCGGGTCAACGGTCAAGTTCACAGTGACCTTGAATGGTAAAAGGTTGTCCGAGTGATAACTCAACAATGCCGGCACCCATGGCCCTCATAATTGAATTGGAGGTTGGGCCTGACCAGGAGATGACCCCTATTGTTTTTGGGGGTCATCTGGCCAAAGGTCAAGGTCACTGTGACCTTGAATGGTAAAAGGTTGTCCGAGTGATAATTCGACAATGCCTGCACCCATGGCCCTCAAACTTGACTTGGAGGTTGGGCATGGCCAGAATATGTCCCTATTGATTTTAGGGGTCATTGGGATAAAGGTCAAGGTCACAGTCACCTTGAATGGTTAAAGGTCTTCCTTGTGATAACTTGACAATGCCTGCACCCATGGCCCTCAAACTTGACTTGGAATTGGGCCTGACCAGTACATGACCCCTTTTGTTTTTGGGGGTCATCTGGCCAAAGGTCAAGGTCACAGTCACCTTGAATGGTAAAAGGTTTTCCGAGTGATAACTTGACAATGCCTGCACCCATGGCCCTCAAACTTGACTTGGAGAATTGGCCTGACCAGGAGATGACCCCTATGGTTTTTGGGGGTCATCTGGCCAAAGGTCAAGTTCACAGTGACCTGGAATGGTAAAAGGTTGTCCGAGTGATAACTCGACAATGCCTGCACCCATGGCCCTCAAACTTGACTTGGAGGTTGGGCCTGGCCAGAATATGTCCCTATTGATTTAAGGGGTTATTGGGCTAAAGGTCAAGGTCACAGTGACCTTGAATGGTAAAAGGTTATCCGAGTGATAACTCGACAATGTCTGCACCCATGGCCCTCAAGCTTGACTTGGAGGTTGGGCCTGGCCAGAAGATGGTCCCTATTGATTTTAGGGGTCATTGGGCCAAAGGTCAAGGTCACAGTGACCTTGAGTGATAAAAGGTTGTCCGAGTGATAACTCAACAATGCCTGCACCCATGGCCCTCAAACTTGACATTGAGGTTGGGCCTGACCAGTAGATGACCCCTATTGATTTTAGGGGTCAAAGGTCAAGGTCACAGTGACCTTGAAAGCGACCTCGACAATTCCTGGACCTATGGTCATCAAACTTAACATGAAGGTTGGGCCTGCCCAGTAGATGACCCCTATCGACTTTGGGGGTCATCAGGCCAAGGTCAATGTCACAGTAACCTTTAACGCAAAAAAGTTAACAAATCTTCTCCCACTGATATCTCAACAATGCCTGAACCTATGATCATTAAACTTGACATGGATGTTAAGCCTGACCAGTAGATCACCCTTATTGATTTTAGGATTCACAGAGCCAAAGGTCAAGGTCACAGTGATCTTGAATGGTAAAAGGTTGTCAGAGTGATAACTCAACAATGCCTGAACCCATGGCCTTCAAACTTGACTTGGAGTTGTATCTGACTTGTAGATGACCCCTTATGATTTAAGGGGTCATTGGGTCAAAGGTCAAGGTCACAGTGACCTTGAACGAAAAAACTTGTCTGTGTGATAACTTGACAATGCCTGCACCCATGGCCCTCGAACTTGACATTTAGGTTTCTGGTGACCAGCTGATGACTCTGGATTTTGAGTTCATAGAGTCAAAGGTCATGGTCATAACACACTCTATCCTCACACTTGAATGGTCATAATCTGAAAACTGCCTTAATGGCAACAAATCAGCTGTCATTTCGGTCCATGCATATTTCATTCAATTGTCCATATACTCCTGACAACATGGCGCTCAGGGGGGGGGGGGGGGGGGGGGGGGGCATAATGTTTGACAAACATCTCTTGTTTCTTTTATTATATATGACTATTCTTGACATTTTTAATATTTTTAACATATGTGCCCTCCCTCACTTTTTTCAAATAGTTTGAGGTTTCAAAAATTATGTGCAAATTGTTTTGGATACATTTCTGATGTTTTTGCACATTTTCATTGACTTTCAAATGTTATGTATAGTTATTTACAAAGCTATTTTGCACAAAACAGGCATTAAACACATGATCTACTTTTCCAATAAAACGAAACTATTGACACAGACAACTATTATACAAAGCGGAACAAGTCGACCCAATCTTAATAACTCGGCCACCTCAGACAAGCTTTGTGATGGTCCGTGATAGACCTCGTAAATACAATCTTTACAACTCGGCCATAACGGAAGTGCTCCGATTATTGTAAAACTGTGAACTGCATGCAGCCCTGTTTTGTTATGTTTTGACAGAATGTAATGAAGAAACCCCCCATAAAACTCATAATTATTCTTTGGATATTTATTTTTTGTGTACGGAACTAATATAAAATAACATTAGGCCACACCATATTAATGACTTGTTCATCGGATATCCCGCACCAATTTCTTCAGAAAAGCAAAAAATTTTTTTTTATTTTTTTATCACTTGCGCCCGCACCATCTAAAAAAAAAAAGTGTTTTTTTTTACGAGCGCTAATTTGTTTAGTAGAATGTAGCCTTTTCCCTTATAACCACGTTTTTCAATCGTAACAATTATCAAAGCACCGACTCAATCATGCTGCCGCTCTTATTAGAGTCAATGAAAGATATAGACCTGGATACAAGCGTCTAGATGAACGAGACTAAATTGGCAAAATGAAAACATTTCACTTTCTGATTCTTGAAAATTAAGTCAACAAATGACAATTCTACCACCATTTAAGTTTGATTAAATTCTGGACAAATGTGTTTGTTTTAATTTGGCTCATGCTAAAAGTATACGTATACAGTATATACTAGGCAAGAAGTGCTGAATTTTATCGTGAATAACAGTGATTATCCAAAGTTTGAATTTGGTTCAGACATGTTTGACGGGAATTCCGATGATCGATACAGTGAAAAGACAGTTTCCAATCGTTCATCTATACCTACTACACCTGTCCAGGTAAAATCTTCAGGTGTGTATTTTAACTTCTTTGTTGTTTTGCTGTTAATATAGCAAATATGATGTATTTTTAGCTTGACTATTCGAAGTATAGGTGGGCTATACTACTCGCCCTAGTGTCGGCGTCGGCATCTGGTTAAAGTTTTAGGGCAAGTTGGGATTTTCACTTATAAGTCCAATACCCTACATTCAATTGACTTAGTAGTTCACACAGTTGTTCAGGGCCATCACATGATGAGGTTAGATAACTCCATATTATTCTTTACACAGATTATGGCCCCTGATTGACTATGGAACTTAGGCCTAAAAAAAAAAATTGTTTGGTTAGGGTTACATCCTTAAAAAAAATAGGTAGGGTAGGTAGGCTTTTTATTTTTTTTTATTTTTTTTTTTTATTAGGTTTTATATAAGAATATAATTTTCATCATTAAAGAATGGTGTTAAAGCTATCTTCTGTACAAGCATTTAAGGTTTAAACTTAATATTAAAAAGCAATTAAAAAAAATTTTTTTTTTTTTTTTAGTTTTTCATTTTTTTTTCAAACTGACTATAAAAACGGTAGGGTCGGCGCCTATTCCGTAGGTAGGGTCGGGTAACCCGAACCAAATGTATTTTTTTTTTAGGCCTTAGGTTAAAGTTTTAGGGCAAGTTGGAATATTTATTAATAACTTCTATATCCTTTGTTCAATTGACTTAATACTTTACACAGTTGTTCAGTACCATCACACAATGAGGTTACATAACTCCATATTATCCTAAATACAAGTTATGACCCCTGATTGACTAAAATAGGTTAAAGTTTTAGGGCAGGTTAACGTTTTAGGGCAAGTTGGGATTTTCACTTAAAACTCCAATACCATTCATTCAATTGACTTAATACTTCACACAGATGTTCAGAGCCATCACATAATGAGGTTAGATAACTCCATATTATCCTTTATATAAATTATTGGCCCTGATTGACTATGGAACATAGGTTAAAGTTTTAGGGCAGGTTGGGATATTGTTTAATAACTTCTATACCCTTCATTCAATTGACTTAATACTTCACACAATTGCTCAGGACCATCACCCAATGAGGTTACATAACTCCATATCCTTAATACAAGATATGGCCGCTGATTGACTTAGGTTTTAAGCAAGTATAAGTTACGGGCAAGTTGGGATTTTAATAAAAAAACTTCTATACTGTTCATTTAATGCACTTGATAAAATTCAAAAATTTATTACGACCATCTTACAAGAAGAAACATAACTCCATTTTAAGCCTAAACATAAATTATGGCCCTTGATTTTTTTTTAATTTCCTTTGAAAGGCATATTTGTATAGAGGATATTTGTTTATTTCAGTGTAAGATCGTATTTTATTTCACGAGTGTCATAGAAAAACATATTTTCACGAGTGGCGAAGCCACGAGTGAAAATGTAGTTTTTTTATGATCACGAGTGAAATTAAATACGATCTTACACTGAAATAAACAAATTTTCTGTTTCTTTTATGCTTATTTTCGGAGTTTTATTTGTTTTTTTTATTTATTTCTGAATTACCCCCTTCTTTGAAAAGGGTGGGCTTTACGCCGCTACCCGTGGGGCGCCCCTCATGCATAATTATAGCTGTCAACTTTTTTACTTTCGGTTTGCTGAGAAATAGTTCTCTGCTATTCATTCTTATAGCTTAATATTCGCTCGTTTTTTATTGCAAAGCTTTATGAACAGTAAAAAATGAAGTATTATTAGTGCACAAATGTTCCAAAAAATAATGAAAACACTTTTTATTTTAACCAAATTACTACGCCGCTATTTATAGAATGAAAATTTGGAAGGTCAAATGTGTTAGCAAAACAAATGTGGATACTCATTGGATTTTAACCATTCTTCTTAGTTTAAGACTGCATATACGCGTGTTTTTATAGTAAGTTAATATACAGTCATCTTACTGTCAGAGACCAGTCTGTTTCGCTTTAAAATGTTTGTTTTCCAGAAGAGTAAATGCCACGCTAGTTTGTTGACACATTTTGAGATGTGGGTGGGGTAAAAAAATATTGGATCTATCTGTAAATTGTTGTGTGAATTCTCCAGGAAGCTCATTTTACGTACTACAACGATTAACAGTTCAAAATACATTTGATCGATGCTTTTAAAATTTTATTTATGTTCGAACAGTTGTTTTTGTCTGTAATTTGTTTGGAATGAAAGCAAATGTTCGAACATTCAGCTTCAAAGATCAGTAAAATGTTTGATAAACGGGATAACCGGTAATAAACGGTAAGTTGTTAATTTCCAATTATATATTTATTTAAATTTATAAAATATTTCTTTATGTAACAACAAAGGATTTTAAAAGTAGTTCTGAAAATTGATATTTTCACTCCTTATTTTGCAGTGAAAATATCAATTTTCACTGTTGTTATTTCACTGTTAAAACCCCATATTTCGTTGTAAAGCATGAAAGAAATATTCTTAACCACATTTTCATAATGGGAAATCAAGTTATTTGAATGACTTGCGTCATTGTTTGGGCGGGCTGGTGGGAGGGCAGCATCAAAGTCATTTAATATTTATCGAATAATTTTAGTTAGGTTTGACATAAAGAGACCAAACTTGGTATAATTACATCGTTATTGTATTCTAAGTCAAAGTGGCGTAGTCGAGCACGCTGTCTTACGACGGCTCTTGTATTATTTGTTTCCTTCAAAAATAATTACACATTTAATGATTTATGCATGTTTGTTTTTATTTTGCTACAGATCAGAGTATAGTGTTTATTTAATTCATTTGCAATGCATGTACAGTAATAAAAAAATAAAGTTTGGCCAAGAAACGAGCACCACCTTTCTTGTGCTATCATCAAACTGTTTCAGTAAGGCCAAAAAAAAAATATGTCTGTTTCCTGTAACATGCTGAAAAATAGATGGGTAGGTAGGTAGGGATTTTTTTTTTAATTCTTGTATTCAAATGTCAGAATGATCCAATATTTATGTTTATTATGTTGATTCAACATTTCTGCCTTTAATAAGCTAAAACTGCTATCTTGACAGCCATTGCACATGTATTTCAGCTGTAGAATGCATCCTTTAGAAGGGCAATACCTGGGTTCAACTCCCAGCGGTGGCAACATTATGTGCAATTTTGAGCATTTTCAGTATGTTCACCAGGGAAGCAGTTCATCTTTACACTTCGCAAATATAACCCAGTGAAAAAGTGAATCAAATAACAATTTATTTTTGGCAAATGTTTTAAACAAAACATTCGAAATGCATACATTTTGTAGTAATATAACATGATATTATTGCACAAACTATTCTAAAATATACTGTGTAATAATATCATGTTGTATTACAATTAAATGTACATGGCAACTATTATCAAATAAACAGTTGGCTAGACATGGTAAGAATCATAACTAGACTATAAAATCTGACTAGCATCAAACCGCTGTTACAACATGAACGTGGCAAGAATCTCCACAAAACATATATAAATCAATACTTCGAATGATAAATGACTAGAATCAATGACTAAACCATTTAAAAACAGCGAAGTACACGTACAGTACCTTCGTTAAATAGTTTCCGAAACATAAAAAAAATAACAATTTCCAGTGTTTTATAAAGATCTGCTGTATTAGATCCACTGTTCATTTCTGTGAAAATCTCAAGCAAAATAATCAATATAACTTTTAATAGAATAACTTGTCTTATTTCCTTTTCTTGACTTGACTTAGGTGGTTAAAAAATTCCCAGAGTCAAAACTTGGAAAAATATGTTCTGACTCTGACGGAACATATTATTTAGTTAATGCATGTTCGTTATGTAACCCAATGCATCCTTGTGAAATTCCAATATGCACCAGCGATTTAAACAAACATTGCAACGAAATCTTTCTTACTTTAACTTTCAGTTTCACTTTAACGTTGATCTTTTTTCCGGAAGTAAACAAAAACATTAAACGTTCCTATTGCCAATATTGCAACATTTTATTTTTCATAAATGGCATAACCATAACTGTTACACAATACTGTTTTGTTATAGAACTTAACTGTAAAACTGACAACGATTTACACAGTTCATCTTTCACTTTCATTAAAATTGAAAGAAAGTTAGCGTGCACCTGTTTCCCGCGCTTTTTAGACCATGTGCTACGAAAAAAGTTTATTTGTCTGTTAACTCATTAAAAACTCAAAATAATATCTTTTATTGACACGGTTACCGATCAGATTCCAGATTGATATTCACTTGTCAGACAAGACTAAATTATTTTTCGAATTTTGGGGCATAAAAAAATTGCAGTCGGCGGTAAAAAATTACGGTCGGTCAGGAAACAGACATTTTTTTTTTTAGGCCTAATGCATACTACATTATACTACAATGAACATTTATGTATAATATTGCTTATTAAAATTTCAGATTCCTCCGACGCAGCGGATCATGAAATTCCTGTCCCGATGAGGCAACAAGGGCGTGCTTGTGGTGGAGGCCTTGGTCGCCTATGAGTCAATGTTTGTGGACAGTAGGATGACGCTAAAAATTAACCTGACTGACATTCATATGTGCTTCATGCAATGCCTTGAGTTTTACCATTCACACAAAAACATCAAACAAGCCGGATTGTGTATATTTTGTGAATATTAGTCAAAAAGGATAAAAAAAATGGTGTCCGACTGTGTGATTGGAAAAAGGTATTAATCACACTTTGTGTTGCGAATAAACTATATATGGAAAACATTGAAGTGTTAAATATTTATGCTGATTGGTTTTTGTCTATATTGCATATTCTTGTATTTTCTTGAAATATATTTTTGCTATATATGCTATATATGGAAATTGACACAATCAGTATTTGCAGTACAAAAGAAGTAAAAGTGTCTTTTGTATATATGTTTATGTTTTCTATTACTTGTCTAAATTTGAACAAGATATTTAAAAAAATTAAGGAAAATCTGCAAATTTAAAAAAGATGGGCGTTAAATTCTGAAAAAGCCTAAAATCAAACTGGCGCTGGCTGGAATTTTCTGTGACATATTTTCAGCTGAAATGGTTTACAATATGGTGTAGGCTTTTTGTAAATTCTCTTCCAGAAATTAGGCCAATCGTGTAGTCAAAGCGTGCGTCGTGCGTCGTCCGTCAACAATTTACTTAAAAGACATCTCCTCCTTAACCGCTGGGCCAATATTAATAAAACTTCATAGGGATGTTCCTTGGATGGTCTTCTATCAAAGTTGTTCAAAGAATTCAATTCCATGCAGAACTCTGGTTGCCATGGCAACCAAAAGGAAAAACTTAAAAAATCTTCTTCTCCCAAATCACAAGGCTTAGGCCGTTGATATATGGTAGGTAGGATCACCAAATGGTCCTCTACCAAGATTGTTCAAATTATGGCCCTGGGGTCAAAATTGGCCCCGCCCCGGGGGGTCATGGGTTTTCTCTATATGTTTATAGTGAAAACTTAAAAATCTTCTCCTCTGAACTTACTTGGCCTAGAGCTTAGATATTTGGCATGATTCACAGTCTAGTGGACCTCTACAAAGTTTGTTCAAGTTATGGCCCTTGGGTCAAAATTGGCCCCGCCCCGGGGGTCATGGGTTTTCTCTATATGTTTATAGTGAAAACTTAAAAAATCTTCTCCTCTGAATTTACTTGGCCTAGAGCTTAGATATTTGGCATGATTCATCGTCTAGTGGACCTCTACAAAGATTGTTCAAATTATGGCCCTGGGGTCAAAATTGGCCCCGCCCTGGGGAGTCATGGGTTTTCTCTATATGTTTATAGTGAAAACTTAAAAAATCTTCTCCTCTGAACTTACTTGGACTAGAGCTTAGATATTTGGCATGATTCACCGTCTAGTGGACCTCTACAAAGTTTGTTCAAGTTATGGCCCTTGGGTCAAAATTGGCCCCGCCCCGGGGGTCATGGGTTTTCTCTATATGTTTATAGTGAAAACTTAAAAAATCTTCTCCTCTGAATTTACTTGGCCTAGAGCTTAGATATTTGGCATGATTCATCGTCTAGTGGACCTCTACAAAGATTGTTCAAATTATGGCCCTTGGGTCAAAATTGGCCCCGCCCCGGGGGGTCATGGGTTTTCTCTATATGTTTATAGTGAAAACCTTAAAAAATCTTCTCCTTTGAACTTACTTGGCCTAGAGCTTAGATATTTGGCATGATTCATCGTCTAGTGGACCTTTACAAATTTTGTTCAAATTATGGCCCTTGGGTCAAAATTGGCTCCGCCCCGGGGGGTCATGGGTTTTCTCTATATGTTTATAGTGAAAACTTAAAAAATCTTCTCCTCTGAACTTACTTGGCCTAGAGCTTAGATATTTGGCATGATTCATCGTCTAGTGGACCTCTACAAAGATTGTTCAAATTATGGCCCTGGGGTCAAAATTGGCCCCGCCCCTGGGGGGTCATGGGTTTTCTCTATATGTTTATAGTAAAAAAAATCAAAAATCTCCTCTGAACTTACGTTGCTTAGAGCTTAGATATTTGGTATGATTCATCGTCTAGTGGACCTCTACAAAGATTGTTCAAATAATGGCATTGGGGTCAAAATTGGCCCCGCCCCGGGGGGTTAGGGTATTCTCTATATGTTTATAGTTAAAACTTAAAAAATCTTCTCCTCTGAACTTACTTGGACTAGAGCTTAGATATTTGGCATGATTCATCGTCTAGTGGACCTCTACAAAGATTGTTCAAATTATGGCCTTGGGGTCAAAATTGGCCCCACCCCCTTGGGGGGTCATGGGTTTTCTCTATATGTTTATAGTGAAAACTTCAAAAATCATCTCCTCTGAACTTACGTTGCTTAGAGCTTAGATATTTGGCATGATTCATCGTCTAGTGGACCTCTACAAAGTTTGTTCAAATTATGGCCCTGGGGTCAAAATTGGCTACACCCCGGGGCTGATGGGTATTCTCTATATGTGTTATAGTGAAAACTTAAGAAATCTTCTCCGAACTCACAAAGACAAGTAACGTCTTAATTTAAACTGGATAACATATTTAGTGCACATACCAATTTTCAATATGGGCCACATACAACAATTAATAACAAATATACATATATAGATACACACGTAAAATCAAGTAGTGACAAGAGCTTAGATATTTGGCATGATATATCATCTAGTTGACTTTTACCAATATTGTTCAATCTTTGGCCCTGGGGTCAAAAAATGGCCCCACCCGGGCGGTCATGGGCTTCCTTATATATGTATATGATGAAAACTTAAAAAATCTTCTTCTCCGAAACCAAAAGGGGAAGGCCTTAGATATTTGGTATGAAGCATCGTTTATCGGACCACTATTAAGATTGTTCAAACTTTAGCCCTGGGGTCAAAATTGGCCACGCCCCGTGTTCATAGGCTTAGGTTTTCAATATTTGTATATAATGGAAGAATGTGCAATATATGACAGGTGAGCGATTCAGGGCCATTTGGCCCTCTTGTTTCACTTATTTATACCCACTTTTGGTACAAAACAAATTGTACGTGAAGGATTTGCCATATCAAAAATGTTAAAAAAAATCGTCAACGTACAATTATTTGGACTAACAGGTGATATTGGTAATCATGTGGATTTTTTAATGTTAGACCACAGGAAGCAGAAACAAATTATTTGTATATATTCTTGCCTAAAGGAATATATATATACATAAAGGATAGAATAAATAAAAATAATTTGTTTCTGCCCCCTGTGTGTTGGACATAATTTGTTTGAATAAAAAGAAAAAGTTATCAGTGTGGACTATGCTGTCTATGCTCATTTTTACAAGTGAGCAGTATCTTGAAATTCTCCTATTTTATTGAATATTCACCATAATTTAATGAATAAAGGTTTCAGTATTGATATTTGTCTTGTAAAATCGTAAGTTAATCTTGCTCTTTTTATCAATAAGGGGATTTTTATTGGATTGAACCCTATTCAGAATGATGGGTTTTTTAATCCCCTGCCATAGAGTGGGGATGGGTTTATAGGAATGCACTTCGTTCGTCTGTCAGTCTGTCCATCTGTCTGTCTGTCCGTAACATTTTGTGTTCACACTATAACTTACTTATGCATTGATGAATTACCATATTACTTGGTACAAAATGTTGTCTGCATTGAGACAATGTGCAGTGGCATTGACCCGGGTCCATACCCTAAAGCTCAAGGTCACATGAGACATTTAAAGGTCAGTGTACACATGCTCTTGTTTGGCTTATAACTTACTTATGCATTGATGGATTGCCATATATCTTAGTACAAATGTTGTCCTTATTGAGACGATCTGTCTGTCTGTCCGTAACATTTTGTGTTCACACTATAACTTACTTATGCATTGATGGATTACCATATTACTTGGTACAAATGTTGTCTGCATTGAGACAATGTGCAGTGGCATTGATCCGGGTCCATATCTCAAAGGTCAAGGTCACACAAGACATTTAAAGGTCAGAGTTCACATGCTCGTGTCTGCGCTATAACTTACTTATACATTGATGGATTACCATACATCCTTCTGTTTTTTTAGCCAAAATAAACTTGACATTGAAATTATCTACATAGGTGGTTAATAAAATGACTGTATGCCCTCATTACTGTACTATTATTAATGATTTTTGTACTTATTCTGGTATGAAATTATATATTTACGACCCACTGCTCCATGCTGCTCTTTACACAGCCACTGTAGTTTTAAAAAAAACACTTCTTACCATGTAGAAAGAGTTCTGGGTTCAAATCCCAGCGGTGGCCAACTAGAAAAGCATTTAGGGGCTTATAAATTCTTGTCATTTATTTACAAACCAGAAAAGTATCAAAAATTCATTGCAAAAATTGGAACATTCTTTTCAGTATTATATAGCCTTTTGTTATTCTATTTTAAGATATTGTCTTGAGTCTTGAGTTTGAATTACATGTGAATCAATATTTTATTGATATACTGGTAATTTATTTTATCTTATGAAGTTTCATGAACACATAATATATTATAATATTGATCATTATATATATATATATATATATATATATATATATATATATATATATATATATATATATTATAATATTGATCATATATATATATCAGTAAATATTACAAACATTGAGGTTTGTTTTAAGTTTCATTCCAATTTAAGAATTTCTTAACTTTATTAGTACTAAAAATGGCTAATGTGCAAGCAGTCGAAATTAACACAAGCTGCACTGGTAAAATGTCTTCCAGGCTTGCTTAAATTCTGTAATTTATATAACAGGACTTGTTAGAAAATTTGATGCCAAGCAATCAACAAAGATACACTTACAATAATGCCTAGAAATAGTATAAAGCCAGCTGTAAGTGAATTTACATGAAGATTTTTTAAGATTTGTTGATTTTCAACCTGTTTGTGATATTGTATATATTGTGGCATACTGTGTGTACTATACAGTTAAAGCCTCTATATATACCAAATTACGGACATAACAGACTATGGAAATTACGGACCTGACATAACGGACCATATTTTAATTTAGGGACATTACGGACCATCTTGAGAAACTTACAAACAATGATTTATATTGTTATGAACATTTTTTTTTTATTTATTCACTCCCAACTGATTTTTAAAACTGGCAATTTCTTTTGCATAAATCAGATTTAATTAAATGTAATTGTGGCTTGTAATTATCATTGGTATATAATAAAAGAAACAAACATTATACTGACAGCCTTTGGCAATCATAAGTGTGAAAACCCAGTGTGATGGCGCACTTTCACTGAACCTTTCAATTAAAACAGATGAAACGGAAAACAATCAAATATGACAATCCAAAGTTTATGTCAGAAAGCAATCTATCACCTATAAGAACATATAGATATTCACATTCGCAGGTATACATAAGTTGTATGTAAAATTATAAATCATTGTCCATAATTGTCCTCAAATATGGCATTTTATAAATTTTGTTCTAAAACAAACTATGAGTGATGTATAGTTCGTGGTTCATAATGTCCCGAAATATGGTACATTATAAAGTAAAAACAAACTATGAGTTAAATTATTTATCATTGTCTGCAAATATGGTATGTTATAAAGTTAAAACAAACTGTTAGAAAAAATATTTACCATGGTCCATAATGTCCCTAAATATGGTTTGTTATATCCCCAATTCTGGTCTGTTATGTCCGGTCTGTAATGTCCGTGACCCTACATACCTGTATGCATGTTTTAAATATTCTTCAGCTTAGCCAAAATCTGAAACTGAGACCATGTGACTTTTGGGCGCTAGACGAATGAAAATATTTTGCTTTACCTTAATGAATATATGAGATAAATTTACTTATTAAATAATTGTTTATTGGATATAATCTTACCTTTAAGACATCAATCCACTCATTTGACTTGATTATTTGTTCAGGTGTAACGCCATAAATATAGTTGGAATATAATCCAGCTAATAGATATGGGTTGATAAAATTGACTACATCTGCACAGATGTATTATTGTGACACTTTTAAATGATTCCAAAAGCATCTCCATAAACTTGATATGCGGTCCTTCAGGTGTGAGTTCAGCTAAATTCCGGCACCAATTTCTCGAAAATTCTTAAGTCCCTTATAACCGGATCAAGCTATGGTTACAATTTTTGTTTTATTAAAATTTGTTTTTATGTTTACGTTAATAAGAGTTTTTAGACTTCAATAAATAATTATCTTTATGATATATCAGTTGCGAGCCACGACCACCACTCAATTGGGCTTATGAATTGATATCAAGGACCTTGACTGAGATAAATGAATCTAGGCGGTAATCTGGTTAAATAAATCAGTCAACAAGAGATATTTCTCGAAAATCCTGTCGTCTCATTCATTACTTTGGTGCAAGTGCCGCCATTTTGTTGGTATTGACAAAAAGTAACGTAGGGTACCAGTCTACTGTATCAATCGGAACTCCTCGGCTAGTATCAAACAGATATGGCTTGCAGTCTCGCAGCTTGCCGGAGTTTCTTCCCCTTACACTATCGTTAGGCAAGGCAAAGACCAATAATGGCGGCGCCCTTTGGACACTACAAGGTTACCATTTATTTAACTTTTGTTGATCAAGTTAATAAATCAACGGCATTTGAACACTCTTAATATATAGACAATAAAGGCACATTCAATTTTTGGTGATGACGTGAATGCCGTATTTGACTTCACTTTCTCTTATTAAGACTGATGGTTAAAATGGGAAGTTTGAATGAATATTGGGACAAGTAAATAGAATTATAACACTGTATTTATTGCATGATTTTGTTTGGTCACTTTAAAAATAAATGGAGATGTTGCATGTTTTAGATTTCACAAGTTTCCTGTTCTGATGTTTGAAGGCGTTTCCTGCTCACTGACATATATAAGGACAAAAATGGCGGTGCCCAATGGCCACTTTAACGTTACCATTTTATTTTATTTTTGTTTTCACATACACCAGTCAATTGTAACCGGAATAGCTGGGGAACTGGGCCGTGTTTTTACCTTCCAGGTGGTCCTGCAGTGCCGGGCGTTGAATGCGCTTAAATTGTTTGTCTTCGCGTCAAATATAGTGGGGAATGGGCCTTTCCTAGGGTCCCTTGGGTGCAGGGGCATTCGGCGGGGATTTTACCATCAGTTTGTCTCCGCAGTGCGGGTATTTTACCAGGGCCTGGCTGAACGTCAAAGTACCTGCTATTCCCCGGACCTGGGGAGGCCATGGTTACAATTGACTGGTGCATTATAATTAAACAATGGTATTTGAACACTTTATATTAGGAAAAAATGGCACAATTAATTTTTAGTGATTTCTTGATTAGACAGAAACAAGAGTCATGTGATTGTGATTTAGGACTATTAACAATTCCCCCATCTTTATATATCAGCCTGGGAATAATTTTGCCCTTTTGGAAATGATAAGGACCATAGGGCTGTGGCAAACATCACACCCAGCCCCTGTGATCAGTTATAACTACTATTTCATTGACCTGGTTTGGTTTAAATCCCCTCTGGATTAATGTCAATATAAAACAGTTCAATGCTTATTTTTTAGGTGTATTAGTGGCAATGGAGAGGTTAGCTAATCATACTCTGAATCAGAGGGTCCCAAGTTCGACCCCGACCTGGAGTTTTGTTGATAATAATTCTGGTTATAACCAATAAATGGTTCATTATTACATACTCAAAGCAGATTTTAAATCTACACATAGGTTCATTGCTAAAAACCACAGTTAACCTAGTATTTGGACAGGTTTAGCTAACCTAACTATCTCATTTGATCAATTGCAATTATAAGGAATTGGATTGTATGAAATATTAAAAAAATGCAACATTTAGGAACAAAGTATTGCTTATTTCGTGCATCGTAGCATACTTAAACACATTTCTTATATTATTCACAGACCAAGAGGGATAGTTTTGATAGCTCGTCTGGCCAAAACTGTAGTCCAAATACCAGGTAACTGAGCTAAAAGGTTCTACAGAGCTTAATGCTGCTTATGTTACACATTCTTGAACATCATTGATAATTGTGATCTACATAAACTTGTGTCTATATTTTAAATGCAGTTAAATAAATCTAGATACAGAAGGAATCATATAGAACTGTCTGGTGTCGTAATGCACCTATTACTGATTTCTGAGCACAAATGGAGACTAGATACAACAGGATGATTTAGTTTTCTTGTTTTAGTTTAAAGATTATTGAAAATTTTCTGCTACATTTAATGAGTTTAACCTCCTTATATGTTGAGTTTAAGCTCACTATTTGATTTACTTTTTTATTACAGATTGTACAGTTCCTAGTAATGAGAAATGGCTAGATGTTATACAATATCATACTTCATGATGTCACCAACAATATCATGTTCTGAGTAGTTGGAGACTTGGCAGTGCAGAAACTAGTTTACTCCGGTATGGTGTATGGCTGTTAGGTTGCAGATTGAAATAAATAGCATGCAGATGTGCAAGTGAAATTGCCCAACTTTGGGCGTTGGACAAAATTATTACAATTCTTAAAGATTTATTACTGTAACTTCTCATTTTTTTGCATCATCAACGTTTTCTTTATACCCCCAACAATCAAAGTTTGAAGGGGGCATATTGGGATCACCCTGTGGTCGGTCGGTCCGTTGCAATTTATCTTGTCTGGAGCATACCTTAAAAACTACTGGATGGAATTGGATTAAACTTCATACAATGGTAGAGCATAATGGGAGGAAGTGCAGTGTGCAATAACCATAACTCTATTCTTGCCTATTACTGAGTAATTGCCCTTTGTTACTTTTTTTGTCCGGAGTATAACTTGAAAAGTACTGGATGGAATTCATTGGAACTACATACAATGGTAAAGCACAATGAGAGGAAGTGCAGTGTTCAAGAACCATAACTCTACTTTAGCTAATTACTGAGTTATTGCCCTTGATTTGTTTTTTTTGCTGTCAATTTTTTTTCCAGACATTAACTTGCAAACTACTTGATGGAATTTATTGAAACTTCATACAATGGTAAAGCACAATGAGAGGAAGTGCAGTGCACAAGAACCATAACTCTATTTTAGCTAATTACAGAGTTATGGCCTTTAATACTTTTTTCTTGTCCCAAGCATAACTTGAAAACTATTGGATGGAATTTAATGAAGCTTCATACAATGATTGATCATAATGAGAGGAAGTGCAGTGTACATGAACCGCAATTCTATTTCAGCTAATTACAGAGTTACTGCTCTTTGTTACTTTTTCTTGTCCGGAGCTTTACTTGAAAACTATTAGATAAAATTTAATTAAAACTTCATACAGTGATAGATCATAATGAGAGGAAGTGCAGTGTACAGGAACCGCAATTCTATTTCAGCCAGTTACAGAGTTATTGCCCTTTGTTACTTTTTTCTTGTCCGGAGCATAACTTGAAAACTACCGGATGGAATGTAAAAAAACTTTATACAATGGTACAGCACAATGAGAAGGAGTTCAGTGTACATGAATCATTACACTATTTTAGCAAATTACAGAGTTATTGCCTTTTTCTGTGCTTTTTTGTCAAACTTTTGTCCGGACAATAACTTGAAAACTACTAGATGGAATTTCATAAAACTTCATACAATGATAAATCATAATGAGAGGAAGTGCATTGTACAGAAACCACAACTACATTTTTGCTAATCACAGAGTTTTCTTGTCCGGTGCAACACTTGAAAACTACCAGAGGGAATGTAATAAAACTTCATACAGTGGTAGATTAAGTCACGTGGGGGATGCCGTCACACAGCGCGAGCTTTTATATTGAGGTTCGACAGGGTTATCTTTAAACACTAGACCTACTATACAATGTTTATGACTTATGGTCAATCACGAAATACAATGCCAATTACATATAAAGTAAATAAATTGACGATGTCATTGTTTTGTGTTGTGCAGCATTTGATATGAAAATGAAGCAAAAATGAAGCAGATTCGTACTTTCAAAATTATGCAATTTCGGACAAATTAGTAGTTCGGATACGCCAAAAATACACATATACAAATACTTCAGAGAAGTATAAAATTTATATACAGGTTAAACATTTAATACATGATGTTCATTTGAGTAGCATTTAAATATTTGTTTTGACTTGATAATGTTTACTTTGTTCTTTGAAAAAATCCGAATATTTAGGCACTGAATGCAGGTTTTTGGACGTCGTTTATGCTCTTATTTCGTACTGAATATTATATTATAATTAATTGTTTTTTCTTTTATTCTTTTTCCATTTTGGTTGATATAGTACCCAGCATTTTTCTTTTAAAATTTCATGCACTTATGATCAGTAATTATGACAATATTTTAAGAAAACTTCAAAATCGATCCGGATTTATGCAACTGCCCAGTACTGGTTCATTTTCAACATCCTAATAAATTATGTGATGTGAAGTTTTTTTGGTAATTGAACTCAGAAATCATTGATTTTCATCACATTCAGAGATATGAAATAATCTGTCATGATTTATTGCAATATATATTTACACCCCAAGGATTGATATTTCAGCCATTGTGGGTCTTTTAAAGGGAAAATAAACTAATATTAAGTCATTTCCTTATTCACAGGACACTAGACAGCTTTTTCTTTTCACTGTAAAATTTCCCAATTTCCGCATTTTCACGACGCAAAATTTCCCAAAATGTCTAGGGTCTTTTTTCCAAAATGGGCAGAAAAAGCCCTGATCTCATTCCAGGAACTCCTAACCAGTGGAAGGCACAGTTTTCACTCTCCAGACCGCGCCCACCCATTTTGCATGCTTGAGAGACCAGCGAGTCCCCAAATATCCAGATATCTGAAAATGACAATTAGGACTGTATTGGGAGGAGTCGAATATATGATTTGTAAGAATTTGAACGCCATCTGCCCATTGTCTGAATGGCTTCACAGGACACCCCGTCTGATGCTAACTGTGTCGCCCGGCCGATACGGAAACTATGAGACTTAAAATTAGCGTGTGACATACCGACCAGCCCAATAGTCTTACTCAAAACGCCAGAGAACTGTGACCTACTGACTGGCTTCCCGTTCTGATGTACAAACAAACAACCTTTGATTGGAGGCCTGATCACCAAGTATTTGGCTAACGTCACCACTGGGCATATATCCGAATCCTCCTTAGGGATTCGTAAAGTTATTGGCGTACGGCTTGTTTTTGATGTCTGAACTGTAATTAGAACCGCCTCATTTGAACCTTGAAACATGATATCAGCCAAACTGAGTGGTTCTGATGAATGTTGTGTTTTAACTATCTCACTTATGCGGAATAATCCAAAATAGGCTAATGCAAATGCGGCCTTAAATAGCTTCGACTCATAATCAGAATAACAAACATTCCCTAAAACCAGACAAATTTTAACCAAAATGGGTCGAGTAATGGGAGCTCTGGTGTCACATTGTACCCTAGACATCCTTCCAACATTTTCTTCATTATGAATGATGCAGAGGGGTCTTGCCATCCTCTCATCTTATGATAAAAGCTCAAGCCAGATACATATGTACTGATTGTTGAAGCAGCTCGACCCATTTCAAAACAGCCAGCTATAAAAAGAACAATATGAGTTATTGGGGCCGGCCAAAATACAAGGTATGCCGTGCTCGTCACGGAAATCATTCAGCATCTTAAATGACCTACAATAAACACCAATTGTATTTTGCGAAATGCTCGCTGCCACTAATTGCTTTGCTCGTTTTTCAATATGTTCCAAAGACACTTTTGTACTGGATCTGGTTCCGGCTTTGCTTCTGGTGCCAACGCTCTGAAACGACTAACCTGTAAACGAGATAAACTGTCACACATTTGGTTCCTTTCAACTGGCAGGTGAACAGCCTTAATTGCAATATTATGAGCTAAACGTTCTAGTGTAATATTTCTAACGATAGTCGTCACACGATCGTTTCTGGAAGTCATAGAGTTGATAACACACACAACTGCTTGGTTATCGCAATTAAATAGCAGCTTCTTGTTTTGCAACTGTTTACCCCATAACTTTAAGGCTACTCTAAAAGTGTGATATCGCTTGTCCACTCTTGCTCATGCCAACTACTGGGCCATGCAGCATAACACCAATTCCCTGCATAATAAACACCAAACCCTAGTCCCAAACCTCCTGCACTGTCAGAAAACAGCTCAATATCAGCATTAGACTCCCAGAAGCGAACGTGTAACACAGATATGCCATTATAACTCTCAAAAAATTCCAACCACATGTTCAAATCAGCTTTTATTGCTTTAGAAATCCTAAGATGGTGATGGGGTTTTGATAGGCCACAAATCGAATTAATAAGACGGCGACAAAATGGCCTCTCTGGCAATATCGCCCTGCATGCAAAGTTCAGGATGCCAATGAGTGACTGCATCTCTCGTAATGTTGTTCTTGATTTTGCCAAGATCCCTTTTATTTTTGCTACTATTTCTTGTTATTTTGTGGTGGGCATGCGGACTTCGCCCTTTACGGAGTCAAGCTCCAAGCCAAGAAAACACAATATTGTCGTTGGGCCCTCAGTTTTTTCGTCTGACAATGGTACTCCCAAATCACCCATGCATTCAATGATAACAGACATGAGATGCTGACACTCATTTGTGCCTGGCCTACCACCACCCAAAAAATCATCCAAATAGTGCAACAAGCTATTGTTTAACGCCCTCCTGCGAACAAAGAATTCCAAAAATGTTGCACACTTCTCAAAAGTGCTACAAGAAATACTACATCCGAACCGTAAATCAAAATAGTATTTACCCTGAAACTGAAAACCGAGCAGCTCGAAGTCATTGGGATTCACTGGTAACAAACGGAAAGCATTTATAACATCTAGCTTAAAGAGCAATGTGTTTTTCCCTAGTGCTTGCACCATTTAGATGGCCTTGTCAAAGTGTGTATATTGAACAGAGCACAAAGCAGGATCAATGAAGTCATTGACGGAGTTACCGGCTGGATATGACAAATGGTGTATCAGCCTAAACTCCCCTACTGATTTTTTGGGACCAAGCCTATAGGTGACCCTCGAAGGTTTGACAATGGCATAAATGAAAAAGGACCTGCTACCCTACCTTCAGAAACTTCTTTCATAATTTTGTCCTGCACGATACCCGTATTTAACTGCACAGACTTAAGTCCAGCCTAGGACCGCTATAACACAATGCAAAGCCAAACTTAAAACCGCTATCCCTGCGGTAAAATCCCTGCCTCAGCTTTATTGTAATGTAAAAGCTCATGCTCAAAATTATCTAATATGATTGGGGAGGGAGCTAATGTCAAAACATTATCAGTTGAGTCTTTACTGCCTTGAGTACGTACCCCGGCGTCCGAACATGCGTCTTGCACCCCTATGAAACTGCTGGCCTCCGTATTGAGACTGAAAAGGATAAGGGCCAGCATGCCTATTGGCAGTATCAGAACTTGACCCTATCGTGAAATTTGACTGTGGACATGCTGACCTACCATGCTGCGTTGGTGAGCAATCAGAGCACCTATGCGCAACCTGCAATGGCAAAAATCTCTGTTAAAGTCAATGCAAGGGAGAGCAGGGGCCGTACCCTTACTTGGCACATTATAGCGGGGCCCGGACTGAACGGGCTGCGACAAAGACACCACCCGTAACCACAGGTCTGCATTTATTTTGTCCCATGGCTGTTGGCAAATTGCTTGACGCAGCCTAAACTGCTCGTCATAAGTGCGCCATGCGTGACCAGCCTGGCGAGCCGCAAAGTCACTTATCAAGCTCATATATTCTAACATCTCGCATGACTTGTCAGGGTATTTAATCAGGTAAACATTCATATAAATTATGAATGCATCTGTCCATCTCTCAATGGAATGGATTTTGTCATTGCATATCCTGACTTTTGCTTCTAATGCCCCTTCATCCGTAAGATGTAATAGGCCAGGTTGATTGAACAATGAAGATAGCTCAATAGAGCCCTTACAAAATTGCTAAATTAAAGTACTGATGGCTCCAACTTTAATGGCTCCAAATTTTCTTGTTCTGCTGAGCCGGGACATGACATCCCATCCCCACCGCACCGTACCAATTCAATATTGTCGTCCGTTTTGCCCTGAGAGGCAAGATCAAAAAGGCCTTGTGATTCTCAGTTTTGCAGATATTATTTTGCTTGGAACCAGAACCGGAAACGGAAAGGACGAGACATATTCGCCCCCACCCATTTCGTACTTATTTACATTCGTACTCACAGGGGTGCAAAGTGACAACGTCTTGTGTGTAAATAAACGTAATTACCGCTAGAAGGCTGTAATCACTATTAATCACCTTCAGTGAGAGCTCTAGTTGTTTATGTTCCATAAAGATTCTATTTTTAAAACAAATATTACTAGCTTTAATGTTTATTGACATTTCATTTGACTTTTGACATGTCTTTTGAGTGCTTCCTTCGTCATTAAAGGAACTGTACACCAGATTGGCACCAAAACGAATCTCAGGACAATTATTTAATAAAATCTTCTACTCTTTGATATCATAATTGTAAAAAAATACCAAAATGTAAAAAAAATAATTTGAGTCGGGAGACTGGGCTTGAACCGGTGTCGCCAAAATTGGAGTCCAGTGTTGTATCCACTGTGCTACGAAGGCTTACCCTAATCAGTCGGAATATTTAAGCTATATACCTAACTTGGCAATATCACGTGATAACATCGACTAGCCAATCACGCATAAGGAATGAATTCTACTAGGTAGACATACCAAGTTATCTTTTTTAATGGAAAAATACGAAAAAAACTGTGAAAAATAAATTAATTGTAAACTATGTGGTACTTCAGTAAGTAAGTTTCAAAGCATTGTACACATCGATACCAAATTTATGTCAGTTTTCGACAATTTTCTTCTTTTTTTTCGCTATTTTATCATACGGAGTACAGCCCTTTTAATGTGTTATCATTCAGGGCCCTTATCACATTCTTTGAAGGCTCATTCTTCTGAAGCATTGCAAACGTTTATACTATTCATCAATGTATTTGTAAAAGAAACGTTTGCATTAAGAGTGTCAGTCAAAAAATAAATAATCAGTAATAACCTTGAAGTGATCGGTTACAAAAGTTGTATCGTCCAAGCATGGAAAATAGCCACATGTAAGTCATATTCTACTCTATATTTACAGAATGTTTGTTCCAACTGATTTATGATATTGTCAGATAAGGGCATATTGGCATGTTGCATACGTTGACTTTCTGAATTGCAGAAAATAGTTTCAGTCAGGTATTGTACATCATGATTGACATATATATTAAAAATTTAGTTTTGTACAAAATTAGCAAAAAAGTTTTTTGATAGGTAAATTACAGTGTTCTTCAAGAACATTTTCCTTAACAAATTAAGACATAAATCTCATTGAGATTTTATTTTACATGTCGCAATGCAAAAACAGCCAAAATGGAGAGTATATATGAATGAACCAAAACTGCCAATCCTTGAAATTCCAGAAACTTTCATAATTTAGGTGAATGCACTCATAAAAGTTCCAAATATTAGCAAGTAAAGTCAGCAAGTTATAACATATTGAAATTTTCTTATTATACTTTGAAAATGATGGCAGAGAAATTCTTAGTTCATCTTCTTTAATAAGTGAATTTCGTAGATTTTTTCATTAAATCTTCTTTGGTTTGTGTCTCAGGATACCAGAAAGCATCAGGACCCCCAACGCATGAGAGAACATTAGAAACACTTGATTATTTGTGTGATATAGTTTGAAAATAAAAGACTCTTTCTGCATGATTTAATTCCTAAAGAAAATCAATAAAGAATGATTTATATGTAAAAATATGTTCCATTAAAAGTATGAATTGTTACATTTTTTTTGAATTCCTATGAGTATGGATTAAAACCTGTGCATTAATATGATCTACCTCGTAAAGCTGTTTAAATTATGATTTAAATTTATCAAAAAAGAAATCTGACCTATCTTTTTCCCAAATAAGGATACTACTACTACAAATAAAATACTATGAAATTACCATGTGACTAGTCACCTGACCTGTGATTGTCATTCAAAATGTTATTAATGGGTTGTCCTAAAGTTGCAAGTGTTCACAAGGCTAAATTATATGCTCAGAATTCCTAAATTTATATATAGACAGAACGCAGCTTCAAACTTAGGCAGCATACCATTTTTTATGAACCATAACTTTTTTAACCAAGTATTATTTGATGACTTCAAAATTAAAGCAGGTCAACCAATGTATTGGCTTGTTTGGCAGGTACGTTTAGGGGTACCCTGGATAAACAGACAGCTCTGGTCGTTTATTTTTTTTTTTGTGTCAGGAGAAGCAAGATGACCATGTCACGGTAAACAGTCTTATTTTTTCCACAGGAAACTTAAGAACTTTTTTACCAATGATCATGCAACTTAAGTTGAGCATTGTCGTTGACCAGAATATGATCCCCCACCCAACTTTTTAATTGGGGGGGGGAGGGTAGATCAAAGGTCATGGTCAACTGTCACTGCAGTTCAGGGGTCAAAAGTTTCTGAAAACTTATTGCAACCGTTATTAATTAATGCATCTCTTCTTAAAACACCTTTATCCATCCTCCACTTGTTTCTGAATATATTTTATGTGTTTTCGTAACGGATAAAAAAATCCTACCCGAGGGCACGCGCTAAAGCCGTTTTTTCGATCAAGACCAGATACGCATGATTGAATTTTTTTTGCATATCTAAAATTATCAATTTGTGGAAAAAATGACGCACTTTTGTACATTTCACACAAAAACGTGTGCGACGAAGATTACTGAAGTCATAAAGCACAGTAATTTTAAATCACTATTGACGTCAAATAGTTCATCCAAAAACTGTTTTTTTTTACAATTATTTATTTTCAGTTTTAATCAAAAGTCTTGCATATTTATATATTTGATTGCGCTTTATTGAAATGGCATAATTTACTTTTGATAAACCATACAATAAAAGATATCAGAAGTGGCGCGTGACTCATCTTGGGTGTAAGACGGGTTTTTCTATCACTGGTCACGTGACCGAAAACACTCGTTTGATATGCAAAAAAATGGCGCTCAGGGATGTTTAAAGCTGCACTCTCACAGATTGAACTTTTTGACAACTTCTTGATTTTTGTCATGGAACGAGCCAAGTTATATGAAAATGTATGTAAACCATTCACATAATTTAAGACTGCTGACAAAAAATTAGTCAAAGAATTTTCTTTTTAAGTTCAAAAATTTATGTTTAATGCATTTTTCTTAAACCATTAGCAGTGATTTTTTGTGCAATTAACCACCTTCTAAAGGCTGTTTCCCCTTGCGAAAAACTGTCTATTTTCCCCAAAATTTTATATTTTTTCCCAATTTGATAAATGCAAATGATATTCATGATTAAAAAAGCAATGAACTTCTTGAAATATAAACAAAATCTTGACAAGACTTACTCTTTCACAGCATAATGTATGCATAAAAAAGTTAAAACATGTATATTTGCCATTATATTAGCTATTTTGGCCTGATTTTGTCTTTTTCCAAAAGTCGACTTTTTTCCCAGTATGCAACTTACAGGCAGTAAAAATAATTCCAAACAAAATCACTGGTTAGTAACGGTTTAAGCCATAAAAGATTAGTTTTCGAACTATATGAAAATCTGCGATCTACTATTTTGTCAGCAGTCTTTTATCACTGGTTTGCAGATATTTACGCAAAAGTTTGCTCATTTGAAGACAAAAAATATTTTTTTTATAAATCTGTGAGTGTGCAGCTTTAATGTTTAGCAAACATGTTTTGTTTATTCAATTTAGAATATTATTAATATGATTTCAGATGGTGTTGCACGAAAGAACAAAAAGAAAAACAGAAAGCAATAATCAGTTTTAGTGCAGAGGAAGTTTCAAGCTAGATGTTTCAGGGAGCCTTCTTGCCGTACATTTGGACATGCCCCAATACACCCTCTTCCGTGATCCAAAAATTATAACTTTTTACAGTGGTTAAGGGTCATCGGTGTATTGATCTTCAAATGGGAAACTATCGGCTCTTATCATAGAGAAGGGTGTTCAGTGTATCTTCAGATCAAAAAAACTATCAGCTGTAACCATGGTAAAGGGCATCAGTGTGTCTACAGATCCAAAAAACTATCGGCTGTAACCATGGTAAAGGGCATCAGTGTGTCTACAGATCCAAAAAACTATCGGCTATAACCATGGTAAAGGGCATCAGTGTGTCTACAGATCCAAAAAACTATCGGCTGTAACCATGGTAAAGGGCATCAGTGTATCTACAGATCCAAAAAACTATCAGCTGTAACCATGGTAAAGGGTCTCAGTGTATCTACAGATCCAAAAAACTATCGGCTGTAACCATGGTAAAGGGCATCAGTGTGTCTACAGATCCAAAAAACTATCGGCTGTAACCATGGTAAAGGGCATCAGTGTGTCTACAGATCCAAAAAACTATCGGCTATAACCATGGTAAAGGGCATCAGTGTGTCTACAGATCCAAAAAACTATCAGCTGTAACCATGGTAAAGGGCATCAGTGTATCTACAGATCCAAAAAACTATCAGCTGTAACCATGGTAAAAGGTCTCAGTGTATCTACAGATCCAAAAAACTATCGGCTGTAACCATGGTAAAGGGCATCAGTGTGTCTACAGATCCAAAAAACTATAGGCTCAAACCATGGTAAAGTGTCTCAGTGTATCTACAGATCCAAAAAACTATCAGCTGTAACCATGGTAAAGGGTCTCAGTGTATCTACAGATCCAAAAAACTATCGGCTGTAACCATGGTAAAGGGCATCAGTGTGTCTACAGATCCAAAAAACTATCAGCTGTAGCCATGGTAAAGTGTCTCAGTGTATCTACAGATCCAAAAAACTATCAGCGGTAACCATGGTAAAGGGTCTCAGTGTATCTACAGATCCAAAAAACTATCAGCTCTAACCATGATAAAGGGTCTCAGTGTATCTACAGATCCAAAAAACTATAGGCTCTAACCATGATAAAGGGTTTCAGTGTATCTACAGATCCAAAAAACTATCGGCTGTAACCATGGTAAAGGGTCTCCGTGTATCTACATATCCAAAAAACTATCGGCTGTTACCATGGTAAAGGGTCTCCGTGTATCTACATATCCAAAAAATTATCGACTGTAACCATGATAAAGGGTCTCAGTGTATCTACAGATCCAAAAAACTATCGGCTGTTACCATGGTAAAGGGTCTCCGTGTATCTACATATCCAAAAAACTATAGGCTCTAACCATGATAAAGGGTCTCAGTGTATCTACAGATCCAGAAAAACTATCGGCTGTAACCATAGTAAAGGGTCTCAGTGTATCTACATATCCGAAAACTATAGGCTCTAACCATGATAAAGGGTCTCAGTGTATCTACAGATCCAAAAAACTATCGGCTGTAACCATGGTAAAGGGTCTCACTGTATCTACAGATCCAAAAACTATCAGCTGTAACGTTGGTAAAGGGTCTCAGTGTATCTACAGATCCAAAAAACTATCGGCTGTAACCATGGTAAAGGGTCTCCGTGTATCTACATATCCAAAAAACTATCGGCTCTAACCATGTTTATATAAAGGGTCTCAGTGTATCTACAGATCAAAAAAACTATCGGCTGTAACCATGGTAAAGGGTCTCCGTGTATCTACATATCCGAAAACTATAGGCTCTAACCATGATAAAGGGTCACAGTGTATCTACAGATCCAAAAAACTATCGGCTGTAACCATGGTAAAGGGTTTCCGTGTATCTACATATCCGAAAACTATAGGCTCTAACCATGATAAAGGGTCTCAGTGTATCTACAGATCCAAAAAACTATAGGCTGTAACCATGATAAAGGGTCTCAGTGTATCTACAGATCCAAAAAACTATCGGCTGTAACCATGGTAAAGGGTTTCCGTGTATCTACATATCCGAAAACTATAGGCTCTAACCATGATAAAGGGTCTCAGTGTATCTACAGATCCAAAAAACTATCGGCTGTAACCATGGTAAAGGGTCTCAGTGTATCTACATATCCGAAAACTATAGGCTCTAACCATGGTAAAGGGTCTCAGTGTATCTACATATCTGAAAACTACAGGCTCTAACCATGGTAAAGGGCCTCAGTGTATCTCAAGATCTGAAAACTATAGGCTCTAACCATGGCAAAGGCCTCAGTGTATCTCAAGATCTGAAAACTATAGGCTCTAACCATTGCAAGGGTCTCAGTGTATCTCAAGATCTGAAAACTATCAGCTCTAACCATGGTAAAGGGCCTCAGTGTATCTCAAGATCTGAAAACTATAGGCTCTCACCATGGTCAAGGGTGTTTTCCATGTTGAAATAGGATCATAGTTTATAGATGTCGGTTGTGCCATGTAGAAATAAGTGCCATATTATAATAGGGCAAGAAGGTTAAATGTTACAGGTCTGAATATTATCATTCACATGCAGCATGTATATGTAAATATTTTTTATATAGTTTTATACAATGTTCAACCTAACTATTTCCACTCGCTTCGCTTTTAAATGAATAGATGTCGGTTGTGCCATGTAGAAATAAGTGCCATATTATAATAGGGCAAGAAGGTTAAATGTTACAGGTCTGAATATTATCATTCACATGCAGCATGTATATGTAAATATTTTTATGCCCCCCTTCGAAGAAGAGGGGTATATTGCTCTGCACAGGCATGTCGGTATGTCGGTCGGTCCGTCGGTAGACCAAAGCTTGTCCGAGTGATAACTCAACAATTCCTAGACGTATGGTCATCAAACTTCACATGAAGGTTGGGCCTGACCAGTAGATGACCCCTATTGATTTTGGAAGTCATCGGGTCAAAGGTCAAGGTCACCGTGACCTTTAATGGTAAAATAATTTTAAAGCTTGTCCGAGTGATAACTCAACAATGCCTGCACCCATGGCCCTCAAACTTGACATGGAGGTTGGGCCTGACCAGTAGATGACCTCTATTGTTTTTGGGGGTCATCAGGCCAAAGGTCAAGGTCACAGTGACCTTGAATGGTAAAAGGTTGTCCGAGTGATAACGTGACAATGCCTGCACCCATGGCCCTCAAACTTGACTTGGAGGTTGGGCCTGACCAGTAGCTGACCCCTATTGTTTTTTGGGCTCAATGGATCAAAGGTCAAGGTCACAGTGACCTTGAATGGTAAAAGGTTGTTCGAGTGATAACTCAACAATGCCTGCACCCATGGCCCTCAAACTTGACTTGGAGGTTGGGCCTGACGAGTAGATGACCCCTATTGTTTTTGGGGGTCATTGGGACAAAGGTCAAGGTCACAGTGACCTTGAATGGTAAAAGGTTGTCCGAGTGATAACGTGACAATGCCTGCACCCATGGCCCTCAAACTTGACTTGGAGGTTGGGCCTGACCAGTAGCTGACCCCTATTGTTTTTTGGGCTCAATGGGTCAAAGGTCAAGGTCACAGTGACCTTGAATGGTAAAAGGTTGTTCGAGTGATAACTCAACAATGCCTGCACCCATGGCCCTCAAACTTGACTTGGAGGTTGGGCCTGACCAGTAGATGACCCCTATTGTTTTTGGGGGTCATTGGGACAAAGGTCAAGGTCACAGTGACCTTGAATGGTAAAAGGTTGTCCGATTGATAACTCAACAATGCCTGCACCCATGGCCCTCAAACTTGACTTGGAGAATTGGCCTGACCAGGAGATGACTCCTATGGTTTTTGGGGGTCATCTGGCCAAAGGTCAAGGTCACAGTGACCTGGAATGGTAAAAGGTTGTCCGAGTGATAACTCGACAATGCCTGCACCCATGGCCCTCAAACTTGACTTGGAGGTTGGGCCTGGCCAGAAGATGGTCCCTATTGATTTAAGTGGTCATTGGGCCAAAGGTCAATGTCACAGTGACCTGGAATGGTAAAAGGTTATCCGAGTGATAACTTGACAATGGCTGAACCCATGGCCCTCAAACTTGATTTGGAGGTTGAGCCTGGCCAGAAGATTGTCCCTATTAATTTTAGGGGTCATTGGGCCAAAGGTTAAGGTCACAGTGACCTTGAATGATAAAAGGTTGTCCAAGTGATAACTCAACAATGCCTGCACCCATGGCCCTCAAACTTGACATGGAGGTTGGGCCTGACCAGTAGATGACCCCTATTGATTTTAGGGGTCAAAGGTCAAGGTCACAGTGAAAGCAAACTCGACAATTCTTGAACCTATGGTCATCAAACTTGACATGAAGGTTGGGCCTGCCTAGTAGATGACCCCTATCGACTTTGGGGTTATCAGGCCAAGGTCAAGGTCACAGTAACCTTTAACGCAAAAAAAGTTAACAAATCTCCCCCCACTGATATCTCAACAATGCCTGAACCTATGATCATTAAACTTGACATGGATGTTCAGCCTGACCAGTAGATCACCCTTATTGATTTTAGGATTCATAGAGCCAAAGGTCAAGGTCACAGTGATCTTGAATGGTAAAAGGTCCGAGTGATAACTCAAAAATGCCTGAACCCATGGCCTTCAAACTTGACTTGGAGTTGCATCTGACTTGTAGATGACCCCTTATGATTTAAGGGGTCATCGGGTCAAAGGTCAAGGTCACAGTGACCTTGAATGAAAAAAACTTGTCTTGTGATAGATTGACAATGCCTGCACCCATGGCCCTAAAACTTGACATTTAGGTTTCTGGTGACCAGCTGATGACTCTGGATTTTGAGTTCATAGAGTCAAAGGTCATGACGGTCATAACACACTTTATCCTCACACTTTAACGGTCATAATCTTAAAACATCAACAAATCAGCTGTCATTTCGGTCCATGCATATTTCATTCAATTGTCCATATAATCCTGACAACATGGCGCTCAGGGGGGCATAATGTTTGACAAACATCTCTTGTTTATATAGTTTTATACAATGTTCAAACTATTTCCACTCGCTTCACTTTTAAATGAAAAGATGTCGGTTGTGCCATGTAGAAATAAGTGCCATATTATAATAGGGCAAGAAGGTTAAATGTTACAGGTCTGAATATTATCATTCACATGCAGCATGTATATGTAAATATTTTTTATATAGTTTTATACAATGTTGAAGCTAACCATTTCCACTCGCTTCGCGTTCAAATGAATGTGATCCTAAAGATTTATGATATCAATAATACAGTTCTTTGTAGTATTAAATTTATTTTTATTTTGTTGTTTTATGGTTAAAGGCCATAATAGTGTATTTACCCAATTTAGCTCAGTTAACCATTTTATTTTTGGCAAATTCATTCTCGTTCACCAGAGTGATGATGCTATGCGTACCACAGATTTATTACGATCGAAACTCTGATGAATGAGAATGAATAAATTATGCATACTAATATCCCTATAACCAGCTTTGTGGAGGAGATGATATTTTTTCCCGATGAGATGGCAATATTTCTGAAGTTTTCCCATATTTGTATTTCAATAAATCAGCAATCATCCGTTAATGATTTAAATCAAGTGAAGTGGTAAACAGTGTCTGGCCCAGTTAGTAGGTAGATTACACAGTATTATGTAGACCACTAAACGTGGACTATGTTGCGTCAAACTATTATTTTTTATAAGTACATGTACATACTAACAATCTTTAACCATTACTTAGTGTTCAAGATTATTTGATTTCTACTGGCCCAGCCTATGTTTGAATTTACCAATTCAACTGATTAAAATGATAATATTATTTTGAACTTAAACTGAGTTCATTAAATGTTTGGTTAAAACAAAAGATGATAAGTAGATGGTTTAATGTTTGTGAATAATGCATAAACATTACATATGCTCACCTGTTTGTGATCATTAAACACTTTATATATATAGTAGTTGTAAACGACTCGCTCATGTTATTGGACAAAAAATAGTTTTCCTGATAATGCAAAATTATTCTTATTTAATAATTATTTAACTCTATGATATCGAAACTGCAGAAAAAAATACAGTTATAGCATAAAAAAGTACTTTGGTTTTAGTGGGGTTAGAACCCATTCAGGTAAAGTCAAGAAAGAAATAGGAAACAGCCAGCTAGTCCACACAGCCACCTGGACTTTAGTAGGGACTTTAATAAATGTGGTAGATATGTTGAACTGTTACGGATATATTGATAACATCCATGATAATGTCAATCAACCAATCAAGCAACACCACAGCCATAATTAATTTTCAATCGCTTATAAACGCTAATGAAAATTGTGGTCTTCAATGACGATATTTGAGCAAATATCAACATCTGTAGGGTTCCAGCCTTTGGTATTTTTGTTCGAACACTCCTTATGATTTGCCACACTTAATTTTGTAATCAAAAAAGTGCATTTTACAAACCATGAGTGAGTCACTTTAACAAATGCTTCTTCAACCTAATTGATACGCCAATATCAGATTTCTTGAAACATCGTCCCTGATTAACAGCTTACTATTTTTGAGTTAAAATTGGTGTAATATGTACATTTGAAGTGTTTTGGGCTTTGAAGGGAATCATCTTTATGATAATCATGATTTCATTTTATCAATTTTATATACTTGTAGGAACTTATATATGTACTACAAGGAATCTTCATATCTGATATTGTACTTAATGTATTAGGTATGGTGTACTTATACACCTGTGATGCAAATTTGCTGATATTAAAGCTGCACTCTCACAAAATAACATGTTTGCCTCAGAATCAGCTGATTTTGGTACCAATGCCTTGAATTCATTCACATAAGATAACTCACAATAGAAAAAATCTCATATGTTTGGAAAACTGCTGAAAAACAATTTTCTTAAAGCATTATAGTAGCGCTTTTAGCCATAAAATAGCAATTTTTAAGCATAAATATGAATAACTGTGATCTGATCTTTTGTCAGCAGTCTTGTATCATTGGTTGACTCACATTTTAGCAAAATTTGGCTCATTACAAGACAAAAAATAAAAAAAAGTTGTCAGAAAGGTAAGTCTGTAAGAGTGCAGCTTTAAATACTCCAGTAGTTTTTTTTTGCTCTGAATTCTATTGTTGTTGATTTACATGTTACTGGTTGCGTTTTAACAAAATCAATTGTATATATGTTACTGATTGAGTTACTGGGTGTAAGAAGTAGCTTTTGTTGTAAGTTTTAACTGTTTTCAAATGTCATGTTAAAATTGAATATTTGATTTTTTGATAACAAAAGTACATAACAACTGCTAACATATATATTAAATGTATTTTCTTCCAACCTGAAACTATAAAAGTATGTAGGGTTTTAGCTAGGGGTTTATCGAAGGGTGCTGCACTCTATCCTTTTTTTAAAGCCCCCTTCTGTACCCATGGAAACCGGGGCTGGTATTTAACAAACATGTTAAGTTTTTTTCTTAACTTAGGTTGATTTCGTAACTTTTTTTCTTTGTCAAATTAAAAGGAAATTATAAGTGTTTTTCTACTAAAATTATGTATATTTAATAAAATCAAAGTCTATAAAGTATTTTAGGGCTATTCCATTTAAACATATAATCCCCAGGGGGGGACACACTTTTAAATTATACAACCCCTCTACAGAAGCAGATTTACCCTTGTGGGGGTCCAAATAAGCAAAAATACACCCACCTATATACTATTTAAATTTAAATAATTGCCTTCTTCCCGTGGGTTATACGTTTTACTGGATTAGCCCTTTGATATTTTTTTAATTATTATATCATATAGTCAGTGAGATACTTAACTTGGGAAAACAACTTAAGATAGCAAAATGTAACATGTTTTATGAATACCGTTCAAGAATGTGCAACCTCCTGCCTTCAAAGAATGAAATGCTTAAGATTATCAAATATTTCTCTTCTTTTGATTAATTTTTGAAATATGACTATGAATTCAAAAAAACTTTACATTTTTGGTAGTTGAAACCTAATTTAACTTAAAATTTCTAACATTTTTTATGACATTTGTAATGCTTTAATTATTCCCTGCCTGATACAATGTGCCCTTTTGTCCCTCAGCACCCTGTCCCTTTTCGGCAGCACCCTGTCTCTTTTCTGCAGTGCCCTGTCCCTTTTCTGTAGCACCCTGTCCCTTTTCTGTAGGCCACCCTGTTCCTTTTCTGTAGCACCCTGTCCCTTTTCTGTAGGCCACCCTGTCCCTTTTCTGTAGCACCCTGTCCCTTTTCTGTAGGCCACCCTGTCCCTTTTCTGTAGCACCCTGTCCCTTTTCTGTAGGCCACCCTGTTCATTTTCTGTAGCACCCTGTCCCTTTTCTGTAGCACCCTGTCCCTTTTCTGTAGCACCCTGTCCCTTTTCTGTAGCACCCTGTCCATTTTCTGTAGCACCCTGTCCTTTTCTGTAGCACCCTGTCCCTTTTCTGTAGGCCACCCTGTTCATTTTCTGTAGGCCACCCTGTCCCTTTTCTGTAGCACCCTGTCCCTTTTCTGTAGCACCCTGTCCATTTTCTGTAGCACCCTGTCCATTTTCTGTAGCACCCTGTCCCTTTTCTGTAGCACCCTGTCCTTTTCTGTAGCACCCTGTCCCTTTTCTGTAGGCCACCCTGTTCCTTTTCTGTAGCACCCTGTCCCTTTTCTGTAGGCCACCCTGTCCCTTTTCTGTAGCCTTTTCTGTAGGCCACCCTGTTCCTTTTCTGTAGCACCCTGTTCCTTTTCTGTAGCACCCTGTCCCTTTTCTGTAGCACCCTGTCCCTTTTCTGTAGGCCACCCTGTCCCTTTTCTGTAGCACCCTGTCCCTTTTCTGTAGGCCACCCTGTCCCTTTTCTGTAGCACCCTGTCCCTTTTCTGTAGGCCACCCTGTTCATTTTCTGTAGCACCCTGTCCCTTTTCTGTAGCACCGTCCCTTTTCTGTAGGCCACCCTGTTCATTTTCTGTAGGCCACCCTGTCCCTTTTCTGTAGCACCCTGTCCCTTTTCTGTAGACCACCCTGTCCCTTTTCTGTAGCACCCTGTCCCTTTTCTGTAGCACCCTGTCCCTTTTTTCTGTAGGCCACCCTGTTCCTTTTCTGTAGCACCCTGTCCCTTTTCTGTAGCACCCTGTCCCTTTTCTGTAGCACCCTGTCCCTTTTCTGTAGGCCACCCTGTCCCTTTTCTGTAGCACCCTGTCCCTTTTCTGTAGACCACCCTGTTTCTTTTCTGTAGCACCCTGTCCCTTTTCTGTAGCACCCTGTCCCTTTTTTCTGTAGGCCACCCTGTTCCTTTTCTGCACCACCCTGTCCCTTTTCTGTAGGCCACCCTGTTCCTTTTCTGTGGCACTCTGTCCATTTTCTGTAGCATCCTGTTCCTTTCTGCACCACCCTGTCCCTTTTCTGTATGCCACCCTGTCCCTTTTCTGTAGCACCCTATCCCTCGTTTGTAGCACCCTGTCCCTTTTCTGTAGGCCACCCTGTTGATCCCGACCCTCGCGCAGGTGTTTTGCGGAAACTCGATAAACCTCGTTTCCGCAAAACACCATACGCTCGGGTCGGAATGAACCTATCTTACACTCTCGGCCATGGAAGTTACTTATAATCTGAGGTGGAGAAAAAGCATTACAACCTTGTCATTTCGTTCCCATTTCTTTCAACGTGGACATTTGTTCTTACAATAGGGTAATAGGGTGCGATGTCAATAAATGTATGGCATTATTCTATCAACATCTTGCCCGTCTGTCCATCAGCAACTGTAGTAATATCATCACTTCATTCCCCTTTCGTTTTCATGATGCTGTTCATGGGTCTGTACTATGATACGTTTTTAATGTGGTGAAATGGTGTATACCTTAACTCCAAGTAGGGAGGCTTAACGTTTCCCTAATATTGCTTTTTTGGTGACAACCAAGAAGCAATCATGAACCTTAAATTTTATGCAAATGGCCAAGTGATGAAAAACAATTGCAAATGTTACAGTTATATCATTTTATTGGTTTTATACATAATATTTATACAATCAGGTATCAAGTTATAATATATATATGATGGACTGTGGATGGCAACACGAGACAGACGAAGAAGAGGGAGAAAAATAGATGAATGAATAGAAATAGATAGAACAGACACACTAAGAAGGATAACGGAGGAAAAGAACACCCCCAGTTAGAGAGGAAGAAGAAGCATGCATAAGCACAGGCAAAGAAACATGAAGAGAAATATAGAGGTAGAAGCATGCACACACACACACACTGATTTAGAGGGATATCACGCACGCACGTACGCACATCTGCTTATATACACACCCACTCACACACAGATAAAAAGAGGCAGATAACATACAAATGCATAAAAGGTAGACGAACACACACACACGCACGCACGCACACACACACACACACACACACATTGTTGTGGTAAACAGTAATAGTTCATGTTTCTTGTTTGCTTTCAATACTAGTAATATGTTTAGTTAAACATATCGTTCTTCAATTAATTAAATTCATATGGTAGACAATTATGCATGGTGTTTATTTTCATATAAACCATGCAAACATGCAACAACAAATGGAGGATGTATGAAAAAATCAAATTGCATGCCGAAAAATAGGTAATATGTCAATGAGCAAAGACAAAATAAATACATTTTTGAAATGTAAGAAACTGATATCCTTAGCATCGATAAATGTAAAATGATTTCACTGCAAATAATGCACAAAAGACCATTCCTTTAATATTTTTGGTGCCCGGCAATTGTGAGGTTTGGCGCTACTAACTGGTTTAAATCCTCCTCGAGGTTCTCTCTCCATAAAAAAGGGTATTAACGACATAAAACATGAAATGGATTCACTTTGCTTTGTACTTTCGATAGTTCTGAAATTCCCTGTGCATGATGACCTCCATCTCCTCCTTAGTGCGCCTCACACCTGATGGACATAAATATGTACATTACATGAGACTTTGAGAACATAACAGTTATAATTAATAATATTCAATAACAATCATATCTAATTTACTTTATAACTTTTCATTTTCATTTACTACAAAATCTCTCATAGAAGAAAATTCAACCAAATAAAACATTCTTAGTATCAGACTATTTTTTAAAGACCAAGGAATACACAGACCAAAACAGTTTTTTCCACATACTACTAGGGATATCACTAGAAATTATTCCTACACAAACCATGGAGCCATTTGTTATGAACATGGATTTACAGTTTAGGTTGGCTAGACAGACAGACAGGTCATAGTGTTTCCTGTATCGACAAAGATATTTTCTCAGGATGTATCAAAAATTGCAAAATTACTTTTAATGAATTTTGATTCTAAACTCTAGTCTGCATAATTTACCTTTATTGAAAATTCCTCTGCTTTTGCTTTCAAGTACCCTTTCTTCTTGTAAAACATCATGGTTGCCTGGAAAATTGGACATCATTTAAAAAAAAATAACAATAAGGCCACATTAGCTAGTGGCAGAAATAGACCAGATATGATCAATATACATGACCTTTTGGTCAGATTAAATACTGTCAGTGTTCTGTCAAATCAACATTACTTATCTGATAGTCATGAACACTTCACACACACAAATGTGTAAGACAAGCAATTTCACACCTCTAAAACTAAGACATTTAACTCGTACATGTGGTCAACAAGTGCTTGGAGTTCAATTTCCAACACATATTTCAAAACATTTACAAGTGTTAACTTATAAGAATTATAAAATCTGAAGAGAATCTTAAATTCTAGCAGAGCTCACCTCAGGGACCCAGACATCAAACACATAGTCTATGTGTTTTACTGTGTCTAGTTTCAGCTCTTCAATATATCCAATGTATCCCTCTACTGCACGATCAATCTAAGTGGGCAAATAATAGAATCTTGTATTCCTTATATAATACCCTTACAGTGGCGTAGCTGCCGTTACGCACAATACGCCCGTAAGTACAATTCGTCGCACAAGTCAGAAAATATTTGGGACAAAAAATGCAATAAAAACTGAAGGGTAAGTGGGGTGAAGCGTTCGCGTGCCGCCTATTTTGAATATGTGAGAATGAAATCTAAATAAATCCTTTTTTCAGTCATGAAAGAATCGTCGATAAATACTGAATATATCCGAACGATGTGTACACAGCCGCTCAAGTTTCAAAATGTCAAACGCCAACCTTGAACCTCCTCATCTTGACTTGTTCATAGATAATCTTCAAACAGTTGACAATGCTGATATACTAAGCATCTTAACAACAAAATGGAAACATTTCTTCCCAAGGAGGTTCATTTAGTTAAGGTTTGTGAAGCATTATTAAATCTGTAGTGTCCCGTAGCTTTTGATATTAGAGGACAATACAGCACACATTTAAGATAGAGTTGTCTGTTTGAACTGTTAATATTCATGATAAGTTTGCTTTTAAAGATGTGCTGGTAGCTATTTCATAAATCAGATTCACAAATATTCTCTACAATTCTATATCGACAAGACCCATTTCTCAAAATAGTCGAATATACTGCGGGTAAAAAATATGCTTCATGAATGTTCAGGACTCGGTAAAATGTTTTATGGCTTAGTGCATCTTGTGTTTATACTTATGAATAAGAAATAAATTGTCCTTGACTTTTTCTGAAGTATAACTTCTGTAACATTGCATTACAATGTGAGGGATATTTTTATATACACCCTGTCAAATTAAAGAAGTCGTCACTCGTATCATAATGAGTGATTAAAAATGATTTAGTATAGTGTATTTATTAATTGAAATTGCAATCACCCCTTCCCCAACCCCTGTCAAAACTGCATAAATTATGTATAAATATGAATCTTTTGCAAGCCGAAAATGTTATATGCAATTAACGGAAAAGTTTGTGTATTGTAGATTAATCGGGGGAATGTTCAGAAAAATGCAAGCCAACTACTTTACAACCTATCCATGGCCGCGATACTAAGTGTAACATGACGGCATATTCTGTGCACCCTGCAGACGTAGATAATCGGAGTAGAGTTCTCGTGAAAGATGTGTTCATTGATTCATTCATTCATGAAGATGTGAGCAATGTTGCAAAGGTATGAATGCCGTACGTCACATGTGTCAAGTTTCATCAAACATTTTAACTAATAACGTTGTACATAGTCAAACGCACTACCAACGCGAATGTCTCAAAATGAGCATTATGTTCTATATAAATTACCGATTCAATTGAGAGTGATATAGTATTTTACATATGCTGCCTCTCACAAAGTGGTTGTGGGTTAGAGTCATTGATAATCTCTCGTGAAAACACTATAAATTATCAGTTTTCGTTAAATCGAGCAAAACCAAATGACATTTTCAGTAAAGTATTCCCATGCTATTTTCCATTTACAAACAATTTTCCTTTTACAAATGACGGTGTGTGTGTCGGTAATACTCTCACGGTCAATGTTATAAAATTAGCGAGTTTTAGATCTAAATCACGTTTAATCGATCGATTCAAATTTCCAACATTATTTCCTTCATATGATTAATACATTGTTAACAAGACAGTCGCTCTGTTTGGCTTTGAATTGAAATGGTTGTTGGAAATCGTGGCAAGTCTGACGCCCATCTAAAACGCTGAGAGGCATCTGACAACTTTGTAGCCATACTGACCTGTCGTCGCTGTATAATTCCTTCGTGTAACAAAACAGACTCATCCTTGAAAGTATTGTTGGCACCATAATCTTATGTCGTCGCCAGAACATAGCTTTTAGGGATCGGACGGGTAAGGGGAACTTTTAAGCATGGCTGATATTTCAAGCAAAAAACATTTCCAGTGCATACTTTAAACGACCTTTTGCTATGAAATAGAAGTTTTGAAAATGTTAAATGAGCTGAGGAAAACCTATAAACAAACGTTCATCTACGCATTTTCATTATTGAAGAGAATTATCATTTTTGAATTTCCTACGAAACTTATTGAGGCATAGCACTTTTGAACTGAAAATTCGTTGATTAAATGCTGATGATACTGTACTAAGAAATTTATTTTGCTATATAGTATCATTCTGACCTATGACAAAACTGAGAGCTCCAGGGGGGGTCAGAGCCCCCCTGACCCCCATAAGGGCCGTCCGCCCGTTTGAACCACAATTGTGCGTATACTTCGGAACGGCCTAGCTACGCCCCTGCTTTATGCAATAGAATAAACTTTTTCATAAAGCCCTGATCACACAAGTGTGATAACAAAAAACATTTCACAAAAAATAGGATACAAATAAGAGACACATATATTGCCTTAAAAGCATCAGATAGCATTTATTCTAATAATTTTAGAACTAAAAACACTTACACAAAAAATAACAAAAGCCAACTCTATCCATAAATGTTATCAAATTCAGTAAGCCAAATGTACCTGTTCATCATCACCAATAAGACCAAATCCACTATATTTTATGGCTCTCCTGGCTCTCTGTGACAGCCCAGTGAAGATAGTGTAAAGATTGCTTGCCTGTTTACCTTGCATAATCTTCAGGAGGTATGCCTGGAAATAAATAATATGAGGTTACTATATTGTAAATATCTCTTTCTTTGGATAGTTTAAACTAGATCTATAAATGAATACCACACTGAATTAAAAGTCATAAGTGCCATATACTATTTTTGGAAGCATTGTGTGCCCTGCACTGTTGTTAAGCCTTTTTCCTATAACAGTAAGTGCAAAGTTTCATTGCGGTTTCTCTAAGGCTATTATGATATTAATTATTTCGTAACCGGGAAAGACAATGTGATATATACTTGATTCACATAATTCACTATGTTAAGCAGGAGTATATTATAGATTCTGTACACATATATCATGTGTTACAATGGACTTATTATAATTCAATAAACAGCCAAATGGGCAGAGTGTATAATAAACATGTATGTACAAATATGGTATGTACAGTAAAATCAAACAATCTTGGTTCAACATTCAACAGTAAGAGTTGAAATGTAAAACTATCAAAAATTACATTACCTTGACTTCCTTAGACAACAGGTACTGCGCTAGGGTTTCATTCATTTCTTTCATTTTTTGCAACCTGGAAGGTAGATATTAAATTGCATTAACCAACCAAGAACAACAAGAGATGTTTGTCAAACATTATGCCCCCCCCCCCCCCCCTGATCGCCATGTTGTCGGGATTATATGGACAATTGAATGAAATATGCATGGACCGAAATGACAGCTGATTTTTCGCTGACATTGGATGCCGTTGAGGCAGTTTTAAGATTATGGAGTCATCAGCTGGTCACCAAAAATCCAAATGTTAAGTTTGAGGGCCATGGGTGCAGGCATTGACAAGTTATCACACAGACAAGCTTTTTTTCGTTCAAGGTCACTGTAACCTTGACCTTTGACCCAATGACCCCTAAAATCATAAGGGGTCGCCTACAGGTCAAACACAACCCCAAGTCAAGTTTGAGGGCTATGGGTGCAGGCATTGTCCAATTATCACTTGAACCATTTTCGCATTCAAGGTCACTGTGAACCTGACCTTTGACCCAATGACTCCTAAAATCAATAAGGGTCATCTCCTGGTCAGGTCCAACTTACATGTCAAGTTTGATGATCATAGATTCAGGCATTGTTGAGATATCACTGGGAGAAGATTTGTTAACTTTTTTGCGTTTAAGGGTTACTGTGACCTTGTCCTTGGCCTGATGACCCCCAAAGTCAAGAGGGGTCACCTACTGGTCAGGCCCAATCTTCATGTCAAGTTTGATGACCATAGGTCCTGGAATGGTCGAGTTTGCTTTCAAGGTCACTGTGACCTTGACCTTTGACCCCTTAAATCAATATGGGTCATCTACTGGTCAGGCCCAACCTCCAAGTCAAGTTTGAGGGCCATGGGCGCAGGCATTGTTGAGTTATCACTCGGGCAACCTTTTATCGTTCAAAGTCACTGTTACCTTGACCTTTGGCCCAACGACCCCTAAAATCAATAAGGGCCATCTACTGGTCAGGCCCAACCTCCAAGTCAAGTTTGATGGCCATGGGTGCAGGCATTGTCGAGTTATCACTCGGACAACCATTTACCATTCAAGGTCACTGTGACCTTGACCTTTGGCCCGATGACCACCAAAAACAATAGGGGTCATCTACTGGTCAGGCCCAACCTCCAAGTAAAGTTTGAGGGCCATAGGTGCAGGCATTGTCGAGTAATCACACGGACAACCATTTACCATTCAAGGTCACTGTGACCTTGACCTTTGGCCCAATGACACCTAAAATCAATAGGGGTCATCTGCTGGTCAGGCCCAACCTCCAAGTCAAGTTTGAGGGCCATAGGTGCAGGCATTGTCGAGTAATCACACGGACAACCATTTACCATTCAAGGTCACTGTGACCTTGACCGTTGGCCCAATGACCCCTAAAATCAATAGGGGTCATCTACTGGTCAGGCCCAACCTCCAAGTCAAGTTTGAGGGCCATGGGTGCAGGCATTGTCGAGTTATCACTCGGACAACTTTTTACCATTCAAGGTCACTGTGACCTTGACCTTTGGCCCGATGACCCCCAAAAACAATAGGGGTCATCTACTAGTCAGGCCCAACTTCCATATCAAGTTTGATGACCATAGGTCTAGGCATTGTTGAGTTATCACTCGGATAAGCTTTAAAAAAAAATACCATTAAAGGTCACTGTGACCTTGACCTTTGACCCGATGAGCCCTAAAATCTATAGGGGTCATCTACTGGTCAGACCCAACCTTCATGCCAAGTTTGATGACCATACGTCCAGGAATTGTTGAGTTATCACTCGGACAAGCTTTGGTCTACCGACGGACCGACCGACCGACCGACATACCGACATGCCTGTGCAAAGCAATATACCCCTCTTCTTCGAAGGGGGGCATAAATAGTTTGAGGCAATCCATGTTTATTACTGTTTATCATCCAAATATTTTTTTGTCATTTTTTATTACCATGGCACCTACCATTTTGTGCCTGAATCAAGACCATATCCACAAACTAAAGATTAAAGAACCTCCCAGAAGTAATAATACACTTGTATTATTGTATACAAAACACAAATTGAACATTTTACTTACAATTTGTGTCCACACAGCATTCAAAGAATTGGCCTCATAAAAATATAATTTCATTATCTGTATAGAGCCGTCTTCGAATATGTTTGGAGTTCTTGCATAACCAGGATTTTTATGTGAAACTAAAATAACTATAATTTATCCATGAAGGCTTATTTTTTTTACCTTTCTTTGAAAGCACATCCTTTGGTCTTTTTTGCCTTGAATTTCCTTTTCTCTGGTGTTTCTCCATGATGCTCTCTTTATCTTAAAATGATCAAAGGTCAAAAGCTTATGGGTCTAAACTCTGACACAAGAAATTGATGGTATATCATGATAAAAAGTATTTTTGTACTTGGCACATTTAGATGTGTGCTCACCCATAGGATTAATGTACAACAAACATTTTGCATCTGGAACTACGATCTGAAAAATGGGTTACATGATCAGGATACCCCCTGAATGCCACCTGAACATAGGAATGGTAGACCAATTCTTTGAATAGAAGCCATAACTCCAAGATTATGGTACACTGCATGCATTTTCCTCTTATCCTGCATTACCAAAGTATGTTATTTAGAAGTTACGCTGCTGACAAGAATAAGTAACAAAGGGCAATAACTCTGTTTATCTGAAATAGAGTTAAGTAAGTTTATGGTTCTTTTTGTATACAGGAAATTAACTCATTGTGCTTAACTGGTGTATAAAGTTTAATTAAATTTCATCTCTTCGTTTTCAAGTTTTGCTCTGGATAACAAAAAGTACCATAGGGCAACATCTCTGTAATAGGCTGAAATAGAGTTATGGTTCTTGTGCACTGCACTTCCGCTCTGCTTTAACATTGTATAAAGTTTAATTTTAATAACTTCGTTTGTAGGGGGTAGATCTATGGAGTACAATGGAGTGTTCATTAAGAAAACGTATTCTGAAAAAAAACACAAACAGAAACACAGCAACCGGATCTTACAAGGAACATTGTCTTGTGTCATTCTTACCATTAGAACCCAATGGACCTGTTTTTCATTGACTGCACCAATCAAAGTATCACACTGATGCAATGGTATCTGAAAAGATAGGAGCATGGTTAAAATTCAGACTAGTAGCAAATTTGATTTTCATATAAATATCATACACACCTTTTAAATACTTGTAGTAGCAGCTACTTAAACATTTGCAACATTATTCAGCAACAATATGACAAGAGATTACGTGTTAAGTTCTATGTTAAATTAATGCCCCACATGTATCGTTTAATTCATTTTGGATTTATTTGGGTAGCAAAATTCCACGCAGATACAAATAACTCTTGTCATACTTTTTACCGCATAATAAATCCCGATGAAATTATGCATTCTGAGATAATCATGCAAAATACAACATATACCAGAGCTCTTCAAGAATTTTGCAGACTTAATCTATATAAAAACAAGAGCTGTCGTAAGACAGCGCGCTCGACTACGCTGCTTTGCCTTAGATGTGAAAACAATGATGTAAAATGTGTCTGTCAAAAGCAATAAAAAAATCAAATTAAAAAATAAACAACAACCCCGATGTGACAAAATCGTTTTTTTTTAATGATTGGCAGAAGAGATTCAGTTTCAAATGATTTCTTCTACTTTTTGTAACATAGACCTTGATGCTAGGGGCCCCAAACACAATCCCATGGAAGTCCTCCATAAACTCTTCCTACATATCAAGTTTGGTAACAGTATGTCACCACAACTAAACTTATTTAGTACCAAACAGTAATCTATTTTTAGAAACAGTGACCTTGACCCTAGGGGGCCAAAAGACAATCCAATGAAAGGTCTCCATAAACTTGTCCTATATAATAATACCAAGTTTTGTCACACTATGTCAATTATTTAATACACAAGTTATTCAGTACTAGCCATTTTTCCATTTTCAGCAACAGTGACATTGACCATAACTCTTGGGGCTCAAAACATAATCTTATAAAAGGTCTCTGGGAAAATCTTCATATATACTAAGTTATGTCGCAATATGTCGACCGTTACTCAAGTTATTCGATACTATTTTTTTTCTATAAATAGAACTTGACCTTGATCCTAGGGGCCTCAAAGCAATCCCATGAAAGGTATCCATAAACTCTTCCTATATACCAAGTTTGGTGACAATATGCCAAACCTAGCTAAAATTATTTGATACATAAGGTGACTTCGACGCTGCCCTCCTACCAGTCCGCCCAAACCATGACACAAGTCATTCTAATAAATAGTTTTCCCTTGTGAAAACCTGGTTAAGAATATGAAAATGTGCAACAGAATTAAAATATGAAAATAAAAGTCAACAAAGGGCCATAATTTGTAATAAAGGTTAAAATGGAGTTATGCAACCTTGTTGGAAGATGGTCGTCAATAATTCTGCAAAGTATTAAGTCGAGTAAATGAAGGGTATAGAAGTGTTTTTTTTAACCTGCCCTAAAACTTCAACCCAAGTTCCTAAGTCAATAAGGGGCCATAACTTGTATTAAAGTTAATATGGAGTTATGTAACCTCATTGTGTGATAGTCCCGAACAACTGTGTGAAGTATTAATTAAGGCAATTTAATGAAGGATAAAGAAGTTATTAAAGGGACTGTACACCAGATTGGCACCAAAAAAAGTATTTTTTTCTGTCACGAATCTCAGGACAATTATTAAATGAAATGTTTTACTCTCTGATATCATAATTGTAAAAAAGAACATACCAAAATATAAAAAAAATCAAGTCGAAGACCGGGTTCGAACAGGTGTCGCCAAAATTTCATTCCAGTGCTGTATCCACTGTGCTACGAAGGCTTACTCTACACAGTCGGAATATTTAAGCTATATACCTAACATGGTCATATCACGTGATAACATCAACTAGCCAATCCTGCATAAGGAATGAATTCTACTAGTTAGACATAGTAATATTTTTTAATGGAAGAATACCAAAAAAACTTCGAAAAATAAATTAATTGTAAACTATGTCGTACTTCAGTTTATATAGTAAGTTCCAATGCATTGTACACATCGATACCAAGTTTATGTCAGTTTTTCGACAATTTTTTTCTTTTTTTGCTGTTTTATCATACGGAGTACAGTCCCTTTAATAAATATCCCAACATGCCCTAAAACTTTAACCTAAGACCCATAGTCAATCAGGGGCCATAATTTGTATAAAGTAAAATACAGAGTTATCTAACCTCATTATGTGATGGCCCTGAAACACTGTGTGAAGTATTATGAAGTGAATTGAATGAAGGGTATTGGAGTTATAAGTAAAAAATCCAACTTGCACTTATTCTGAGCCAAGTATGTACTAATCATTCTCAGCCAAGTACTTACCAATCATTCTCAGCATTGTCTCCGTGTGGCAGTAATCGTTGTGCGAGTCCAGCCAGGGACACATAGCTTATGTGTGACTTGTCCTCGCTCCTTTCTGTGACAACAACCTTCTCCATAAATAAGCCAGCCCTGTGTCCCCTATCATCATGACACAACGAGAGTTGCTCCAGAGTCTCAAGATCTACAACTTCAAACAAATGTGTCCAACTGCAAAATGAGTAATAGCAAAAGCTTGTTAACATTATATAAATTAGAATGCACAATAATCGTGAAGAAAGTTTTGATAACTTTAACTAGAGCGTGGTCTTGTGTTGTGGAGGAAATCAAAGTACAATGAAGCCTACTTCTCCGGCTTAGTGAGAACTAACCAAACTCACATGCGCCCAGGCTGGGAACCACTGCGCTAACTGGACATCTTGGAAACACATACTAAGAACATGCTAGGTCAGATTTGAACATAAAGTGACTGGTTGTCACCCTAGTCAACACATAATAGGGACATACTAGGCCAGAGAGGAATACATAGTGACCTCCGGATACTGGCTTTTGCTCTAGTCAACACATAATAGGGACATACTAGGTCAGAGGAGAAAACACAGTCACCTCCGGATACTGGTTGTCGCCATAGGAGACACATAATAGGAACATACTAGGTCAGAGAGGAATACATAGTCACCTCCAGATATTGGCTGTCTCCTTAGTCGACACATTAAAGGGACAAATAAGGTCAGAGCTGGATACATAGTGACCTCCTGATACTGATTGTTGCACAAGGAGACACATTATAGGGACATACTAGGTCAAAGATGAATACATAGTGACCTCCGGATACTTGTTGTCAGCCTAGTAGACACATTATAGGGACATACTTGGTCAGAGACGAATACATGGTGACCTCCGGATACTTGTTGTTGTCCAAGGAGACACTTTGTAGGGACATACAATGTCAGACCTGAATACATAGTGACCTCCGGATACAGGTTGTCGCCCTAGCAGACACATTATAAGGACATACTAGGTCAGAGATGGATTATGGATACATAGCGACCTCCAGACACTGGTTGTCGCCCAAGTAGACACATAATAGGGACATACTAGGTCAGAGATGAATACATAGTGACCTCCGGATACTGGTTGTCGCCCCAGTCAACACATTATAGAGACAAACTAGGACAGAGCTGGATACATAGTGACCTCCGGATACTGGTTGTCGCCCAAGGCGACACATAATAGGGAGATACTTTGTCAGAGATGAATACATAGTGACCTCCGGATACTGGTTGTCGCCCTAGTAGACACATTATAGGGACATACTAGGTCAGAGATGAATACATAAGGACCTCTGGCTACCAGACACATAATAGGGACATACAAGGCTATATAGAATTAAGAATTTGCGCAAGCCTGGAAGACATTTTACAAGTGCAGGGCTTGATGGCTTATGTTAATTAACAAGTGCAGGGCTTGCTGGCTTTTGTTTATTTCAACCACTTGTCGTCCTAGCAAACGCATAATAGGAACACACTAGAACTGTACGATCTTGACCTGAGCTCAACATAAAGTGACCTCCTATAATATTGCTATACACTTTTACAGACAAAATAAGTTAATATTAGTTTGCCATGAATTGTCAAAACGATGAATTAAGATGACAATTAATATTAATTGGCGCCGCACTGAAGTGCGCGCCTATTATGGAATGGGAATTTATTTTAGTTAGTGGTAGGAGCGGTTTTTAAGTTGGTTGACAGTTGGGTTTTACTGTTATTTTATTATAATTAAAAAATGCAAATGGGTGGCTATTGCATGGGTGTTAAAATGCTATTTATGGTTGAATAGATAGTCTTCAATTTATCTTTAAAACATTATTTCGGAAGAACGACAAATAAGTTTAATAACTGTTCCCGTTTCGTTTACGTTTTCCGATTGGTTACCTGAAATATCTGAACTATCATGTGCCGGAAATGTAAAATGTGTGGACCGGTAATTATGTGAATGGGAATAATTATGTTTTATGTTGTTTTGTTATGTTTACTGCATTGATAAACCATGAGGTAATCTTTTTTCTTTAATCTCATCGATATTGGAAATAAATGTTCACCTAAATTTATTTGTTAATGTGTTGAAGGTGACATTAGTAAAATTTAATTACGATTGTCCCCGATTTGTAACACATACCGGATGTTGCTATTTTTAGAACCAGGAGGTATTTCCCCGCTATTCATAGGTCAATATTGGAATTTCTACATCGTAGTAGTTGGAAACTCGGGTGATGTTTTTATCATGAATATACGTTTAAAATAAGTAAACACTAAAAGTGCATACTGACAGTTGATTACGATACACCTAACAATTTGAGTCATTACAGTAAAACATGGATTATAAGTGAATTATACGCGTAGGAGAAGATTTTCTGTCGAAAAAAACGAATGTCAACAATCGGCATGGAACTGGGATATTCGTATCAAAGGGCTATGTATGTAAGTATCTTTGAGTAGTTTTGTACGTTGATGTGTTCAAAAATGTTTGTTTTTTTTAATTTATCTTTGGAATTCTTAAATCATTTTTATTTGCTAAATGTTAAGACAGCGTGTTAATATTTTTACATACATGTATTATAATTATATATTATTATAAACATACATATACATCTACTTATGCACCAGTCAATTGTAACCACGCCCCCACTCCCCCCCCCCCCCCCCCAGGTAAGGGGAATAGCCGGGACTTTGACTTTCGGTCCAGCCAACCCCAGGAAAAATCCTCGTCCTGCGAGGACGAACTGATGGTCAAATCCCTGCCATATGCCCTCGCACCCCAGGGAGCCTAGGTGAGGCATATTCCCCGCTATATTTTGCTCGAAAAAGCACAATGACTATAGCTGTATTTCAGCTAATTACATAATTATTGCTCTTTGCCTCTTTTTCTTGACCAGAGCATTACTTTCAAAATAGTCATGGTATTGAAATAAAACTTGGTATATGGATAGGTGGCAATGACAAATAGTACAGTGCACAAGCACCCTAATTCTGCCGTGTTCATTAATGTACCACACCCCTAATGAAATGTTCAACTTAAAACTCTTCAATTCCAATGTTTTAGCCTATGTTGTTAAGCAGAATACTACAAATATTTTGAGAATTTCATGGATGCGGTTCGATGCATTGTAATATGCTTGTTGGCCTTGACATTTCTTGTTTTTCAACATATAACAAATGCATAAACTATTAAACGGCGCCCTTTGATGCTTTGCATCAATGGTCTTTCTTGTAATAAGTATTAAATAAAGCGCTCGACGACATGCTTTACTCTCTCATCAGTCGATTCGGTAGCCATTTTGATTTTGTGACGTTTGCAGCACGTCACACGAACAACTGCCCTTGACTCCGCCTCGGTTAAGTCTAAAGAACATCCAGTATCTTGCGAAGGCGGGTCGTAGGCGTGGCTTATTATTTACGCCACTCGTGTTACTAAGATTGAATTCCCTTGATAACGAGGTGCAGCTTGAGAATTATCAGACCGTGAGATTTGCAAGATCTTACAAATTTCACACTACAGTGTGAGAAATGTAAGTCGTGAGAAATGTAAGACCGCTGCATCCAATGCACTTACTGGATGGTGAATTATTATTGAAGACGTATATATTGTATGATGTCCGCGTTTGTCCGTTTTGTATAAAAAGGGGATACAAATAATTAATATGAAAGACAGTGTTTTTGATATATTCCAATTAATCGCCATTTAATGTCATTTTGTATGAACAAATCTAATAAAACTTGACTTAATTAACAGAATATAGAACGGAAACTGGTGGTGTTTGATTGACAATTGTAAGACATTATTTCCGTAATGTTTTATTGGCCCTGAAAAGGGCCGTTTCGTTATATTCCTTAACTACCGGTACTGCATGATACAGACACCTGAGCAGAACGCGATTACCCTCATGCGTGAGGTGTACACCGTCGCTTGAAATGTGCCTGGTTGGCACAACTGCCGCCGTCTTGATCCGCTGGGAATTGACGACCAGGAAGACATGCCGCCTCTCTTCAGCTGACGCGTGACGTCTCGGCAGGAGTTCGACGACACTACTAAGTGCCGCCTTCCCGACGAGACGGCGGATCTGCCCACATATCTCAAGCAGATCCTCAACGGCACTCTTTTTCACATATATCAGTACGCCTACAACTGATTCAAATATTTACAACCGTCGTGCCACATGATTTTGAAATAAGAAGTATATATTTATAAATCTATATAAATTCATCTATATATACCTTTTTTCCTCTGTAAAGCTATGGGGAGCAAAACTATAAGTTCATAAACATACACTGTACAATAATTTTTCGTACAGCTATTCTCACTGACCTGTCATAGATATTTTTAAAATAGACGGATTTGGCTCGTATACCTCTGCGGATATCAATGTTGTTAGCTTCAATGTGAGCCCGGCCGTAACAAGTCACAGGCTTAACAGACATGTAGTGGCCTTATGAATGCCAATATATATTGGGTCGAAATGCCTCCACAATAAACTCGATTATTTCCATTGACCACAAATAACTTGACACATCAATAGCTGACTTGCCAGACGATTCCTCAACAGTATCATTTAGTGCGTCGTACATATGCTCATAATGAACCAACAGGGTACTAGAAACACTGAGTGTTGGGAGAGTCTGTCGTTTCGAGGCACATTGAAATATGACAGCCCCGTTTTCCTCCTCACACTCTGATGCATCGGCTAAAAAGGTCGACACTGCACTTTTACCCGACATGTGTCTGTTAAGATTATGTTTTCCTTTTTGAAGATTAGTGAGTAAGATGTTGAAAGGTGCTCATACAATTGTGAATTGGTGGAACCTGAGTGCATAATTAGATTTGCCTCTCCTTGTCCATGCAACATCAATCCCTTTCCCTCGCCACTTCGTTAGATCTAAGTCCAGTTGTGTAGGTTTTCAATAAGGTTGTTTGAAATGGTCCTTGCATCACTTCGTGGCAGTTCTAAAAAACACATTTATTTCCTTACCAACAATATACCGCACACAAACACTCATCTGTTCTGTTACATTAATATCAGTCATTTCATCAACTATGATGCCAAAAAAAATGGCATTTTGAAACATCACATACAATCTTTTCACGTATATAGTCAATCATACATGTAATGTTTCCATTTGGAATTGCGATGTATACTTCGCATTCTTTAGACTACTTTTCAGATGGTTGGAAAGTTGTTCATCATGTCTGCTTATCCAGTTAATAAAGAAGTTAAAATTGCTACCCTCGCGGTTTTGATCTTTGAACCACCTCCCTCTAAGAGGAATTTCTCGTGATGAAAGTGTTATAATAACTGGGTGAACTATGGCAATAAGAACATGTCTGTTTTCGAATAATTTATCGGAATAAGCTGTGCTCAACAACGCATTTATCGATTCTGTTTTTCCTGTACAAACTTTTTATAAATATCACACTAGCGGTTACCTCTTTAATACACATGTGTTTTAGAACTGTTGTGACTTGGTAAGATGCCTATTTTAACCCTTAACAGCATTTTCCATTTTTTAAATGGTGAACAATTAAATTCTATGTGCCTAACATCTGCATGTGCAAACACAAATTCACTATCGGCATACCGTAGCCAGTTACAGTGCGTCTCCATAGAAATGTTGAACTTTCTCTGTTTAATTGCAGGTTACTTGGAACAGTTTAACATTGAAGTTAAGAATGTTAAATATCTCTTCATACGAAAACTGTCTATGACCAAAACTGCTAAATCCGGACAAACTGTAAAGAGTGTGGAATAAAACATTGGAGCAGGCAAAGTAGTTACGACATGAAGTGATAAATACCGGTGCTGCTTGCTTTCGACTTTTTTGCATCACACAGGCGTTTTATTTATAGGTCATACTAGTTAAATGCAGTTCTTCTCAATGAATCATTGTCGGACCTGGACCTTAGTATCACTTTGTGCAAGTCGTAATGATTTTGTAACCCTTACGATCATGACCGTAAATCTTGACAATGCAGAGGATCATATCAATAAAACCGTCTGCGCCAACCACTCAAAATGTGTCCAGGTCCATCACAAACCCCGATTCTTGACCTGTATGAAGCGATGTCCTGAGTCATATACTTCCTTTAACAGAAGCCCTGAATGTTTGGACACCAGTAGTTGAAGACTGCTGACAAAAGATCGGATTGCAGGTTATCATATCAATGTTTATTATTTATATATGCAATTAGACACTAATTTCTTAAAGCATTTGAACGCTTTTAACCATTAAACATCAATTTATAAGCACAAATAAGAAAACAGTTGGTTTTAAGACAATGACTGTTCTGATTCTGAGACAAACATTTAGAAAGTTGTCAAAACAGTCAATCTGTGAGAGTGCAGTTTTAAGACGGAATATGATGTTAAAACAACATCTGGATATGTTTTTTAGATATTTTTTAAAAACAATTTGGAGAGTTATAGTTTGAGGGAGTGGGGTTCTATGGGGGGGGGGGGGGGTCACAACGCACAGACACCTGTGGTGCATACCAGACAACCAGAAACGATTGACAGGTTATATTTGAATACGTTCATGTTTCAATTTGACCTATTTGAAGCAAAAATATAAATTGTAACAACATGATGTTTATAATGGGTGTAAGTTAATTCAATCAAATGGAAATCTCCCTTAAATTCCTCTAATCGTCGAGTATTCATCGCATGCAGTGACGAATCTTGCATATCTCACGGCCATCACTCGATGATCATTGACCGCCGTCTGCGCATGCGCAGTATGGTAAGTCTGACCTATTTCACGGGTCTTAAGAATTTCATGCCACCTGTAGAAAATGGCGACGATTAAAAGAAAACCAGTGTTATCGAGTAAGAAAAAGTCAAATTCTAAAGTGAGTGGGAATTCTATCGAGTGTGAAGATGTTCTTTTGTATCGAGATGGACTAGATGAGAAAAGAATCGTTATGTGGACAAATTGACAGTAAATCACGGGCAAGACCCCTAAGACATTGTTCTGTGGTCAACGGATGAAAATGTATTGGATTTTCAACCCCAGTCCTTATACAAGGGAAGAATTGAGATGTTACAAGGGACTTGATGCCTACAACCAGTTCGTGTCAGGGTTTGTCAGTGATGTCGGCAGCTGTATCATCAATGACAAAAGTGTTGTGACAGCCAAGGTCTGTTAATTTCGTTTAATTAAACGTTATGAATTATACATTGTTTCTGTACTTAAATTTCATTGAAAAAACAACAACAAACAAACAAATATTGAAATGTAAGTTTCTAATATCCAATATTTATTATCTTCTTTGGCTTGGTGTTTGTTGTATAAATCTATCGTTGTGATACATGTATGAAATAAAAATCATCTCACTAGGCAATCAAACAAACAACAGTTTTTTACAATTTCATAAATGATATCTGAAGGTTTACAAGGCAATAAAATAAGAATAACATTTAAAGTTATTCATCTATACTATCAGATATTAATTTCAGCAAAATGTAATTATTGTTATTTAATATTTATCATTAACCCTATGCATATTTCAGGTTCTACACTCCCAGCGACTGAATGAAAAACCACTCCGGCCCTGGATAATCGCAGAGAGAGATGGTCCTATTATAGCGGGACATTGTACATGTATGGCTGGACTCGGTGAAACCTGCACCCATGTTGCTTCCCTGTTGTTCTGCATTGAAGCAGTTGTTAAGCTACGCGAGAGTCGTACAGTGACAGAGGTGCCTGCTTAAATTGGAAGTTACCACGTACATTCAATCACGTGTCTTATGCGCAGCTGAAAGAGATCGATTTTACCAGTGCTGCTACACTGAAGAGAAAGTTTGATACCTCTGTTGATATTAGCCAGGAATCTGCCACACAGCCACAGCTCAACACAAGAAAAATGAAAAATCTACCTTCAGCTGACAGAGTGCAGGCTTTCTTCCAAAATCTAGCCCAGTCAAAGTCAAATCCAGCGATATTGTCACTGCTGCCAGAATTCTCAGACAATTATGTGCCAGAGATTTTACAGTGTGAATTGCCAAAGATTCTTACAGAACTTAGGGAAGAAAGTGCATATGACCTTGAGTACAATGAGCTCCTTGCTAAGTGTAGTGATCTTGAGGTTAGTGTGTCACCTGCTCAAGCTACCCATGTTGAGGCAATCACTCGTGACCAGTCTACAAACAGACTATGGTACAGGTTCCGTTCAGGAAGGATGACTGCGTCCAGATTGAAAGCTGTGTGCCACACAGATCCTTGCAAGCCAGCTTTAAGTCTTGTGTCCAATATATGCTACCCCGAAGGCAACAAGATTAGTGTAATAACAACAAAATGGGGATGTACCCATGAGAAGAAGGCAATTGAGGCATTCACAGCACAAATAAGCAAGCAGCACCAGAATGTAAGGATAAGACCTTCTGGCTTCATAATATCGTCTGAACATCCACACATAGGTGCATCTCCTGATGCAATGATGTCATGTGACTGCTGCGGCACCAGCACAGTGGAAGTCAAATGTCCATTTTGTGCCAAAGACTGTCTTGTTAAAAGATGTAGTTGACAAAAACTTCTGTCTTCAGAAAGACCAGGATGGTAAGATGTGCTTGTCGAATTCGCATAAATATTACTACCAGGTGCAAACACAACTGGGTGTGTGTAAGCTTGAAAGAGCTTTCTTTGTTGTTTGGACTCTTCAGGACTTGCACATTGAAGAAGTGCTTTTCGATGACAAATTTTGGGGGGAAATCTGTGCAAAGTCTTTGCACATCTTCAAAACAGCTATTTTACCTGAACTTGTAGGGAAGTTTTATACTAAAGGCTGTGTGGAAGGCGGCAAGAAAAAGAGCTCAAGTGAGGGTTCACCTCAGACTGAACTGTTTTGTTATTGTAGGGACGTGGAATATGGGGAAATGGTAGCGTGTGACAGCAATGAATGCCGCTATGAATGGTTTCATTTCGACTGTGTCGGTGTGAAATCTGTACCGAAAGGACAGTGGTTTTGTCCAGACTGTAGAAAATTAAGAAATTTGAAACGGAAAAAACAAAGCATTCATAATGAACAATTGACAAGAAGACAGTATTTATGAAGGACAGACTGTGTGTTGTAATTTCCGTTACTTAAAATATGTGCTTGCATTATTTCATTCAATTTTGTTTCCATTTTATGCCATAAATACCATTTGATGATGATGATGATGATGATGATTGATGATTATTGATGATGATGATGGTGGTGGTGGTGGTTCTTGTTGTTGCTGTTGTTGATGATGATGATGAATGAATGATGATGTGTACAGTATTGAAGTGATATTAGACAAGAAGACAGTATTTATAAGGGACAGATTGTGGGTTGCAATTTGCATTAAACATATGTGCTTGCCATGTTGCATTCAATTTTGTTTTCATTTTATGGCTTGTTTTAACATATTGTTGGGGTGTTATTGGTGATGATGTAAATGAAAACATAGGTAAAAATCATGTGAAATAAATGTCAACCAATTATGATATTGTCTTCTGTACATTATGATGATGTAGATGATGGTGATGATGATGATGATGGTGTTGTTGTTGTTGATGGTGATGTGTACAGTGATAAAGGGATGATGATGATGCTGCTGCTGCTGGTGTTGATGATGATGATGTCAACCTGGGAGAAACTATGAAGACTTCGAAGAATCTAGTTAAAATGAATTTTTATTAATTAAGTTATGACCAACACATTTAGGGTTGAGGTAAAACCTTGAACATTACCCTTAGTAATGGCCCTCTGACAAGCATGCAGAAACAGTCGATAAGAATATGGTACAGTAGTTATACTTTGCAATTTCATAAATATAGCATGGAATGAGATAACAAATAACAATACAGCAAGTACAGCATGAAATTACGTCATTATTATTTATTGAATGTGTATTATATACATGTGTATGTAAATAATAACAAGATTGTAACCGTGAATTTAATAGCAGAAAGCTAAAGTGAATGCTAAAAGATTTACTGTGGTCTACTATAGTTTTATAAGGTAGAATACTGTGTTTCAGGCTCATTTCTTTCAAATTAAACTCGGTATCCTTCATAAGATCCTTTGTTTTCGACATTCATTCATCCTCTTTTGAATATTAAAACAATATTATTAATTGTAGTAAATCTTATTTGGAGTAAGAATGCATTTTTAAGATTTTTTTTTCATTACAATGGTATTGCCAGATATAATACTTGTAGTTACACAAACTAGGGGTCAATGTGATACGATTGTTTATTTTTAATATTTGTGACATCATAAATCTGGCTTCAAAAAGGGGCGCTAAAGTGGGCATTCAATTAGGTATCCTGCATTTTCTGCGTAAAAACCAAAATAACGTTTTAGTGTCAATCTGAATTGAATGCTATCCTGATATGAGCTCAATTACACTAATTCATAGTGAAAGAGAGATGAATTTAGGGTGTTTTGATGAAAATAATATTAGTTATTTGGTCTGTTACTGAGCCACTACGGAAAAATGGGGGGTCTATGAAATTTATAGGGGGCGAGGCGTTAGCTGATTCCCCTTATAAATTTACAGACCCCTCATTTTTCCGTAGTGTCTCAGTAACAGACCAAATAATTGATTTATTTCATCGACCACCTCTCACAAGCAAAAATGTTATAACTATGATATAAGAATGGATGAATGGCGGCCGGTGACTTCTCTTATCCAATATATCCAAGGTCAGAAACAAGTTGGAGGTGAAATAATATAATTTAATAGGACAGAATTAGAACACATATAGACTGATTTCAATCAAAATTCTGTTGAAATATAAAAAAGCACTATTTTTACACTTGAAACATTTCTTTCCTTTTTGGCACTAAGATTTCACCTAGGGAACCTGGCTAAACCAATCAAACTTGACAAGAATATGTTTGCACTAGTTGTCTCGCATGATAAACAAAATGATCAATAAAAATTCAACGCTTATTTTGTATTAAAGATGTGAAAATTGGTATTGTATTTATAGCTTTTTCAATCAAGCGCTTAAATGATTCCTGGAGTTAGTCACACAAAAAATGATACAATTCTGACAATCCATGTTTTAGGGAAAAACTGATTGCTAAATTGCTATGTTTAAATATGCAATTGGTCATTATGCACCAGTCAATTGTAACCACAACCCGGGAATATCATAGGTTAGGCCCATTTCCCGCTCTTTTTCGCCGCGAAAACAAAACCACCACATTCACTCCATACTGCAGGGCCACCTGGAAGGTAAAAACATGTCCCATTTCCCCTGACCTTTGAGGGCCATAGCATTGTTACAATTGACTGGTGCATTACGCATGTTGAGTCAATATTACTGGACCATGTCCTATGTGAAAGTTGCAGATTTTGTCAGTTTTTCGTTTATTTGAAGCGTTGAAACACTCATCACAAATTCAGAATGATTCTTTTAATATTTTGTTTAACATTTGATGCAAAATTACACATTTTACGAAATAACAATAACAATTTGTATGAAAAACAAAATTGAAAAGAGAAAATGGCAACTGCAGGCTACTGCTTCCCACCAGATTCTGCTCTCCAAGCAGTGCACTACTGTTGATAATAGGGTCATGGTGGATATCAATGAGCAACTGATAATGCACTAGTCAATTGTAACCACGCCCCCCCAGGGTCGTGGAATAGCAGGGACTTTAACTTTTGGTTCAGCCAAGCCCTGGTAAAATCCCCACCCTGCGGAATCGTTCTGCTGGAAAAATCCCCGCCAAATGCCCCCGCACCCCAGGTAAGGCCCATTCCCTGCTATTTTTGGCGCAGAGACAAAACCACCACATTCACCCGGCACTGCGGGGCCACCTGGAAGGTAAAAACACGGCCCATTTCCCCTGCATACCCCTGGACCTGGGGAGGGGGGGGCGTGGTTACAATTGACTGGTGCATAAGCCCCATATTTTGTTGGAGCTGATCATTCAGTCAGGTATTAATTGGCTGGTTTCACTGGCCAAGTCAAGTCAAGTCAGGTAGTATTTATTTATAAAGTCGGGTTTACAACATATAGAAACACAAGCTCTGAAGAGCTTTTAAAGCCGACTTAAAGCCAAGCTGCTATTGCCAATTTTAGACTTCATTTGAACACCTTGTTTGACTCTCAGAATATTAGCTAAAAAATCAGCGAACACGTTATATATTACGTAGTAAGCATCAAACATATGATTACCTACATTCGTTAGAGTTATGGAAGCCAAGTTATTGATTTTTATTAAAAACGGCCACAATCAATGCCATTGCCACGGCTCAACTAGGGTTTAGCAGGGTGAGCAATATTTGGAATTGGCGAATAAGAAGTCCCTTAACAAGTACAATCCAACATTATGAAGTTCAAATAGTATAAAGTTTACATTAACGCCCATTTCTGTTCTAACTGTGGATACAATATTGACAAAAACATAAACGTTGTCGCGAAAATGGGTAATTATAAGCCTTACTTTTACTCATATGTGCCACCATTTATACCATGTGTGCATGTGGCAGATTTCACGTTTTGGTGACCAAAAAGTTCCCGGCGAATATTGATTTTTAAAATTTATTGCAGATTTGTGATTTCAACATAATCTTTTACAGCAATTTCTTATCTGTCATATTTTAGAACATTTGCAATGATTTATTCATGCATTTTTATAAAAAAAAAAGAATTTTGTATCACCATACCATTTGTGCTAGTGTTACAATATTGCCGGTAAAAACTCTTTTTTTTAATATTTTGATCCAAAGAAGTATTTTGTCTTGCACTAAATGGTTCATTTATTTATAAAACAGATTGTACAGACAAAAAATAAAGATTGTTTTGTTTTTCTCAAATAAATTTATTGAAACAAACTCAAATTGGACAACAAGACAGAAAATATTTTCTGCAAACATAGGTTTTCTTTTTATATCAGATCAGATAAGCTATAAACATAAATGTTTTGTTGTGGTGATATAAATGTCTCTAGTATGGTGCAATTATCATTACCTTTGATATTAAACATATATATTATAAATTGCTAATTGCGAGTATGTGCTAGTGTTACCACAAGACAGAATGAGTAACATTAGCAGTATGTCACATTAGCAGTTGGACAGAATGTTTCACAACAAAATAAAATACAGACCTACCACAGACTCTTTGAGCTTGATACAGTATAAAACAAACTATATAAATGATAAACACAGTCAATTGATAATCACATACAAATCATAATAATCATACAAGATTGACGAAGATGCAGTGTGACAGACGTACACATTTTATGAGCTTCTTCAGTTGAAAATAGTTTCTTTGACTCTTCATTTAGTTTAAATGTTGTTATAATGTTTTACTCATTTGAGATTTTAATAAACTGTTATTACAATATAAGTCTATTGCTTCTCATATAGTTTTGTTCATGTTGATTTATAAATACACTGTTGACCTAAGATGGTGTCAGACTAAATGACGAATCCTGGAAACACTGTTCCCGCAGCAGTTTGATTAAACAATCTCGTAAAAAATATACCAATCTGGATAGAATAACTTCCAATACGAAAAACCAACAATAGAACTAAAGATCAGACTGTTGTGTGTCTTAAAGGCCTAGTTTAAGCCTTTTAAAAGTGACCCTCCCCCTTTTAAGGCCTAATTTAAGGAATATTTGGCATGATAATCCCCTGCTGTGCATCTCCTTCTAATCACACTGGTTTGACAGTAGGGGCCAATTTCCTGTGTTTACCGGTAGGTTTATCGGCTCAGGGCCATTAAGGGTCCATTTCTATCTTAAAATATCCCATACTGCGCAGCAGGATACTCAGATCAGAGATCTGATAAGACAATTAGGCAATTATGCACCAATCAATTGTAACCACGGCCCCCAGGTCAGGGGGTATACTGGGGATAGCCGGGGAAAAGGGCCGTGTTTTTACTTTCCAGGTGGCCCCGCAGGGCCGTGTGAGTGCGGTGGTTTTGTCTTAGTGCCAAATTTAGCGGAGATATTGACTTATATAGAGTCTCTGGGGTGCGGGGGGCATTTGGCCGGGGTTTTACCATCAGTTCGTCCCCGCAAGGCGGGGATTTTACCCGGGGTTTGCTGGACCGAAAGGCAAAGTCCCGGCTATTCCCCGGGCCTGGGGGGGGGGGGGGGGCGTGGTTGCAATTGACTGGTGCATTAGATTAAGATCCACTTACAGAGGTTGTGTACAAATACACAGTGTCATAAGAGTTTGATCAGAAATCTTTACCCCGAACTGTATATGCCTACACAGTGACATGGACACTGATCAAAAGATCTCATCATAAAAAAGGCAAACAAACATCCAGAACTTTAAAACCTGTAACAAGAACCACCCCACCTGCAGTAACCTTGCATATAATCCAACCCGACACAGCGAAAGACAATTCTTATAAAATAATGTTTAATGTAAGTAAATTGCAACAGACAAACAATTCAAACGATTTACACATCATCTTCTTGTCTTCAAGGGTATGGTTCTGAAAAAGAAATTAAATTATTACATACTTTCTGTTGAGATATGAGAGTGTTCTAAGTTATATATGTCTGCCTCTAACACAAGAAGTCGTGGGTTTGGTTTGATCCCCACCAGGGGTACTTTCTCATTGCCTCACAAAACTAACACAATACGTTATGTTTTCTACCAAGGGAGCAGATTTGAGAGATTAAATTCACAGAGCTGTCTTCACAATCTTACAAACTAAAACAAAACACTCGAACGTAAATGCCATAAATTCAAACATTTTAAATTTTTAGCAACATATCATTTTAGATACTACTTTTACTAACACTTCTTATTGTTTCGCTACATTCAAAAAACAGTTTTGTTTAAAAAAAATTCAAGAATACAACATCAATTTATTATCTGTAAATCTATTCATCAGACTCCTTCCACATGGAACAACATTTAGTTCGTCAACTTGCGCCACAATACCACTGGTCATAATTCACCAGTCAATTGTAACCACACACCCTAGGTCCTAACTAATTTATCGTATTTTTATTGTATATATATATAGAAGCACAGAAACAATGTTCTTCAACTTTTATATGGGGGGGGGGGGGGGTTCAAACAGTATCCAAAAGTAACACCAGGGGAGATGTCCTATTGTCATGCAATAGCAGGGGCGTAGCTTCCTATAGGCCGTTTAGGCCGCGGCCTACACATTTTTCAGAATAACCGAAAAAAATAAAAATGCCAAATCTGCAATAAAAACTGAAGGCATAGGAGGGTGAGGGACTAAAATATGAAATTCCAACAAATGCGCTTTGATATATAGGAAACCTGGTTTTTCAAATATATCGTTTTCCATTGCTCGCAAATACATTTTCACGCGACATTAATGTTTCGTGTATAATTTATCAGAAGTCGCATACCAGTAGTCTGCGCGTTTACGCCGTACATTAAACATTTCCAATCGGCTTGGTAAAAGTTTGCGGGCGCTTTATTATTTGAGTATTGTAAACGGTCTGGCACCAATATTGCCGAACATAGTCCTACGTTTCCTGATTTCGATAGTCTCACTTTGACTTCAATAGATGAAGATACCAAACAACAACTTCTAGAAGGAACTTGGCAATCATGCCTCCAGTGCCTGTGTCCACCCGAGTTACCGAACTATGATGGACACAGTTCAGGACATTGGATTCTTGTTCAATTTTTCAACAAATCGTCTAGCAGCGTTCCAGGACGAGCTTTTTAGAGAAGTCGCAACGAAAGAGAAAATGAACCGGCGCACTAAGCTTCGCTCGTTATGTGAGACACGATGGTTCAGTCGTGCGGACGCACTCGAAACGTTCCAAAATGCGTTCCCGTAGTGGTCCGTGCACTTGAAGACAGAGACGAGAAGGCCGGCCAGTATTTGTCCGCTGTACTGCGCTTTTAATTAATGATCTCACTTGTAGGGGCGCAACACATTGGGTACAACCGTGAACCTGACAAACCTTCTTGAAGGAAGGCAACGATATACTACACGCTGTTGAAGAAACATACGTCATTGTCAAATTGTGCAATGAATGGGGGGCTGATCCTGATGTGTAGAATGAACTGTATATGAAAGCAACGGATATAAGCTCAGACTTTGACATTCAACCATCAATGCCAAGAAAAGTTGGTCGACAGCAAAACAGAGCAAATCCTGAGGTGCAAACACCATCTGACTACTTCAAAGACCGATACAGTGCATAACATTTATTGCCTCCAAAACTGGAAATTCTGCAGGACGACATGCTGCCATTAATTTTTGCTGCTAAGGCCCCTGATCGCCACGAAGTTTATCTAGACTACAAGAGACCACAAAGCAGACCAACAAGGACCTGTATCCTAGTATATTTACAATATTCGAAGGTCGTTTAGTTGAAATGAAACGAATAAAAAACTTCCTGCGAACGACAATGAAAAGCGACAGGTTGTCATTCTTGGCCCTAATCCACGGCCACAAGAGCCTGATCGTAGATGTTGACCGCGTCATGTGTTTGCGTCGCGAAAATGCAGGAAGCTAGAGTTTTTAATGATCCCGGGGAGTCAACTGAGCTGTTGAAAGCGACATTATATATATATATATGGGGAGCATGTCTCCGGGCCCCTTAAAACTTGGCCTACACATATATTTTTGTCAAGCTACGCCCCTGTAAATTGATGATTTTAATACCATTAGCTAGTTTATAACATTACCTGATAAACCATAGTACTAGGATATACAATCATTGCTTTCATTTTACAAGATTGTTGCTAGTTTTAAGCTAATTAAATGAACCCCGATATTGACTGAGAACGGTTTGACTATTTGTAATAGGTAAAGTAAGGCAGGGTCTTTTTGCAACAAATTTACCTTTTCTTAGGGATGCCAAAGCAAAATTGTAAAAAAGAGGAAACCCGTACGAAGTTTGAGTATCCCATCACACTCAATACGAAAAAACAATTTTGGTATAGTTAAGATTAAATGCAATAATTTATTTTTAAAGTTTCGTGACCAAAAGAGAGGAAATCAGCTCAAAAGAGAAAAATTGTTTTCAATGATTTCTGCGTAATTATCTTGAGTTATCTATTCCCCTCGGTTTCTAAAAGAAATCGGCTTGCTTTCAAAATCACATTAACGTTGCAATCTTATGAACATTATGAAATAATGTGGTATTTTAATTAGCACTAAATATTACAAAGTACAATATACAAACACATTATTTTCGTATTAAAATAAGTAAAGTAATAAATACGTTTAGAATAAATATTAGAAGCGGTTTACCTTTTTAATTAAATTCAGGTATCATTAAGCAATAATTAACGATCGCATTAAGTACATACGCAATTTATTAAGTAAATACATCAATACTGGTATACTTAAAAACCTTAGCTAAGCTTATTTATGGTGCACATGAGTACACTTTTCTTGTGAGCTTATCTGACGAAGGTGCATTACGGAAAAGCTTATATTGAAGTAAACTTAACATAATATATGCATCAGCAAACTACATGTACAGGTTTATCTGGTAAAAATATTAGGGAAGTCTCACATTGACGGACTAATGTCACACATAACACATGAAACATAAACTAGACTAGTTTATGTATGGCATCATCAAAGAGTATATGCCTCTTCCACTCGCCCCTCCAATCTTCTTTTGTGCAGTTTCAACAAAGTAATTCTGTCTGAAGTACTTAACTCTTAAGTCAGAGAGTGCAACAAGTTTTTTGTACTCATTGCCCAAGATTTATTTTATCTTTTACACTTGCATAAAGCTGCACTCTCAAAGAATGAAAATTTTGACCTTTTTTTAAATCTGGTCTCAGAATCAGCTGATTTTGGCAGCAATGCCTTCAAGTCATATAAGATAACTCACATTGAAACAGATCTCAATTGTTCGAAATATGTCCGAAAATTGTAATTTTCTTTAGCCTAAGTATCACTTTAAGCATAAGACATCAATTTTCGACCTTATATATGAAACTTTCATAAATAAATATAGTAAATATACATAATTTTGATATATAAGTAAAGATAACTGCTAAGGTATTCATAACAATATTTTAGTATTGAAAGTAGTAACAACACATACACTATATGAATTGAACATTGACGCTTGCAAGGGCCAAATTAGGGATCATTCAATGCGCATCAAAAATGCCCTTTCTGACCTAGCACCTTGTCCTTTTCAAACCCAGGATGGAGAACTGATAGTTTACCCTGAATATTAAAAAGACACGTTACTTTAATGGTCTAAGAACTCAAAACATCTCATGAAACATAATATAATTCATATCACATTAAAAAATAGTCAGGTTAGCTTAATCCTGTTATAGGTGACCTTAGCGTTTTTGAGAAACTGGGGTTAATACCTAAAGTTGAACCACCTTGCTTTTAGTGTTTTATCACCCATCATACACTTTCATGAGTAACCTTTATGCAGCGTAACAGAGCAGGGGACTCTTGAATAAAATAAAGAAAGAATCTTTTAATGCTATCCTAACCAAGGAGATTATCAAAATACGTAGGGAACGATTCTATACGGAACTCTGTGGCAGTAGTCTCGCCAGTAGCGGCCGTACTTCCGGCTGCACTTGTTTTCGTCTCGAAAGCTCCTATGGACAAGCAGGATGACGAGCACAAGGACATATGTGTAGGGTAAGAGATTCTCAAACCCCGTGGTCACAGTCCAGAAAAACGAGAGTAGGATTTCCGGTACGTAGTGAAAGTGGCGCGAGAGTCCCCACCAGCCAGAGGCCAGAAGAATGCTCTCCTTCTCACTCCCTCCTTCGATTTTATATTTAGCACGGATTATGTCTGGCTTTCTTCCCCAGACGAGGCGCTGGCCGTCGGCGCTTCGCACTTGCTGCCTTTGTAAGTCAGCGAGGTAGTTGGCAAGGATGGACGCCAGACCTGCGGCTAGGATGATCGATGTTAGTGACATCCCTAGGCGGACGGAATGAGACACGAGATACTGGCTGACGATTGGCGCCGGAAGCCAGCAAAGGCATCCCCAGCATATATAGTAGCCCGCTCTGTCCATAATAATGTCGTCCGCCCGGTTAGCTCAGTCGGTAGAGCGTTGGACTGTTAATCGGACAACCCGGGTTCGATTCCCGGGCGGACCAGGTCACTTCTGTTGTGATTGGTTATGAAATCCTTTCTACGACCATTCGCACTGTACCACTGCCCCTGGCATGTACAGAAGTTGTCAGTTCCTTGCAGAAGTGAAGGCACCTAGTACTGGTTCACCGCCCAGGATAGGTGTGCGGTGGTTGAACTGTCACTCTGGGACCCTTCAATGTGCTCACGCCGGGACCCGGAGTATAAACTACTAACACCACCACCATAATAATGTCAATCGTCTGCATATAGCCGGCTTGTGTTGTCAAATCGGCATTAATGGCCATTTAATATCCGGTTCAACATGGACACGATTGATTTCATTCAAGATAGAGGTTTTTTTGTTGATACCGTTATGTAGTTTTTATAAACTGCTTTGCTTTCAAGGTAAATCAGGAAATATCGTACAGCTAAATTTTTGTCCGAACCATCGCATGCTTCCGAATCTCATCTACTCGTATGGTTCCTATGTAAACAATGGCTTTTGTAGCTGTCATTCCGACACATTTCATAGATTTCTTATTTTCATATCAGCACTTTGTCGACGGGAAATCCAATCAAGAAAACCCTGACCCTCAAGCAGCTACTGTATTTGACCAGCTCACACCAGCTAGGCCTCCTTCAAAACTCAGATAAATATTTGAGCCACCAAAACAAAACGAGAACAGATCGGTCTGAATCGTTAACGTATTATTTTCTGTATACCAGTAAAACAATTTATTTCACTGTACATTTAAATCAAATATTATGTTCATTAGAACTTGATTCTGCCAAACATGTGCTGTAAAGACTTAAGACTTATTATGAATAAAGAACAAGTCAAACATGTACATATTTTCATTGTTATTCTTATATTTTGGGCCATTTACGTAAATCTACAATATTTAATGATAGTTCATCCAATGTTCAGAGTCCGGATCACATGCACACTCGATTAACAGTATTCTTAAAGTTGCACTCTCACAGAATTCTAGTTTGACACTTTTTGTCTCAGAATCAGCTTATTTTGGCATTCTTTAAATTAAGACCTAATATAAATCACAAAGCAAACTTCTCCGAGCCAAAATATGATAAATGCAATCGAATCCTGTGTAAGTTGTCAAAGTGATCAATCTGTGAAAGTGCAGCTTTAACAGTGAAAAATAACTTCTGCTAATGCTATATATTTTAAAATATATTTGCCATTGCAATAAAGAGATATTCACCTACAATATCATACATAAACACCAAAGAAATATCAAAGTTTAAGTAATGTTTGCAAAACAACAATGTACTTAATAAATCTGATATTAAATATGCAACAACTGGTGTTATACTCCAGAACTGAAGCTAACATCATAGAGATACATCCTTCCAAGAATCCATCAAAACAACATGCTGAACAACTTCAAGAACTCTCTTCAAAAGACCACACTTTCCTGAAATAAATAAAAGATGCCAATATTAAAATAAATCAGTTACATGTATTGTTAAATATTTTAATACTAGCTGTAAATGCTACTGCCTTTGATGTTTGGTTTCTACATGTATATCATAATCATAGCTAATGTTTTGTGGTTGTTGTTTTTCTCTGAACAAATAGTCCATTACTTTTGTACAACAAAGTAAAACTAAATGTTATAAAAAGCTTTAAAATAGGTCCTACCGATTATTTGTAAAACTTGTCATCACTGGTTTTCTCTTGCGGTTGACATTGCCTGGACTGGCAAATATCATGTGTGTGTGGGGGGGCGGTTTCCGGTCTTATGCTAGGTCCCCTGTGGCGGTAGGCTTGTTGAAGACAATAATAAGGGGACTTCCTTATCTCCATCAATCAGAATACTTTAATGGTGTCAACGGTAAATAGCAGGAGACCCTCCACCAGCCTTAACCGGTAAATGGGGGGAGGGTAGTGTGTGTGGGTTAGAACCAGCTGCCCGGTCAGCTTAGTTGGTTAGAGTGCCGGGCGGTTCTGGTGGTTGTGAGTTCGAGCCCCACACCGGGGGCACTTTTCCTCCCAGGTCTACTTTTACAGCCAGAGTGTGTGAACATGTTCCACAATTTCTGTAAGAACAAAAATCAAAGCATGTGAATGTTTGAGCAATGCAAAAGTTACAGATTGGTATCACCCACGATTGTCACTTGTCAACTATTACATTATTATTCATAAGGGAGAGTGTTCAATCGCTTTGAACTGAAACTTTTTATGCATAACCCCAATAAACCATTTCTGCTCATACTATAGATTACAAGGTTATACTGTATAGCTGGCATGTAACTGTTATTTAATGTCACTTCCGGGTTCCCCATTCGGACCATTTATGATTTACTCATATTGTGCGATGATTTAATCTGTGTTTCAACAATACTGTATGAAGGACCGGTGTTATTAAAAGTTAAACTTACCCTTGTTTGCATTTACAGTATGGGTCACACACACGCTTTTCCTTTGTATCGATGTCAATATTGACAACATGGCGGCTATCCGATTTTCTCTGACTTGGATAGATTTCACCCCGTAACTGTTAGATATCGTCATTTTCTAAAGATATATCGAGCCTTCCGATGTAGCAGCCAGTTACAAATTCCTTTGACTTCTATTTTTTTCGCATTGTAATTTCACATTTATGATAATTTGTCAGGAATATCGGAAAGCGAAACGACACGAGACGCCATTACTTCCTCGTTTGTTTGACGGTCGACGTTATATTCTATACACGCTACACCATTGGAATCTATACACCCTTAAATTTTTCCGTAAAGTAAACCATGAAACTGTTGACTGCGACCATTTCAACTAGTTTTATTTCCGGATAGCCCTTTAAGCTCCCGTTTTAGTATAATTACTCTTTTAAGGATTATAACTTGGACTTCCAATATGTCGACATGGATAAACAGCCTCAAGTCAACTTTGTAAGTGCTCCGTCACCATGATGTGTCGCTGTGGTACGTAAGGATTGGGATCAAGTATGCTAACAGTAAAAGATATATGATTTTACTTTGACGTTTGAAATATCAAAGACGAATATTTGAATGTTATTTTATGTATGTTTGGTTCATACTGGTACTTTGTCAAGTGTTTGTGGTTATAAATGACTGATGCATTTCTTAATGCAATGTCAGATTCTAATTGAGAGAATTGCTCCCATTTGTCCAAATTTTATTTTCATCAATTGTGGCAATGAAAGCAGATAACCCTAACCCATATCATGCACAGTAAAGATTTTCCTTTTCTTTTTGTAATTTATCTTCAAGAATATCAAAGACTGTGGGAACTGAAAGCTTTTATACCAAGACTTACAGCCATAGTTGATTATGACAAAGTTATCAAGTATTGCAATATTTAAATATAATTTCAGGTTATGCAGATTGTTGAGAGCAATATGATGAGGGAAGGCAGGAAAGAGTCTTATTGTTTGGTAATGTTAACAAAAATGTTTAAAAAACCTTTTTGAATCATGTTTTCCAATATGATATCATGTGTATTGTGATCCTAGAATTGGACTTTTTGGAATATTTAACTGCTTCAGACTTTGAAATAATATCATGACAGTAAAGCAAACCACAAAGTATGTTTTAATATATTTTGCCTAATACTATCGTACAGGCCATACAAATAGCATACTTTTGTTGTAATAAAAAACTTAATATTTGCACAATAGGTTTTAAGACTTTGATTTTTTGAAGGTGATCAACAAAAGAAAGATTTTTCATAGAATTTTCTTTTATATTATGATTTAATTGCAGTATGTACTCATGGCAAAATGGTGTTCGAGAGGTGGCGAATAAGGATTTGCTTGCAGCATTGAAGAATGATAATATGTATGTTGTATTTGTTTGCTTCTAAATATGTGAATACTGTGTTAAACTTTAAATCTTGCCATGAAATAAGTATCATGTATTCCAATTTCAATTTGCCAGTATTACTACATGTATATCATAATCCTAAAAGATCCTCTACAATAAACTTTATGCAAACATGTTGTTATGCCCCCACAAAGTGGCGGCATATAGGGTTGCCCTTGTCCGTACGTACGTCTGTCTGTCTGTACGTACGTACGTCCCGAAGATTGTTTCCGATCTAATTCTTGAAAACCGTTTGTCCAATCCTCACCAAACTTTAAACACATGTTTGTGACCATAATATCTTGATCAAGTTCGATAGTCATGGAAATCGCTTTAGTCATTTAGGAGTTACGGCCCTTTTTTGCCAAAAATACTTCAAAAATATATGTTTCCAATCTAATTCTTGAAAAGTATGTGTCCAATCCTCACCAAACTTTACATACATGATTGTGACCATAATATCTTGATCAAGTTCGATAGCCATGGAAATCGCTTTTGTCATTTAGGAGTTACGGCCCTTTATTTGCAAAAAAAGACTTGAAAAATACGTCCCGAAGATTGTTTCCGATCTAATTCTTGAAAACTGTTTGTCCAATCCTCACCAAACTTTTAACACATGTTTGTGACCATAATACCTTGATCAAGTTGGATAGCCATGGAAATCGCTTTAATCATTTAGGAGTTAGGGCCCTTTATTTCCCAACAATACTTAAAAAATATCTTATCCGATCTAATTTTTGAAAAGGATTTGCCCTTGTGCAGATTATCCTCAATAATCATTATTTATACATTTGAAATTCTTGTAATTTCCTGCTAACAGCATTTATTCCTGTATTGCATATAAACTGATAAATGCCCAAGATTGCCAAAAAATTGCTAACTGCTGATCTTTGGTATATGGGGATGCTTTTAATTTATTATTTATTTTTTCAGGCAAAGAACAGAAAGAAAGGTTCTCTTAACATAGAAAGTAAAGAAATAATGAAGTTCACACTACAGTTGACAATCTGGATGTGTTTCCTTTGCTATTTGAACATGATTTATTTTAACTTACATAACAAGTATGCACTACAATAATAAATATCTATATTAATAGTAATGATATTCCATTAAACATGGATATGGAAAAAATATTCTTTGACAGTGCAAGATAAGATAAATCCAGACATAGTCAGAGTCTTCAGTTAACTTGGATGTGTTCCATTTGTTTCATCCACAAACTTGAAATTTGTCTTGTAACTACGTGTATTTTTATGAGGTTAAGTGGTGGGTAATCAACCTTTATCATAACATTTTCTTATTTGGGGATAGTATGTATTTATGTTGACACTATGTGTACCTTCATTCTCTTCATTTTTCTGTACGAAACAAGACCAAATGTGCCATTTTAGTTTAACCATTTTAAACTGTATATTATACTCTTCATTGAATACCCATTCGTATATTATCAAACATTTTAACAAATTTAAATGTGTTGTTATTTTGAATATATTGTATCGGTGCCATAGGGTACATGTACATGTCCATTCCTAGCCTTCAAGATAAAACAGATGTATTCTTGGTTGTAAAATGTGTTCTTTATGCATATACATATTGAGTGGCTACAGAGAACTCAACATTTTTCTTACAAAATATCTAAGGGTTTCCTTACATGTGATTGCTACATTCAGTGTACCACTTGTTATATAATACATTGTATATGATCAATAAAACAGATTAAGAACCAAAGCTGTTGCTAAATACTTTTTAAAAGCTGTATATGTACAAGACAATACTGAGACTGTATAGACACCAATGTTTGTCCTAACTTGAAGGTGTATAGATTCCAATGATTGCCTTGAGTTGAGGCTGTATAGATTCCAATGTTTGTCTTAAGTTGAGGCTGTATAGATTCTAATGTTTTCTTTCAGTTAAGGCTGTATAGATTCCAATGTTTATCTTAAGTTGAGGCTGTTTAGATTCCAATGTTTGTCTTAAGCTGAGACTGTTTACATTCTAATGTTTGTCTTCAGTTGAGGCTGTATGGATTCTAATGTTTGTCTTAAGCTGAGGCTGTATAGATTCTAATGTTTGCTTTCAGTTAAGGCTGTATAGATTCCAATGTTTATCTTAAGTTGAGGCTGTATAGATTCTAATGTTTGTCTTAAGCTGAGGCTGTATAGATTCTAATGTTTGCCTTCAGTTGAGGCTGTATAGATTCTAATGTTTGCTTTCAGTTAAGGCTGTATAGATTCCAATGTTCATCTTAAGTTGAGGCTGTATAGATTCTAATGTTTGCTTTCAGTTAAGGCTGTATAGATTCTAATGTTTGTCTTCAGTTGAGGCTGTATAGATTCCAATGTATGTCTTCAGTTGAGGCTGTATAGATTCCAATGTTTGTCTTAAGCTGAGGCTGTATAGAGTCTGATGTTTGTCTTCAGTTGAGGCTGTATAGATTTTAATGTTTGCTTTCAGTTAAGGCTGTATAGATTCCAATGTTCATCTTAAGTTGAGGCTGTATAGATTCTAATGTTTGCTTTCAGTTAAGGCTGTATAGATTCTAATGTTTATCTCAAGTTGAGGCTGTATAGATTCCAATGTTTGTCTTAAGCTGAGGCTGTATAGATTCTAATGTTTCTCTTCAGTTGAGGCTGTATAGATTCCAATGTATGTCTTCAGTTGAGGCTGTATAGATTCCAATGTTTGTCTTAAGCTGAGGCTGTATAGAGTCTGATGTTTGTCTTCAGTTGAGGCTGTATAGATTTTAATGTTTGCTTTCAGTTAAGGCTGTATAGATTCCAATGTTCATCTTAAGTAGAGGCTGTATAGATTCTAATGTTTGCTTTCAGTTAAGGCTGTATAGATTCCAATGTTCATCTTAAGTAGAGGCTGTATAGATTCTAATGTTTGCTTTCAGTTAAGGCTGTATAGATTCTAATGTTTATCTCAAGTTGAGGCTGTATAGATTCCAATGTTTGTCTTAAGCTGAGGCTGTATAGATTCTAATGTTTGTCTTCAGTTGAGGCTGTATAGATTCTAATGTTTGTCTTAAGCTGAGGCTGTATAGATTCTAATGTTTGCCTTCAGTTGAGGCTGTTCAGTTGAGGCTGTATAGATTCTAATGTTTGTCTTCAGTTGAGGCTGTATATATTCCAATGTATGTCTTCAGTTGAGGCTGTATAGATTCCAATGTTCATCTTAAGTTGAGGCTGTATAGATTCTGATGTTTGTCTTAAGCTGAGGCTGTATAGATTCTAATGTTTCTCTTCAGTTGAGGCTGTATAGATTCCAATGTATGTCTTCAGTTAGGGCTGTATAGATTCCAATGTTTGTCTTAAGCTGAGGCTGTATAGATTCTAATGTTTCTCTTCAGTTGAGGCTGTATAGATTCCAATGTTTGTCTTAAGCCGAGGCTGTATAGATTCTGATGTTTGTCTTCGGTTGAGGCTGTATAGATTTTAATGTTTGCTTTCAGTTAAGGCTGTATAGATTCCAATGCTTATCTTATGTTGAGGCTGTATAGATTCTAATGTTTGTCCTAAGTTAAGGCTGTATAGATTCTAATGTTTATCTCAAGTTGAGGCTGTATAGATTCCAATGTTTGTCTTAAGCTGAGGCTGTATAGATTCTAATGTTTGTCTTAAGCTGAGGCTGTATAGATTCTAATGTTTGTTTTCAGTTGAGGCTGTTCAGTTGAGGCTGTATAGATTCTAATGTTTGTCTTCAGTTGAGGCTCCAATGTTTGTCTTAAGCTGAGGTTGTATAGATTCTAATGTTTGCTTTCAGTTAGGGCTGTATAGATTCCAATGTTTATCTTAAGTTGAGGCTGTATAGATTCCAATGTTTGTCTTAAGCTGAGGCTGTATAGATTCTAATGTTTGTCTTCAGTTGAGGTTGTATAGATTCTAATGTTTGCTTTCAGTTAAGGCTGTATAGATTCTAATGTTTATCTTAAGTTGAGGCTGTATAGATTCCAATGTTTGTCTTCAGTTGAGGCTGTACAACGTTCAATGTTTGTCCAAATTTTAGGCTGAATGAATCCAAGATCTCTCAAATTTGAAACTGTTTAGATTCCAATATCTGTCTTAAAGATGCACTCTTATTCCCAAATAAGATTACCAAAATTAATAACGTTGTTTTAATCTATCAAAAAGGATGAATAAATGTCTAAAACAATGGTTTTTATGAAGGATACCGAGTTTAATTTGAAAGAAATGAGCATAAAACACGGTATTTCTACCTTATGAGACTATAGTAGACCGCAGTAAATCTTTTAGCATTCACCAATCATTTAATATGTTTGCACTTTCTGCTATTAAATACAAGGCTACAATCCTGTTATCAGTAATTAATATTTTCCATAAATGCATTATTTAGTAAGTAGTTAAAGGTATATAAGTCAAAATTGATATTTGTTTTACATATGTTTGCATTGATTTTGAATAAGAGTGTCACTTTAATATGAAGCTGTATACAGTCCAATGTTAGTGCTACGTTGGAGTTGAAAAAGCTCCATTGTCTGTCCTGCGGTGTACATGTAGCTGTATAGATTCCAATGTCGATCGAACTTGGGAACAGTGAGATATAATTGTTTATTTCCTTGCAAAGTATTTATTTTATTTAAAATTGTCATATTTTGTCTTAATTATTATCTGAAATCTCAAAAAATGTGGATAAAGAAATTTTCATATATTTTACGACATTTCAATGGGGGTGTATAGATTCCAGTGGTCAGACCGTGAGCGTGTATAGAATATAACGTCGACCTGTTTGACGGACATAGACAGAGTTCGCTCCCTTGATATCAGGGGGCGTGGCTTAGAAGCCGCTGTCGTAAGGTCAATAGGAGAATTTACTGTGACGCACTTCCGGGGGTTTTCCGTTACTAAAAATAGCCTGGCCGTCATCCTTCCGCTTAACTGCCATTGTTGTACATTGTCTATCGAGATTTCACAGTTTACTTTCGCATATTTTATGGAAAAATACGATGGGGAAAGAATGTATTGTTGTTGGATGTTGTAATAGAGACACAGATAAACAGTTAGGACTAAAGTTCCATAGGCTCCCCAAAGAAGAAACCCGTAGAAAGTTGTGGTTGAATGCCATAAACAGGAAAGACACAGTTACAGGGAAAGACTGGGTTCCAGCGATGACGGGGCTAGAGTTTGCAGTGATCATTTCATACAAGGTATTTTTTTATTAAACCTTTATTTATTTGTGTATTTATTTAAACATGCTGTAAACTTTGGAATTGAGAATGCAACCTTTGATTTGTTTTATCAGGTACTGCGTACATTATACATGTATATAGCCTGGTACACTCAATAGACTACAGGCATGCTGATAATCAGAATGAGATTAAGAGCTCTATGAATTTTTAGATGGGTTTAATGCTTAATAAAACTTTACACAAACATTAATACTACATCCTTATATAGACATTAAAAATGAAATGTAGCAGGATAGTCTGTGCAGATTAATTCAGTTCAATTCCTTTAATTATCCAGGGAAGAGTGATGACCCCAGCAGTCCAGACTATGTGCCGTCCATCAACATGGGTTACAGAACACCTTTGCAAAGTTTGGACCGTTACAATCGCATTGTGAGCCGTTCAGCAGAGAAATGCAAAACGTCAGCTACCGTTCCAGGACTCACAGAGCCGGCCTGACACCGAAGGTGCTGAGCTCCTGCTTCATTTGTCAGCTACACCTCAGACGCCAACAGACAAGGAAAACTCTGGTACATCAATGTGACATATAAACCATTTCCTTTGAGTCATTTGATTGATTAACCTTACCATATATTTATTATCATATTTGTAGTATTTTTTTAGTTCTCTAAAGTTAATAGACATTTCAATAGTTCCAATAATTTGATATTAAGTAGCTTGTCTGTGTCTTGAATAAAAAATGGGCTGTTGTGATACCCTTTGCATTGTGTGTGTCAAAGTCCAGCAAAAACTGTAAAGTTTGTGCCATTACTGAAAGAGAGTTAATGATATTAAAATGAAACTTGTTGCAAGGATTTATTTGGAACAAACAGTGTGCGGTAGAAAACACACACATAAATATTGCTTTTTTAAATTTTGTCTGTGTTTGTTTTGCAGCCAAAGGCAAACAACATGACACATGCATCAAGCTGCTGGCAGAGGCCAATATGAAAACCAAGCAGGTGACAGAGGAGTTGAATAGACTGACCCTGGAAAATAGTGAACTGAAGGAGCTAAAGTGTAAGCTAAGATTTGCCCAGTTGTCTGAGGAGGAAGTGAAATTTTACACTGGCCTACCTTCCAGTGCATGTTTCAAGTGGCTGCTTGAATATGGAAGAGTTGTGCTTCCTAAATCTAAACTGCTTGAAGATTCAGACATGCTTCTGCTTACTCTGATGAAAATCAGACTTAATCCACCACAAAAGGATCTGGCATACAGATTTGGGATCTCTGAGTCATCGGTGACGACCTACATACACGCAGCCATTCCAGCTCTAGCCAAAAAGTTGACCTTCCTCATTCACTGGCCTGAACGAGAAGAAGTTATGAGTTCCCGACCGCAGTGTTTCAAAGAGACCTATCCGAAATGTGTCTCTATAATTGATTGCACAGAGGTTTTCATTGCTGCGCCAGCTGACTTTGAAGCAAGAAACGCGACATACAGTTCATACAAACATACTCACACAGTGAAGTTTCTAGTGAGCATCACTCCGGCTGGAGCTGTCTCCTTTGTTTCACCTGCATATCCTGGAAAAATTTCTGACAAAGTCTTAACTAATGACTGTGGATATCTTGACTTCATTCAACATGGTGATGTGATACTTGCTGACCGTGGTTTTTTAATTGGTGATGAACTAAATGAGTTAGGTGCTGAACTTGTCATATCTGCATTTACCAGAGGTAAATCGCAATTGAGCGCAAGGGATGTTGAAAGAGGGAGAAAGATATCTAATGTAAGAATCCATGTGGAAAGGGCAATGGAAAGACTGAAGAACTTCAGAATCTTGTCAGATCGAATGCATTCGAATATGGTTCCACATGCTGACAGTATAATGACAATATCAGCGGCAATCATGAACTTGCATCCAAATCTGGTCAATTAACTGCTTTTATGCATTCCATGTACACTCATTTGTGATTTTAGAATAGTACTTGTATTATACAAATTTTTATGTCTCCCATGTTGATTATTTTATAATACTTGTATTGACTGATTTGAATTCATTGTGTAAACTGACGTTCATGTCATAAAAAATAAAATATATATTTATTTCCAAGAAGTTATTTCTTTTTAATTTTCCATGTTATATCATATAAAGTTAATAAAAGTTATTAGACCTGGCATAGTCAGTTCTTACATGCAAATAAAATGAATCAAAATAAAGAGGCTGCCTTTATAAACCATTTGTTTAGGAATACAGCTGCCGTCAATTGACTGTAAACAAACTCAAAGAACAAATAAGTTCCAATGCGCAATGCAATATAAACCTGGTTTAACAATAGAAAAATAAGTGTTAAAGTTTTGGCGAGATCTTTAGTATAAGCTATCGATTCAAGATGACAGTGGGAGTAGAAATCCATATTTAATGTGTAACTTTAAATTGGCAAGCAATTGTCATAACATGATAATGCATTTCAAATGAAAGTCAACCTTATTTTCAACCAATTTTCTGTTCATTTGACACCAGGCCTTTACTAGGCATGCCATGGGGCAGATATCTTGACCAATCCCCATTGGCTTAAAACCCATCTCTACCTAGTGCTTCCAGTCTGATATAAGCTTTACTGTAAAAGTGGTTTGTAGCTAAAAATCATGCATGGAATGTGAATGGTACCAATACTTATGGTATTCAGTTAATCATTGCTGAAACATATATTAGGATTTAATGTAGGTTGCTGTATAATAATCAAAACAAGGCAGTTTGAGCACTAAAGTAAATTTATATAGATTTCAAAACAAACATAAATTTCAATATATTCATGAATGCATGTATCTGAGCACTGACAAAATGATAAGCTTGCACTTTCATAAACTTGGCGTCCTACACCATGATATTATGTCTTTTAAGGTGTCACCACATCACTGACCACCAGTTTCTATTTCTTACACCTCGGGCATAACCATCTACCCCTTGGTTTCCTTTTCACGTTGACACAGCCATAATGACACCAGCCAATCTGGCAGTCCTCGTTGGAGCACAGGATCATTTTCCCGTACTCACGTTCCTCACATATGCACCAAGTCTGTACATCTTCAGTTGGCGTGTTCACTACTTGTTTGTTTCTCAGCTTTGATGTCATAAGTTCAGGAAGGAGGTGGTGAGACAAAAAAGCATTACACTTCTTTTCAAGGTTGTCAATGAATTGACTGTCTCTTTGAACTCGAATGATTACAAGACTGGGTGTCCCAGAAGGCTGAGTCAGAACTACAAAGTCACAATACTGGACACCATAAACCAGCATCTGGAACTGCACTTGAGTATAGTATCTGTGCTTTTGTTTAAGTTTTAAGTTCTCATCAAGGCAGAATTCTTTGTCACATTTAGCAGCTTCTAGTGCCATTACAGATTTATGCTTAAATGGACATTTGATCTCCAGTGTGCCAATCCCACAGCAGACACAACTTACAACGCCGTCAGCTGTTGCTCCCAAGTATGGGCTAGTTTCACTCACCAAAAATCCAGACTGAGAACAACCAAAGTTTGAATGTTGAGACTTAACATGCTGTTGGTACATGTCTCTTGCACTGGATTCATTGTCAAGTCCCCACTTTACGCAATCCTTCTTGCTGAGGTCATATGATTTGTATCCAGCAACACGCATCACCAAGTTATCTGGGCATGTAGAGTCTTTAAGAGTAAGAACATCATGAGCCTTTGTTGCTGTTATTCTTCCTTTTCTATGATTATACCACAAAGGAGAGATGTTCTGTCCTTTTGTCTTGTTAAATAGAGTTATCACTTGATCAGATGTAACTTTAGTAGAAGAAATAATGTCTTGTGCCTTAGATCGGAGTTCATTTTCAGGGAGGTTTTCATTGTTTTTATTGTACAAGTTCATGGGAAGCAATGGAAGTGGATCTTCTCTGATTTTTGGTTTGGGACAACACTTGGTATCAGGTTGAAAAATGATGCATTTGGACATGCGGCATACAGGGCCTTCAGCTGTTCTTCACTTGGCAGGGGATCGCGACTCGTTGGGTTGACTGACTCGACCTTCTTTTTTCTGTTCCCGAACAGGTGCTGCATCTTCGTTACAGGACTTGGGTCAACCTTATGTGTAAATATCACATGTTATTCATAACCGAAAAAAACTACAAGTGCAATTACTGTTGCTCATGTATTATTTTGCTTCTTAGTTTTTCAATAAATTAGGTAGAGAATGAAACATTCTTGGTGCCAATAAAATAACTAAAACAGTTTATTTTCACTGCATTTCTCACTTATACTCCAACATATTTGATTCCTACTGACAAGGCATCTTTAAATTGAAAATAAAACTTCTATCACAAATTTACCTGCTCTTTGAAATGCTGATTCCACATCCGACCGACATCTGTGGAGGACAGCTAGCTCGACTTTGAAGAGACTGGCAGCTACATGGCTACATGTTTCTCCCAACCTGAAAATTATTTTAGAAACATGTTTAAAAAAAATGAACCAGATATATATATATATATATATATATATATATATATATATATATATATATATATATATATATATATATATATATGTATTCTCTGCTGAAAACAACCACAAATAGGCTCCATTGTGGCATTTAATATTTCTGACACAGAACAGTTCGGTTGTGTGGTTAGCACACTCACTTCTCATCAAGGTATTCTGGGTTTGAATACCTGCCTGGCATTTCTGTTCCCCTACAACACAATCCCACACTCTCACGGAACAATATGACAACAAGATTGACTATATTAAACTAATTATTATTATCAGTTGTTATTTCATTTAATGAAATTTGAGTGAACCCAATAATCTTTATTATTTATTTGCCTTGGTATATTTGCGAAAAAAGTTAACATACCCTGCCATACATGTGCAATGTGCACAGTAGACTTCAGCGCTAACTTTTTCAAGACACACCCAGGCTGAATGGGGCTCGTCCCTGGTCCGCATAGACGGGGTGACAGCTGCTCGCAGAAAGCAGTATGGACTCTCTTCAACGTTGTAGTAGTGTACAACCTGCACATGTTTGCTTCCCACATATCTAGAAAATACATAAGTAGGTTTGTAACCCCAACCACTGACAAATATATGTAGTTTTATGATAGATGTAAGTACTGACTCTTATTATGTACATGTATTTTGTTATAAGCTGAGACATCTTTACAGCACAGATAAAAATCACATATTATTAAAACAGTTTAAATAAAGAATATTGAAAAGAGCATACAATACATGTACAATGCAGTGCATGTACACGAATTTCATTAAACAACATGTAAACGATTATACTGTATGGTTTATATACATGTTTCTGTACCTGTAAGCCTCAAGGCTCTTGTAATTTCTCATGGATGTGGGGTTGAAGAGGGCTGGACTCAAAATCAGGTAGGTATAAAGCTGTCCGAAATCTAGACTGGGCCAATTTGTCAAATCACGACTCCATTTCTCATCAGGAACTTTGTACGGGTCTGGGAGAGTTTTCAGACCTTTATCAAACATCAGTTTGGAGAAATACCTTTTTCTCGCTTCACTATCAAGTCCTTTAACATAAATTGACACATCTGTCAAGATTTCCCGTACTTTTTCAGCCATGACCTTTGAAATTTTACGGTTCAGATAATAACATATATATATAAATAGTTTGATTGGCAGGTCGGATCGATGTATGGCGAATTGGCCAATCGATTGACGGCCAGCAAATGCTAATACGCGGAATTTGCGTCACAACAAATTCTCCTTACAAAAGAATACATTCCATGCAATAACAATAAATGAATGAAATGAGCGCAGTAATTGATATCATCTTACGCACCCACCAAACACCTCGGAAAAGTGGCGGCTCGAGGACTTTCTAAATGGGGGGGGGGGGGGGGGGCACAACTAATTTTAAACATATCAAACCATTTTTTAATGCATTATTTTAATCATATAGCGACATGGAATTAACTTTTGTCTTGACTGTCAATGATGTTTGGCAGACAAATTGAATTCAAAGGATAGCATTTACTTATCTAAGATAAACCATTCAAAAACATCAACGATATCATGCCGGTTTGGGGAATCGAACCAAGGTCGACGGATTAACAGGCTAAGTCGTAAAGCAGTCGTCCCCCCGAGACACCCGTATATATAAACCATAGAATAAATGCTATATAAACCTACAGTATATTGATTGCACTTAACGGTACTGTAGGTACTTCGGATGTCATTGTCATTAAAGTTAACTGAAGTAAAAACAACTAGACAACAAATTCCAAAAAGGGTTACAAATAAATTATTTGTATTAATTTACAAAGAATCTAGCATAATTCCGAGAACTAGACGATAATAAAGGCCGAAATGGAAAGTTTCAAGGCGGCAACGTTTTCTATTTAAACTTTTGTTAAATGCATGTCATTCACACACATATCTTGTTGACACACAATGACATTATTAAAAGCAATGGCGAACATATAATGTGCACACGTTAACAGTTTAAAACAACTTATATTTCTTGTATATGATATATTCTGAAAAAAAAATCATTATCGAATGTTCGGGCCCGAAATCAAGAGACTTTTTCGTGTCGTATACTATATTATACTCGGTAATCAGGTTCAATTGTTTTTTGCTCATAATGCTTATATAAAATTTTAATTTTGAAACAACTTAAATCAATAGAGATGTGCCCAAAAACATAACTTGTCGGCCCGCTGGGGTGCACGGGCCCTCTGTGCCCCCCCGGTAGAGCCGCCACTGTCGGCCAATAAGCTATATATAACCTATACGTTACATTGGCCGAACGCATAATATCCGTGTTACGATTGATAACGCATAATATAAATTTCATCCTACCAAAACCGGTGAAAATGTGAACGCGCGAGTTTCCCTCTTCTAAATATTTGTTAAATTTGATTTGGCAAAATAAGATATAAGCCACTTGTAATATCCGTGTTATTGCCTGTTAATCAAGTTATTTTGGATTTACATTTACAAGTGATTATTCGATCGTTTGCCCGGTTTCGGTACAGTATATGTTGCCTGCTGGAAAATGCATGCCGTTGACGTTGTGTCACATACGTGTTGTTGTATTTGCCGTATGTAGACGGTACTTACTTTGCATGGAATATGTAATCAACCGTTGTTATGTGTAAAATGATATGAATAATATTAACAATGGCTATAAATGTACAGCCCTCTTCACTCATCGACGATGACCAAAATCTATACGCGGAACAATATATGCTTCTACAATTTAGTACGAGCATTGAGCCCGTACCTCCGATGTCTAGAACCATTGTTCCAGTACCGCCAACACCAGCTGCATCGGATCTAGTTGAAGAGCTTCCAGAACCCAACCTGCCACAGCCGGAGCCTACCCATCATTAGGTAAGAAGTTACATTTGAAGTAGTTATATATATCAAGTTTGTGTTTCATTTTTACTCACATGAATTTACAAATTATATTAAGCATCATCGATATTTTACCTATAGGGTGATTTGTTTTATTTTTATTACATGAATATACGATTTATATTAAGTATCATCAATATTTCACCTATATGCGAATTGGTATTAAGCATCATAATATGCGACCCCGCCTCATGCACGGAAACACTAAGCTTCAAATGTGTAATTATCTAGTAGGGGGTCGGGAAAACTCGCCTCTCCAGTACTTCAGGACCCGCCCTTAACAGTATAAACAGATATACCTCAAAGCTTCCATATATTTTTTCATATATATATTGACGTGATCTTCACCCATCGGCGTCGAACATTTGAAAGAAACTATACCACGCATTTCGCTGGTTATATACAGTAACATCACGTGACCAAACCGGAATGATCCATTTTAACCACTCTTTTGGATGAACCTATTACATAAATATCTTGCATTAAAGAGTAGGGTGTCAAGTTTATTAATCTTTAGAAAAAGTAGTAAATCATTTAGAATATTAACAATAAACTTCTTTTATATCAATTTATGATTTAACAGCCTACTTTAGACATTTAATACTAAACCCATAACATTTATATTAAATACACGAAATCATCCTAAAGAAGTTATAGCGATAACAGCGAAACTCTTAAAAATCAAATACTTTATAAATTTCACTTAAACAGAATGTTTATTTTCCGGGCTTCGCCGGACTACATGATTCCGAAAACACTACACTAAGATCTTCTTAGAACTACTATGATCTTTCTCGTACCGATTTAAATTTATTAAATAAGAAATCTGGACAAATAAGGAACACTACCACCTATTTATAATCCGTCAGATACTCCCGCTTAATAAAATGGCCACGTGACTAGTCACATGACCTGTGCTATGTCATTCATAGTATCGGTTGTCCATCGTAAGTGGTAGAACTTATTTTATAAACAGAACACAGCTCCAAACTTAGGCAGGATACCAATATTTATGAACCATAACCCTTTTAACCAAATTTGATTTGATTACTTCAAAATTAAGTAGGTCAGCCAATGTATTGAGCTGAATGAATGAATACTATCAAACGTAGTATTTCATTGGTATGTGTAGTACTGTAATGAGAAATAGACTATAGGTTGATTTCACTTATGGTTTACATTGTCTAAATATATTCAGTTGTACTATGATGCTTGTCGAGAATACTATAAAAGATGTCGTTAAGCTTATGAAATCTGAAGTTATTACAGTATACTATTTAGAATATTAATATTGAAGGTGTTGTCAGTATATTTGGCCCCATTAACCTTAAAAGCTACACACCTTCGGCTTTAATTCGAAAAGATTAAATCATTGATTATAAAGGGAGATAAATGTCACAGCTCGGAAGCATTACTGGACACAGCTGCGTCCCTTTAGGAAATACAAGAGAGAAAGAATGTAGAAGAGCTATATCTACTAAAAGATAGATATATATCAGGAACAAGTGTATGTATATAAATGCTTTGATATTGAGCAGGGGCGCCTCCAGGATTTGACCTAAGAGAGAGGGCATAACTTAAGGGCACAACCTTTTGACATGTGTCCCTTTCTCAGAATCGAGATTTAAATTGTTGAAAATATTGGCAAGGGATCAAGGTAACAGGCCTCTGAATCATTGTTTGTCACCCATTTAGTGCCTTTCATTTACAAAAAAGGTCAAAGGCACTAAATATATAAGGTGTGTTGTTTATCTTATTATATATACCTAAAATGGTTTTAACCAACATTTTAGAGACAAAAGATTGAATCAGAGCCCCCCCCCCCCCCCCTCGAGGAGAATTTATTAATACTTGCCGTCTGAAATGGTTTATTAAGAAAAAAAATCTTACTTTTTTCTTCGAAAAGGACTGTGAACGTTAGTTGCCAGATGATGCATAATGCCTTTGATTTCAGTTAATCAATGGTCAAGGTCAGAAACAAGTTAGACCAACACTTTAGGTAGAAAACAGTTTGACTAAGGCCAATGAAACTTCCGTGGTGAGTAACACTGAATCAGCAGACGGCCTGGTCAATGTTATTTAGTTTTTGGAGGAGCTGAGTGACCATGTCAGAGTAAACAGTCGTAATTACTTTTTCCACAGAAAACTTCAGAACGGTTCAACCAATAAGTGGTTCATGCCACTTAAGAAGAGCGTTGCCTTTGACCAGAATATGACCCCACCCCCATTTTTTTTGCATTTCTTCCTCATACACCTTTATCCAACTGCAAACTCTTTTTAAACAAATGGCGCTCAGGGGTGTTTTATATTTAGCGGACATGTTTTGTCTATCAAATTTAGAATATTATTAATATGATTTCAGATGGTATTGCACGAAAGAACAAAAAGAAAAACAGAAAGAAGAGCAAAACAAGTTCCAAAACTATAATAAGTTTCAGTGCAGAGATAGTTCCGGGTAGATGTTTCATGGAGTCTTCTTGACGTACATTTGGACATGCCTTAAAACGCCCTCTTCCGCGATCTGAAACTATAGATTTTTACAATGATAAAAGGTCTTTGATTAATCTTCAGATCCGAAAAACTATAGACTCTAATCATTCAAAAGGGGCTCAGTGTATCAACACCTCCGAAATCTATAGACTCTTACCATGGAAAAGGACCTCCGGTGTATCTCGAGATCTGTAAACTACAGGCTCTAACCATGGTAAAGGGCCTCAGTGTATCTCCAGATCCGAAACTTATAGGCTCTAACCATGGTAAAGGGTCTCAGTGTATCTCCAGATCCGAAACTTATAGGCTCTAACCATGGTAAAGGGTCTCAGTGTATGTCCACATCCAAAAACTACAGGCTCTAACCATGGTAAAAGGCCTCAGTGTATCTCCAGATCCGAAAACTACAGGCTCTAACCATGGTAAAGGGTCTCAGTGTATGTCCACATCCAAAAACTACAGGCTCTAACCATGGTAAAGGGTCTCAGTGTATCTCCAGATCCGAAAACTACAGGCTCTAACCATGGTAAAGGGTCTCAGTGTATCTCCAGATCCGAAAAACTATAGGCTCTAACCATGATAAGGGGTCTCAGTGTATCTACACAGCTGAAAACTATAGGCTCTTACCATGGTAAAGGGCCTCAGTGTATGTAGAGATCCAAAAACTATAGGCTCTAACCATGGTAAAGGGGCTCAGTGTATCTCCAGATCCGAGAAACTATAGGCTCTAACCATGATAAAGGGTCTCAGTGTATGTAGAGATCCGAAAAACTATAGGCTCTAACCATGGTAAAGGGTCTCAGTGTATCTCCAGATCCGAAAAACTATAGGCTCTAACCATGATAAGGGGTCTCAGTGTATCTACACAGCTGAAAACTATAGGCTCTTACCATGGTAAAGGGCCTCAGTGTATGTAGAGATCCAAAAACTATAGGCTCTAACCATGGTAAAGGGGCTCAGTGTATCTCCAGATCCGAGAAACTATAGGCTCTAACCATGATAAAGGGTCTCAGTGTATCTACACAGCTGAAAACTATAGGCTCTAATCATGGCAACAGTATCAGTGTATCTCAAGATCTGAAAACTCTAGGTTCTAACCATGGCAAAGGGTCTCAGTGTATCTCAAGATCTGACAACTATAGGCTCTTACCATGGTAAAGGGTGTTTTCCATGTGGAAATTGTCAACATGTTGAAATAGGATCATTGTTTATAGATGTCAGTTGTGCCATGTAGAAATAAGTGCCATATTATAATAGTGCAAGAAGGTTATATGTTACAGGTCTGAATATTATCATTCACATGCAGCATGAAATGGATATTAATATATATGTATATGTATATATTTTTTATATAGTTTTATACAATGTTGAAGCTAACCATTTCCACTCGCTTCGCGTTCAAATGAATTTCTCAAGTTTTTCCATATATATGTATTTCATTAAATCAGCAATCAGCCGTCAATAATTTAAATCAGGTGAAGTGGTATATATAAAACAGTGACTGGCTCAGATAGTAGGTAGATTACACAATATCATGTAGACCACTTAAAGTGGACTGTGTTGCGTCAAACTATTATTGTTGTAAATACATGTACATACTAACAATCTTTAACAGTTACTTAGTGTTCAAGATTATCTGTTGTCTACTGGACCAGCCTATGTTTAAATTTACCAATTCAACTGATTGAAATGAGGAAATTATTTTGAACACTAAACTGTAAAGATTTCATTGAATTTTCAGCTAAACAAAAATAATAAGTAGATGGTTTCATATTTGTTAATAAGGAATAAACATTCCATAATATGCTTACCAGTTTGTGATAGTAAATAAAATTTATATTGTTGTAAACATTTAAAAAATGCCTCTTTAACTAAATTGATACACCAGACTAAGATTTCTTGAAACATCATCCATTATAAACAGGATTAAGCTAAGCTCACTATTTTTGTCTTTAAATGATGAACTTATTTTCATTTGGTAATTTAAGTTTAATAAGATTTTTTAATAATTTTATCACTTCTATATGCTTGTACATATTGCTTGCGAGAAATCAACATATCTGATATTGTTCTTATTGTATTTGGTATGGTATATTTATACACCTGTGATGAAAATTTGCTGATATTAAAGCTGCACTCTCACAGATTGAAAGTTTTGATTTTTTTTAAAGTTTTAGTCTCAGAATCAGTTGATTTTGGTACCAATGACTTCAATTCAGTCATATAATATAACTCACAATAGAAAAAATCTCAATTGTTTGGAAAACTGCCGAAAAATTCATTTTTTAAAGCGTTAGTAGCACTTTCCATGACAAAAAACAACAACAAAAAAACAGTCAATCTGTGAGAGTGCAGCTTTAAAGACAAGTAGATTTTACTTGCTCAGAATTCTATTGTTGTTGATATACATGTTACTGGTTGCATTTTAACAAAATCAATTGTTTATATGTTACTGGTTGAGTTACTGGGTGTAAGAAGCAGCTTTTGTTGTAAGTTTTACTGTTAACTGTTTTCAAAATGTCATGTTAAAATTGAATGATTGATTGTTTTGGTAACCAAATTACCTATCAACAGTTTACATATATATTAAATGTATGTTCTACCAACCTGAAACTATAAAAGAATGTAGGGTTTTAGCTAGTGGGTAATAGAAGGGTGATGCACCCAATCCTTTTTTGAAAGCCCCCTTCTGCACCAATGGTGCAACTTTTTTCTTAGTCAAATTAAAAGTTAATTATAAGTGTTTTTGTCTAAAAAAAATCTAATAAAAGTATGTATATTTAATAAAATCAAAGTATTTTAGATAAAAAAAATTTAATTATCATATCATATATTCAGTGAAATACTTAACTTGGGAAAATAGCAAAATGTAACATGTTCATGAATACTGGCCCAGAATGTGCAGCCGCATGCCTTCAAAGAATGAAATGCTTAAGATAATCAAATATTTCTTTTCATTAAATTTTGAAATATGACTTTGAATTCAAACATACTTTACATTTTTGATTGTTGAAACCTAATTTAATTTTTTTTTTTTTTTTATGAAATTCATAATGCTTTAATTATTCACTGCCCGATACAATGTGCCCTTTATCCCTCAGCACCCTGTCCCTTTTCTGTAGCACCCTGCCCTTTTTAGAACCTGACTAAAACCTTAGTATGCTTTCACATCATGAAGTTACATATGTTTTGGTGAATGATAACAATAATTAAGTTGTATGAAGAGTTTTTAGTATGTAATGTAACTGTAGCATAGCAAATGTATATTGGAACTTTCATAAAACATGGTGATTTTGTGATTTATTCGTAATGAATTTTGATAGCTTTTGTTCTCATAGTATATAGGAAAAAACTTTGTTTTTAGTATGTAATGTAACTATAGCATAGCAATAGTTTTTTGAAGTTTCAGAGAACTTTGTGATTATTCTTTTTTAAACCATAATGAATTTTGATAGCTTTCATACTAGTATTATATAGGATTTTTTTTTGCCAGAAATGCTCGACAATCATGTCCGATATGTAAATGAGTGTTGTAATATATATATATTTCAGATACTCTAGATAATTTATATATATATATATATATATATATATATATATATATATATACAATGGTTTTATTGTTATTATTTACGATTCTTCATTTACATTTATCTTTCCATTCCAGATTAAAATGTGATATGCAATTATAAAAATGTGATATGCAATTAAAAATTACACTTTTTTTCTGAATAAAATATAAACTTTTGCTAATGACTTCCTCATTTACGTGGATCCTCCAGCTTACTTATAACAAAAGCTGTCACTGGCAAGTAACAAATGCCCCCAGATTGGGCCTTGTCAGATGCATAACCATTTCTTCAGGATGGACATGTTGAATGACAGGTTTGATTAAATCCCTTGATTTTAAAGCTAAAGCCAAGAAATGAAATATTGCAATGAAATCAATTTGTACTGGACAACATTGATCATGTTTGACCCCACCTAATCCAAAGGGGCCCTTCAATTGTAGTGTTTTTGAAATCCCATGAATTGTTGCAATAAAAGATTGCCGAGGATGAATGTGGTCTAGTGGTAAAGATGGCCGCCCCTCACCCAAGAATCTCGATTTTGAATAATTACAGCTATAAAACTTTGCTCAATGTTTGGAGAAACTGTCTCTTTGTTTTGGTCATGCTACAGCAGTACATTCACACATGATAACCAAATTATTTGACAATATAATTCCATGCCAATGATTGTAACTGATTTGCATGCTGTTCAAGTGCAAAACATAAGACCACATATTGAAACAATATTTAATTTTCATTAACATTGAATATGTATTGGTAACATTCCATTCTTGAATAAAACAATAACAACACCGTTTTTCATCAAAAGTTCAGAATTGAACTTGTACAATATGCCTATTACATGAGGTATACAAAGTATGCAGTTTCAAAAACATAATATAACTACTATATAACGATATAGCTGATTATGTAAAATAATAAATGAATACCAATTTTATTGTAAAATCAAAAGCAGAGTAAATGTAAATTGTAAAAAAGCCCCATCTAATAACTTAACTAAGATATCTGATTATGTAAAATATTATATGTTTGCCATTTATATTTTAAACAACAACAGCATCAGTTAATGTTGTTAAAAAATGCATCATCTAATACATCTACTAACATATCTGATTATGATAAATATTAAATGTTCACCATTGACATTTTAAGAACAATAGCACCAGTAAATGTTGTAAAAAAAGCCCCATCTAATACATCTTATAAATCTGATTATGTAAAATATTACATGTTCACCATTTATATTTTAAACAACAACAGCATAGTAAATGTTGTAAAAAATGGCCCGAAATTTATAACTACAAATATATCTGGTTATGTACAATAATAATTTTTCATCATTGACATTTTAATAACAACAGCAAAGTAAAAGTTGTAAAAAACTACCAAATATTTATAAAAAAACCCAGTAAAAATAGTAATTAATAATGACAACAACAACTAAAAAAACAAACAACAACAACAACAAACATAAGGTTGCTACATAAGTCATCTTACAAAATCTGACACTCCATAACATAAGGGGTTAGGGCTATTCTATTTAAAGATATAACCCCCGTGGAGAAAGCACTTTTAAAATATACCAGCCCCCCCTCCCCACAGAAGCAAATCCACCCTTTCAGAGTCCAATTTAGCGAAAAAAGAAAACCCACTTGCCCTCCCTCCCTGTGGGTTATATGTATATAAAACTATGCATTCTTCAATGGCAAAATTGTAATGAAAGTTTACATAACACTGTGATAGTTTTCGAACAACCAATTTCTGGCAACGTCATGTTCAAATATAAAAATTGAAAATAAAATGAGATTTCTTAGAAAGTGTAACAAAATTGTACACCATATAAAATTTATATACTGTCTACCAATTTAAAAGATAATAAATAGTTGCGAAAAAATATTAACTATCTTAAAAAAGTAAAAAAGTCTTTATACAAGTTATCAAATATAGTAAAATAGCTGAGACATGTAAACATTGCTTAAAACAAAACCACATGATATAACCACATTATAAAATGTATAACAGTAGGTTTTCAATATATCAGTACAGTAAGTTTATATTAATTTTCAAAAGTTGAATAATCAAACTTTCAAGGTATAGTATATTGCATTCTATAAACAAATTTAACTTTTATGAAGTGCAAAAATATATTGCAATATATATGAAATATTGTTTAATTCAATGAACATTATTTGTGATTCCTGTATATAACCGGGCCTTTTTCTATAGTTATATATATATCTATTTTTCCCATTCTAGAGAACAAAATCCCAATAAAAATAAATAAATAACAAAATAAAATAAAAATATGAAAGTATTTTTTTCCTGTGATTGTTTCGATGTTTCAACATACTAATAAATTGTGTGATGTAGGTTTTGGAGATTATTGAATTCAGAAATCATTGTTTTTCATCACATTCAGAGATCACTATGCACTATTAACTGTCATGATTTATTGCTATATATATTAACACTCGTATGGATTGATATTTCAGCCATTTAAAGTCTTTTGAAAGGGAAACTAAAAATAACTGTAAATACCTAATTTTGCAGGAGACAGAAAAGCTTGTTTTAATTGCAAATTTCCATTTTTTTTATGTGAAGCGATTATTTTTTGTCAAAATGGCATATTTCGCGACGCAAATTTTCTCAAAATGTCGAGGGTCTTTCTCGTAAAATAGGAAGAAAAAGTCCCGATAGCACATATGCCACAGTAAGAAAGAAACCAGCAAAAATGAGTATGGCACATCAGAGAAAACAACAAGAGAATTAACATGGGCCTGGAAATCCCTCTTTAATATTTTAATGTCTTTAAGTCAGCCTCGTCTTCATGTATATGGGCATCAGCGTCTATTGACATCTAGTTCAAGAAGAGCATCGTTGTGCCTATTTTAAGAGTTCTGGGAGGCCTGTCTGACATGCCAGCTGGGCAACCTCCACTGTTGCCGGTCCATCTGATATAAACAAAATCATTATCATAAATGGTATAAACTATATACTTATCTAATTATACACAAAATTAAATCACACATGAATTTTTTTCATCCTTTACACTGAAATCCTACTAGTACCTAAAAGTCTTATGAGAAAATTACATGATGAACGACTTTAAATTCAAAATTAAGTGACAAAAAAACACCAAAAAATCGAACATAATTATATTCTCATTCATCAGAAGTTTGATAATGATGAATCTACTGTATCTGTGGTACGTAAGGAGAAATACCAAAATTTGAGTGATGATTGTGAAAAGGTTTTAACTTTTAAGGTAAGCCATCCATCATTTATACAAAAAAATGCTCCCAGTCAAGTTTCGTTTTAAAGTTCAGTTTGAAAATTAAACATAGAGATAATCTCAATGTTAATATCTAATACGCATCTACATTAATGATGGAATGCTAACCTGCTAACCTTGAATTAAAAAAAAAGCAGCTAGAATTTTTTTGCTTTTATCACTCTAAAGGTTCTGTTGCTATACTCACGCAGAGGGAAGTATGCATCATGGCCATTCTCAGCACGGGCCGCCTCAATGGCGTGTTTGAGGGCGAACAGGACGGAACAGCTCATGCAGAGTGGGGGTTCCCCGCACGCCTTTGAGCGTAGGACCCCCAGGGGGTTTGGGGCGTCCTTGAGTAAGGTGATACGGAAATCCACTGGGATGTCCTTAGACGAGGGAGGTTTGTAGTCCTGCCGAGAAATATTACGATATTATTTAGTTAATCTACGTGTGTTTGATTGTTCAGAACTTTGTCAAAGTTAACAACATGGTTAACAACTTATTTGTTAACTTTCAAAGGTGAATTATCTATAGTGCACATATATTTAAATCAAATACGTACAGATATCTTAAATCTTGTTAGGAATACGAAATATCCCAAGTGAATCAATGAAATGTTCAGAAACAGTAACTATTTGAAAGGTAACCTTTTATTTCAAATTACTATTCTTATTTTTATTATCATTATTACATTAATGAAACTGCAGACTACAAATTTTGTAAATATGAAGTTCAAATCTTTCAATCTTTTAATGTGGTAAATAGTAAGCTCTTAAGCAAAGGTGGCCACTTAGTGCAGGTTTTACTGAAGTGTAATATGTATATAGTTGTACCCATGTATTGTTTGTGAGGTATCGCCCAGTGGTCGTGTCATAAATAGACTCTTCCAGAAGCCAGTAGCCAATACCCATTACAAACGCCCCTTCCACCTGGCCCACATCTAGAAATGGGTTCAAACTGAAAAACACAAACATTTAACATACCAGGTGTTTGATACAAATACTTTGGTTGATCTAGATATACTGTGTGTAAACTGGAGAAATGACACGCGAATGATCGTTGGTCTACCAAATGTATAAGTCTTGCTAGGTTGTTTGACATGCATGTTTAGAGCTGCCATGGTTCTTAAAAGTGCACCAGTGCATAGCACTTTCACACCGGAAGCCTGTAAAAAATCCCTTCCAGATGATGTTTAATATACACCAGTGGTGAGTTGAGGACTAAATAAAATCCTGGCGTTGACATATCCTGGGTAGGAATCTGAGCCAAGGATTCTTAATAATAACTCTTCGGCAACAATATTTAACTATACACTACAGTAAAACAAAACATGGTTATCTTGATAGCATAGTGATTAAAGAACTCGATTCTCATCAAAGCATCCAGGTTAAAATGACAGCCTCTGTGCATATGAGTTTGATTGGTGTTCACAGGACCAGTAGGTTTTCTCAGGGACTTCGCTCATAACAAAAAAGACCATGCAACATCACACCAACATGAAACACTAAGAATAAGTTTCTATAAATTTTTCACAACCATAATCAATTAATACGGTATCATACTGTCAAAATCAGAGCTGAAAAATTTAGGTTGGTGAGGCCTTTTTAACATACGGTATAATAAATCAAAAGTAATAAATTTGTTGAAAAATGTGGGGTATTTCCATATCTTTCATGTGTTTTTTTGGTAATTATCTTTGTATTTCGGTGATTTAACGAATTTCCAGTATCTGCCATATTTGTAATATAATGTTTAACCAAAACAAAACATGAAGATGAGCGTCAGTATATTTTATATGAAAATAGAAGGAAAAATGTTGGGACTGAGCTTCAACCTCGAGGGACCACCGGTTCTCGAACGACCGCCTGTTTGAATATCACAGTTTTACTGTATGTGGAAGGAGATTTGTTTTTTGAATGTGGGCGGTCATTTTTTATTGTGTATCTGTACCCAGTCTACAATCAACAATCTTCACCTACCTTTCTCCACAGTCAAACAACATATCCACACGTGACACGGGGTGCTCCCCAGTGAGCACACATCCAGTTCAACCTCTATACATGTGACGCCATATGAGTTGTACTGGTAATATGCAGGAGATTGGGGGTGGAACCAGCTGTGAGCTGCTAGGTCGATACCTTCACTGTAACACTCCTGTACAATCTGTATAAAGTATATAATGTACTGGTTATATAGGTTGAAACTCTCTCAGGTAAAAACTTTAGTTGGTGGTAACATGCCCAGATAATGCCAAAGCGCTACATGGCAATGATGAAAATCCCCTGGTATAAGACCAAAATCCCCTGGAATTCTGAACAAAATCCCCTGGTGAGCTTTTCAAAAATATGGCATGTATGATAACCTATTGTGGAAAGTTACATGGCTGTACAACCTTTAGTGGGAGGTTACAGGCGGGTACAACCAATATAAGGAGGAAATATGCCTGGTCAACCTAAAAAGAAAGATAACTCGCCAGAACAAACAATAGTTGGAGGTAACCCCCTGTACAACATATATTGGGTGGTAACACGCCCAGAAAACCTAGTTTGGAAGGAAACGCAACCCTGTACATTCTATTGCAGAGTGTAATGTTCAGAGTTTTAGATAATTAAGGGAGGTAAATATTACAACAGTAACTGGTACTGAAGTAAGAAAGCAATTTGTTTTACAAAATTGTCTCTAAAGGTCAAAAAGGTAAAGGGTTTAACTGAAAACAAAGAGAAAATGTTGACAAGATGGCCAAGACCTCTCACCTGATTGGACAAAGGGTTAAAAATTTATAGATCAGACAACATACTAGACGCCGCCCGCCCAAACACCTGCCCGCCTACACCAGCTGCAGGTGAAACTATATTATGTCCTGTTTTTTAAACATAAAAATATGTATTTGTTTAAAAAGTTATAAAGGGCCATAACTCTTACAATCTTTAAGTTGGAGTTTTTATCTTGTCACAAAAGAGCACATTGTTACTGTGAATAAGTCCATGTTGTTTGAGGTTGATATCTTCAATGATTGTAAATCAATAAAGTAATTTTATAAAAAGATTTTAACGAAAATGAAAATAACAAAAAAAAATGTTTGATAAAATGGTCACATATTTGTGTGAAAATATTTTGAAATCAGGCCAATGGTTTTTGGAGAGAAGATTTTCAAATGTTTCCATAAGGAGTTAAAGTGAAAATTAGCCCTGCCCCTGGCAGCCATGTTTTTTACAAATGATAATGGTGTGAAGGAGTTTGATATAAGATCACCTATTGAACATTTTTGTAAAATTATTTTGAAATTGGGTCAATGATTTCTTATGAGAAGATTTTTATAGTTTTCTACAAAGACTTAAAATGAAAGTTAGCCCTGCCCCCTGGTGGCCATGTTTTTTTTTACGAATGATAATGGGGTGAAGGAATTTGATACAGGGTCACCTTCGAAGCATTCTTTGAAATTATTTTGAAAAAGAGCCAATAGTTTCCAAAGAGAAGATTTTCAAATAAGACAAATAGTGAAAAGTAGTCCTGCCCTCTGGTGGCCATGTTTTTATACCAATCAACATGGGGTGAAGGAATTTGATGCAGGATCACCTAAGGAACATTTCTGTGAAATATTTTGGAAATTGGGCCAGCAGTTTCTGAGAAGATTTTTCTTTTGGTTGCCATGGCAACCAGAGTCCTGCATGAAAGCACTTTTATTGAAGGACCAAGGAACATTCCTGTGTTGATTGGTTTAAATTTTCCCTGAGGAAAATAATGACGACAGACGAGAACAGACAATCACCCTACCACAATAGCTCACGCTGAGCACTTTGTTCTCAGGTGAGGTTAAAAGATGACAGTACCTTCAGCCATGTTGGGTCTTTCAGTTTTGCCTTTACTGGTTCAATCCTGTCATTGATAATCTTGCACGCATTAATGACCGACTGAAATAAAATCATCAGATATAACATATATTTATGCAATAAATGATGATACTACATTCCATCAGAAATTACATTCATATTGATAACTGTTTTACATATTTAATATTTGTTTCTGAAAAAATCTTGTTTTCCTATGTTAAAAAATGTAAAATTCCTTAAACTGTTTATTTTGTAAAGTAAAAAACATACATAGAGTTTTAATAGCGGCTATATACATGTGGCCATTCCTTGGTCACCATCAGATAAGCAGATCGAAACAATAATGAAACTTGGGGGGATCGAACCTATGACCCTTCGATCAAGAGCGAGATAAGCTAACCATAAGACCATCGCCACTGATACCGTTTACAATTTGAATTCATTGTTTTTCAGTAATAACCATTTACAGTGCGTGTGTACCACGTGATAAATTATGTCAAAAATGCTACGTCAGAAGGCAACATTTAGCTTGAGGACTTAAAACAAATACTTCTTTTTCTTTTCCAGTTTTAAATGAAACAAAGAGCAGTCTATGCCGCTTAAACATTCCGCTTCATTTTATTACCAGAGTTTGATGAGTCAGAGTCAGAGAAAGCTGTTTCCAAAATTATATTTTGGCAGTACTCCATCAGGCCTCGGTTTTATGAAAAAAATTGAGGTGTTTTAATAAACTAAACTCACAATCAAACTCTAGTCAAAGACCGAAAGCAAGGCTCTGTAAGCAGCATGGACTGTGCCATGTTTAAATTAATATGGTGAATAAATAGCAAAGTTACCTTTGGGAGACATATTTGTTTAGAAGTGCTCCCACAAATTTGCTGTGGCGGAAAATTCTAGGCGGCATGCTTCTGACTTGTGTTGCCATTCATATGATGGTCTTAACTATGGATAAACCTAGCAAGATCAATCATTCTAGTAATTTATTTAAGGTTGTATCTCCCTTGACCATGGAGTTGAACCTGGGTTGGGAGGATGGATCGGGCAGGTTATTGGCGGAATATATCCATTAAATGCTGTTGGTTACAATTGCAAAAATTGGAATGTAATTAAGGGGCAGGGTTAAGCCCGAATAGTTTAACACTAGGTTTCTCCCATGTATCCCCCAATTTTTGGCTATTAGGAATTTGCGAAATTTGAAGCTTGCGGAAATTGTGAAGGATATGGATAAAGGATATAATTATGCAAAACATTATCGTAACCACAGCATTAGGCATTAGTTTTTATTTGGTTAACACATGTCGTTAGCGTGCCGCTTTGGTTTTTCCCTCCTATTCTCTGACTATGGCATAACCTAGCAGAGTAACATTGTGATCAAATATCTCCACATTATAGTTTCTATGATTTTTTTCCTTTGTATCGATTTACTATTGTTATGTGCAATGCAAACGTTTGTAATAGAATGTGCCATGCCAGTATTATGAACATTCCAGTATTTTTGTATAATGTCTATAAAATATATATTTCAAGTCAATTAATTATTTTATGGAAAATGTGAGTAAATATATGTCTAGTTAATTTGTGTTATTTCTCATGTCGTAAAATAATGTGCTATTTGACATAGCATTTATGATGTAATTTATCACGTAGTATACACACACTGATTTATATACCTGGGCCTGGGATCATAAAACATCTTAAGTCATTTTCCTAATTAAGTATCTCACTTGTGATATAATATAATAACTCAATATTATCTAAAATGCTTTATTTATTTAACATGTTAAAGTCACAGGTACATTTCTTTCAATCTGACCAAAAATATCTTAGGAAAGCAACTTAAGATAAGTATTGACTTAAGATGTTTGATGAATAACAGCCCTGACGTACAAACTTGCTGGTGATGCTGTATCCATAGAAGCAGCTGCCTGCAGATGGCAGTGTTATGGTTGGTCTTATTTTGATCATGTATACCCTTAACACTTATAACTAACTCTTATGCACAGTCATGTATCATACCTGACAGACAAGCTCACTTGTGATGCTGGACCCAGTAAAACAACTACCTGCGGAGATCAGCGTGTTGGTTGGCTTAACTCTGATCATGACCACACTAATACCCAAATAAAACACTTGCACCCAACTCTTATGCACAGTCAAACACATGCCATATCCCCCCGATTTGGTTTGATTTTTTATTTTAAACTGGTAAGCATCCATAATATTATGAGTGTGAAATTCCATGAGGCACCATGATGACTAAGTCTTAAAAATATTGAAATAAGTGTGTGTTTCTGTATTTATTCTTATATCATAAATGTAGACATATTGCGCTAAATTTTCACTGCGTAAAAATCCCCTTGTGTAATTTCAAAATCCCCTGGAATTCAGAACAAAATCCCCTGGGAAGCCTCTCAAAAATATGGCATGAATGTATCATACCTGACAGACAAGCTTGCTGGTAATGCTACAATCAGTAAAACAACTGCCTGCAGAGGTCAGCGTGTTGGTTAGTTTAACTTTGATCAACTTCCATGCTAAAACCCAACTTAAACCCAACTTTTCCTCGCAGTCATGTACATACCTGGCAAACAAGCTCACTTGTGACGCTGGACCCAGTAAAACAACTACCTGCGGAGGTCAGCGTGTTGGTTGGCTTAACTTTGATCATGTCCACACTTATACCCAACTCAAATGCACACACTTGGGCAGCCTACAAGGATAAAACAAGTCTGTTAGAATGCTTTTAGGCATAAAACATTTTTTTTAACATAAATATTAAAGACTCTGAGCTTTTGTCAGCAGTCTTAAATCACAAGTTTCCAGCCAATGAGGCAATCTGTGAGAGTGCAGCTTTGAGATCAGGCGATACCAAATGATTTTATGTTTAGCTTCATGTTCAAACATTAAAGATTATGTTCCAGGCAGGAAAAAATTCAACAAAGCAAATTATACTTAATTCCACTTCTTTTGGATATAATTACATGTACATCTGCTTGTAAAACTTGTAAGACAGCAGACTCTTGTATTTTATGTTTATCCTAACTGATAACTAGCATATCTAATGACTGTCGAAACTAATGACTATCATATCTAATTGCTTTCATAACTAATGACAATCATAACAAATGACAATCATAACTAATGACAATCATAACAAATGACAATCATAACTAATGACAATCATAACTAATGACAATCATAACAAATGACAATTGTATCTAATGACTATTGTAACCAATGACTATCACAATTAATGGCTAAAGTATCTAATGCAAATAGTATCTAATGACTATAGTAACTATTGAACAATAACTAACCTAATTATCATATCTTCATAATTGTTCAGTAAGCTCTTAAACAAAAACCTGCAAAATTCTGAGCTTTCACAGAAGTGAAGAATATCCCTAAACGTGACCTAGTTATGGAAATGGTGACATGTGACACAAGATTTTTTAAATTACTTTTTATGACTTCAAGCGCCATAATTCAAGCAGGTGCACAGAAGCCCATGCTGACCAACATAACAATGAAGTTCCATGAGTATGCATAAGTTTGCAGCTACATGGGAAAAGATTTTTCAGGGAGGCGATGTGACCTTATGCCACATGACATGACATCAAAATGCTATACAGCCCCAAGTTATTTATATCTGGGGTTAAAACAAAGAAACCACTAACCTTGGTATTAATCCCCTGACCAACTTCTATACCTCCGTGAGAGAGGGCCACAGTTCCATCTTGGGAGTAAATGGCGATGTTCACCCCGTAGTTCTGGGTGTTCCATGGTACGCCATATTTCAGCGGCACAACTGATAAGCCCTTTTTCTTCCAACGATTCTCCTGTTTGGTATGTTTGTATTTAAATTGCATGGTAATTTATCATGATTTAGCAAGAGGTACCTATGTCCTTATCGACTACTAGTACATAAGGGCAATAACTCTTGATCCACATATATCTAGAGTAAGACAGGTTATACACAAATATATACAAATAATGATTTACATGTATAATAGTAGCAGTTAATATTGAAAATAATATTTATACTGAAGATAATTGACTGTTTTAATGTAAGATCATAATATATTTCCCTCAGTGAGCACCAAAATTTATATTTCACGAGTGGTGCAGCTTCTGGTGATCACAGGGTGAAATAAATTGCAATCTTACACTGAAATAAACAAACAAAATATTTTTATTATTTGCATAACAAGGCTATTAAATGACATTTAATTGCATTTTTTTCAGAAAGCATGCCAAATTCTATGTGAACATAATGCCATTTCTGAAATGATGTTAAATTAATATCCCAGCCCTAGACGCGCTGATGTATGATTTGGACGTGAGAGCAGGCTATAATTTCACAAAGTGAAAAATATCAAATTGATATTTACACTGCTTGACACAGTAAAATATCAATTTTATTTTACTGATAAATCTCTAAAAACCACCAGAAAGCATAATTATATATAATAATTATAGATGTCTGATTAAAATGATCTAGACTGCACTCCATAGTTATATCACTAGGGTATTGTTTTTAGAACCATATTTTTTTAAGTGTTTTCCTTTGAGGCATTTTACCACAAGATATCTACATCTTGCCTTAAATGCCAATAGATGGCAAATAGTTACATGTACAAAAGGATATCTTTCTTCATAGAGCAAAGTCCGCCCGGTTAGCTCAATCGGTAGAGCTTTGGACTCTGAATTGGACAACCAGGGTTCAATTCCCTGGCAGACCAGGTCACTACTGTTGTGATTGGTTATGAAATCCTTTCTTTGACCATTCGCACTGTACCACTGCCCCTGGCATGTACAGAAGTTGTCAGTTCATTGCAGAGGTGAAGGCACCTGATTGTCTGCCAAAGTTATGTGTGCAGTGGTTGAACTATCACTCAGGGACCCTTCAATGTGCTCACGCCGGGACCCGAAGTATAAACTACTAACACCACCCAAAGGACTTAAAAAAAAAAATCAACATGACAGAAAGGTCTTCTTTGTTTGTCTTTTGCTTGAAAAACCGACAAAACATAAAATGAAATCTTATATATCAATTATCATAACCTTGTTGAACTTTTCCACCAATTTCATTCTGCCCGACACGTCTGCCATCTTTTCAAGCTGCTGGAAAAGGCAGATAATACTGCAGTATGTCAAAGTCATCCCCCCTGGAGTCACCTGACCTTGCTTGTACAGGTTCAGCTGCTTTACTTCAGCTGGCACCTTGCCAAGTGTTTTGGACACATGCTGCATTATGGTTTCCATGACGAATATCCCCGGGGTTGAGGCTGAAACATATATCATTTGAGTTGAACCAGGGGCCATATTCCAATTGCATATATTTTCTTCGAAAAAAAGACAAGGTGAAATGCCTTAAAGGGGCTTAACACCAGATGGTCCCAAAATTGGCAAATACAGTTTAACCTCAAAACAAGCCTAGAATTGTCAATTTGAGCTAGTAGGAGGCCAATAATTCATCATTTTACATGATTAAAATAATAAACGCAACAATCATATTAATGTCTCATCTGTGTTTGCCCATTTAAAAATAGCGCATAACAATTTCCCAGTTTAAATGATATTTATGATTACAGATAAATATACTGATGCTATTTTTAAACTTCTGGGATTTACATGGTAGACAAAAGTAAATTTCAATTTGGAAAAATTTGCAAAAACTTCAAGTGTTGTAAGTGATGAGATACATCAGTAAGTAAGATTCATTGCATTGTACACAAGGATGTGAATTTCATGTTTGACAATTTTCTTTTTTTCTTGCAATTGTATCATCTGGTGTCAAGCCCCTTTAAGCCATTAAAGAGATTCCCTTGCCAATTGTTTATAATTAAAAAAAAAAAAATTGATTTAGGCTGCTGGCTCTGAACATGAATGCAAAAAATATCGACATTTTACAAAATACAACATAAAATTGTGTTATTTTTTACCCGGTGCTCGGCAGTATGTGTGTGACGGAGTGTTGGTCTGAACGGCCACGGGGACCATATGCCAGTTCGGGCAGTAGTACGCTGAAACATACAACCATTCCATGAAAAAACATATACAAATAAGAACAGGCAATTCTAGTAGTTGGCTGGGGTAAACAATTCAAGGATTCAGTTAACAATAGCAGTTAGCATACACTACCGCCTCTGTGGCCTAGTGGTTAAGGCATTTGCCTACAGAGTTGGAGTTGAAGTAAAGATTTGATCCTCACTTGTGGCTTATTCTGAAATGGCCAAATGCTGACCCAGCTGCGTGTTAAAAAATGGGTACCAATTGCCTTCTGCCAGGAACCAGGCATATAGGATAGGAATTGGGAGTCAAAATTTTCATCAATCAAAGTGTTTAAAAGGCCAGCAGATTCGCCCTTAATCGAGAGGGTTTACATTATGATAACAAATACCTTACTCTACTTAAATCTTTACTTAACTGTCAATATGTCAACTATGAAGGACAGGTATTCATAAAACATCTTAAATTGCTTCCTAACTTAAGTAATTTCCTTGAGATTAGAACTGACTTCAAACTTGGAAATGTTGAGTCTGAAGGTTCTAGTTTGGTTGGCATCAAACAGACAGACAGACAGGCAGGGGCAGGTTTCGGGCCGGCAGGCGGGCGGGGCGGGTGGGCGTTCCTTCGGGCGGGCTAGATTTGCGTGCAGGCAGGTAGGAAAACCTCATCATCAGCACAAAATTGCAAAGTGAAAATGCTTTAACTATCCTATATGCCTGGTTCCTGGCAGGATGGCAATTGGTACCCATTATGTAACATAATGTACAATGATAAACAAGCACGTTTTGCAAAGTTGATATGAAAAATTTACAAGTGTTATTGACTAATTGATGCAATTTTATTTACCATTATCTCCCATCTCCATGATATCGTGGACTGTGCAGTCATTCACTGCAAACCCACAATCACAGTAGTATGTAACCTTTATCCCCAGAAGTTTCCCGTCATTGTCAAACCCAACCTGAAATAGTATAATGAATAATCACTAGCAGAGTGGTGGTGGGGGGGGGGGGGGTAAGGGCCATGCACCATAACAAATATTAAAGGTCTTGGCCTTGTGGTTTGAGACAGGAAGTTTTTCTTACATAAATCTAAACAAGACTTGTGTCCCCCTAAGCTCTAGGCCCAATAGATTTTGTCAAGAAGTTTTTCAAAGATTTCCCTATATAAGAATGTAAAAAACTTATGAGCTCCGGAGTGGAGCCAAAAATATTTTTAAAGCTTTTCCTTTCAGTTGCCATGGCAACCAGGGTTTTGCATGGAATTCATTGTTTGAACAATTTTGAAAGAGCACCTTCCAAGACACATCAGAGTGAAGTTTCATCTAAATTTGCCAGTTGGATTGAAGTAACTGGGACAGAAGCCGGCCGGAAGCAGGACGGTGGGCATTGGGAAAAGCTACAAATTTGCAGAAATTATACAAGAAATTACATATTGAGGATGATTGTTTGTTTCAATGTAAGATCACGATATACTTCACCAAGTTGTGTAGTGGAATATTTGATATTTCACTCTTTAAACTAATTTTGAACTTGCTGATGATCTTTATAAATCACCAGAAAGCATAAATAAAATGCACCAGTTAAAATAAGCCAAAACAGTTTTGGTTAGGTCCTTTAAACATTCCATACCAGCCTTGGTGCCCAATTTATTTTGGGTTCTGTTGGAGGAAGTGCATGTGCTAAGTTGAGCCTCTCAAACTATTCCCCTCTTGAACGTGAAATCCTGCATCTTAAGGTATGGGCCTTATTTAATACATGTTTATTTTCTCTTGCATTATGAGTACCACTAATTTCTCACCAGAGCAACCCAGGTTCAACTGCCAACTTGGGCGGATGTGAGTTTGGTTAGTGGTCAGCAAGCTGGAGAAGACAGTTTTCTCCGGGTACTTCGGTTTCCCCCACAACACAAGACCATGCACACTCTTGTGCAACTGCGTTCCAAAAGGAGTGACTTACTATAAGTTTTCATAACTTTCTTCACAATCTTTTTAAAATATATAATTTAAAAACAAGCGACCAATAATCCTTTACCATTTCTGAGGGTACGATTCCTGAGGGATAATCAGTACTATCAAAGATGAAGCTCCGAGTGGGGATCAAACATCAGACCCCCTGATCAAGAGTCTGATATGCTTAACCACTCAGCCATTTAAATCAACATGGATTATAAATATTATGTGAAACACACCTTGTACTGTGCGAGGTAAGGGAATCTCTTGCCGACATTCTCCATGTTGGTGTGGAAGTTCATTGCGAATCGTACAGGCCTGGAAGAGCAGTATTGAAATTATACAATATAAATGAAACGACTTAATACATATGTGCCTGTTTTTCCCACATAAGAGAAGATAGCAAAAATGTGCGGAAAATGATGTAACCATTTGCCTCCAACAGTCTCTAAACTTCAATATGTCAATATCAGATCAAGTCACAATACATAGGACTTATTTAAGAGCTTATTAAGAACTTTTGCTACAGCACAAGCAGAAGAAATTGAAAAACTGTAGAATATCTCTAAGCCTTATAGGTGGCTCCCAGTGTCAGAACTTCCATCTCAGTATCACATCAAGTCACAATACATCTAGGGCTTATATTACTTGCTTGTTGACGACCTTTGCAACCACACAGCAAGCAGATGAGTTTAAAAATTGTGAACAATCTTAGATCCGTATGTGTCAACCAGCTTCTGAACATTCATGTGTTTACGTCAGATCAAATCACAATACATAGGGCTTATTTAAGAACTTATTAAGAACTTTTGCAGCTACAGCACAAGCAGAAGAGATTGTAAAACTGAGAAAATCTCTCAGCCTAAGGCGGCTCCCAGTGTCAGAACTTCCATGTCTCAATGTCAGATCAAGTCACAATACATCTAGGGCTTTTATTACTTACTTGTTGACGACCTTTGCAGGCATAAGGCAAGCAGAAGAGGTTAAAATTGCAAACCATCTTAGGTCCATATGTGTCAACCAGCTTCTGAACATTCATGTATTTACATCAGATCAAATCACAATACATAGGGCTTATTTAAAGGCTTATTAAGGACTTTTGCAGCCACAGCGAGAGCAGAAGAGATTGTAAAACAGTAGAATATCTCTTAGCCTAAGGCGGCTTCCAGTGTCAGATCAAGTCACAATACATCTAGGGCTTATATTGCACACTGGTTCAGGACTTTTGCAGCCGTAAGGCAAGCAGAAGAGTAAAAAAACCCAGGAAATCTTAGATCTGTATTCCTCATCAAGGTTCTGCACTTTTGTGTGTTAATATCAGATCAAATCACAATACATAGCTAGGGTTTATCTAACTCATATCCTGAGGAAATTGCAGCCACAGCACAAGCAGAAGACATTGCAAAATTACAGGAAATCTTGGACCATATGTTTCAGCCCTTCCCTGAACCTCAGTGTGTCAAGTCACATTACATAGGGCTAATTTCTCACCGGTGAGGACTTTTGCAGCTACAGCGCAATCTTAGATCCATATGTGTCACTAAGTCTCAAAACTTCCATGTGTTAATATCAAATCAAAAACCATTACATAGGGCTAATCCACTCACTTGTTCAGGACTTTTGCAGCTACAGCGCAAGCAGAAGAGATGGCAAAATTGCGTGAAATCTTTGATCCATATGCGCCACCAAGTCTCCGAACTTCAACGTCAATGCTGGAATAAAAGGCGAACATAGGACATTCCTACAGTATACAAGTTAAAGAAATTTTAGTCTTCAAGAATGCAAGATTGATAACAGCATGCTTTCTTACAATGCCTGTCAGACCTATTTTATAAATACAATAATTATCTAGGACCGACAGCAATAGACTTCTGAGTATAGTCAATCCATTGTGAAGCTGTGTACACCGTCAACTCATCCTGCTGTGAAACACAGATGTTGACACTAAAAATTAACGATCCACTGAAGTCAGCGAAAGGCACCTTAAGCTCCTGTGCAACAAGACTTCAGTGGTCGAATTAACACACCCCGCAAGCCCTGCACTGGCAAAATGTCTTCGGGGCTTGCTTAAGTTCTGAATTTTATATAGCAGGGCTTGTTAAAAAGTTTGATGCCCAGCAATAGTAATAGTATAAGAATTAGGGCTTTGTACATCCAAATGTCTAATTTTGATGACTGTGACTGCAGAGCAAAGTTGATCCACTATATGGCGGTGTACATCCTCATTCCAACCTCCGGGGATCGCAGGTGCGAATCTGGGTCTCTAGACACCATATTTTAATTAAACTTTGAATAATTAGGTATACACTGAACCTAGCATGAAAGCCCCCCAAAAACCTGTGCAACAAACTCTAATGTGTTTACTTTTAAATCATCAAAATGGGGACACCGAAGCTGATTTGGGTCTCTAAATACTTTATTTCATTTATAAGTTTAATAATCTAGGACCCAACATACCTAGCACAAGGAACACCAAGCACTTGTGCAACAGACTTCTGAGCGTAGTCAATCCACTGTGAGGCTGCGTACACTTTCAAACCATCCTCTTGTGGCACACAGATGCTGATCTGGGTCTCCATCGGAAAGTGGTACTGCGTTCCGCAGGAAATCTCGCCCGTGATAACATGTGGCGCCTTTGATATGGCTTCTGTATTCAAAACATATATAACAATGAAAAATTGTGCTTTAAGAGTAGTAATATATTTTCTTTCTGGAGTACAGTAGCAAACAACACGCTTTTAAAGATATTTCTGGTCCTTCAGAATCCTTAAATATTACTTATTAATCATAAATCAGAATTGAGGCTCACAGCAAGCTGGCTCAACACAAAATTGTTGCTAAGATTAAATTTACAAACAAGCCCCTTTAAGACCATAATGCTTACAGTCAAAGGAGAAAAGCCTATCATACATACTTTCAGCGTCCCCGACCACAATATCATCCGCTTGGCGAGGGAATATCATGTCGGCCTTGACAGCTTCCTTAATGGTGAGAATGGGAGGTTTAACATCCTCGTAAGTGACGCTGACTGCCTTCGCTGCCGTGAATGCTGTCTCCTCATTGTCTGAAATCATATGCTCTAGATAAATCCTTAGGTGTTTGGACGGAGATTTTTCAGTACTCTTAAATAACGCTAGCAATCTTGGGAGCTGTGAATGCCGTCTCATCATTGTCTGAAATAATATGTTGCAGATACATCATTTATTGTTAGGACAGGAGGTTTGGCGTCCTTGTATTTGACGATAACAGCCTTCGCTGGCCTGAAAACTGTCTCATCATTGTCTGAAATAATATGTTACAGATAAATCATTTATTTTTAGGACAGGGGGTTTGATGTCCTTGTAACTGACACTGACTGCCTTGGCTGCTGTGAACCACTGTCTCCTTATTGCATGAAAAAATATGCTACAGTTAAAATTACTCAAAAGTTTTATTTATACTTATATCATGCAAATATGTGGAAATCTCAATATAAAAGAATATTAAGATAATCTTAAAAAAATCTTATGCAGCAAATTAATCACAAGTTCGTTAACCGGAATAGGATATTGAGACAAAATGAGAGTAACAAGAAGTAAAATCTGAGCACAAGTTGATTCTGCATGGTGGATTTCATCCTGCCTGTCCATTGCTTAAAGCCTCCCATATCCCTCTTACCCCCTAATAACAGCCAGGAAATTTTCTGTCAAACTCTGACTGGGGTACATAAAATTTTAATCATAACTTCTTCGGTCAACTCACCAGCCACGACAATGGCAACAGCCTGTCCGGCGTACATGACTTTCTCGCTACATAAAACCTCCTCCGGTCCATACGGCGGAGGCATTGCATTGTTCATTCCAGGGATATCCTTTGCCAGTAAAACACTCGCTACGCCCTTCATTGCCTGCAACACAGATAAAAAAACACAATCAGATTTTGGTGATCTCCATCTCCACAGCAATGCATTGTTTTTTCCTGCGATATTCTTGGCCAGTAATATAGGCCAAAAAACTTCATTTTCTAGAATGGTGGGGGGGGGGGCTCATTCTTGAGTCGATTTCCTCGTTGGAAATCAGTACTGACTAGCAAGTCCAAGTCCAAGTCAAGTCAATATTTGTTTATTGTTGAATACCATGTAACATATAAAACTAAAGCTACATTATGTATAGCTTTTTCTTTTAACCCTCTGATGGGGATCCAACCTACCACCTTTTGGGTGAGAGGTGGACACCATAACCACCAGATCACTCGAATCTTCTGGGAAGCATGTCACTACAAGAGCAGCCAAACATAAGTATCTGACGTGGCAATTTATTAATATAGTTGATAGCAGCATTTGATAGGTTAAAGCTAGATTTCCCAAACCCATTATGGACTAAAAAGAATGTTCTTGGATTTCTCATTACCAGTAAACAAATACAACACAATTTATGTAATATCTACAATTACAGAAGCTTTTGATATATCAATGCTGGCAATTTTGCCAAAGAAGAAAATTACAGAAGCCTTTGATATATCAATGCTAGTGATCTTGGCAAAGAAGGACTTGCGGAAGCCTTTGAGATATCAATGCTAGTGATCTTGGCAAAGAAGGACTTGCGGAAGCCTTTTAGATATCAATGCTAGTGATCTTGGCAAAGAAGAAACTTACAGCAGCCTTTGAGATATCAATGCTAGTGATCTTTGCAAAGAAGAAACTTACAGCAGCCTTTGAGATATCAATGCTAGTGATCTTTGCAAAGAAGGACTTACGGCAGCCTTTTAGATATCAATGCTAGTGATCTTTGCAAAGAAGGACTTACGGCAGCCTTTTAGATATCAATGCTAGTGATCTTGGCAAAGAAGGACTTGCGGCAGCCTTTGAGATATCAATGCTAGTGATCTTGGCAAAGAAGAAACTTACAGCAGCCTTTGAGATATCAATGCTAGTGATCTTTGCAAAGAAGAAACTTACAGCAGCCTTTTAGATATCAATGCTAGTGATCTTGGCAAAGAGGAAACTTACGGAAGCCTTTGGGATATTAAAGCTAGTGATCTTGGCAAAGAAGAAACTTACAGAAGCCTTTGAGATATCAATGCTAGTGATCTTGGCAAAGAGGAAACTTACAGCAGCCTTTGAAATATCAAGCTAGTGATCTTGGCAAAGAGGACACTTACAGTAGCCTTTGAGATATCAATGCTAGTGATCTTGGCAAAATAGAAACTTACAGCAGCCTTTGAAATATCAATGCTAGTGATCTTGGCAAAGAGGAAACTTACAGAAGCCTTTGAGATATCAATGCTAGTGATCTTGGCAAAATAGAAACTTACAGCAGCCTTTGAAATATCAATCTAGTGATCTTGGCAAAGAGGACACTTACAGTAGCCTTTGAGATATCAATGCTAGTGATCTTGGCAAAATAGAAACTTACAGCAGCCTTTGAAATATCAAGCTAGTGATCTTGGCAAAGAGGACACTTACAGAAGCCTTTGAGATATCAATGCTAGTGATCTTGGCAAAATAGAAACTTACAGCAGCCTTTGAAATATCAATGCTAGTGATCTTGGCAAAGAGGAAACTTACAGTAGCCTTTGAGATATCAATGCTAATGATCTTGGCAAAATAGAAACTTACAGCAGCCTTTGAAATATCAATGCTAGTGATCTTGGCAAAGAGGACACTTACAGTAGCCTTTGAGATATCAATGCTAATGATCTTTGCAAAATAGAAACTTACAGCAGCCTTTGAAATATCAATGCTAGTGATCTTGGCAAAGAGGAAACTTACAGTAGCCTTTGAGATATCAATGCTAATGATCTTGGCAAAATAGAAACTTACAGCAGCCTTTGAAATATCAATGCTAGTGATCTTGGCAAAGAGGACACTTACAGTAGCCTTTGAGATATCAATGCTAATGATCTTTGCAAAATAGAAACTTACAGCAGCCTTTGAAATATCAATGCTAGTGATCTTGGCAAAGAAGAAACTTACAGCAGCCTTTGAGATATCAATGCTAGTGATCTTGGCAAAGAAGAAACTTACAGCAGCCTTTGAGATATCAATGCTAGTGATCTTTGCAAAGAAGAAACTTACAGCAGCCTTTGAGATATCAATGCTAGTGATCTTGGCAAAGAAGAAACTTACAGCAGCCTTTGAGATATCAATGCTAGTGATCTTGGCAAAGAAGAAACTTACAGCAGCCTTTGAGATATCAATGCTAGTGATCTTGGCAAAGAGGAAACTTACAGCAGCCTTTGAGATATTAAAGCTAGTGATCTTGGCAAAGAAGAAACTTACAGCAGCCTTTGAGATATCAATGCTAGTGATCTTGGCAAAGAGGAAACTTACGGCAGCCTTTGATATATCAATGCTAGTGATCTTGGCAAAGAGGAAACTTACAGCAGCCTTTGAGATATCAATGCTAGTGATCTTTGCAAAGAAGAAACTTACAGCAGCCTTTGAAATATCAATGCTAGTGATCTTTGCAAAATAGAAACTTACAGCAGCCTTTGAAATATCAATGCTAGTGATCTTGGCAAAGAGGAAACTTACAGCAGCCTCTGAGATATCAATGCTAATGATCTTGGCAAAGAAGAAACTTACAGCAGCCTTTGAAATATCAATGCTAGTGATCTTGGCAAAGAGGAAATTTACAGCAGCCTTTGAAATATCAATGCTAATGATCTTGGCAAAGGAGAAACTTACAACAGCCTCTGAGATATCAATGCTAGTGATTTTGGCAAAGAAGAAACTTACAGCAGCCTTTGGGATATCAATGCTAGTGGTCTTGGCAAAGAGGAAACTTACAGCAGCCTTTGAGATATCAATGCCAGTAATCTTGGCGTTTCCAACACTGGTGACAGCGAATGCAGCATGGAGCTCTCCAGGGGAGGGGGGAATGTCGTTGAGGAACTCTGCTTCTCCTGTCACCTGAAATATGTCATTCAAATCTTTAACAGCATTGAGCTTGCCGAGGTGGGGGAAAAGTTGTTAAGGAGTTCTGCTTCTTCAGTGTTATTCAAAAATTTAACAGCATGGAGCTTGCCAAGGGAAGGAGGAATGTCAATGAAGAACTCTGCTTCTCCAGTTACCTGAAATATGTTATTCAAAAGCCGAACAGGTGCCAACATGCTGGTTTTTTTTTTAGATATTTAAGAGCAACTACCGTAAAACAGAAAAGCTAAAAATATGCCTCTATTTGTGTTAGTGAATGTTGTCTTGTGACATTGTATGTCTCTCGAATATTTAGAGTTTGTAGGCCATGATATGTTGTCTGGTGACATTGTACGTCTTTGGAACATTCAGTATTTGTTTGGCCTTGATATATTTCTGTACTTTGAATGTTGTCTTGTGACATAATAAGTTTACTTAACATTCAAAATTGTTTTTTCACAGGATGCTGTTTAAATGTTGGGCTAATTGTCATGTCCCGGTAGTTTCTATAGTTTAACTCTAAGTGCTGCAACTGAATGTCCCCTTTCTCTATATGCCCAATAAACTAACAAATAAACATACGTTTTCATACAAACATGTTTGACTCAAAATAATCCAGTTACCTGTGCTTTTCCCTCCAATTTTAGAAGGGGTTCCGTAAGGGGCCACTCCTGTTTTTTCGTGTCATAAGTCTGCTTGCCTGAAGATAGGGGGCGCTCAAGGGGCAAGGCCCCACTTCGATATATTGGGGAAGCGTCTGTCCCATATAGATCCAGAGCAAACTAAAATAGAAGATAACTGATCCATGTGTTATGTCGCTTGTGATACAAAACAAAACGTTGTTCAATGAAATTAAATACGATTTCTACTAGTTACCTGGTTTGATTATCAGTACATAAAATTACCATCAGAAAATCTTATACAAATATTCACTTAGAAGATGTTGTTATTTTACGTAAAGTTTTGTCACATGCTAGTTGAATATACTACGGGAAATGTAAATGATCACTTATTATCACAATAGACCTCATCTAAGTTTTAAAGTTGTTTGTGCAAAGGTTTAATAACCAGATTTCTATATAATTTTCAAATAAAATAACACATATAACCAGAGGTCTTTTTATTAAACATAGCACAATCAGCAAATAAAATAATGCCCTACTCTGTAGAAGAGGTTTATAGCCAGACTCAACCGGAACTGTTGACTGCCACCCAGAGGGTCTGAATCCGGTTTAACTTCCTCACTCAACTGTTTTATGGCAGCTGAAATAATTAAGCATGATGATAGTGGTAGTCATCAATCTCATAGGGAAATCTCTGACAAAATTGAGGATATATTTGTAGAAATAGATGAAGAGGCTCTGTTTGAGAAACATCACATTATGGTTACCTCCCCGTCCATTACTAAGTCAGTCCACATGAGTGCAACTTGAAGGCTCAACACAAAGTCTTTTAAAAGTTTTTAACTGGAAACAAAAGAGTGACGCAGAGCATACTGACAAAGTCAACACACAAAATAATCTTTATGTGTCTGCCATTCATCTCAGCTGGGGAGGTATTTGATTCTCAGTAAAATAATACATACATCTCACCTCCAACATAAATGATCATTGATGCAATGCCATTGGTCCAGGGCTGGTCATGTGACAACCCCATATTTTTCCGTATTGTGTCAATTAATTATAACATACCAAAATGATGTCTTCTTTATGAATCTGAGGCGGTATTCATAAACCATATCAAGTCATTTTCTAACAAAAATCATTTTCCTTTCTTAAGTATCTCTGTTAGCATAAAATGTAATTTTTAAAGATGATGTGTTCATCGGATGATAATTGCAATTGCCGAAAGGCAGTTCATTTAAGGAATGGAAATTGAGGTGTAAATATAACTTTATAGTATCTAAAGAATATCTTCCTCAATGATTTTATCAAAATTGCATATTTATATATTAAAAACACTTTTCTTATAATTTGACTATGAAAATTCTAGGAAATTGACTCAGGTTAAGAATTGACTTAAGAAGTTTTATGAATAATGGCCCTGATGAGGAAATGAAGCATTTCCTATAAATTGATCAATAAAAACCGGTTGTCAACATGATATATAATATACATTATTTGGTTAGTAGGTTTTGCTCCTACCTGATATGGTTTCCTTTGCCCCGTTTATCCCATATCAGGTCAGGTACTGACCCAATTATTTATACCAGTTTTACCTGTTAGAACAATCTGGTCCCCAAGATTTTTCCCCTTCAGATATTGCTCCGTTGCCATGGCATGAATCTAAAGTATGAGGCAGATACATGTAAATGGGGTATCATCTTGTAAAATACTGCAATATTGTTTTGTCAAATAATAAATATTACTGCAGAAATGAACATTTGAAGAAGATCCATTACCAAATAAATGCACAGTTTTGCTGAAGAACAGACTGACAATAAGACTGGTGGACTTACGGCTGAACACAGAGTTGCAGCATTTTACCAATAATATTATGTTTTTAACATAAAAGTATGTATTTCAATCAAATACATAAGAATTTCTCAAATCAATGAGTTTTCTTATCATTTTCATCTCAAATTTTAAGTGCGTTTTCAGCTATAAATACACTATCTTGTTATCATTTATTATTATATTCTATAAATGCATTATTTAGTTAGTAGTTAAAGATTTATCACTCAAAATTTATGTTTGTTATACATGTGTATGTATCACATTAAGTTGGGAAATGATCTTACAAAGTTTTTTCCGATTCCACCATACACAATAGATGGAGTGTCCGTAACAAGATAGTTGTTGGCCTTGTCACAGCAGAGTCGGATCCCAGCGGATACATAGCAATGGGAGTTCTGAAAAGACAACAATCATTTGTATTACAAGTAATGTGAGTTTTGTCTTTAAATTCAGTCTGTTATAAACCATGAACTAAAGTTTTTGCAGCCAGCTGACATACCTTTGATGCCAGCTGAAATATCGGTACCATTTCGGCAACCTTGTAACTAGTACCTGATTATAAGTATTGCTATTGGAAACTGGCAATACAAGGTTAATGATGACAGCTCCCACACCTGCATTCTCTAAGCAACCTTGAAGAACTTGACAACAGTGTTGCTATTGACAACTGGCAATACAAGGTTAATCATGACAGCTCACACACCTGCATTCTCTTGGCAACCTCATAGAACTTGACAACAGTGATGCTATCGGCAACTGGCTATACAAGGTATGTGATGTCAGCTGACGTACATGTATTCTTTTGGCAACCTTGTAGAACTTGACAACAGTGTTGCTATTGGCAACTGGCAAGACAAGGTTAGTGATGTCAGCTGACATACCTGTATTCTTTTGGCAACCTTGTAGAACTTGACAACAGAATTGCTATCGGAAACTGGCAAGACAAGGTTACTGATGCCAGCTGACATACCTGTATTCTTTTGGCAGCCTTGTAAAACTTGACAACAGTGTTGCTATTGGCAACTGGCAAGACAAGGTCACTGATGCAAGCTGACATACCTGTATTCTTTTGGCAGCCTTGTAAAACTTGACAACAGTGTTGCTATTGGCAACTGGCAAGACAAGGTCACTGATGCAAGCTGACATACCTGCATTCTCTTGGCAACCTTGAATAACTTGACAACAGTGTTGCTATCGGCAACTGGCAACACAAGGTTAGTGATGCAAGCTGACATACCTGTATTCTTTTGGCAACCTTGTAGAACTTGACAACAGTGTTGCTATCGGCAACTGGCAACACAAGGTTAGTGATGCAAGCTGACATACCTGTATTCTTTTGGCAACCTTGTAGAACTTGACAACAGTGTTGTTATTGACAACTGGCCATACAAGGTTAGTGATGCAAGCTGACATACCTGTATTCTTTCAGCAACCTTGTAGAACTTAACAACAGTATTGTTAATGGCAACTGGCAAGACAAGGTCACTGATGCAAGCTGACATACCTGTATTGTTTTGGCAACCTTGTAGAACTTGACAACAGTGTTGTTATTGACAACTGGCCATACAAGGTTAGTGATGCAAGCTGACGTACCTGTATTCTTTTGGCAACCTTGTAGAACTTGACAACAGTGTTGCTATCGGCAACTGGCAACACAAGGTTGGTTAGGACCTTTCCTTTCATGTCTGTTTTCAGCAACTGGCTAGGGGTCACTGAAACCTTGTTATCTGAAATATTTAAGACTTAAATTTAAAACACATTTCATACTACAAAACATATTTGATATGTATTTTTACCAATGCATCCCATAGTTTGAATGAAATAACTCTTGAAATAAGCAATCAAAATTTAACCCATAGTTAAATAAACTTAACATTACACTTTATCACATAGTTAACTTTAATTTAACATTTCGCTTCATTTAATACATTGTGCTTTGTTAAAATTAATTGATCATTATGCTTTAATAGTTGACATTAATTTAATATCATGCTTAGTTGACATTATGTTTCGTTGACATTAATTTTACATTATGCTTAGTTAACATTACTTTAACATAACGCTTAGTTTACATTAACTTAACATTATGCTTAGTTAACATTAACTTACCAGTACTCTAAGTAAACACTATGGATGAGTGAGTACTCACTGATGAAGATTTTTGCAGAGAGTGTTTCAAGCATCACAAACAGATCTGAGGGGAACTCCGGGTGGGCGTGCTTCATCATCAGGTTGCCGGCCCAGCCTCCCGCCTACACAATTATTGTACAGATAATATTACATGAGTGGTTATTGTAAACAAAATTTATAAATGTTTTCTAGCATTGATAATAAGTGTCTGAAGAGTTGACATTATAGCATTATTTCAAGATCAAATTAGGAACATTAGGTTAAATAAATAGGTAAAATCAGTTGGAATATCAAAATAAAAAAGAAGCAAAAATCATAAAAAAAAATCTTAATAGAACGGGAATAAAGAAAATAATTTAAAAATAAATATTATATCCATTATACTATTCAAGACAAGAGTGCCACAGAGTGAACACCAATGCTCATCTATTTTTGGGGACTGGTGGTGTAAGCTTATTTATACTCGTACTCCGGCAATGCCCAATCGGCGAGTGCACCAATAAGATTGCTAGTCATTTAAGGTTTTGGAACATAGTGCACAAACAGAATGTAACACTGGTTAGAGCTACCCTTATTTTTTAACATGCACAAGTGTATAGCATTGTCGCATGGGACCCTCATTAAGATAATAAGTAGTTTTTAGCGCTGTGGTGGGGAATCAAACCTGCTACCCCTGGATTGGCAGACAAGTGTATTACCACTAGACCACTTATCCATCATATCGTCTATTTTTTTGATACCAAGACAATATTTAAGTAGGGTACGCGAGCAAAGTCCATGAAGCGCCCTACCGCTTCTTGGTTATTTGCTCACTTGTTCTACTGTGTTTATTTAGCATTAACGCAAGAAAAAATGCAATCAATACTTATATTGATATTTACAAAAAATATTCATTGCTATTAAAAGTAAGCAGTATCTTTTGCTATTGAGTATTTGTTCTTAAAGAAGTGTAACTGACAACATACATTTGTATAAAAGAATAACTGATTTTTGTAATGTCATATATCATTGGTTAAATGACATCGCGATTATCCAATTGGAGCGCAATATCGAAGAAAACAATGACGTCATAACTCCTTGCGTGTTATACAATATGAATGTCAAGTTTATCTACACAAAGGACTAGGAGAATGTAATTAATTGCCTTACATTGCGAACGTTTACATGGGCTATTCTATTCAGGAACTTGATACACTCGCTCAGATACGGATAACACGCAGCTGGCAGATCAGGGTCGATAAAAGCTGCCATCATCCGGGTCAGTGAGACGTTGGCTCCAAACTGGAGGCTCGGTTGAAACTGAATTTTGAAAAATCAGGGATAGATGTATTTAGTCTAATTATCTTTTCAATGTTATATTTAAGATAGTAGTAGTAAGGTTTATTTGTGCAATGTCAATATTTCATAAATACAACGGTAAAAACAATAAAACAGATACCACATATTGTACTTGTAGGATACATAGAATAAATTATATAATATTTCAGAAAGTTCAACATTAATTCAATCATAAGACTAGAATCTGTATAATTTCAGCCACTGCATGGCTGACCTTATAAAGTTATATAATTTGGTAACAAATTAATTCTAACAAAACTGATGACATTTGAACAAGATAACCCATAAGGCTTTGCAAACGTGCATGAGTTTATTTCTGATGAGGTCAATATATGATTATATTCCTTATAATATGTTTTAAGACTCCAAACTACATAGCCAGATCGAATTTAAAGTTGAAGTCTTAAAGTTGTTCAAAGTAAGTTTATAATGGCAATTGTTTAAAAAAAAAAGTAAAGTAAAAGAGACATCTAGAGATTATGGTAAGAAACTCATTGGTTGCTATGGATATATGTAGTTGGTAAGGAAGTTATTTATTACTTACCAAGTGCTTGGTTGCTAAGGAATTCCTTTGTTGCTAAGGAAGTCATTGGTTGCTAAGGAAGTCATTGGTCGCTAAGGTTGTCATAGGCTACTAAGGAAGTCATTGGTTGCTACGGGTGCAGGTAGTAAATTCAAGCTACTAAGTCTGTTTGAAGCTTAACTGCAAAGGCAGTACCTCCAATTACTTACAAATATTTTATACAGCTCTGTGATTCCGTGTAGGTCTATGAGGATGTCATAATTCCATGGCCCAATGTCCTTGTACACTCCTGGATAATAAATCCACATTGCCCATCAATAAAGTAAGGAGATACTGAGCAATATTTTTATAACAAGCATGCTTTTTCAGCAGATTTTTCCAACTTAAATGGGAAAGCAGTCAGGGCCCTTCTCATTCGGAAAAGTGAATTATTTTGACTAAAATTAAGGATTTAGATTTTTCCAAGAATTTAAACAAGAATGTTTTATTTATATAATTAAGAAAAAGACTGTGATAAGGTTTGTCCCATTCATAAAACTTTTATTCTTCAATACAAAATCACTACAGGTCTCTTTTGCATGCTCAGGAAGACGGGTTATTCATTGGTCATTTATTAAATACCTTCGCTAATTACTTTAAATTACTTAAATATCATCCCAGTATCTAGTAACAGTCTTTCAAGATTTAGTTTCTGATTTTTTTTTTATTATTTTCACATAACCAAAAAAAGATGTATAAATATGTTTATACCTGAGCCAGTACTACCGAACACCAGTCTATATTTGCTGTCCTGGTATTGGTTAAGAAGCTCAAACAGCTGCGCCAGGCTGGTGGGACGAAACCACTGGGCATCGGCTAAAACAAGGTGGAGAGGGGAGGAGGGCGGGGAAGGGTGACACGCTCCACTGCATGGCTGACCGGTTTTCTTACACAACTTTGTGCTTAGGTCCTGTACACACATATTAAGAAAAGGAAGCTAAATCATTTTAATATTACAATACAATGTACAATGTATGGCATGGCAAATGTCCTTACTTTGAATATACACAATGTACAGTCAAATCCTGCTGGCTCGATATCGCTTGGCTCGATTTCCTAGTTGGCTCAAATCTTTTTTTACTCTATATAAGCCATACCGCTTGGCTCAGTATTCCGAGGCTTAAAGAGGCCCGTCCCTGGGATATCAAGCCAACGGGCTTTGATTGAACGTTTAAAATAAAGATTTAGATATAATATGCAATTTTAACTCTGGGTGTGAAAAGTGGGGTGGTTTCATACACAGAGAAGATATTAAAAGAGTTCAAATCGTTTTATTTAATTAATTTATATTAAATGTTAACGGGTGAAGATATTCTTGACCTAAAGTTCCCTCAAAGATCTATAAATGAAAATATATGTGTTTAACTCAATCTGAAAGTGAATGCATACTTATAAACAGAATTGCATGGAGTGGTTAATATCACAAAAGGCTCGAAGTGCAGTTTTAATGAATAACATCCTTATGCACAAGTCAATTGTAACAACGGCCCCCCAGGTCCGGGGAATAGCGGGGACTTTAACTTTCAGTCCAGACAAGCCCGGTTAAAACCCCCGCCCTGTGTGGACGATTTGCTGGTAAAATCCCCGCCAAATTCCCCCGCACCCTAGGTAAGGCCCATTTCCCGCTGTTTTTGGCGTGAAGACAAAACTACCACTTTCACCCGGCACTGCGGGGCCACACGGAAAGTAAAAACACGGCCCATTTCCCCAGCATACCCCTAGACCTGGGGGGGGGGGGGGGGGGGGAGGGGGTGAATACTGAAATACTTTATTATTAAACTCTTACAAGAATCTATAGCTGAAATACTATATTAATACACACTAACAAGAAAAGCTGAAATACTAAATTAATACGTATAAAACCTCAATATCTGCAGGTAAGCACTTGTCATCAGCAAATGACTTCATCGCATCCAGAATAGATCTGTAACCTGTAGAAAAGTAACAGAATTTCATAAAACCATTTTTACTTTAGTAATATAATAGTTAGAAAACAAAGAGAGTTGTACAATTTATGTCACTATTTCTTTCATATATCCATGAAACACATTTACACAAATTGACAATAGATAAATCATTTATATTTCAGCATGATATGGTCAAAAGATATTACCAAAAATATAAATGTGCATAATTTTAAACCTTATTGGTGCTGTTTATATAGTATATAACCAGTACATTCTTTATGAAAGACTGGACCAAGCCGATTGGAAATAAATCAAATTTGATTTTCTTCACAATACCTGTGCATCGACAAAGAATTCCATCAAAGGCATCCTCAATCTTCTTCTTGCTTGGATCCCAGTCATTTTCCAGAAGCCTGCAGTAAAGTTGCATGTTATTATGCATTTCAAACAGTTTTAAAGTAAGGAGTGGTCAAGTGGTATGGGTGTTAGCCACTGATCAAGTAGTCATGGGTCAACCCCCACCAAGAAGTTTCTTCCATGGCAGGGAATGTAAGATAGGTTCATCCCAACCTAAGCGTAGCATGCAGAACACCCTGCACAAAGGTTGAGATGAACCTATCCTACACAAGTGGCTATGGTAGATGCTTTTTCTCCCACTTCATTTAAACAAAATAAAGTAAGAATGTAGCTTTTGCTGGAACTCTTATGTGCGTTGTGAAAAAAATGCGTATGGATATGTGATAACTTCTGGTTATCATGGATATGCGCGCAGTGATTCAGATTTTGTTAATTGTTAAATCGATCTTTAAATAGTTCTGAGGAGAGTGAAGCATAATTTCTTGAAAGGTGCATGAAAACTTTTTTATGGTGACATTTGAAGCGAGAAATAATTAATTAGCATTCTAAATATTGCCACAAGACAAGGTTTCTATGATGCTACAGACAACAGTCTTCAACAAGGGAGGTAATTACAATGTGATGACCATTAAATAGGAGTTCCATATGAATACTTGTTTTAACTTTGCCCGAGGGCAAAATAAGAATTTCTAGCATGGTTAAATTTTTGGATCTACTTATTTGAGGTGGGACAAATTACCATCTCGTGGGCTCCCCAAAAAAAGACACCAGTATTGGTTGCAGCCCGGCTAACAGACTCAAGATTCATATCACTTTCCACCATCAAGCTTGATACACACATATTCAAAATCAATACATACACATGTATAACAAACATAAATTTTGAGTGATAAAACTACTTACTAAATAATGCGTATATTGAAAATATTAATAACTGATAACAATACTGTAACTTTGTATTTAATAGCTGAAAATGCAAAAATATTAAATGATTGGTGAGTGCTAAAAGATTTAGTGTGATCTACTTTTATCCCATAAGGTAGAAATACCGTGTTTTCTGCACCTTTCTTTCAAATAAAATTCATAAGAACCATTGTTTCAACATTCATTAAGCCTTTTTGGTATATTAAAACAATTGTTTTAATTGTGGTAAATTTTATTAGGAGTAAGAGTTCATCTTTGAAAATATTAGATCTAGTCAATGTTTTAAATATTTAGACATATACATATCTAGCCAATGGGATCCCCAATCCAAAAAAGCGTTTATTCAATTATTGATTATAAAGATCTTACGCAAACATGTTCATGATCTGCCCTGGGCTGCAGAAGCCACATTGTGATCCATTGTACTTGTTGAGTCTGTCCTGGATGGGATGAAGTCCGTCCCTCGTGTTGCCCAGGCCCTCAATTGTTGTCACGCTCCAGCCGCCACATAGCAACACCGGGCACAGACACTGAGCAAAAAACATGACAGTGTCGAAAGAATTCTTAAGCATTAATATGTATGTGTGAAAAATTGAACAGCACACTGAAATTCATTTCAGAATAATATGCAATTGTGTGAATAGTAAAATTAATTTGCCAATATTATGAAATGTGTGAATAGAAAAATTAGTTTGCCAATAATATGAAAATGTATGAATAGTGAATTTAATTTGGCAATAATATGAAATTGTGTGAATAGTGAATTTAATTTGGCAATAATATGAAATTGTGTGAATAGTGAATTTAATTTGGCAGTAATATGAAATTGTGTGAATAGTAAATTTAATTTGGCAATAATATGAAATTGTGTGAATAGTAAATTTAATTTGGCAATAGTATGAAATTGTGTGAATAGTGAATTTAATTTGGCAGTAAATGTGTACAAAAAGTACACTATAAATTCAATGGACGTTCACTGAGCAATAATAGTTGATGGTTAATGGCTAATAGCTAAGGCCTTCCTTCAAGAGAACAGGTCCTTTACATAAATCACAAGGGAATTAGTGACTTATGGCATACTGTATTATACTATATATAGGATGCTAGCATAGATGGGACGCAGGCAAAAATTTGGTGAAAAAACAGGTAAAAACCCTTAATAGGAAAACTGTAAAAATATTTAAAGTAAAAACAATATATTTGTTTGTGTACAAGACAAGAGAATTAGTGACTTAAGGCATACCAAGTAGTTATGTTATGCTTTTGAAAATAAACAAGAGCTGTCACAGAGACAGCGCGCTCGACTATACCGCCGCTTTTCAGTGTAAGGATTGACTTAAAAGTGGTTACATGCAAAACCTTAACCAGAATTTCTAAGTTGAATAATAAAGGGCAATTATTTTGAATTAACTGCAAACTAGAGTTATCTAATCTAACTTGATTAATTTAGTAGGTTGGATGGTTAAGAACCATTGTATAAAGTCTCAATGCAATACCTCAAGTAGTTGCTGAGATATTAACCTATGTGTGCTTACACGCAAAACCTTAACCAGAATTTCTAAGTCGAATAATAAAGGGCAATTATTTGCATTAAATGCAAATTAGAGTTATCTAACCTGGTTAATTAAGTAGGTTGGATGGTTGAGTACCATTGTATCAAGTCTCAATTCAATACCTCAAGTAGTTGCTGAGATATTAACCTATGTGTGCTTGCATGCAAAACCTTAACCAGAATTTCTAAGTCAAATAATAAAGGCCTATTATTGGCATTAAATGCAAACTAAAGTTATCTAACTTGTTTAATTAAGTAGGTTGGATGGTTAAGTACCATTGTATAAAGTGTCAATGCAATACCTCCAGTAGTTGCTGAGATATAAACCTATGTGTGCTTGCACGCAAAACCTTAACCAAGGGGTGACGCCGACACTGACGCTTGGGTGAGTAGTATAGCTCTCCTTATTCTTCGAATACACGAGCTAAAAATGTGAACAAAATCTTAAAAACTTGCTTGGCACAGAAAGAAACAGAGAGTCTTTGAGAAACACTTCATGACAACAAGTTGCAAGACTTATATGAGATACAGCATTCTAAATTTACACATTTCAGCATTCTAAATTCATACAATTTTTACTAAACAGTCTGTTACACACTGTATAGTTACAGAGCTTACTGAATTAATGGCATGTTTCTCCTCCTTGTTTGAAGCTGGGTTTATGATGGTCACCATGACAACACAGAGGCCACACCCACCCTCTCTGCACATGTATTTGGTTCCCATGGAGATGCGTTTATCTCGCAGAAACTCATTTAACGAGGTGGCAGGGTTCACGCTGTTGTCAACTGAAATAAGTTTTATCAAGTTTTTACTGCCAACAAAAAATATGATTTATAATTAATGTATTATTTATAATTCATAAATATAGAATTGTTTAAACTTTTATTTACAAGTGTGATACTTGTTAAAATGCTTACAAACTGGAAATTTTGACTTTATTTTGCCTTAATTATTTTTTTCCTTATAAACACTGAATTATTAAAGGCAAAAAGAACAGCAATCCAAGAAAGGGACAGTGAGATTATGGAAAAACAATATTACTGGATTATAAATTTCAGTGTTTACCTAGTATGTATTCTTGCCAAATGACCTTGAACTTGTTTTTCTGAGCTAACCTCAATAATGACCATGAACTTTTGAAATATGTTCTAATAACATTATAAGAATCATAACTTTTGAAACTAAATGATATGTAGCAGGGCTTCTAAAACTTTGAAGCCTCAATCGTTTCGGGGCTGGTCGAGCCAGTCACCCCTACTCATTCTTAAGAAGCACCCCCCCCCACCCCACCCCCTCCCAAAAAAAATCCATCTTTTAACCCAATTAGATTCTTAACATTTTTCCCAGAAATGTACATGCTGGTACCAAAAAACAACATTGTATTGAGCAAATACTGGTCAGGGTATATAAACTCAATGCATAAAATTGACTAATTGGATTGCTCTTACACTAGACCACAGAAGAAGCATACCTGTATATTCCTTTCCATTGACCTTGAACTTGACCTCTGACCTGACCTCCCTTGTAACCTTGAATTTGAAGAAATGTCCACATGCAACACAGGTGGCTGCTTGAACACCATTCTCAGAGGTGGAGTATGTTGGAACATGACTGCAAAACAATAGGAAAAGAGTGACGTATTGTTAATCATAAAATAACTTCAGAAATTGTAACACAAAGGTATCAGCTACTACATTAATGTGTTAGATCAGTTACTTTAAGATGAGAGTAATCTTTCTCATGGCCTCTCTACTTGAAGTTCTCGCAATTATTTTTGCCTTTAAACTGAATATCATAATGAATTTGAGAACAAACTCTTTTAAATAAAGAACAATAATTTCTTCACATTTTCTCGGACGATTAAAGGGGGACTAGTGCCAGGTCCCCCCCCCCCCCCTGATCCAAGATCCACAAGTGATGACCTGGTTTCACTAACAATCTCAAGGTAGAGGTTTTCATATACTGATTTGATTTTCTTCGGGTATTGACATCTACCTTTTTTTCCATTATGGTCATCCCCTACTGGGGACCTGGACATTTGCACGGACATCTGCATTACTTAGACTGTTAGTAAAGGTGTTGAAAGAAACAAAACTAATCTAAGCAAAGTTAAAAATAAGAGGTACAGAAAAGATAAAAAATAATAGAAGTCTGATAATTCCCTATGACAAATCAGCCTTAAAATTAAACTGCTCCAGGGTAGGGCAGGCCACTAAGTTGGGTGTGAGATTGTTCCAATGGAAGACAGCTATTGGAAAGAAGGAGTCTATGTAATAATGTAATAGTCATTGATGGCATACATGCATACTAGTCTGTAAGAGGCCTTGTGTTAATGTCAAGATGGTCTTGTCAAAGGGATAAGGTAGCTACAATAATGAGCGATCAGGGATACTTTTTACAATACTGGTTACAATTGACTGGTGCATAATACTAAAATTATTTAATTACCCTCTTACTCAAATAAATAATTAAAAACATAATTATAAATAGCAATGGCTCTTAACTAAGTCAAAGGCAGGTAACATATTTTACAGTTTAAGAATTTTATCATATCATATCATAAAATTCAACAATACTGTCGTATACCTAATAAAGGATATTATTTTATACCTATACAGACCACAGGGGAAGGTTACGTCTAATGTCGTGAAGGATTTGCCATATCAAAAAACGTAAAAAATCCGTAAACGTACAATTATTTGGACTATTAAGGGGCAGGTTGCGTTGTTTTGACACACAACGCCCCAATCGTAACAACTCGGCCATCTCCGGCAAGCTTCGAGATAGCCATATATTGATACTAGCTGAGGAGTTCCGATTGACAACGCCCCCACCGTTTTTTTTTTATATCATTTTTTAGAAAGAATATGATGTGGTAACTGTAACTTGTAATAACTGGCTTTTTTTTTGATTTTTATTATATTATCTTTGTTTAATCAAAGATAACAGAATAAAAAAAAAATGTTTTACCAGTTATCACAAGTAACAGTTACCACATCATATTCTTATTATAAAATGATACAAAAGGGGCGTGGGCGTGGTGTGTCAAAACAACGCAACCTGCCCCAGTGATACACAGTGATCTGTGATACAGACAGTACTATATAGTCTTTACTACTTTAGAAGTCTCAGAAAATCAAGGTTATGTTTTACTATCTTCAAAATTAAAGAAAAAAGCATACCTTGCCCTGCAAACTGGACATTCCAGAAAATCCTTTGAATGCCTCCCCGACATAGTTAACAAACGCTGTCAGATCCAATTTTCCATGAAGTTAGCAAAATTTCTTTACACCCAAGTTTAAAATTACCCATGCTCGGCCTTGAGTGGCCTTCACCTTGTCTAAATTGTCACGTGATCATAATAATAATATTTTGGTCACATGACTATGGGAACTATGAGTCTATTTATAGATATATAAACATATAGTTTTCTGAATGGGAAGTGTGTGAATTATTTGTTTAAAGTAGCAAATCCCTACAGAAAAACACCACTTGAAACTCGTTAATTCTATTGCTGAGGCCTGTTGTTATTCTTGTGAGGGGTTCAAGGTAGAGGTGCGAATCCATCCAGAAGCACAAATATTTTTTTTTATTCTCTTGTTTTACTTTTTTGACAGAAGTTTATAGTCTATTTCAAACTCTCTTTTTTTTTAAAAAAGAGACGGTATATAACATTATGATTTTTTGATATAATGTTCATAAAGGGTTAATTATTAATAAAGAATAGGTATTGAATATTCCTGAAACCTGTTGATTTTACTTTAAATGATGAAATTCGAATTTTAACACGCTCAAAAAAAGTATCTCTTAAAGTTTGATTTAATCATGATATTTGTTGATGATGTGATCAATAATTAATGTATTATTTCTGAAAGCAAATTATATATTTCTTGCTACTTTGATACCAAATTATGACCAAAATGTTACACATTGACACAACAAACTTGATGTGACACCGAACTTCAAAAAAGCTTCCTGTCAATATAATGACATCAGAAAAGCATCCTGTCATATTATGACATCAGAAAAGCATCATCTGTCATATTATCACGTCAGAAAAGCATCCCATCATATTATGATGTCAGAAAAGTCCTGTCATATTATGATGTCAGAAAAGTCCTGTCATATAATGACGTCAGAAAAGCATCCTGTCATATTATGACATCAGAAAAGCATCATCTGTCATATTATCACGTCAGAAAAGCATCCTGTCATATTATGATGTCAGAAAAGTCCTGTCATATTATGATGTCAGAAAAGTCCTGTCATATTATGATGTCAGAAGCTCTGTGATATTATGACTCCAGAAGCCATTTCATATTATGACGTCAGAAGCCCTATCATATTATGACTTCCTGTCATTGTATCCAATATATATATATATATATATATATATATATATATATATATATATATATATATATATATATATATATATATATATATATATCAACCATTGAAGGATACCAAGTTTAATTTGAAAGAAATGTGCAGAAAACATGGTATTCTACCTTATGAGACAATAGTAAATCACTGTTAATCTTTTTGCACTCACCAATCATTTAATATTTATGCATTTTCAGCTATTAAATACATAGTTACAATGCTGTTTTCAGTAACTAATAAATATTTCCCATAAATTCGTAATTTAGTAAGAAGTTAAGGTTTATCACTCAAAATTTATATTTGTTATACATGTGTATGTCTTGATTTTAAGACATTTTTTAACTGTACATAGTTATGGAATCATTTTATTGACATATTATTAGCAATTGAATTAAATATAACTAAATGAAAGAATTATATCTTACTATAGCCTTAAGTATTTTTGTGCTTTCCCTTTTTGATGTAACACCAACTCGGTTCATAGACAAAATTTTATTTCTAAGAAATTGTTTCCAAACAATTTTATATAGAAGAGCTCCCACGTATGTTGCCATTCATATGGTCGTAACTATGGAAAACCCTAGCATGATCTTGGTTTATATTTCTATGTGCCATGCAAATGCTATGTCTGTAATCGAATGTGCTATATAGATATGTCTATTCAAATCAGTATTGGAATGGAAAATGTGAATTAGTATATGTCTAGTTAATTTGTGTTATTTCTCACGACGTAGAATATATATATGCATATCAATCAAGTACTATGGCGTAATGCGAAAATGCTGGATTTTTCATTTGACAAATGTGATTTCGCAGCAGCAGGATGTGTGTTTATAGTGGAAAATGTAAATGCTGCTGACTCACATTGCCATTGGTCAGACATGGTTTGTGACCGGAGCTTACCCTTATTCACACTGGTCCTAAAAAGCATGCTAAGAAATTGTCTGTGATCAACAATTGCTTTATATTCTTACTGCATCCCTGCCAGGCATTCACTGTGTCTCACACGTTCCAAATACATTTTTACTGCCCGCATCTTCACGCACCACATCAAATGCGTTCTTATTATGTGCGCACCACGTCCAATGTTTGCTTTGTACGTTCTTACTACAACCAGGAAAATTGCACCACGCGATTACCAAGTGTTTATCATCTCCTGAATAAGTTCTTATGACTTGAACTCATTTGTAAATGTGATGGAGATGGAATTACCTTGTTCTATTTATAATTAGCCTATTTTTCATTTATATCTTGTGTTGGTATAAAATGGAGTGATAAGGGAGTTGAATCCCGTATCTATACATGATCACTGCTCAGAACTTGACAGGACGTAGTAAGAAACTGATACAAACGTGTCTAAGATGCCTTAAGCACCAAAAGAACGCATTAACAACTGAATGAGGTCTTCTACAACAAGGCACGAACGTTAGTCGTAGTTAAGCATGGAGAGGTTGTGGTGAGAACTCCATTGACAACCTAGAGACAACGTGATGAGAACGCCATTCAATATTTCCTGTCCAGTACCACGCTTGCACTACGTCAATCAAGTTCCTACAAGGTTTTAGTTACGCCATCACTACTTCCATGCGATCATTAATACGTTCTTATTAAGCTCTTACTATGTCCTGATTCGACCACGTCCTCACTATGTTTTTGTTTTTAACATGTTCAAAGTCCGCTCAGATTCCTTCATGTCCATAAAGACCATACCACATCCTGATTGGTGTATACTGCGTTCCCCTACATTGATGAAGTTCTGACTGCGTCCTGCCAAATTTTTGAGGACATAGTGCAAACATGGCTTAGTGTGATCTGAGCATTAACAATTTAGTACACAAGAACCTGGTTCAATTCAATAGAATCAAAACATACCGTGTAAAATGTCATTTTTGTGACGATTTTCCCTAGTTAGACCTTGGTTAAAAACAAGAACACACAGTGTCATTAACATTTATTGGAATATTCACAAATATTTACATTTACAATACTTTACATGATTTAAATTACAACAATGAAACTTCAATGCATTGTAAGACTCAAATGTGCATGAAAAGTCCAACTGTTCTCATTGACAGAAATGTTTGCTTAAGGCAGAATTAACAGCACTAGTCTAAATAGTTTTATGCCATTTTCCTCATGAATTAATGAACTCACCATCTTGAATATCATTTAATTTATGAAAAGCCATGAATTATTGCACATGAAAAAGATTGAGTAAATCTGAAATTTAGGTCGTTAAGCTAAAAATCTATTAAATCTTAACAATCTCAAGCTTCTATCTGACACTGAGATGGTTGAGTCAAGCTTCTATCTGACACTGGGATGATTGAGTCAACCTTCTGTCTGACACTGAGATGGTTGAGTCAAGCTTCTATCTGACACTGAGATGGTTGTGTCAAGCTTCTATCTGACACTGAGATGGTTGAGTGAAGCTTCTATCTGACACTGAGATGGTTGGGTCAAGCTTCTATCTGACATTAAGAAGATTGAGTCAAGCTTCTATCTGACACTGAGATGGTTAAGTTAAGCTTCTATCTGACACTGAGATGGTTAAGTTAAGCTTCTATCTGACACTGAGATGGTTGATTCAAGCTTCTATCTGACACTGAGATGGTTGATTCAAGCTTCTATCTGACACTGAGATGGTTAAGTTAAGCTTTTATCTGACACTGAGATGGTTGATTCAAGCTTCTATCTGACACTGAGGAGGTTGAGTCAAGCTTCTATCTGACATTGAGATGGTCGAGTCAAGCTTCTATATTACACTGAGATGATGGTTGAGTCAAGCGTCTATCTGACATTGAGGAGGTTGAGTCGCTCGTCTTCCTCATGTTGGTGTGGATCTTCGTACTGTGTCAGGTCCAGAGTCAGAACGTTACTGATCACGCAGTCTCCTTGCTGAAATCAGATCAAGTTTAACAATGAGAACAATATGCAAGGCACATTGTAACAAATGGGAGATAAAATAATAACAAATGGGAGATAAAATAAACCCATTACCAGGGCTTCTAAAAATCGCCAATTTGCCTGTCAGGACAGATTTTGATCATGCCGGACCAATCTCAGTAAATGCAAATGGCTAGAAAATTGGTCCAGAACGGTTAAATCAATTAAAAAAGTAGAAACCGTAATTGACAAACATTGTTTGTCATTCACACATCCCAAAATAGCCATGGAACATCCTGGAGGGCAATAACTTTGCTCTGTGTTAATTGACTTTGCTGTTTTATTACATCAAAGATGAGTCAACTTTGCCAATTCTTTCACATGTGAACTGTTGTCACATTTCTGCTATGAAGAGCCATAATCATTAAAGGATGTCATTGTTACCCTGCGAAGCCATAAAATTAAAAACTAATTATGCCCTTATTAATGGTGGGAATCAGTGCCAGTGACTATCAATAATCTGTTCCTCTCAAGTAACCGATTATCGATAGTACATTGGTTTTTGACAATTCCTTAATTGTAGTTATATTCTTGTACAATAACTCGTAATCATTAACTATGCTTACGTTATGTGTATGTTTGAAGTTATTTAGTGTTGTTGCTGCTCTCGGCCATATTGTTAATGAGAACAAAATTAATGAACACTTCCAAATGCATAAAAGAACTCAAAGGAGAAAATTGGCTGAAATTAACCAAACGCAAATAATGAGAGGAAAGAAGAGAAAACAATTGAGGATCGATTATGACCAAATACAATTGATTTTTGCCAATTTCATGCCCAAACCAATAAATTTTCGATTATAATTGATCATGGAAACGTCACTAGCCCTAATGGGAGATCAAATGCTATAGGCTTGACCAACTGCAGAGACTCAATTTCAATATCATTGAGTCCTATGAATGCGCCACTTTCTGTACATCATTTGAAGAAAATATTATAAAAAATAAGAGAGTCAGGGTCACAAGTCCAGATTGATTAAGATTTTCAAATGCCCTTTCAAAAACCTGGCTAAAACCCTAAAAGAATGTGTGCACCAAGTTCAAGTTAAAAATGCGAAATAGTTTTTTTCCATAAAACAGACAGGCTATTAATGAAACTGTATTTCAAAAACAACAACATCAAAGTAGGTTTACAGGCAATTTTCCCATTGTGAACATTTGCGCCAAATTCCAAATCCCCTAATGCATAGCCAAGTTACAGCCCTGTTAAGCCTTATATAAAGACCTTTTACTGTGATCTTGACCTTTGACCTACTGACATCATTGATTGGAATTAACACAAGCCCTGCACTGGTAAAATGTCTTCTGGGCTTGCTTTAATTCTGAATTATATATAGCAGGGCTTGTTTAAAAATTTGATGCCAAGCAATAGTATAAGAATTTGGGTTTGTTCATCCAAAAGTCTAATTTCGGTGACTGTGACATGGGTCTTTGAGGTTCTCATTGTGAACATTTGTACCAAGTTAAGTTACCATGTGTGCGAGGCTGAGTTAAAGGCCAGACAACCTTTATTCGAATAGAAGGCCGGACAGAAACATGGACATACTTTAATAAACTTGAACCCCCACCATTGCAGCAATTGAGTCAAGCTCACATCAAGGGGGGTCAACAAAGAATGGTCTGGATTCTGGTAACATAGATGAATTTACTAACCTCGGGGTAAATACCGATCAGCGCATCAGCTCTGTTGTAGAACTCTTCTTTCAAGGAGATAACGATACACTGGAAATGAATCTGTGACTCCTCGCGAATGTAGGCCGCAACCTGCGAAAAAAAAAACAAGTTACTGTCAGGTTGTATTGACAACTGTTACATCTAATACTGTGAAATATGAATATTCATGGGACATTAATTTTCATGGATTTCATGGGTTGGCATATCCACTATCAAGATCCCAACAAAAATTTGACCTTCAAGTCGGACATCATACTTTCATAACCCTAAATCATTGTTTATTTTACTGTTAAAATGTCTTATATTATACATTATATTATCTAACCTTGATGATAATAAACTAAAGTCAATTATTAGTATAATAATAAATTAAAGTAAATCATAAGGCCTAAAAAAAAATTGTTTGGTTAGGGTTACATCCTTTTCAAAAATAGGTAAGGAGGCTTTTTTTTATAATTTTTTTTTTATTAGGCTTTATATATGAATGTCATTATCATCATTGGAGGATAGTGTTAAAGTTATCTCCTGTATAACCATTTAAGGTTTTAAACTCCATATTTAAAAACCAAAAAAAAAAAGATTTTTATTTTTTAAGTTTTTCATTTTTTTTTCAAACTGACTATAAGAACGGTAGGGTCGGTGCCTATTCCGTAGGTAGGGTCGGGTAACCCAAACCGAATGTATTTTTTTTTTAGGCCTAAGTACTTGAATTCAATTTTTTTGACATTGCTGGAACATTAAAACAAGCTGATTATTAACGCCAAGTGTTTGAGCATCACCACTTGATTTTGTTTCCTTGATCAAATATTTTATCGATTATTTAATTAAACACCCTTACATGTTTTCAGTTTGCAAGAATACTTAACTGATATCTAATGGCTTCAAAATTTTATATCCTTTATGTGGGTGCATCTTCATTAATGACCCTTAAATTACCCATCAAACGATAATTGACATGGGTTTCTACATTATTTGACCCAATTGTAGTGTCATAAACTCCCTGACCTAGATGATACAGGGCATGAGAACAGCGCATGACAATTTATAAGTAAGCATTCTTTTTCTTTTTTCAAACAGGAAAATACATGAATAAAAGAACCCACAGATTTATCCTTTTTTGAACAACCACGAAATTTCAAGCCCACAAATACAAATTATTTCACAGATGATCAAATGTCTCGAACAAGACTTCAGAATAGAATATACATCTTTTAAAAACATAAACTACATCCAGTTTTAAAATGGCTGTTTCTGTTCTATTGACAGTAGTGGAAAATGCAACCATGGCACAGGCCTAAAATCCTTTAGGGGAATTCACACAATAAACATATGATATAACCCATAGGTTCAAGTTTACGAAGCCCCACCTTGCCGATGTTAGTATTATCCAGGGCAGCGTCAATCTCATCGAGAACAAAGAATGGAGCCTGCTGGTAGCTGTGAATGGCAAACAACAACGCCAGGGCCGCAACAGTCTTCTCTCCTCCGGACAGATTGTCCATCGGCCGGAACCGCTTACCAGGGGCCACACAGTTGTAATTCACACCATCGAGGTACGGCTCTTCAGGGTTTTCAGGACCCAGAAAGGCCTGTGCCGACTGATTCCTCGCAAGAGACTGAAATTGAAATTTAACATCTGTTTTGATTGTTGAACAGAAAAACATAACAACAACGCAATGAGGGAACACTAGCATTCTTAAAACTGAAAATCGTCACCTCCAGATTGATTTCTGTGACAGTAAATAGTATAAAAATCGGACAAACCCAGACCGATCGAGATTTCAAACTTTAAGAAGCCTTGCTGGTGTTCGTCTGCTTTTATTGTGTTTTTGATCAGACAGAAAGGTGTATAAGACTATAACTGTTAATGCCAAAGATATGTCTCTGGCAACATGTGTAACAAGTTTTTTTTAAATATTTCAAAACAACTTTTGAGTTATGACCAAGGTTTTAGCATTTACAAAATGCTGACACCGCCGCCACCAACACCAAGTTAATCAGAATAGCCAGCCGTTTTCTTTTTGTTTGACTTTTTTTTATCTGAATTTCCAAGTCATAATTCACAAGAATGGTATTATTTGCCTTTATATTGTAAATTAAACTGGATTTTTTGAAAAACCAAGCTATGAGATGACAGTCAGGCTTGATTTACGCATCTATAGTCATCATGCCAATTTATTCCAAAAAAAGTGGAAAGGGAAGTTGAAGGGCCCAGTAAATAAACTTTATTTTTACATTTAATTCATGTCACAATGAATGACGTACCTTGTATATTTCATCAATCTTATTCGAGACATGCTCAAAACAGTGCATGAATCTGTCATAACGTTCTTTCCGAACTTTCTCAAACGCCTGTTTGGCCTTCTTTGCTCGTTTTCTGGCATTTTCGAATTCCTCCGATGTCTCCATTAATCTTTCTTTGACACCATCTAATCTGTAATGAAATTTCATACAATCTTAAAAAGTATCATGTAAATTATATGTTTATAAATATTTGCATATAATGTCAAAGGGATTTAGCTATAAGGTTTTTTAAAGTGTGCAGAACCCTGTCCTTTTTTGGAAGCACCCTTCTGTCCTCATGGAGACCAGTGTTTGTACCCTTCTGCCTTTATAGAATTGAATGCTTCCAGCAATTAAATAATTCTACAGGTTTATGTGATTATAAAAACATACTTGTAACTACTTAAAGTGACTCTCTTATTCAAAACCAATACATACACATGTATAACAAACATAAATGAGTGATAAACCTTAATGAACTTCCTAAATAATGCATTTAAATGGAAAATATTGACTGATAACAAGATTGAAATCATGTATTTAATAGATGAAAACACAAAAATATTAAATGATTGTTGAGTGCTAAAAGATTAACTGTGATCTACCGTATCATAATGCAGAAATACAATGTTTCTTTCAAATTAAAATTGGTATCCTTCATAAGAACCATTGTTTATTCAACATTTATTCATCCATTTTGCCAGAGCAGGGCTTGCAGGCTTGTGTCAATTTTCGATCACTGAATACCGCATTTTTAGTTCGTCAACCAAGGGACATCACTCAAAATTCATCTACTCAATTTCAAAACCAAGCGTACTTACTTTTCCATAGCTTTCATGTTGGGTGCGTTGATTCTTTGTAACATGGAGACCATGTCTGATACACCCTTAGATAGGTTTTCTATTGTCTTCTTGATTTCTCCTGGCTCATCATTCTGTAGAGAAGAAATAAATATTTGTTAGCTTTAAGTGACACCTTTATTCAAAATCAATAGTTACACATGTATAACAAACATAAATTTTGAGAGATAAACCTTTAACTACTTCCTAAATAATGCATTTGGGGAACATATTATTTACTAATAACAAGATTGTAAACATGTATTAAATAGCAGTAAAAGCAAAAATATTAAATGATTGGTGAGTGCTAAAAGATTAACTGTAATCTACTATCATCTCCTAAGGTAGAAATACTGTGTTTTCTGTACACTTCTTTCAATGAAATTTAACTCATTATCCTTCATAAGAACCATTGTTTTCGACATTTATTAATCCTTTGTGGTATATTAAAACAATTGTATTAATTGTGGTAAATCTTATCTGGAGTAAGTGCATCTTTTTAAGTTCTTAAAGTGACTCGTTGATACAAGTAATTATCTGAAAATTATCTGAATTATGTAAATTTACTTAAACTTTAGTACTAGTAGTATTCATTGAATCGGATGTGACACCGGTCACAAGCACCCATAATTTTTCCAGTTAAAGCTTCATGTACACTCACAGATTGACCGTTATGACAACTTTTTATTTTTTTGTTTTCGCATGAGCCAATTTTTGCGTTAATGTCTGAAAACTAGTGGCAAAGACTGCTGACCAAAGGCTAGATCGCCATTTTTCATATTTATGTTCACAAAATGATGTTTTATGAAAATCAAAGAAAAATGGAATTTTCGGCAGATTTCCAAACAATTAAGATTTGTTTAGTTTTAAGTTAACTTAAATGACTGAATTGAAGGCATTGATACAAAAATCAGCAGATTCTGAGACAAACTAAAAAATGTCAGAACTATCACATTGTGAGAGTGCAGCTTTAAAGTTACCAAAAAATTGACCCCAGACAGAGGTGAAACGAAAATACAACATATGTAATATATTTTTGATAAAATATACTGAATCAAGTCTTTATTTTTAAAGGGATCCCTTTAAAAATAAGATTTATTCAAGATGCATTATCAAAAATATTTAAGTAAAATCTACAGAAAGTGGCATCAAAATTTTGGCGAACAAAATAATAAGTAAAGTAATCCCTTCTTTCTAACATATTTTTCGGATACATACGTCTTTGAGATCATCATCCAGTTTAGTGTAGTCAATAATAATCAGAGCCTCTTTCTCATAGATTTTCTTGGCGCCCTGACTGTTCAGGCTGTCTAGTCCCGGGTCCGTGCCATCCATCTGTGTTCCATCAATGACGCTCGAGGCTTCGTTCTGGGTAATGTCGTCCATTTTACCCTTCCGCATAGGCAGACGAATATTGTCCATCTTTGATGTAAAATAGTAAACATTTATGCATCAAAAACATGTAACATGTAACTTGGAAACAGTTCCATCATTACCAGGTGACCTGTGGTCATGAAAATTGGCAAACATGTTCCATAAATTTTACTATTTGTCCTATGGTCATGAAAATTGGTATATATGTTCCATCATTATCAGTGACCTGTGGTCATGACAATTGGCAAACACATTCCTACTTGAAAGATTAAACATACTAAAAGCAATTCAAAACTTGACTATGTTGGTCCATACAGGTCATTTTTTGACTTTTGTTAAGTTAATCTGCAGTATTGATTTGATGTTAGTGATTATTAATTATTATTATGCCTCACTTATATTCTCTATGTTAAATTCCCTATATCCGAGCGGTCAATATTTTTTAATAATATTATATTGCCCAGTAATGTTAACTGGCAAAGTAATATCACATGCGCAAAAAAGATGCGCGTGCGTTTTAGAATTTTTAATGAATAAAATTGCATAACAAAACCGTTCAAGTTACCAACTACGATATGAATTTTTTTTTTAAAAATACTATTTTGTCAGGACATCAGAGGCAGTGGAAACTGAATTCTTTACCTTTTGCCTCTCATACGGAGGCCGATGGAAATACATAAGTTGAGTCTATAAAGATTCCAAAAGTACAAAAAGGTCTAAAAATAGGCATGTTTTGGTTTCCCAAGGCTGAGGTGGTAAGCGCTTATTAAAATGTGTTGTTAATCTGGTTACAACCGGTGTTTGCATTATTTCAAAAGGTCATTTGCAACAAAATGACAGGTAACAATGTAAACAAACAATAATTACAGAATATATTGATTAAATTTGAAAGTTGTGTAATGGTAAAAATCTTATATATGTATATAAATGTAACTGTGTTCGGTATAATAAAATAAAAATTTCATGGCTTCCAGTGTGACAGAACATATTGTCAACATTCGGGTAAATACTGTTACCCTCAGCTTCGGCTCGGGTAACAGTATTTTCCTCATGTTGACAATATGTACTGTCACACTGGAAGCCATGCAATATTTATATATTAAAATACCATGTTCATTCATAAAAACACCTACCTTTTATTATTCTAAAAGTAAAAAGATAAAATGATAACAATACCTTGCATGTTTTCAAGAGACTATGTCTGTCTGCTCGTTTCTGTTCCAATCTCGTTTCCATCTGTGACACTTGCTTCTGGGCTGCCGCTATTTCCTTGCTCTGGGCGTTTAAGCGTTTCTTTATTTCGTTGATTTGGCCCTCAAAATCATCCACCTCGGACTTGATTGTGATTCTCTGCTGCTTGCACTTGTCTGCTTTCTGCATCTCTCGATCTATCATCTGAAAGTTCACCATATAAGTATCTTATTATGTGACATCATCAGTGAAAATAAGCCTTTGGAGGAAAAAAAGACATTTCGATTTTCGCTAGCTGAATCCTCTTCACAGGTAATCATAGCTAGTTTTCATTTTCTTTTAAGATGCTCTCTACTCAATTTTACAAATATCATTTTTATTTAATTTTGTTATCAATTTTACACATACGCCGTAACGGTATCATAACTATTTAGTTTTGTAATGGTATCACTTAATTGTGTTTGTCCACGCTTCTTACTTACGTGTTTATGAGAAAATATTGGCACTACCGGTTTTATATACTTGTCTAGCTTTTTTACACAAGAATACCATAAAAACCAGTTTTAATATACAACAGAGTAAGATGTTGTTATTTTAAACAGACTTGAACATTGTTTTTTCTCTCCTAATGACCTACTTTTTATCGGACATTTCTAATAATTACAGTTGATCTAGTTTAAAGGGATCATCATGAAGTTTCATGAAGATTGGGCAGTAAACATGGCCATAAGAGTATTAACAAGTTCGTAAATTGGTCATTGACTTACCTTGACCTAGTTACCTACATTTTGACCTCACCATGATCCATAATTGAACTTTACCATAATGTAACCAATTAATTATATTTGGCCAAGTTTAATGAAGATTAGGGAGAATTTCTGGCTTCAATGATATACAAGCTTTACGTGACCTGGATGCAATTTCTTTATTGCTTAATATATCTTAAAATTAACCTATTAACTTGACTGAAATTTTTGTAATAAAAACAGATGTCTCCCCCCTCTGCACATTGTCTGACTATGGTAAACATTGATGACAAGTTATTTCAAATCCTTCAAGAAGTTCAAGTTGAGTAGAGCTGGCTGAATCATGTGCACATTGTCTAAATATATTGAACATTTGTGAGTAATTTTAATATCCCGAGAATATTTAATGTTTTCTAGTTACCTCCATATTTCTAGCTTCATCGTTTCGAACTTTGTCCAATTCCTTTTCATCATCCTGCACAGCTTTTTCCCACTTCATCACGTTGGCTGGAAATCCACAAGAATACATGTGAAAACAAGAATGCCCAAGAGGATCCCAATGCTCATCTATTACTGCTGTGGTTTTTGGTAATAAAGGGGTATAACTCAACTATGATAGACTCCAGAGATATTGGTCTTGCTCAACATATGCATTTTGTTCCAAACAAAATGTGTACCAAGTTTCATGTGAATATCTTAAATGTTTGTTTTAAGGCCAAGGTCACAGGTTTTGCTTGACACTAACATTGTCAAGGTAAACAAAACATATACATATGTATCCAGTGTGTCTCAGGAAGGAATCATTATAGAATCTTTATCAAACTTAACTTATACATATGTACCCAGTGAATCAAACAAAAGAACTTTAAAAAAATCTTGGCATCCACATCAAACTTAAAACATTCATTTGTACACGAGGTATCCTGGTAAGGAATTATCAGAAAGTGTTTACCTTTTTATCATACTTAGCATATACATATGTACCCAGAGTATCCCAGGAAGGAATTATGAGAAATTCTTGCCATCTTTATCAAACTTAAACATACCCAGGGTATCTCGGGATCGCTCAAACTCAATCTGATTTTGAAGTCTGAACTTCTGGTTCTCAAACTCCAGTCTCTTCTTTGCCCTCTCCTGTTGTACAAGCAATTCTCTCTCCTCGTATTGCCTGAAACAGACACAGAATTTCAGAAAATGTATTTATGTCAAGGGGCTCAAACACAATGATTATGTGGGAATTGGTTGATGAGTAATGGTTTTCAAATGGATTTGAAAAAAAATCTGATTTTTTTCTGTCCCATTTTTCAAACAACTACAATTACCTGATATTTTCCACACCAATCTGGGCACAGAAGTCCTCAAAGATTTCGTCTTCAACTCGGTTCGTTCTGTCTTTTAGAACACGGATCGTTTCCTCACGTTCGTTCATCTGTTTTTCCAGTTGATGCATTCGTGGCTTTGAAAAAACAAAAAAAGAATAATTGAACAATTATTTCAATTAAGTTAAAGCCCTACCAAAGATGGGCAAAATAAAGTATTTCTTTTTCTGGACTTCCAAATTTCAGAACCATTCCGAATGGTAAAACATGTACTTTTTTCCCCAAATATTCTGAAAAAGAACACACAACCCGAACCATTTATGTATGGAAAAAATTGGTGTATTCTTACAGAAACAAAAACTCAAATCAAAAAATCATTTTTTTCTCTTCTGTTTTTCTCTTTGTAAGTTAACTTCAATATATGTATGGAAGAGTTGTTAAAATCCTACAGAAACAAATTTTATCAAATTCTTTTCTCTTTATCTATTGTATTTCAGTAATTTTTAATATAAATCTCCAATGAATACCTCAAATGTGTGTATCTGTTCCCTGTAGTTCTTCAGATCCTTTTCATTGTGGGTGAGATGCTTGCTTTGCTGTAAAACACAAAGAAATCATTCGTAAATCATTACAAAGACATGACTGTCTCAAGCTATATCAATGGTCGAAATTAGCACAAGCCCACAAGCCATGCACTGGTAAAATGTCTTTTGGGCTTGCTCAAATTCTGAATTTTATATAGCAGGGCTTGTTAAAAAAGTTGATGCCAAGCAATAGTATAAGAATTCGGGCTTGTTCATCCAAAAGTCTTAATCAAATATTGTTATGACTTAATTGTAGCAAAAGGATTTTTTTTCTACAAAATCCAATTTTAACAATAAGCTGGAAATTTCATCCCAAATTGAAAGAGAAATGTTTACTAGATCAGAGTTAACACATAAATGATGTCGAACTGTAAACGCCACTTTGACAGCAATTTTTTTTAAAGTTACACTCTTATTTAAAATCAATAAATGCACATGTATATCAAACATCAAAAGTGTGACAGGGGACTAATGTGGAAACCACATGATAACTTACCGTAGTACCTCTTACAAGTGAATGAGTACTTCAGCCTCGCCTCCAAGCCCTTGATCTGTGATTGGATCATGTTAAACAACTTACCGTAGTATCTCTATCAGTAATGGAGTACTTCAGCCTTGTCTCCAAGCCCTTTATCTGTGATCGGATCGTGTTCAGCTCTGACTCCTTCCTCTTTCTCTTGGACATTTCCTTCAGTTCATTAGTGAGTCGCTCTTTCCGCTGTTTTAGTTGTCCCAGCATCTTCTCGTCCCAACGTCGCGCTTTCGCCTTCAGATCACTGTTTAAAGAATAATAAAACTTGTTGACTGGTGACATAGCAGAAACATGAATTTGGTGTGACCTTCAGTAAAAAGTGACTGGTGACATAGCAGATAAATAAGTTCGGTGTGGCCTTAAGTAAAAAGTGACTGGTAAGATTCCAAAAACATGAATTTGGTGCGGCCTTTTAAAAAGAGACTGGTAATATCACAGTGGAAATACAAACCTGGCACCACCAGATATGACACCAGACTTCTGAAAAAGTGTCCCGTCCAGAGCAACAGACTGCAAGAAGAGAATGTGTTTTATTTTAGAGCATGTTAGCAATATAAGTCTTACCATATTATATAACTATAACAGATCTTTGAAAAAGAACCACAAAAATTAATCCTATGGAGTTCTTAAATACTCAAAACATGGGCAAGTTTTTATACGTTAATATAACATTTTACAATGGCTCTGTTTGGTATTCCATTCATATAAACTGTTACTAAGATTACTCAGAGCTGCTAATGAATTTAGGCTCCGCCTACTGTCTTATGTTATTATTATCATTGTTGCATGCTTTTGTACATATCAGAGTTGTGTTTACTATCATGAGATGTATATCGTTATTAAAGAAAAACACAAACAATTGTGTTTATATACACTGATCTCACAATTTTATAACAGGCCTGTTAACATCACAATACCATCCCCCCCCCCCCCTACTATTCACACGTCTTGGATGCTTTAAAAGAAAAGCGAGTTACAAGTACTTATCATCTACAAGTAAATCCTTGCTGGACAAACCTTATGCCTTTCCTGCAGACCAAAGGCCACTTTCCTTGCATCCTCAACCGTTTCGCAGACGAGGGCATTACCGCAGGCAAATATGAGAGCTTTCTTAATGGATGGCGGATCATAGCGGATCACATCCACCACCAGCTTCACATTCTTGGGGTCACGAATCTCTCTGGGAAAAAAATGTACTTTTAAGTTATCGGTACAGAACTTTTGTTTTTGTTTTATCACATTGCAAATAACATGATAAAATCTGGTATGAATCGAAACCCTAAATGTTGAAATATGATATGAATATCAGGAGGCAACAAGAAGGTGTCCTAGCTGCATATTGCAGTCATTGAAATTAGTCTTTTGGATGAACAAGCCCGAATTGATATACTACTGCTTGGCATTCCGTTTTTGAACAAGCCCTGCTGTAAATAACGCAGAATTTGCGCAATGAGTTTCATTATCTTATGTACATGAAGGGGGCAATTAATACTTTGTAGGCATTCATGTTCTTTTAATTTCATATATAGACATGTTCTGTAAGATTTCAAGGAACATCTGGAAGATGTCCCAAAAACAGTCTGTTTCACCAGACAAGTGTGATAAAATTTGAGTGGGTGGGGTAAAATATTACCAAATTTACAATAAACAAAAACAATAGAAAAAGGGAGCCAAGAAAAGAGCCTTAAGCTTCCAATGCTGCCTGTTCTGGTTGTTGTTTTTTCATTAGCAATATCTTTGACACACATCTCCAGTGGTCGAAATTAACACATTTGAGCAAACCCTACACTGGTAAAATGTCTTCCAGGCTTGCTCAAATTCTGAATTTTATATAGCAGGGCTTGATGCCAAGCTTTAGTCAACGAATTCAGGTTTGTTCATCCAAAAGTCTAATTTCAATGATTGCATCATGATCTCAAAAAATACAAACATCTCAATTTTTTTTTACAAAAGTATGGAAAATGAGATTCTTTTTTGTTAAAAGACGGAAATCATAAACAGTAATCTGGTGTGTGTCTATTACGCAGTCTGTGCCTTAATTTTTTTTCAGCACTTGTCCTTTCGGGCAAGTAATTAAAGAAAACCACTTGCCCAAACACAGTTTTACTTGCCCAAAATAACCAATTCATGCGTAAATATACGAAAGCCAATATTTCAATATAATAATAAAGGTCAATCAGGATTTGTGAACTGTTGTTGAAGAAGTTATAAAAACAGAGGGATCTAAATTTCGAAAAAATGCACTTGCCTGTTGGGGCAAACACCTGGGAATTTTTACTTGCCCGAAACAGTCCCGGGCTTCGGGCAACCCAGTTATGACGAAGACTGATTACGAAATCCTTTTCTCACCTTAGTTTCTCATTCACTGGCTTGACATCAAGATAATCCAATGGCAGAAAGGTCTCGGGCTCGATCCTCTGTTCCTTCATGTACTGAATGCACTCCTTGGCGGTCTTCTGCGTGTCACAGATAATCCCGTCCATGTATTTGCCCAAACATTTTGTGATAGCGATCTGGTACTTTTTGTGGCTTGGTTCACAAAGGTCGATTAATCGACCATGCTGAAAATGATAGAATCACTTACATGTATATAAATTTATCACATAAAATATAGGATTAAATGCAGAAGTAAGTTGTTTTGCACGCCACAGTCACCAAATATATATATGATAGCTTTGAAAATACCTGACTTTTTTCCAACATAAAACTGACAAGCTAAAACAATGAGTGTTCTGTAGCTTTTGCGATGTCACTTATGACATAAAAAATAGTTCCTGCATAGCATGCTGCCGCAAAAACAGAAACCATACAAAATTGATCATCAGACCCAGAGGACTTTTCAAGATAGCGCTGTCATTTTGATTGTTATTTATTATATCTATCCGTTTGATATTTTTTCAAGTATTTTGTTTTCAAACAAGAAGAATTCAAGGCCAATTAAGCAAAATTTTGACTTTATTTTTTAAGTACTTTTCAAGAAGTGGGCGTCAAACTCAAGGACTTTTTAAGATTTGTGCCAACCTTGAAAACCTTTTTCTTTGAAAAATAACAACAACAAACCGCGACAATCAACAAGCTAAAATCTCTACGTACCACACCGGGAAACAGTCTCTTAAGGTTTTCCAACAGCTCTGCTTTCTTCATGGCGCGAGCTGACTCATGCTTGTCCACCTAAAACACAGATTTATGTCATGAGCCTTTTAAATTTGTTATTAATTAAAAATAAATCCATGCTAATAAACGAAAATAACAAAACAGATAAATAAGAAATACCAATCATAAGTAATTTGTAATAAAAAAATAAATGAAACAAACTTGCCATGTGAAGTTTTTGTACAAGTGTTCTTATTTTTTTTTATTATTCTTAATCGATCATTGATCAATGTTTCAATAACCAGGGCCCTTAGCATTGAGAAGATACCTAAAATTGTGACTTAACAGTTGTATATTTAAAACACCAGTTAAGAAGCTGGGTTTGAAGAATTTTGAGAGAATAAGAATAATCAACATTTCTGTTCTAGTTGAATTGTTAAGATTTGAAATTGTGACCATAATAGTAATAATGACACCAGGTTTTAATATTTTAACTTACAACTTTTCAAGTTTCTTCAAAATCATAGACGTTTTTGTACTTCAAAGAAATCAATTTTTTGAAGTTTTCACCCATTTCTACAAAGTAATTTACTTCCAAACCTCTAATAAGGGAAGCCCTGAACTTGTCCCTGATAATAGGACCTTTTTATCAGTTATGGGGTAGACACCCTAGACCTTTTGGGGAGAAAAAAAGCTTGTTTATTAAGATTTTGGGAAAAAATCTTAGAGAATTCTTTTCAAACAATTTGTAAAATTTAAGAAAAATAATATGAAAATGTTGAATTTCAGAGGCTATTTGGGGAGAAAAAGCAGGGTCTGGCCCTGGAGGAAGTAACCGGGTATAGGCTGCAGAAAAGAAGGCTTAAAAAGGCATTGGATACTATTCATTAGTAAATAATACCTTAGCCTCCCCTAGCTGCTCAATTATTGAGGCTAGATCCGTCTCTATTTCATCAATACGCTGGTTGGCTGTGGTGACCTCTTCCCCAAGCTGTTCCTCAGCGACTTTCTGCTCTTCTATGGCTTGTGTACTCTGCCTGGAAAATCATTTCACAAATTTCTTTTATTCATGTGTACCGTAAATGACTTATTATAAGATGAAAGTGGTTATAAGATACAGGCAATAAAAATCCATGAAAACCTCGAGTAAAAAAACCCTTAATCTATGTTTTGGGCTATAGGACGCGTTGAAAAAATGTTAAAATCTTCTGCCACCATGTAGTCTCGATCATCTAGACGCTTGCATCTGATCCCGGTCATTGACTCTGATCAGAGCGGCTGAATGATTGAGACTAGCCACCATGTTTGTTGACAGTGATAATTTTTTTTTCTCGTGAAATTGGCGATTATTTTATGTTATTTTAAAACAGGCAATACTAATACAAGGCAAAATATTCTTTCTGAAGGTGTTTCTTAAACGATAACGTAAGCAAAAACCTCATATTGTACGTGTTTGTTCTCAAAATGTAAACACCTACAGGAAAGTATAAAGAACATGGCCAAGTGCAAAAAAACAAGACTATCATCGCAACAGTTTGTACTATTGGTATGTTCAACTGCTTAAAGGCAGTGCGAGATTTCCACACCTTATAATATCACTGACTAAAACCATTTAGACAGTGCACAGCTATGCTTCTTTAAATGCATGTTTAATTATTGTTTATACAAAAAAGTATTGAACAATTTTGTTTGTAAAATAATGAAAAATTAAAATAATAAACATTCTACGATACACCGTATCCCGATCTTTGCCTTTTTAACTTGTTTATTTTATATTTTTATTTTGGTCACTAGAGCCACTCATAAGATCAATGAAATTCCGTGAACAAATCACATTCCTGCTAATGACCTCACAATCAATGGTGGTCATGTACTATCCAATCCTAAAGTTATTACAAAGACTTAAAAACAAGTCAATCAAATGTTCTCCATTGGAATCGAATTAAAGAAGCAGACATTCAAACAAGACGAGTCAAATCCAAAGTGTCTTCTATGTTTCGTAGGCGACCCAATAATCAAGTTTACCTGATATAATCGTTGAGTTTATCCACACGTTTCTTATTTTCTTCCATCTCATGCTCTTTCTGTTTGATCTTCTGGAGCAGTTCATTTTTCTTGCGACTCTCGTTATCGTACTTGTCCTGGTCCGACTTCTGCTCCCGCTGAATCGAGTCCATCTCTTGCAGGAGACGAGCTGACTTCTTCCCGGCCTCTTCTTTGAGACGCTGATACTCTTGAACCTAAAAAAAATAGTTACACGAAACAGATTTAATTTTTTGAGTATTATTACGTCCATCGCCAATTAAGATCTTGATATTCTCGGCACTGAATAATAAGTTATTCAATAAAGAGTTTATCAATTGTGTATATTATCATAAAAACAATTCTTTGCGACCTTTTGTAGAGATAGTCAACATGTTTGATCAAATATGAAAATAAATTTAAACCCAATCAAAGTTATTATGGAAAGTTCCGTAAAACCATTACCTGTGATTCCTCAAGTTCAAGGTCACGACCCTGGGATTGCGATTCCTCCTCAATTTGCTCCTCAAACTCCCGACGTTTTGATTCCACTTCCTCCGCCTCACGTTCCAACTCATTGATCTGGGAAAAAAAAACCCCACTCACTTTAGCAATTGTTAAAGGTTGGTTTATACTAATTTATCTTAGCTCAATTATGAGTAAAGCTGATAGCTTAGAATATCACCCTCGAGTCCGTTTCCTGGGCAGAAACCAGTACTGTGACCTTTTTGAGAATCCATGAGAAAGTACCCCTGGTGGGGATTGAACCCACAACCTCTTGGGTGAGAGGCAGACACCAATATACCACTAGACCACTCTCACCCTTAAATAAAAGGTTAAAGAGGCTTAAAAAAAATACATTTGGTTCCGGTTAGCCGACCCTACCTATGGAATAGGTGCCGACCCTACCATTTTTATAGTCAGTTTGAAAAATAATAATGAAAAACTAAAAATTTTAAATTGCTTTTCAATTTGTAGTTGAAAACCTTAAATGCATATACAGAAGATAACTTTATCATTATCATTATCCAATGATGAAAATTACATTCTTATATAAAGCCTAATAAAAAAATAAAATAAAAAAAGCCTACCTTCCCTACCTATTTTTTAAAAGAATGTAACCCTAACCAAACAATTTTTTTTTAGGCCTGAGCTGCACTGGTAATCATAAAACATGTTGAGTCATTTCTGAACTTAAGTCAAATTTAAAGAAAAGTATGAGTGTTTTTAACATGAAAGTATTTTGAATCAAATCAATGTTAATTAAGTATTCCAGATTTTATGAATTTATTATATCATATGAAGTGAGATACTTAAGACAATGACTTATGTAAGAAAATGACTTAAGATGTTTAAAGAATACCAGCCTTGTATGAGATCTAAAAAAAAAATATGTCTGTTTCGGGTAACCCGACCCTACCTATAAAAATGCGCCGACCCTAACTATTTTTTTCCGTTTCTGAGCAAAAAAATTATTCCTAAGCGAATAGAGAGTTACGAAGGGCGGATAAATGCAGATTTTAATCAGAATTATTGTTTATATGATAAAACAAAGTCAGGCAATGACAGTAATGTAGGGAAGAACTCCATGTGCAAGAAAACACTCTGAACTTAAGACAGATTTTGAAAAAAAAAAAAAAACCCTACCTACCCTAAACAATTTTTTTTTTTTTTTGGGCCTGAAATAAAATATCACATATTTCTGATTTAAAAAAACAACAAAACAACATCAATGCAATTTGTAGTAACATGAAATAAAATTTCTTAAAAATAAAAACCTATCACAAAAACAAACAAAAAATGGAAAAAAGGTTAATTCAGCATCAGGGATTGAAGCTGTGTACTTCTAATTTGCAGACAATACTGTATCCATTAGTAAGTTGATTGCATAAGGGCTATTCCATTTAAACATATAACCCCCGGGGGGAAGGCACTTTTTAATTATGCCACCCCCCTACAGAAGCAAATTTACCCTTGTGGGGTCCAAATTAGCGAAAAAAGACACCCACCTATATACTAATTAAATAATTGCCTTCCCCCCCATGGGTTATATGTTTTACTGGAATAGCCTTAAGGTATTATGAAACATATAATCACAATATGAAATATTGTTACAACTGTTTTAGCTTTACTTGTTTTATTTAATTAAATGCACATTATCAAATATTTAACTATTTTAAAGTTAACAATGATGATGTTAATCAAGTTAATTTTTTAACAGATTTGTGAACAATCAGCTGATGTTAAGACAAGAAAACTTATTTAACAATATTCTTGTTTCACAAACCTCTTGTTCATGGTTATCGTGTGTCTTTTTGGCCTGCTTCAGCGATTTCCTGTAATGAAAATTTCAAGGCCTTAAAGCGGCTATCTCACAGATTGAACTTTTTTTATTTTTTGTCTAGAAACGAGCAAACTAATGGGAAAAATAAAATGCATCAAAACCGGTGACATTAGACTGCCGACAAAAAATCAGATCGCAGAGTAAAAGTGCATCTTTAAAAACAGGTTTTTTTTTCTGACATAGCTCCCTAAAAAATCAGAAAAGTATTACTATCATTCTTATTTCACCGGTAAATCTCATTAAACCACTAGAAGGCATTTAATAAAAGAATACGTTTCTAAGTCATACTCCCAGATTTATAAAGCAACAATAAATATAAAGATTTATACCCCCCGTGTTTTCACTTACTTGGCACTTTCCAGCTTCTTAATCATATGGGCTGTCTTCTCCTTTGCCTTGATGTAAAGGGGACGCTTTTTATTCAGCTCCACCTCCTGTAAGGAAATGAAAAAGATGGCATGAGAGAGGACTAGTGGTACATGGCCTGACAAATGAATGTTTGTTTTGGGTAACTCGACCATTCCTAATAAAAGCCGCCAACTGTTGTATTTTTCTAAAAAAAAAAAAAAGGAAACAAAAAAATCATTAAAAAGTCCCTTACCTGTTAGAAAAGATTCAATTTTGAGTCACTTATCATAATTTCAAGCTTTATACAGTGCGTGGATGAAAAAAAGCATATAATAATTGCAATAATTGGTGATTGGTCTAGGTAGAGACTTAGTCCTGACCACAATTGGTTCAATATCTATATAAAACATACAACAAAGGATCAAAACCTAAATAAGTGGAGGACTCAAGCACCAATGCTGGTCGATGCACAAAACATTGTGATAACCTTGAGTCATATAATTTCACACATTTTCACATAGCCATGAACGATTGCAGTTTTACCATATGACTTAAAGCTGCACTCTCACAGATTGAAAGTTTTGAAACCTTTTTAATTTTTTGTCTTGGAACGAGCCATTTTTTTGCGAAAATCCATTGAAACCAGTTATATAAGACTGCTGACAAAAATTAGATCGCAGATTTTTATATTTAAGCTCAAAAATTGATGTTTTATGCCTTTTTCCTAAACAGTAACGGTTTATGCCATAAAACATTAACTTTCGAATGGAAATATTAAAATCTGCGATCTGATCTTTTGCCAGCAATCTTATATCATTGGTTTACAGATATTTACGCAAAAATTTGCTCTTTCCAAGACAAAAAAAAATAGTTGTAAAAATGGTCAATCTGTGAGAGTGCAGCTTGAAAAAGCATTTTTTTCATGAAAATATGGAAAAACAAACAAGCTATTATACAAGAAATATTGTTAACTTACACTTTCTTTAATGCTGGATTCCACTTTCGTCAATTCTCTATGCAGTTTGCCCTGGTCTTTCTTCTTTTCCCGGATCTCATCCTCGATCTTGTCTTTCTTCTTGATCTCCTTTTGAAGAGCATGGTTCTTGTGGTTAATTTCCTCCGTAACTTCATCGATGTCTCTCTCGTTGTAGAAGAGGCGCACCAGTGACAGCTCTAAATGTTTCTCTTCCTGTAAGCACAGATATGATCCAGTAATGGAAGGCTGCAGTACCTTGGGCCTATATAAAACCTTTAAGCTAGGGTTTTGGAAGGCTGCAGTACCTTGGGCCTACATAAAACCTTTAAGCTAGGGTTACCCAGCCCTATCTATGAAATAGGCCCGAATCCTGCCTATTTAAGCCTGTTGGTTAAAAAAATTAAAATGTCTTTATTTAAGTGTATGTTTTAAAATGTAGTTCAAAACCACAGTCTTCAAAAGGGACTGTACACCAGATTGGCACCAATTATTTTTTTTCTGTAATGAATCTCGGGACAAATATTTTATAAAATGTTTAATTGTAAAAAAATACCAAAATGTAACAAAAAAATTGAGTCGGAGACCGGTTTCAAACCAGTGTCGCCAAAATTGCAGTCAAGTGTTGTATCCACTGTGCCACGAAGGCTTACCCTAACCAGTTGGAATATATTTAAGCTATATACCTAAATTGGTTATATCACGTGGTAACATCGACTAGCCAATCACGCATACGGAACGAATTCTGCTAGGTAGACATACCTAGTAATCTTTTTTAATAGAAAAATACAAAAATATTTCTACAAAATAAACATGCATCAGAACACAAGAAATTTTGGTTAAAAAAGGCTTAAATTCATCCCACAAGGGGCATTGGCCCCTTGACCCTAACTGGGGGAGGACAGGCTACCTACCCCCGCCTACTTTTGGGATCTTTCCTGCTACTTAAATAAATTTCTACACCCCTGTGTTATCATAAACAATATTGGGTAAAAGCAACCTTAAACAGACAAATAACACAATCATTGTTAAGGATTACTAGTCCTTGTACAAGAATAAAAAACTACAAGGAAGGTATAATGAAACACCAACTGTACTAGCGACAATCGGTTACTTGAGTTGAATTAAACAGGAACTGATTCCTCACTCTACAACCTACCCTATGGTACCTGTTTTTGGAAAGTATGTTCCCCGAATCAAATCATTTTTATTTCAGCCTTGTAACTCATAACAAAAGATTACCAGTTCAAGTTTCAGTTTCTGGTATCGTTCAGCTTCATCTTTCTCAAGTTTAGCTTCTTTTTTCTCCGCAGCGATGCCTTTCTTTTTGTGATAGTTGAACTGTGTGTCTTCCTCAGCCTTTAACATCTCTGCCTTCGCTTTGTCGTACTGCTCTTTTAACTCTCCAGACCTTAAGACAAATCAAGTATTATATATTGTTTTGACTTGCAAACAGTTTTCCTTACAATTCCTGAATGGATCTGGGTTTATATCCGCAAAGCCTTTTAAAACTGCATTCTCACAGATTGACTGTTTTGACATTTTTTTTTATTTTTTGTCTTCGAATGAACCAAACTTAAGCATAAATATTTGGAAACCAGTGATATAAGATTGGAGAAAAAACATTAGATTGCAGTTTTTAATATTTACATTTTTTCAGCTTAAAAAATCAATTTTCGAACGTAAATTTTATATGAAAAACTGCGATCCGATTTTTTGTCAGCTGTCTTATAGCACTGGTTCTCAGACATTAACGCAAAAAATGACCCATTCTAAGACAAAAAATAAATATTTGTCAAATTGGTCAATCTGTGCGAAAGCAACTTTAAAGAATTTATATTAAAGTGAAAATGCTGATTTTTCAACCCGGAATACCAACTACTATATAATGTTTTGAGTTTTCTTACCATTCCTGAATGGAATAGTTACCATATCCACAAAGCCTTTTTGAAGAATTTATGTGAAAAAAACTGAATTTTCAACCTGGAATAACTTAATATCTTTCAACCACAAAGACATTTCATGAATGCAGAAGCAGCTCAAAAGTTTAAAACCTAGCAAACAATTTTTCCACTGTAGGGATATCCAATCAAAGAGTCGGCCAGACTTACAAACTTTCCAGTAGGAGTAATTCAGCCAAATGTGTTTAACTGCATTAGTCTTCAGTTTGTGTAACAGTAAGTTGGCCAAATTTTTATTAATTATTCAATATCAGGGATGTGATTGACCTGGCAGCTGGAGGGCTGAAACAATTTTGGCCATGGGTATATGGGGTGCTCTTAGGCTCAAAAGTGCACTGCTGTAGAAGAAAAAATGGGGCCATAAGATCCGCGGAATTCCGCGAATCCGCAAACAAATCACATCCCTGATTATATGTACAATAATAACTATTGACCGGATCAAATTGCTTTTGCTATATGCAAACTAGCATAAAGATAAACTGTTCATAAATTATTATTATTTTATAAAATTTGCTGTTTGTCATTTTCCGTTACAAATGGACTCGTGAACTTCTGCAGCAATGTGTATTAAACAGCGTAATTCCTCGGATTAGTCAAAAGTTAATCAATGTTATTATTCATTTGTCAATATATATCTATTATTTGGTATAAACCAATCAGATTATTTAAATTTCAAAAATAACTACACCGGTAAAAGGTAACCTGCGTAAAACATACGAAGGTTTTACACACTTTGCTGCTGTTATTCCCACAAACTGCATGTATTAGTAAAGTTTGAGGTTGAAAGTTCCATTACGTTTTCAGACAACATTCCCCGCAAACAATACCTGCTAATTTCTTCAAACATGGCTGTCCTTTCCTTAGCGTTTTTCATGGCTAAACTCTCGACCGTTCCTTGAAAGACAAGGAAGTTCTTCGACTTGACAAGAACCCCGATCTTCTCAAGCTCTTCAGCGTAATGCTGGGCAGACACGGACTGAAAGAGAAAATATTATGAAAGGCTTTTAAGGGCTCAGCTTGCATAAAAAAGCTGCATAAAAAAGTTGTATAAAAATTCAAGTTTTCACGTTCTGTATGTTCACATTATTTTAGGGTTATGACTAACAAGCCAGAATACATTGCGCTAAAATAAGCCCGGCATGATTCAGACTTACATGCTTTTTGAGCTACTTCCTACTTTTTGAGGCTAAGGTCTCTTTTGATCACTTGACTACATCACTGTTCTAACAATAACAAATCTGAGATCTACCAGTTTAATACTGATTCAAAATTATACATCCATACTTGAGTATTGGTAAAGTCAGGGCCTTTTCTGTACATTTTTGGGGAAAAAATCTAGACAAATTTGGAAATATTGTGTCCTAAAATTTACCGCTTTGGTATTTTTTCCCCGCCTATGTTAATTTTTGGATAAAAATCCTGCAAAAGTTTAGATTTTTGGGTCATGAAATAAAAGTTTATAAAGGGTGAATAAAATATCAAGAAAATCTTTGTTGTGGGCTACATAAAATTTCACTGTGATATTAGCGTTACATTTTAACCAAAAATGTCACCCCAAAGTACTGATGAATGGATTTATGATTGTAAATGAACATACAATGTATGTTCAGAATGAATTGTTTCTGCCCTAATACTCAGCAGCTGCAATAGGTGGAACAGTGTTAGTCAAGAAGTCCGGCTTTTTGAGACAGTGATTTCATCTCATTTTGGATTTTTACAGTATCTTGAAATTGTGAAAAAAAAATAATTTGGCATTGGGAATAGGTCAGAATATCAGAAAAAGGCCTGAAAGTCCAGTGTATACCTGTCCACAACCCTGTCAGTTGATTTTACTGTCTGACAAAGACCCATGAATAACAAAGTGAACAGTAATTCCACAAACCTGCCCATTGATTTTATGGTCTGACGAGGAGCCATGAATGACTCGCGTGAACACGGTTTCTTTCTCTGTGACTTGATCAGCGTAGACAGCCGTCACTGATGCCTTGTTTGAGGCAGGCTTTCCAACAGGGGCTCCATGTATTAGATCCTTAAATGAGAGATATATAATATTAATATTACACATGGTGCTACATTATAATGAAACTAAAGTCAAGATAACAGCCATGGTATTAGTAACAAACTATTATTGTATAGGTTTTAGTTACAACACATACAGTACACTCCACACGGAACTACCACTTTCCGTTTTCCTCGGCGGATTTTGGTCATCGCGGACACGATATCCAATTCATCATAATCCTCTTTCCTCGGCGTTTTTACTCGTTCACCCACCGAGGCTAATCAGTGGACCGTATAATTACAATCGCCGCGTTACTCGGAGGTAAAAACACCGCGAAACTCGGAGGAAAACCAATAAGAATTTCCCACTGTATCTAATTTTGTTTAATTTATTTGATTTTTTTGCTACACCCGTAATTATTTATAAAAATAATTTATTTCGCGTACCTAATTTTCGGACATCCAAAGGACATCAATCGTAACGTTCACACTTACAAAGTTTCACAGACGAAGATTATCTATCTATCTATCTACCTAACCGTATACACCACTGTTGACAAGTTAATTAGTAAATACCCATCCTAAACGATGTATTGCATGTAGAAAGAGGAAATGTGAAATATTTATTGGAGGATTAATAAACAACAAGGGCAATCAAGGGATTAAGAAAACAAAGACATGACATTTTTGTAAAACAATCTGCCAATAAACTTTAAAACTTGTACCACACTTATAGACTGTAAGAAGCAATTATGTACAGTTATACTTATTGAATCATCAATAAAAGTCAACACATTCAATGATATAGGTAACTAATTAATGTGATGAATTAAAGTTGGAAATGCAATACTTAAGTTACATTCGAAAACACCACTCAGACACATTAATCCTGCATAACAATATACATGCTCTCCATGAGATCCTCGTGGGTAAAACTGAGTTATGTGATGTCACACAGTGTGACTGTTTGATCTGAAGCCGATAGAATGTGTTATTCATTTCAATGCATGTATAAAATGGTGTTTAATGGGATTTTAATTAACTTGATGAAGGATTTACACTTATATGCGTGATAAATAAGTTTAGAACCATTGATAACTACGGATAATTAGTAAGTGTTAATAAATTAAGAAAAACTGACCGAAAAATATTTACACTTACACGTTCTCAACACCTTCATTACGCCAATCTAATTAAGTTCTCAACACCTTAATATAGTATGAGAAAGATGACAATAACAAACACAAACGCACGCTATGGTATATCTTTTAATTACATAATGTGAAAAACAACAGTTGTTTGACGATGCTGATGAAAATTTACAATAATTGTTTTTAAAAAGAAACTTACTGTACTTTGAAAAATAATTATCTAATTATTTAATACTGTTTTAACAGAAGCAATGTACTGTAGTAGCTATGCACAAAACGCGGAGTTCCGCGATTAGGTCAATAAATCGATACGATCACCGGTGCTACCGGCAATAAAACCCTCCATAGAAAACGATTAACTCGGTGCAACTCGGCGAAATTTAGCGAGGAAAAAGGTTGTGTACTCGGCGGAAATCCGTGATAAATTAAAAACGCCTCCGAGTCACCGAGGAAAGTGGTAGTTCCGCGTGAATACTAAAAAAAGTGCACTGCTGTAGAAGAAAAAATAATAACTAATACCAATACTTACACTTAGTTTTCTGACTCGTAAATTTGAGGTTTTCTCTCCAAGCACAAAGCTAATGGCATCCATCAAGTTGGACTTTCCTGGAATTAAAACAAATGATTTTAAGGCCCTGATGAATAGGTTTGTTTCTGATCACGGCTTTAAGCTGCATTCTCACAGAAGGTTGTTTTGATAACTTTTTTTCTTGTCTGGAAACCAGCGATATTAATGACTGCTGACAAAATATCTGGTCACAGTTTTTCGTATTTATGTTCGTTAAAATTGACAAGTTATGACTTAAAGCGTAATTAAAATTGGCCGTTTTCCAAGCAATTGAGAGCTTGATTCCATTCCATTATCAAACAAGTCAATTTAATTATTTTTAATTCAATTAATGTTTTACTTATTGCTGCTATTTAATGTAATTTTATGTAAATTTAAAAGGTGTTTAATCATTGCAATTATGAAAACTAGGATATTGTTTCTTTATGCAAAAATTTTAACACTTATAACAGAAACTATCTATGACATGATTTTGTTATTCATTTTATTTTTATCAACAGAAAAGCTTCTTTAATAAATGTGACGTTTTTTTTGTTGAAATTGCCAATTTAACAGACTAATTTGAACACATCAATCAAGTCTTTTCAAATACTGCATGAGATTAGTCCTGTTCCGGGAAATTGAATAAATTTACATCAACCAAACAAATTTAACAAGTTGCTTTTTTTATCAATCCCTCGCAGAGCCCGAAATGATCTAGTTATTTAGGCACAGAAAGCCATTTTAACAATGCAGTATTTCTGCCTATTACGATCACTTGGGGATTATGCTCGAAATAAAGTATAAAGGGATATAAATATTTTATTGATATATATTTGACCATGTAATTTCAAAAGCATTGTGCACAAAATAAAAAGTTAATAACTAAAAAAAACAGGTTAAATTCTGTGAACTAAGCTTCAAATGAAACAGACAACAGTTATGCATCTGTGAACTAATTGGTTTAGAGGCCATTCAAGATTTTCTAACTTTGTAAATAAACAATCAATCACAGTTGTTTTAGGCAATCGTAGGTAGCAGTGGCCCTGTTTGATTATTCGAGTAAAAAAATATTTTGGGTTAAATGTCACTAATTTTCTTACAAAGCAGGTCAAGATTCAAACGACTATGATCGTCGGTGGAAGTCCGTAAATGTCACTAGAGAAAGTTTTTAATAAACGTATTATTCAAAAGACAACTGATATTATTGATAATTGTTGTACCTGATCCATTTGGTCCAATAATAGCAGAAAACTTTTTGAAAGGCCCAATCTTCTGCTTTCCCAAATAGGATTTGAAGTTTTCCAACTCGATATACTTCAAATATCCAGGCATTTTTAAACGATTAGCTTAATATGATGGAGAAACAAATTATGATGAAGATGACATATGCAAAATTAGTAAATGCAAGGCATAGACAGGCGAATTTGAGTAAAATTTCACATAATTTTAGCGCGAACTTTGTTTATGCTTTGATATCGCAAATTGCGAGGTTTTCCGAGAATCTCGTCCGAGATATATTTATGTTGTGGAATTTGCAACAAGGAAGTTGGGGAAATCCAACTTTCACTTTGAAAACTACGTCATCCTGTAAAATTTTCCCAAGAAAATGGACCAAACAAGATTAAGAGCCACTAACAATTATGTATACAGTGTTTCCGAAGATTTAATTGGGAAAGGAGCAACATGTGAAGTCTATCGTGGCATCCACAAGGTAATTTTACACAAAATCTTAGGCTTAAAGCACAGGTGCTGGTTTAAAGCAAAAATAGAAATAATCAAAAATGCTAATATATTAAGTAAAAGTATAGAAGAATCAAAACTCAAATAAGAGGTGGGGCATGGGTGGGTTCTCGTCATTTGTGATCACCTTCATGAAGAACTTAAACCCTTGAATAACAAAACACTGACAGAATATTACATACTATTTAGGTACAGAGTTCTGGCTGGGACCAATTTTAGTCTAAAATTATAGACGTGTTATACGGGATTCTTCCAATCCCTAACGTCTAAATGAGTTTGTGCAAAAACCGGGGGTGTTTTGAAAAATGTTGAAATTGTTTTAAGTGAAGTATTTTATGGTTTAAATTGATCATAAAGGTTTATATTCATATTTTACCATGTAAGTGAAAAGTTATTTTGCACAAAACAAGCCTTTAATGCATTAAAACACATTATTTACCTTTCCAATAAAACAAATGTTGACTGACACAGACAACAATTATGCCAAGCGGACCAACTCGACCCAATCGTAATAAGTCGGCCACCTCCGACAAGCTTCGAGATAGACCTCGTAAATACAATCGTAACAACTCGGCCATGGCCGAAATGTTCCGATTGTTTAAAAATTGTGCCCTGAAGCCTTGCAGGTGCCCTTCATGTATATATCGCTATGTTTTGACAGCAAAAAATGAAAAAAAACACGTCAAACTCATAATTATTCGTAGTATATGACATTTTTATGTATGGAACTGATATAAAATAACATAATCTGGTAATATTTCTTGTTTTATGATATTTTTTAGATATTAAATGCTTTAATCCGGAATCCCAATCGGAAGAACTACCCACTTTTGATACTAAACAATTTGTACATGAAGGAATTGCCATATCAAAAAACGTAAAAAAAACCCCGTAAACGTACAATTATTTGGACTAGGACCAATTTATAACAAATCCTGCTCCCAGGTTTTGGCCTCTATGAAAAATACATTTATATAGATTCCTATAAAATACAAGGGAATATTTTACATTATTATGTAATGCAACATTTACACAATTTCGAAGTTAAATAATATTATTTTAATATACTACTTTAGACATGGGTGGTGGTTAGTCATTCTAAAATGCCGTCCAGGCTTTTTTTTTTAATGATGGTAAGCTATCATTAAAAAAATAGCCTGGACGGCATTTAAGAATGCCCTCTTAAGCAGATTGGGAAGGTTTGATGCACATATCATTTACGCTCTTGTCTCAAAGGTCAATGCCACACTTAAAGGTTAATTTGCTTTCACTCTGACAATGTGAAATCAATGGCATTTTTCACGTCCCTGTTTTAATAGATTGGTGATTTTATTACAAATAATAAGATGTATATATTTATAGTATCAAATCACAAGTTCGACTTTTTGCAGATGATACTGCTGTTTATCTTACTATCAATTCTCCCTCTGACTGTGCTATCCTTCAAAATGACCTCAAACAACTGGAATTATGGGAAAATGATTGGGATATGGAGTTTAATCCCTACAAGTGTCAAGTGTTGCACATAACAAGGAATAAGCATATCATCAGAAATCCATATATACTTCATGGCAAGATCTTAGAGCCAGTCTCAAGTGCTAAATATCTTGGTGTTGATATATCAGCAGATCTCACCTGGAACACTCATATTTCAAGAATTACCACCAATGGAAATAATACTCTCAACTTCATTAAAAGAAATATATAAACAAAAACAGAAGTGTCAGGACTTTAGCTTACAAAACCCATGTCTGTCCACAGTTAGAATATGCAAGCACAATTTGGCACCCACACACAAAATCAAACACCAATAAAATTGAAATGGTTCAACATCGGGCTATTCGTTGGGTTTAACATGACTTCTCTCCTCTCTCCAGTGTTACAAACATGCAGGAAAGTCTTGGTTGGCGCTCACTTGAACAACGTAGACTAGATTCCCGACTTGTAATGTTTTACAACATATACCATCATCATGTTGCTATTACGCTGCCATCTTATATTCAAACACCAATAAGAATTACCAGACTAATGCACCCACTATGTTTCAGACAAATTCAAGTAAAAACTGACTATCACAAATTTTCATTCTATCCTCACACGGTTGTACTTTGGAACAGTTTGCCAAATCATATTGTCACTATCCCCACCCCTGACACATTCAAGGTGGCTGTGGCAACCATTAAGCATTAGATAAGCGAGCAATGTTTTTATCTTTTTACCAGTTCACCAATCACTTTTTCTCATGTTACCTAAATTGTGTTTTCTTTTATACCCCAGTTCTCACTTTTCTGATGTGATTTGCTTCATCAGTGTTTTATTTTTTTCACTAAAAAGCCGGCACGCACGGTTCATGTCAGTAACACTCGGAAGAGGAGTTGACATTAAACAGAGATAGATAGATATACTATTCAACTCTTACATTTTCAGGAGTCAGGACAGATTCATGCTTTGAAAATATTCGAGCGACGACTCAAGGTGGTGGCGGAACGAGAAATAGAGGCGTTGAGATCGCTGAAGCATGAAAATATTGTGGAATTCATTGGGCAGGAAACGGATGTGAGATTTATTCATTGTTTTGTGTAGTATTTGAATACTTTTAACTTAAAATGTACATGTTATATTTTTTAGAAATTGAAAGTTTGAGAACAAGCAAATATATAAGATGCCATCTTGTATATAAAAGCATATATATCAACATATTGTCAATATTAAATAAACACCAGGGTACTTTTTTTAATGGAAAAAAAGGTATTTTTTAAATCCCATTTTTCACAGTCCATAGAGTATATATATTTGTTGCTATGGGATTAAAAAAAGGATAGAAAATAAAAGCCTACCAACCTTACATGTCTTTGAGGAGAATGTTAAACCCTAACCAAACCTTTTATTTGGCCTACGGTTTAACAAGGTTAAACAGCAACATGGGGTGGTATTTAATATTCAACTTAAGTTCATTTAATTGTAATACATCATTGACTTCATTCATTCTATTGGTCAGTTATAAATAATAAAAGTCAAATAAAAAATCACCATTACAAATAAGCGTGCTTCAGGGTCACGTCAGGTTTAAATAACAAATCCTGCAGGCGATGGGACACTTGCGGTCGGTAATAATTTCTGAAACATCATGGGCTAAACTAGAGTGAATATCAATACTGTATGTTATCTTCCTACCAGAGCTTCCATTATCTTGACCCTCATTAATCTGATAAATATAACGATCTAAAAATAGTTATATTCTGCTAAAAATAAAATGCAGGGATACATAATTACAGCGCGGAAATAGCCGAACAAGCAAAAACTCATACTCGGACTGCAACACGACCAATCCATTTGTATGGTTTCGACGTCATTCTGCTAAACAAAAAGCGCATCGAGACAAAAAAATGGGTTAAAACGACATGAATAGAAGTAGTTCTTTGGAGTTTGTGGTCTTAAGATTACCTGCGCGCATGCGCAGATAGTCTAAAAAGTAATCTGACTAACTACATCGTTCCTAGATCCAATCAAGACATATTGAATACCAGCCCAGGTCCAAGTACTGTGGAAATGTAAAGTAATTGTTCAAATCTTACATTTCTTTATGGTTAGAAAAGTCAAGTGGTGAAGGACTGTCCACGTATTACCCAAGACATTATAAACATGAGCCTTACCAGGCTCATTGCTTTTCAAAATTGTTACCTAAAATGGTTTATTCCCAGGAATCAGCTTAGAGAATGAATCCATCAGCTTTTATGACAATTCATCTCTGATAGGAATATTTCATATGTTAAATTTTAGGTGAGATTTGTTTTAGTATGTAACCTTTTGCTATGTTGCAGAAAGACACAGGTAGGGTGGTGGCTGTTATGGAGTACTGCGACAAAAGTCTGTACAGCGCCCTGTGTGAGCCTGAGCATCGAAGTGGACTTTCAGAGTCAGAATTCATACGGTTCTTTAAACACACAGGTTAGTGCAATGCAGGTAGTGCAAGCGGATTCAGTGGGGTGGGTGGGGGGCACCAGGCACACGCCCTCGCCCTAAAACGTCCAAGTTTACTTATAACTTCAATATAAGAGAATAAGTAATAAAATACATCCAAAATGCACCATTTCAGACAGGAAATGGTTGAAATAAATTTGGAGGAGTACCCCCAGTCCCACTTCAATATTTTAGTACTGAGGGAGGTCAAAAGTTTACGCCCCTAAGTTACGCCCCCTTTATCATCAAATCTTGGACCTGCCGCATGATAGAGACTATGGGCAGATTGTTCAGAACTTCGATAAAGTTAACTTAATGCTGCTTTTTTTAAAGTTTCTTTATGGAAATTAATTAAGAAAATGTATTTAGCTAGAATGGAAATGTATATAGCTTTTATAGTATAGATGTATTTAGCTTGAATAGTAATTTATTTTGCTTGAAATATTTTTTATTTAGCTTTAGTATAAATGTATTAAACTTGAATGGAAATGTATATAGCTTGAATGAAAATGTATTTAATTTAAATGGAAATGTATAAATGTATCAATTGAGCTTTTATGGAATTGTAACTTGTTTAATTTGAAATGCATTAAGCTTTAATGGAAATGTTTTCATGTCTCAGTTGAGGGGATGAAACATCTCAGACAACATGACTTTCTACACAGGGACATAAAACCGGGAAACATCCTGGTGTCCCAGGATGACGACGGCAGGTACGGAATGTTTATAATAATAATAATAACTGGAATTGATGAAGGTTTCTCGTTTCTGGCCTTTAAATAAAGCAGGGCCAGTATCATACATGCCATATCCCCCGGCGGAATTTCGACCCATTTTTTTTTTTTTTAAAACTTGCTTACGGTTGACAATGGAAAGCATCAATAATATTATGAGTGTGAAATTCCATGCAGGACCATGATGGCTAAGTCCAAAAATTACTGATTTGAGTATTCTGTATTTATTCTTGTATTATAAATGCAGATATTGCGCAAATTTCGTTGCGTAAAAATCCCCTGGTGTAATATCAAAATCCCCTGGAATTCAGACCAAAATCCCCTGGGAAGCCTCTCAGAAATATGGCATGTATGCAGTATTGATAAAACATCTAAAGACATTTTTCTACCTAAGTTGATTTTTGGAAAATTTCATAATCAAATTTAAAGGGACTCGCTCATGTTTTGGTAAAAAGCACTTTTTTGTATGACAAAATGCGGTGTGTCAGATCATAAGAAGTGTTACTAAGATTTTTTTGATTTTTTTTCTTAACTTTATCGGCATAGGTTAGCATCCCACTTAAACCAAAATACTTTTTTTATACAATAATTGTGTTTTTTTCTGCAATTTCGATATCATAGAGTAAAAGATTGATAAAAGAAAAGAAAAGGAAACATGTTTTTAACATTAAAGTATTTATGGCACATGAAACTGATGTAAATAAAGTAGTTCAGTTATTATAAATTTATTATACTATATGACCAGGGAGATACTTAACTCGGAAAAATGACTTAATTAAGGACATGATTTAAGATGTTTTATGAATATCAGCCCAGGGCCAGTATTCAATATTGATCTTATCCTTATCCTTACACATGCCTCAGTGATTCCATTCAGCCTATTGGTCAGCTTAATATACAGGCCAATCAAAGCACTTAGTTTCTATTCTTAAATTTAAGTTCAATCTAAGAAGTTTATTGAATACGGCCCCTAGATGTTTTTGTTTGCCTTAAACTAAGGAAGCCATTGTACCTATCTTGGAAACTAACAGCAGTGAGGTTTATATAAGTTTGTACATGAAGCTGTCAATTATGTTTAATGTTATAGTTTATAATACATATAGTAGGAAAAATAATGTGCCATATTTAAATTTTATAAAGAAATGTAAAATTAAAAGATATGGTATATTGGTTTAGGAACAATGTTCATGACATATTTACACCTATCAAATTTTGTCTGTGGTATTTGTATTTTGTATTTGTCTGTGGAATTTCTATCTAGTATTTGTCTGTGGTATTACTATCTAGTATTTGTCTGTGGTATTACTATCTAGTATTTGTCTGTGGTATTACTATCTAGTATTTGTCTGTGGTATTACTATCTAGTATTTGTCTGTGGTATTACTATCTAGTATTTGTCTGTTGTATTTATATCTAGCATTTGTTTTTGGTATTACTATCTAGTATTTGTCTGTTGTATTTTTATCTAGCATTTGTTTTTGGTATTACTATCTAGTATCTGTCTGTGGTATTACTATCTAGCATTTGTCTGTGGTATTTCTATCTAGTATTTGTCTGTGGTATTACTATCTAGCATTTGTCTGTGGTATTTCTATCTAGCATTTGTCTGTGGTATTACTATCTAGTATTTGTCTGTGGTATTTCTATCTAGCATTTGTCTGTGGTATTTCTATCTAGCATTTGTCTGTGGTATTTCTATCTAGTATTTGTCTGTGGTATTTCTATCTAGCATTTGTCTGTGGTATTACTATCTAGTATTTGTCTGTGGTATTACTATCGAGTATTTGTCTGTGGTATTTCTATCTAGTATTTGTCTGTGGTATTACTATCTAGTATTTGTCTGTGGTATTTCTATCTATCATTTGTCTGTGGTATTTCTAATTAGTGTTTGTCTGTGATGTTACTATCTAGTATTTGTCTGCGGTATTTCTATCTAGTATTTTATTCAATCTTTTTATTCCAGCTATGTGTACAAGTTGACAGATTTTGGCACGGCCAAGCCAGTACTGGAAACAGAGGCCTTTCAGTCATTGGTTGGAACAGAAGAATACTTGGTCTGTTTTCAGTTTGTCTGTTTTTTTTATAAAGTTCTTTAATTCCATCCTTCCGTCATTGGTCAGTTTTTTTCTTTTTTTCTTCAAAACTATATAAGTTTGATAATCATTATGACAGTGAAGTTAATTTGAAATAACTTTTAAAAAGCAGTTCTTATTCTCTTTATAATTTAATAGAATCTACCTGTATGTCATTCACTGGTATTTAAAGACACATCTTGAATTAGACTACAGTAGATATGAGTTGATTCTAAATACTTCTTTCAATCCATTTCAATAAAACACATTTATAATTATAATTGTAAAATGATTCAGGCATACATGTTTGTACCAATATATGAAAAGACTTCAATTTATAAACTGTATTATTATTATATACAGTTTATATTTATTTTAAAAGGATTTAATGCCAATTTTTTCAAATTAAAAAAAGAACTACTAATAACAATTCTTAAGTTACTAAACCTTTTTTTAGCTCTAATATTTAGAAATGGGTAATTATATCTTAAATTACAGAAAATAAACAAAATGTGTTGTTTCGTAACATTTATATCATTTCAATTCAGAGGTTTTGAATTTGACCTATTTTGGAAGAAAAAATGATCAAAATGAAAAATACAAAGGGCCATAACTCTGTTAAAAATTGGTGGGTTTTAAAAATATATGCATATTTGAGTTTGTTAAGACTTGACCTTTAAAACGAGATTATAAGAATCTTCCATGGCCGAGAGTGTAAGATAGGTTCATCCGAACCTGAGCGTAGGCAGTTTTGCAAAAAAAAAGTTTACCGAGTTTCCCCAAGACCGGCGTGAGGGTTTGGCTTAACCTATCTTACATGAGCAGCTATGGTAGATGCTTTTTCTCCCACCTCAGTTAAACAAAATAAAGTAAACAATGTCTTTTTTCGCTGGAACTCTTTTGTGCGTAGTGAAAATAATGTGTGTATAGATATGTGATCATTTGTGGTTGTCATGGATATGCGCGCACTGATTTAGACTATCTAAATAATCAAATCTTTCTTTAAATAGTTCTGAGGAGAGGGCAGCATTACTTTTTTAATAGAGCGAGAAAACTTTTTTATGGTGCCATTTGAAGTGAAAAATAATAAATTTTGATTTTAAATATTGCCACAAGAGAAGGTTTCCATGATGCAACACTGTCTTCAACAAGGGAGGTAATTGTGTGATGACAATAAAAAAGTTCCATACCGGTACTTGTTTATCCTTGCACGTAGGCAAAACAAGTACAGCCAAATTTTTGGATCTACTTATCTGAGGTGGGAGAAAGTACTTTACTATACCTCATGATTTTTTTTTAAATTTGTTATTGCTACCTCAGTTTACTTAAGTAATTATTATCTATTGCAGCATCCAAACATTTTCAAAGCAGCATTTATCGAGCCAGGGAAAGCCCGACAGTTTGATGCGGCGGCAGATTTGTGGAGTCTTGGAGCAACGTTGTACCATGCAGCAACGGGACGAGTTCCGTTCCAGCCTCACCAGGGAAGAAGCAACAAACTCGTTATGTATGTGATTTACCAGAAAATAATATTGGCTGCTTTTAGTTTGTATTGTTTTTTTGAAAAAAGAAGTTCAGGTATTGTCACAGCCATGATGTCCATGTCATCATTTGGGTACAAATCTTAAAACTTGGCCATTACTCAAAAAACTGTTCCAAGATATTAAAATGATGCTTGGTTCATTCTGATGTGTCAGATGAAACTTGGTACATATGTGGCCAGAGACAATACACGGTTCAAGAAATTCGGATGAAACTTGGTACACATGTGGCCAGACACAATATACTGTTAGAGAAATTCAGATGAGACTTGGTACACATGTGGCTAGACACAATATACTGTTAGAGAAATTCAGATGAAACTTGGTACATATGTGGCCAGACACAATATACTGTTAGAGAAATTCAGATGAAAATTGGCACATATGTGGCCAGACACAATATACTGTTAGAGAAATTCAGATGAAACTTGGTACACATGTGGCCAGACACAATATACTGTTAGAGAAATTCAGATGAAACTTGGTACACATGTGGCCAGACACAATATACTGTTAGAGAAATTCAGATGAAACTTGGTACACATGTGGCCAGACACAATACACGGTTCGAGACATTCAGAAGAAACTTGGTACATATGTGGCCAGAGACAATACACGGTTCAAGAAATTCAGATGAAACTTGGTACATATGTGGCCAGACACAATACACGGTTCAAGAAAATCAGATGAAACTTGGTACACATGTTGCCAGGGACAACACACGGTTCAAGAAATTCAGATGAAACTTTGTACATATGTGGCCAGACACAATACACTGTTCAAGAAATTCAGATGAAACTTGGTACATATGTGGCCAGACACAATACACGGTTTAAGAAATTCAGATGAAACTTGGTACGCATGTTGCCAGTCACAATACATGGTTCAAGAAATTCAGATGAAACTTGGTACATATGTGGCCAGACACAATACACTGTTCAAGAAATTCAGATGAAACTTGGTACATATGTGGCCAGACACAATATACTGTTCAAGAAATTCAGATGAAACTTGGTACATATGTGGCCAGACACAATATACTGTTAGAGAAATTCAGATGAAACTTGGTACATATGTGGCCAGACACAATACACTGTTCAAGAAATTCAGATGAAACTTGGTACATATGTGGCCAGACACAATACACTGTTCAAGAAATTCAGATGAAACTTGGTACATATGTGGCCAGACACAATACACGGTTCAAGATATTCAGATGAAACTTGGTACATATGTGGCCAGACACAATACACTGTTCAAGAAACTCAGATGAAACTTGGTACATATGTGGCCAGACACAATACACGGTTCAAGAAATTCAGATGAAACTTGGTACACATGTGGCCAGACACAATACACGGTTCAAGAAATTCAGATGAAACTTGGTACACATGTGGCCAGACACAATACACGGTTCAAGAAATTCAGATGAAACTTGGTACACATGTTGCCAGTCACAATACACGGTTTAAGAAATTCACATGAAACTTGGTACACATGTGGCCAGTTACAATACACGGTTTAAGAAATTCACATGAAACTTGGTACACATGTTGCCAGAGACAAATCACGGTTCAAGACATTCAGATGAAACTTGGTACACATGTGGCCAGAGACACCATGCACATGTACATGAACTTCAATAACTCTTGACTTTAATGTTTCTTGTGTTCTGCCCTTTTTTGAGTAGTTGAGGGTAGCCAGTCGCGGCCCTCTTGTTTTTTTCTTTAAAAAAAAGATGTATAATTTTTTTAAATTGTTATTGCCTAGATTTACAGCCTTAATCATGTCATGCAAGTATTTCGCCTGTGTCAATTATAAAGGAAACAGAGTTTAAGATATTTATGACATTGCCTCCTATAACAGAACTGTCTAGACATTACCTCTTATATCTGAACTGTCTAGACATTGCCTCCTATATCTGAACAGTCTAGACATAGCCTCTTATATATGAACTGTCTAGACATTGCCTCCTATATCTGAACAGTCTAGACATTACCCATTATATCAGAACAGTCTAGACATTTCCTCCTATATCTGAACAGTCTAGACATTACCTCCTATATCTGAACAGTCTAGACATTACCTCCTATATCAGAACAGTCTAGACATTACCTCCTATATCTGAACAGTCTAGACATTACCTCCTATATCTGAACAGTCTAGACATTACCTCTTATATTTGAACAGTATAGACATTTCCTCCTATATCTGAACAGTCTAGACATTACCTCCTATATCAGAACAGTCTAGACATTACCTCCTATATCTGAACAGTCTAGGCATTACCTTCTATAACAGAACAGTCTAGACATTACCTCCTATATCTGAACAGTCTAGACATTACCTCCTATATCAGAACAGTCTAGACATTACCTCCTATATCTGAACAGTCTAGACATTACCTCCTATATCTGAACAGTCTAGACATTACCTCTTATATCAGAACAGTCTAGACATTTCCTCCTATTTCTGAACTGTCTAGACATTACCCATTATATCAGAACTGTCTAGACATTACCTCCTATATCTGAACAGTCTAGACATTACCTCCTATATCTGAACAGTCTAGACATTACCCATTATATCAGAACAGTCTAGACATTACCTCCTATATCTGAACAGTCTAGACATTGCCTCCTATATCTGAACAGTCTAGACATTACCTCTTATATCTGAACAGTCTAGACATTACCTCCTATATCTGAACAGTCTAGACATTACCTCCTATATCAGAACAGTCTAGACATTACCTCCTATATCAGAACAGTCTAGACATTACCCATTATATCAGAACAGTCTAGACATTTCCTCCTATATCTGAACAGTCTAGACATTGCCTCCTATATCTGAACAGTCTAGACATTACCTCTTATATATGAACAGTCTAGACATTACCTCCTATATCTGAACAGTCTAGACATTACCTCCTATATCAGAACAGTCTAGACATTACCTCCTATATCTGAACAGTCTAGGCATTACCTTCTATAACAGAACAGTCTAGACATTACCTCCTATATCAGAACAGTCTAGACATTACCTCCTATATCAGAACTGTCTAGACATTACCACCTATATCTGAACAGTCTAGACATTACCTCCTATATCTGAACAGTCTAGACATTACCCATTATATCAGAACAGTCTAGACATTTCCTCCTATATCTGAACAGTCTAGACATTACCCATTATATCAGAACTGTCTAGACATTACCTCCTATATCTGAACAGTCTAGACATTACCTCCTATATCTGAACAGTCTAGACATTACCCATTATATCAGAACAGTGTAGACATTTCCTCCTATATCTGAACAGTCTAGACATTGCCTCCTATATCTGAACAGTCTAGACATTACCTCTTATATATGAACAGTCTAGACATTACCTCCTATATCTGAACAGTCTAGACATTACCTCCTATATCAGAACAGTCTAGACATTACCTCCTATATCAGAACAGTCTAGACATTACCTCCTATATCAGAACAGTCTAGACATTACCTCCTATAACAGAACAGTCTAGACATTACCTCCTATATCTGAACAGTCTAGACATTACCTCCTATATCAGAACTGTCTAGACATTACCTCCTATATCAGAACTGTCTAGACATTACCTCCTATATCTGAACAGTCTAGACATTACCTCCTATATCTGAACAGTCTAGACATTACCTCCTATATCAGAACAGTCTAGACATTACCTCCTATATCAGAACAGTCTAGACATTACCTCCTATATCAGAACAGTCTAGACATTACCTTCTATAACAGAACTGTCTAGACATTACCACCTTTATCTGAACAGTCTAGACATTACCTCCTATATCAGAACAGTCTAGACATTACCTCCTATATCTGAACAGTCTAGACATTACCTCCTATATCAGAACAGTCTAGACATTACCTCCTATATCAGAACAGTCTAGACATTACCTCCTATATCAGAACTGTCTAGACATTACCTTCTATAACAGAACTGTCTAGACATTACCTCCTATATCTGAACAGTCTAGACATTACCTCCTATATCAGAACTGTCTAGACATTACCTCCTATATCTGAACAGTCTAGACATTACCTCCTATATCAGAACAGTCTAGACATTACCTCCTATATCAGAACAGTCTAGACATTACCTTCTATAACAGAACTGTCTAGACATTACCTCCTATATCTGAACTGTCTAGACATTACCTCCTATATCTGAACAGTCTAGACATTACCTCCGATATTTGAACTGTCTAGTGATATTCTTACCAGTAGCATTCTTCTAGTATTATTGATGGATGGATTACTTTAAGCAAATCAAACAATAATAATTTTGATTTCTCTTCAGGTTTGAGATGATAGCCAAAAAGCCGTTTGGAGTGATAGGTGTGGAACAGAAGTCTGACGGCGGAGATTTGATCTGGATCACTGAACTGCCTAATCAACGATACTCAAGGTAAACGTTTCTAACGATAACAACAATTAAAATGTTATGTTGTAACTTGTAAGCAAAAATTGAATCGACAACAAACCCTTTTTACCTTAAAATCGTCATATTTAGTCGATTTATTTTGCCAAGATTTGTAAATATCAATAAATACCAGAAATAACTATGTTAAGGAAACTAGCATAGATAGGACCAGGTAAAAAAATACTCTAAAAATCGAGGAAAAAAATCTTAATACCACAAATACCATAGATAGGATGCAGTGTAAAAATGTCTAAATTGGCAGCAACCATAATTTTTTGGACAAATTTTATTCAATCTTGAAAATGACAATGGTCATTAAATGAAACAGCACATGTACTTAGAATACAACCTACATTTACAGCCAGTAAAATTGAATATCATTTTTTATATTAGGCTTAAGCATTAAAAAAATCAACTTTTGCGAGATTTTAAAGATCGGCCCACTGCCACTCTTCTGATACACAATTCCTGCGTCAGATTTGCGTTGACAATGTGTCAGCCAATGAGGTTATTTTCTAAGTCAGTTTGATGAACTAAAATCCCAGAAAGTGATAAAAGGTATAACTCTTCAGATTTGTACTAAACAGGGTAAAGATAGTTTTCACTAAATTTTTCCACCCCACTGCGCCTCTCCCCCAAAAGAGTATAGATAGTTTTTACTAATATTTTCAACCCCACTGCCCCTCTCCCCCCAAAAAGAGTATAGATAGTTTTTATGATTTTTTTCTACCCCACTGCCCCTCTCCCCCCAAAAAGAGTATAGGTAGTTTTTACTAAATTTTTCCACCCCACTGCCCCTGTCCCCGAAAAAGAGTATAGATAGTTTTTACTAAATTTTTCCACCCGACTGCCCCTCCCCCCAAAACCCCCCCACCCCTCCCTCCTGTATATTATCTATCCTATTTACAGTAGGATTTGGTACTCCTTATATCACCTGATTTCTCGTTATATGTATCTATTTATTTCAGATGGTTACGAGATGCGCTCACTGACATCTTGAAGCGCTTGATGGAGGGGGATCCTACAAAGGCCATGACCTTTGACGCCTTCTTCAACGCGGCAGACGACATTCTCAGCCGCCATATTGTTTTCTTTTTCTCGACCACATCTGCGCGACATTTCCGACTGTATATGCAACAGGATTCTGTGTAAGTAAAGTTTGGGTTTGAGTGAGTGGTATATAGGTGTCTGCCTCTCCCCAAGAGCTTGCAGGTTCAAATAATTGATTCCCCACAAGGGTAACTCTATCATTGACACCAGTGCTGTTTTCTACTCAGGGAACTGATTTTAGCATGATTCTTTTAGCTTTCAGCTTTCGTTACAATTGGCAAAAGAATTAGTTTTAACTACATATGAAGAAAAAAAATCAAATTTGTTTGCTGATGTCATAAAATACAGTGGATCAATGTTAGGACAGTTTATAGAGACCTTTTATGGGATTGCATTTTGGGTCCTTAGGGTCAAGGACAAGGTCACTGTTACTAAAAAGGTTGAAACAGAATATTTTTAATAAGGGTTGACAGATTGTGACCAAACCAAACTTGGTATGTAGGAGGAATTAATTGAGACCTTTCATGGGATTGTGTTTGGGGTTAAGGTCAAGGTCAGTGGTACTGAAAATAGATAATCAGTTCAAACCTTTCATGGGACTACGTTGGGACCCCAAGGGTCGACTTCAAGGTCAGTGTTACTAAAAATAGAAAACAGGTGAAACCTGAATATTTTTTTAAGGTTGATATATTGTGACTTAACTTTGTATGTAGGAGTAGTTTATGGAGACCTTTGCATGGCATTGTGTTTGGGGCTGGTCAAGGTCAATGTCACTGTTATTAAAGTTAGAAAAATGGATGAAACTGAATATCTTTAGTTTGGGTTGACCTATTGTGACCAAACTTTGTATGTAGGAAGAGTTAAAGGAGAACTTTAATGGCGTTGTGTATGAGGCTGGTAGGGTCAAGGTCAATGTCACTGACATAAAAGTTAGAAAAACAGTTGAAACTGAGTATCTTTAGTCTGGGTTGACATTGGGTGACAAAACTTCGTATGAAGGAAGACTTAATGGAGACCTTTTATGCCATTACATTCGGGGTCCAGAGGATCAATGTTACTGTTACTAAAGTTAGAAAAACCATTGAAACTGATTATCTTTAGTGAGGGTTGACATATTCTGACCAAACTTGTTTAGTATACTAGTATTTTTATTTTTAAGTGTGTTATTAAATATGTAGTTTAAAACCTTTAAAGCTTTATATAGAATATTACTTAAATTCCATTCCCCAATAATGACAATATAACATTCTACATAAAGCCTAAGAAATATTATATATAAATTAATAAATTGACAATATATAATTTATGTATACTAATTTTTCTTTGAAGATTTGCTGACATCCAGCATGAGGTAAAAGTTGAAACGAACATTCCGCCAAAGGACCAATTGATACATTACGAGGGTTGTCTCCTTCGTGACGTCGTTGGAGAAATGGACCCACTTTGCACGTACCCAAAAATGAGCGAGGAAACACCTCTTGTGATGATACGGTCGACTGCTGTCGATCAGTGTGTGATGCCTGATGAGGTCAAATTCTGGTACAATGACCCACTTTTTGGTAAGATATTGTGGTTTAACTACAATTGGGTTGATGTGCTTGATTATATCCTATCATTCTCTCACACAAAAGTGATTGATACATTTATGTATATTTTGCTTTCTTATTCATAGTCGTTTTAACATAAATGAAGTATTACCTACCTGATATAAGTACAATATCCTTTCAGAAAACATTCCATCGTTTTATCAATCAACAAACATGGAATATGACTTGCGTGTTGCGAAGACGATTTGTGACTCGATCGCCCTCGTTCAGAGTCATGTTCAGCTTGCTTGCCTCACTCAACAGTTGTTTGAAAAGATCATCGGTCGAACAGAGTATGTATGATTGATTGGCTAATTCAGGCTTGATTATCCTAAAAATTCTATGATTGTGGTTATAGACTTTAAGTCATGATAATCATGACTAGTTTGAAAAGACCGTTATATTTGAACTGAGTATGAAGAGTTACAAGCTGAATATGAAAGGCATTTTATCTAAGTAACTAATGATATACACATTAATTTAACAATTTCATCGTTATCAAGTTTTATTTTTAGCTCGACTATTCGAAGAATAAGGACAGCTATCCTCTCAAACACAAACGGCATAACCACTTATGTTAAAGTCACCTAAGCGTCGGCGTTGGCGACGGCATAACCACTTATGTTAAAGTTTGCATACCACCTCGAATATTTTCAAAGTCCATTGACATCTGGCTTTGAAACTTTGCACACTTGTTCACCATCATGCCCCCAACCTGTACACAGGAGGAGGTTACTCTATCAAGCATTTTGACAAAATTATGCCACTTTCGACTAAGAATTTATGTTAAAGTTTGCGTATCACCTCAAATATTTTCCAATTCAATTGACATCTGGCTTCGAAACTTCGCATGCTTATTCACCATTATGCCCCCAACCTTTACACAGGAGGAGGTCACTCTATCCAGCCTTTTGACAGAATTATGCCCCTTTTTCAACTTAGAATTTACGTTAGAATTTACGTGAAAGTTTGCGTACTACCTCAGATATTTTCATTGACATATGCCTTTCAAACTTTGCACACTTGTTCACCATCATGATCGGAACCTGTGTACAGGAGGAGGTAACTGTATCAAGCATTTTGACATAATTATCCCCTTTAGAGACTCATTTACAATCAGTTCTCATTTCTCATTTTTCCATCTTTGTTATTTTTATCAAATAAAACCGAATTTCAGAAATCAAGCCATCTCTGTAAGTAAGTGAAGCTGTTTATGGTACTGGATTGTTGCTTGCATGTGAATCAAGTTAACCCAATATTCTCAGATGATGCAGACTACAAAGAATGGAAGGGTCCTCAACATCCAATGACATTCTAATTTAAGTACACCTTTGTACTTTCAGAAACATTTAATCTGACATTCACTTTCCATGAAAAAAGAATCACTGCTCAGCTGCTGGATCAAAACATCATTCTTGATTACTATCCAAAACCAAACAATGCTATCATCTGACACTACTTAACATGAAATACCATACTGACTATTAAAGAGTAATTTTTAGCTCGACTATTCGAAGAATAGGTGGGCTATACTACTCGCCCCGGCGTCGGCGTCCGGTTAAAGTTTTAGGGCAAGTTGGGATTTTCACTTATAAGTCCAATACCCTTCATTCAATTGACTTAATACTTCACACCATCAGGGCCATCACATGATGAGGTTAGATAACTCCATATTATTCTTTACACAGATTATGGCCCATGATTGACTATGGAACTTAGGTTAAAGTTTTAGGGCAGGTTGGGATATTTATTAATAACTTCTATACCCTTTGTTTAATTGACTTAATACTTCACACAGTTGTTCAGGACCATTTCCCAATGAGGTTACATAACTCCATATCCTTAATACAAGTTAAGGCCCCTGATTGACTTAGGTTAAAGTTTTAGGCAAGTAAAAGTTAAGGGCAAGTTGGGATTTTAATAAAAAAAACTTCTATACCGTTCATTCAATGCACTTAATTAAAAACAAAATTGTTTGCGACCATCTTACAACAAGAAACATAACTCCATTTTAACCCTAAATACAAATTATGGCCCTTGATTTTTTTTTTTATTTCTTTTTAAAAGCATATTTGTATATTCTTAACCACATTTTCATAATGGGAAATCAAGTTATTTGAATGACTTGCATCATTGTTCGGGCGGGCTGGTGGGAGGGCAGCGTCAAAGTCACCTTATGTATTGAATAATTTTAGTTAGGTTTGACATAAAGAGACCAAACTTGGTATATATATCGTTATTGTATTCACTTCTAAGCCAAAGCGGCTTACGACGGCTCTTGTTTTATGATTACTTTGTATCACATCACATTGTAGTATAGATTCATGAATAACAATCAATTTCTGTTTTGTAACTTTCAGATTGGTTGCCTCACAGTTAGCATTGAAATTTCAATGAACACCTTCAACAGGCTTCACCTGTTGCAAATGAACTTTTAACAGTACAAACTTTTATATAAAGTTATATTAATTTTTTCTATTGCAAATAATGACCCTTTATTATTAGACTTAAAAATTCTGGTTAAACTTTTGCATGTAACCACATTTATGTTAATATCTCAGCACATCATGTATTGCATTGAAATCTAATATAACAGTGATCCATGCATGTTTCGCTAAAACTTTTGAATCCTTACACTGAAAAGCAGCGGAATAGTCAAGCGTGCTGTCTCTGTGACAGCTCTTGTTTCAAATTACTATTAAAGTGTAAAACAAATGCACTAAGATCAAGATTTGTATGCTCGCATGAGATTTAACAAAAACTAAGTAGGTCTTCGCTAAAGCGTTAAAGGTGGGTGCTGTACCCTGTTATTTTTTGGCAGCACACCTTTGCCCTCATACCGACCAGCATGTGCACCCCTCTGCCTTCATAAAGACCAGCATGCGCACCCCTCTGCCTTCATAAAGACCAGCATGCGCACCCCTCTGCCTTCATAAAGACCAGCATGCGCACCCCTCTGCCTTCATTCAGACCAGCATGGGTACTCCTCTGCCTTCATTCAGACCAGCATGGGTACTCCTCTGCCTTCATTCAGACCAGCATATGCACCCCTCTGCCTTCATTCAGACCAGCATATGAACCCCTCTGCCTTCATTCAGACCAGCATGTGTACCCCTCTGCCTTCATTCAGACCAGCATGGGTACTCCTCTGCCTTCATTCAGACCAGCATGGGTACCCCTCTGCCTTCATTCAGACCAGCATGGGTACTCCTCTGCCTTCATTCAGACCAGCATGCGCACCCCTCTGCCTTCATTCAGACCAGCATGCGCACCCCTCTGCCTTCATTCAGACCAGCATATGCACCCCTCTGCCTTCATTCAGACCAGCATCGGTTCTCTTCTGCCTTCATTCAGACCAGCTTGCGCAAGCCTTTGCCTTCATTCAGACCAGCATGTGCACCTCTCTGCCTTCATTCAGACCAGCATATGCACCCCTCTGCCTTCATTCAGACCAGCATGGGTACTCCTCTGCCTTCATTCAGACCAGCATATGCAACCCTCTGCCTTCATTCAGACCAGCATATGCACCCCTCTGCCTTCATTCAGACCAGCATGGGTACTCCTCTGCCTTCATTCAGACCAGCATATGCACCCCTCTGCCTTCATTCAGACCAGCATGCGCACACCTCTGCCTTCATAAAGACCAGCATGTGTACCCCTCTGCCTTCATTCAGACCAGCATGCGCACCCCTCTGCCTTCATAAAGACCAGCATGCGCACCCCTCTGCCTTCATTCAGACCAGCAAGTGTACCCCTCTGATCTCATTCTGACCAGCATGTGCACTCCTCTGCCCTCATTCAGACCAGCATATGTACCCCTCTGCCTTCATTCAGACCAGCATGTGTACCCCTCTGCCTTCATTCAGACCAGCATGGGTACCCCTCTGCCTTCATTCAGACCAGCATGTGTACCCCTCTGCCTTCATTCAGACCAGCATGGGTACTCCTCTGCCTTCATTCAGACCAGCATATGCACCCCTCTGCCTTCATTCAGATCAGCATGGGTACTCCTCTGCCATCATAAAGATCAGAATATGCACTATTATGCTTTAATTCTGACCAGCATGTCCACCCCTATGCCCTCATAAATACCAGAATATGTACTATTATGTCCTCATACAAATAAGGATGTGCACCCCTTTAATGTATATGAAAACTACAGAAACAAGCTAAGTAGCCAAAAGTTTAAACATAAACCCAGTTTAATGGCACAGGGTAGACGCCAAAGATAAAGAACACAAAAACAAAAAATCACAAACAAGAAACATGGGACGACAGCATAAAACTCCACAAAAAACACAGTGCATTTATACTACATAAAAAAAACACTAGGTGTGTTATCAAGGATTTATAGTAACCGCCTTGGAACAGTCAGTAAAATGTAAATTTACTGGGGGTTTTATGCCTTTAAAGAATTAAATGCTTCTGATAATCATGGAGTCCCTTTGTTTTGTTTAAAAGCTTATTATATGATTATGAAGGACTTTATCCCTAATATTTCTGACATAAGAAACCTAAAACTTTTTCAAATAAACTCATTTTTGTCAAATGTATTTTATTTAATTTCTTTACAGGCAGATTGAATATTCCCTTAGCACCTTGTCCCTTTTTGCTGCAACTTACAGCAACCAATCATATAAAACTGGTTATTTCTTTAGGCTGGATAAAGTGAGCCAAAGATGTGCATTGATTGGTCAATATTTAACCAAATATTATGATTAACCAATCAAATGTTTTTAATGTGCAAAATAGCCTAAAGATAACCCTTTAAAAACTGATCCAAATTTTATTGGCGGCTGCTTTCTTCAAAAACTGCCTAAACTTTAGACACATACTTAACTTCATACTACTTTTAGCATAGTATTTATCTTTTCTTTACAGACGGTGGAAAGAAATCTTGGTTTCCCGACTCCAAACAGAGGTCGAACTATATCGGTACCGGGTTAAAGATCTCGTGCACATACATTCCGCCATAGCACGTGCAGGCGTCATGCCGAACCCTGGTGTCTCCATTGATGATGTAAGTCCTTGTCTATAATTCTGATGTGTAATTCTTAAGTGAAACTTTCCCTTTGCGAATATTAATACACACGCCATTAATGATTTAAGTCCTTGTCTATAATTCTAATTGTGTAATTCCTAAGTGAAAGTACCCTTCAGTAAACATTTAAATGTTTTCCATTGTAATTCATAAATGCGTTCATTAAAATTCTTCATAGACATTTCTGTTATACTATGATGTTATAAATAACAACATTTGACCAAAATCGTTCAACAGATCAAGTCGAGAATCAACAGTTGTAGCAGTTTTATGAAGCGCATCCAGGAGTTTGCTTCCGACAACCCAATACCAACATTTACGGGCGGATGTGCTGATGAAAGCAAGTGGTAAATACAGCTTTCCCAGGGCCCAGTTTCATTTAAGATCGCAAGGCTTAAGATAATAACTTTTTAAGCGTTATTCCGTTTTTTAGCTTTACTGACCAAAGGCCAGAAGAGCTTATGAGATGGCATGGTGTACGTCGTATGTGCATCAGTGTGTCAGTGCGTCTATAAACAATTGCTTGAGAACACAATATAGTCTTCATTGATCTTTGATTGTATCTTGTTGAAACTTGTACAGTAGTTAGATATCCATCAGAGCTCGGTTTCTTTCGAAAACCAGCAAGATCCGCCCATGCATGACTAGATTATGGCCCTTAAAAGTTCCATTGATATTTGTTGTGGAGCATCATATGATGGCCCTCAACCAAGACAGTTGAAATTATGCCCCTGAGACCAAAGCTGCCCCCACCCATTTTGACCTACTTTCTTATTTCTAAAGCTACGGGTGTACAGTGTACAGATATGAAAACAAATATTCATGTTGTTCTCGGTTAACCTTGACTGTAACCTTTTGACCTTCTTTCTTATTTTTGACTCTACAGCAATGAAATTTGGGCCATGTGTATAGTTTTAAAAACAATTATCAATGTTGTCTTTGGATGACAATGAATGTGACATTCTGACCTACTTTCTTATTTGTGACGCTACAACAATAAAATTTGGACCATGTGTACAGTTTTGAAAACAAGTATTAAAATTGTCCTCGAATGACATTGACTGTGACCTTTTGACCTTTTGACCTACTTTCTTATTTTTAAAGCTACAGCAATGCAATTATGACCATATGTGCGATTTTGCAATCATGTATCAGTGTTGTCCTCGAATGACCTCGACTGTGACCGTTTGACCTTTAAATACAGCGATTAAATTTGAACCATGTGTACATATTTGAAAACAAGTATTAATTTAGTACTCTGATGACCTTGTTTGTGACCTTTTGACATACTTTTTTTATTTTTGAAGCTACAGCAATGATTTTTGGACCATGTAGTCCACGGATGACCTTGACTGTGACATTATGAACTAATTTCTTACTTTTCATGCTACATCAATGAAATTTGGACCATGTGTACAATTTGAAAACAAATATTTATTTTGTACTTTGATGACCTTGTTTGTTACCCTTTGACCTACTTTCTTTATTTTGAAGCTAGGGCAATGAATTTTGGACCATGTGTACAGTTTTGCAAACAAATATTAATGTTTTCCTCGGTTGACCTTGACTGTGACCTTTTGACCTACTTTTCTAATTTTGAAGTTACAGCAATAAAATTTGGACCATGTATACATTTTTGCAAAGAAGTATCAATGTTGTCCTCGGATGACATTGACTGTAACCTTTTGACCTATTTTCTTTCTTTTTTTGAAGCTTGAGCAATAAAATTTGGACCATGCTTACAGTTTTGATAACAAATATCAGTTTTCTACGTTGATGGCATTGATTGTGACCTTTTGACCTACTTTCTTATTATTTGATCTTCAGCGAATCATTGTAGCATGATTGCTTTATTGACCTTGTCACTTGATGTTATCATGATATTTGTCAAATGTTCAATTATCCATCGACTGTTGTATTTGTCCTTGTGGACTAGAGCTCATGGCGTTGGTTTTCAATGTTTTCCTTGACTTAACCGGCGAGGGTTCACATCCAACTAAACCAAAATATTTTTTTATACTCTGTTTTTCTTTTTTATTTTAAAAAATAATGATAAAATATGTGTTTTCAGATGTATTACCTCATTACATCCTCATAGGTTCTTGAATCTCCTCATAACACATGCAGGCTATGTCTGTTATCAAATATTACACATGATAATTCCATCTTGAATATTTCATCCATTGAAAAATTAAGAAAACAATATTATTTTACAGCCAGAAGAAGATTGGCAGATTCCTGGAACAAGCTAAGGACAAGAAGGTTGTGATTGACATCAAAAAGCGGCAAAGGAGGGCCCTGAATTTCCATGAAGAAAAAATTCACAAGTTTGACAAGTAAGGCAGGCTTTGTTTTGAACTTAACTACAAAATTAGCTGACAAAATGGGATATTATTAAGTTGTTGGCCTTTCAAATATTATCAAGAAGAGAAATGTCTTGTGACAAGAGTCTGTCCAATTCTTGACATGTATTGACAGATTGACTGATATCATGACATTATCAGGACGGGCCAATCAGCTAACGAAGGTGTATATGGACCGAGGCAATAGACAAGGTCCATTCACCTTCGGGGCTGACTGGCCGGTTCATATAATGCCATATGGCCAGAAGTCGTGTTTTATATTCCTTATATTATACTGAACATTTTATATAATAATTCAATATTTTGAAAGCACTTTTAAATGTTTTGTTGAACAAAGAATTTCATGTTTACTTGCGAAAATTGTTCGCCATTGTGAAAACCGCAAGTTGTACTCACCATTTTTATGAAGTCACATATCTCCACAAAGCTTTTCGTATAAGGGGGGTATTTATCACCAACAGTGACATTTGTTATTTATTGTCCCAGGAAGCAGTTGTCAGTCCTGTACAATAAGGCGTTCAAACTCTGGACAGAACACTGCAGTCTCAAAGTGGCCGAAATCCACAAACATTTTCTACAGTGGCACAGGTAACCATCATCTTTAATACATACTTCTTACTAATGTTTGCAAATGAGCTTAGCAAAACCAATACGTCACTCATATAAAAATGTACGTTGATGTAATATAACAAACTATACATTAAGTAAACTGTGAGTTTTAAATAATGATAAGACAGCCACACCTGATAAGTATCAATGCATGTACATTTTGCAATGGTTTTACATCAACTGGCCGTAAATTGTAGCGTTAAATTACACTCGTAAAAACGCGTAATTACAAACAAAATAGTTTCAAGAACTAAAACTGACTGCCCGAATTCGCTGTTGAGACAGTTCAAATTGATTGCCTCTTCAGTGCAAAATAGCATTGTGCTTTGTTTAAACGATTGTCAAGCACGTTTTCCAAAGTTTGATTGCAAACAGTAGTATAAGGTCAATACTAATAAAAACAGCAAATTAACACATAAATCTACACATACACGTAGATATCTAGGCTATATGAATTTAGTTGATTTTGTCAGTCAGGTAAGTTATTTACCTCTTTGTACAGCGGTTTTAAAAGTCTGGCAAGTGATTTTCATCTGGATAGTGGGACTTTGTGAGATAGGTAAGTAGTCTATCTGGGTACTGTGATTTTGTGAGCCAGGCAAGTGGTTTTCATCTGGGTACTGTGATTTTGTGAGCCAGGCAAGTGGTTTTCATCTGGGTACTGTGATTTTGTGAGCCAGGCAAGTGGTTTTCCTCTGGGTACTGTGATTTTGTGAGCCAGACAAGTGATTTTCATCTGGGTACTGTAATTTTGTGAGCCAGGCAAGTGATTTTCCCCTTGGTACTGTGGTTTTGTGAGCCAGACAAGTGATTTTCATCTGGGTACTGTAATTTTGTGAGCCAGGCAAGTGGTTTTCATCTGGGAACTGTTATTTTGTGAGTCAGACAAGTGATTTTCCCCTTGGTACTGTGGTTTTATGAGCCAGGCAAGTGGTTTTCATCTGGGCTCTGTTATATTGTGATCCAGACAAGTCATTTCTTCTGGGAACTGTGATTTTGCCAGCCAGGCAAGTGATTTTCATCTGCGTACTTGTGATTTTGGAAGCAAGACAAGTGGTTTTCATCTGGGTACTGTTATATTGTGAGCCAGACAAGTAATCTTCATCTTGGAACTGTGATTTTGCGAGCCAGGCAAGTGATTTTCATCTGCGTACTGGTGATTTTGGGAGCCAGACAAGTGATTTTCCCCTTGGTTCTGTTATATTATGTGCCTGCAAATTGATATTCATCTGAGTGCTTTAATTGTAAAATAATTGGTATTATCTATCAAAAGGTGGAGGTTTTCCAGTTTTTATATATGCACAATGTAAATTGCATATGATGTCAATTCTACAATTAATATGTGAATGCAGTATACTGAATTATACTATGCGATATATAGAGTTTTTGAATCTTAAATGTACATTTTTTTCTATTATAGGATGTTTGCCAGACTTCAAACGCAAATCGAAATGCTACAGAAAGAAATCAAGGGAACTAATTCAGCAATCAAGAAATACACCCGTCAATTTCAGGTAAATATGATTTAAGATTCTGCCAAAATAAATTTGGTTCAAGTTCGGAAATGATCAGACAAACACTCCTCAATTCCACGGCAGACAACATAAGTTTGTGTAATTTCACAAATATGCTGAGATATTCTTTCCAAACCCATATCCTGGTACTGTCCAAGTTCGGTGATGATTGATCTAAAGTGCTTTGAGTTTAAACACAAACAAAGCATTTGTTGGTTTACTATAAACAATTCAAGGAATTTGGATCCATCTTCTGGTCACTAGTGGAATTTTAAAGGAAATAGTTGTATAATACATTTTCGTACATCATATATATGTAATAAAGTACTTTTAATGTAAAAATGCTACTTTAATAATTGCTTTAAAAGAAGAACATGCAGAAAAAAATGCCTGAGTGATTATTAGCGATATATTGATTGTCAAAATCCCTCTTAGGAACAAAATGCCTTTTTTAAATGTTCGCGAATCTTCCAGAAATATGGCATGTATGAGTTATTGGTGTGTTTTTTTAGACACATGAACAATCACCTGAGCTATTGTCAAAATCCCCTGCTTTGTCATGAAGAATGTGTAAAAGCAAATAGATGAACTTAATCAAGACAATTTACTTTTTCAAACAACAGACTGGGTTAGAACCAGGACTATCCACCAACATGAGTGGAACCAGTCTAAGCTCTCTTGATATGGACAGCCAGCCTCCGATGTCGACCTTGACAGCTCCGTATGTATCAGTCGTAACGTCTGGGCAGACCAGACGAAAGGAGTTGACGGCAAACTTGATCAATCGGTAAGGAAGTTCGAGGTAGATATAATTCTTTTCAAATGTGTTTGACTCATAGTACTGTATTTTGCTGCATATAGTTAGCTAGGAAAGTGAATAAACATGTGAGAACAATCTGGTTTAATCGCTTCATACTATGTTAAGAATACAGAGAACATTTAAATTTAAAACGGTTTATGACAAATCCATTGATCGATTTATTTAGAATCCATTAATGTCAATTGAAACAATTTATTCAGAATCCATTAATGTAAATTTAAATCATTTATTCGGATTCCATTAATGTAAATTTAAACGTTGATGTCAAATCCATTGATTAATTAGAATCTATTAAAGTCAATTGAAACAATTTATAAAGAATCCATTAATATTAATGTAAATTTTAACGATTTATTCAGAATCAATTAATGTAAATTTAAACGATTCATGTCACAATTTATTCAGAATCCATTATATAAATTTAAACTATTATTCAGAATCCATTGATGAAAATTTAAATCATTTATTTAGAATCCATTAAAGTCAATTGAAACAATTTATTCAGAATCCATTAATGTAAATTGAAACGATTTATTCAGAATCCATTAATGTAAATTAAAACAATTGATGCCGAATCCATTAATGTAAATTAAACGATTTATTCAGAATCCATTAATGTAAATTTAAACGATTTATTCAGAATCCATTAATGTAAATTGAAACAATTGATGCCGAATCCATTAATGTAAATTGAAACAATTGATGCCGAATCCATTAATGTAAATTTAAACGATTTATTCAGAATCCATTAATGTAAATTGAAACAATTGATGCCGAATCCATTAATGTAAATTTAAATCATTTATTCTGAATCCATTAATGTAAATTTAAACGATTCATTCAGAATCCATTAATATACATCTACACGATTTATTCAGAATCCATTAATATACATTTTCACGATTTATTCAGAATCCATTAATATAATTTAACGATTAATTCAGAATCCATAAATGTAAATTTAAACGATTTATGCCAATTCCATTAATGTTAATTTAAACATTTATTCAGAATCCATTAATGTAAATTTAAACGATTTACCGGTATTTAGAAACCATTAATGTGATCTTATGGAAGAATCCAGGAATTCAGCAGCAGAATCATACCAAATGACATTTTAATGACCCATTTTAAGGTGTTGTATGAGGTTATTTTGACATCGCACAATGAATTCAGCAGATTAGAATATGGCCGTATTGCACAGGAGGGGAATATTGACTACCGTATTTTGAGATATGTATTGTGTGTGGAATTATAAGGGGATGTATAATAAAAAAAATCATTTCAGATTAGACGATGTGAGAGATGGCCAAAGTGAGTTAAAGCGAATGGTTAGCGAAAATGACAAACTTCAACAAAAGAGCATGCAGTTGATGGACCTTGAAGATTTGACCTTGACCGATATTGACTCAGGCACAAGTTTGGGAACAAATGGCTCATAGTTTGAGGGACTCTGTGATATTTCATGAACTTCTAAATACACATTTATTATTTAGATATTTTTTTTTTATTTTTTTATTTTTATTTTTATGATTTATATGCTTTACGGAAAACACTGAAATAGTTTTGAAAGAAACAAGATTATATTTTGTTTTGCAATGAAATATGTTTAAACATGTTAGTGTTTTGTGTGTTTTAAGCTGATCTAGCTTTAAAAAGTATATGCGTGAACATATATTACCATTTTACCTAGGGTTTGTAAGAGAATGGATATACATGTACATGAATTGCTGAAAAGGTTGAAAAATTGTTTCTACATGTATCCTAGATTTTACATATTTGATTCAGTGCAAATTATTATGATGCAACATGTTTATTGATTCGGGTCTGGCCATATTCGAAGGATGCAGTGGAAATTTTATGACCGTATGTGCAACTTGTTGATTGATTCGGGTTTGGCCATATTTGAATGATGCAGTGCAAATTTTATGACCGTATGTTCAACTTGTTTATTGGTTCGGTCCTGGCCATATTTGAATGATGCAGTGCAAATTATTATGACCGTTTGTGCAACTTGTTTATTGGTTTGGGTCAGGCCATATTTGAATGATGCAGTGCAAACTATTATGACCGTATGTGCAACTTGTTTATTGGTTCGGGTCAGGCCATATTTGAATGATGCAGTGCAAACTATTATGACCGTATATGCAACTTGTTTATTGATCGGGGTCAGGCCAAATTGATTAAATGTTTAACATCATTGGACGGGAAGGTTATTTTAACTTTAAGAGTGAGACGAGCAACATTTATCTAAATCTAAATTAAGCAAACAAATATAATAGAATGAGACCAGCAACATTTATCAAAATATAAATTAAGCAAACAAATATAATATGCTGGAAGTTGATTTCTTACATAACAATAATCCGGGTAAAAATATGACACACTGGGAGTCTCAGTCTTCCATTTGTTTAAAATCTCATTAACAGTCCGGGATAAATAAAAACCAGCTACACCGGTTTCAATTTTCAATTTACGCACCAACTTTTTAGCCATTTTTTGTTACTGAAATTGGTCCGACAAAGTCAGATTCGGTCCAGGTCGGGATATTGTCGATTTTTAGAAACTCTGCTTGGTGATTTACTGGTTTAAATGTATGAACATGCATATGTGTATGATGACTTTCATTGGTGAAATCTGCTATAAGGTAAAAAAATATAGTTAACACTGGGAAGGGAAAACTTGTTTAAATGAACCTGCAAATGTATATGCTGTTTTCATTGGTAAAACTGCTATCAGGTCAAAATATATAGTTTACACTGGGAGAAGTTAACTTCTTTAAATGTATGAATCTGCAATTGTGTAAGATGTTTTTCATCGTTAAATCTGATATCGGGGTCATTTGTGGTATAGATATGAGATCTGATTTTCCCTTGCCACTTTCTTTTTCCTGCACGTTGGTAGGTTTTGAAAATGGAGCTTGACCCTAAACAATGAAACTGTTTGGCATGGTCACATTTGATGTCTTGTATCTTTATTCAATAAAACAGATCTGCAGGCCCCAGTTTCTTAAAAAATCTTACAGTGCTTGTTATCAGGATTAAGCTTAAATACTTTTTTGTATAATCAAATTATATTCTCATTTTTTTTTTCAAAACATAGAAATTATCTTTCTAATGATCACAATGTTTTTTATTTTTTATTTTTTGTTAATTTAAGTTTAAGTCACGTTATTTGGTTTAATGAAATAAGATACTTAAGCTAACCAGGTCAAAGATTTTTCGAGTAGTTTTGACCAGTTCTTTTATCAAAAAAGAGGATAGCTGTAATATTATAAAAATGTCATTGTAATATCTGTGTTCTGAATACAGGTATATAAGAATAATATTCAATTAGATTAAGCACTTTTAATTAACTCATTTATATTTTTAAAGGGTCATACATCGAAAAACATAATTTGTATGAAATATGAGCAAGACGCTTGAAACCTGATAGAACATTGTCACGAGCTCGAAAATTGCTATTTTGTTAACAGATATAAAATGCAATACAAATTCTCTATTGTGGCAAGAAATCTTAGTAATGCTTTTGAAAATTTAGTTTTAATCTGTCGATGATTCCTTTTGAAAAACATAATACAAGTCATGTAATGTGATTAATATGCGTAATAATTGTTTCAATTATTTGTTACTGAGGCGATATTTATAGAATTGTTTAAGTCTTTTTCTTAACTTAAGTCATTTCCTAACTGATGACATTTTCCTAACTTACAACAATGTATTTCATTTTCCTAACTTAAGTCATTTTCTTTACGTATGAAACTTCTCTTATATGATATATTACGTTAATATTGATAATATCTTAAATGCTTGCTATTTAACCAATCTATCATAAATACGTACTTTTTTGTTAAAACAAATCAACGTCTTTTAATTTGTCTATGAACAACTTAGGAAACCGAATTAAGTATAGAAATATCTTAAGAAGTTGAATACTGCCTCTGTATTTCTGTGTTAAATTGACTTGATTGTGAATCCATACAAGATCATTGAAATAAAGTGAAATATCATTTAGATAATTACTGAATTTTTGAAATATGGGATGATTGCTTAGAACTGCGACAAAGCGACAACATTTTAAACGCATTGTTGTTCACTTTGTTATAAGAAAGCGACAACATTTTAAACGCATTGTTGTTCACTTTGTTATAAGAAAGCCACAACATTTTAAACGCATTGTTGTTCACTTTGTTATAAGAAAGCCACAACATTTTAAACGCATTGTTGTTCACTTTGTTATAAGAAAGCCACAACATTTAAACGCATTGTTGTTCACTTTGTTATAAGAAAGCCACAACATTTTAAACGCATTGTTGTTTACTTTGTTATAAGAAAGCCACAACATTTTAAATGCATTGTTGTTCACTTTGTTATAAGAAAGCCACAACATTTTAAACGCATTGTTGTTCACTTTGTTTTAAGAAAGCCACAACATTTTAAACGCATTGTTGTTCACTTTGTTATAAGAAAGCCACAACATTTTAAATGCATTGTTGTTCACTTTGTTATAAGAAAGCCACAACATTTTTAAACAACGATTTTGTTCACTTTTAAATACGGATGCAAACTAATGGCAAAATTAGTATTCGAATATTCGGTAATTAATATTCGATTACCATACTATTATTATATAAGTTATAGCCGAGGATTTTAACCCTCGTTTCTCGTAGTCCAGTAAGCGCGGCGGACCCTGAATTTCCCCAAATGAGCCTAGAATTTCCCCAATTTTAGAAAGAAAAAAAAGCAATACATTATGAACATTTTTTTTTTCAAAAATTTCAATCCTCTGCCTTCATATTTGCAAACAATGTGAAATGAGATGGATTCCTGGTAAAATAGCATTATGCGTCAAAGAAGGGTCTTTCCGTAGGATGAGCAGCTTCATTCTGGGATTGCATGACCTCTACTAAATATGACTACGGGAAAACCAAACTAACACGGGAACTAGTTAAATAATAAAAGGAAAACATATGTGGATTTTGACCTTTCTATTGTACAACAATAGAGGTAAAATATCTTAAAACGCTATACACTACATTTACATTTCAAAGCACGAACATTGAATTGAAACATGGAAAACAGTTTAAAGAAGATACATGTAACTACATTATTGTAGCACATGCCATTCATATCATCAAGGCGATTTGAGCAATGTTGCACAGCTTAATTTGCAGCCAAGACAACACATTTGTGTGAAGGCCGACTCCTTAAATAATTGGCAAAGATATTTAAATTTACCGAAAATAATGAAATGTTTTGTATCACTCGTATAAGTGCATGAACAAATATGCTTCTGAATGAGAAGTTTATATTGTAAAAACCTTGAATAAACATCCGTCTACAAAAGTGAGCTCTCAACACATGTTACTATGCTTATATAATGGGTTTAAAAAATGGCAATAGCATGGTTAGAAATTTTCAATAAAGCGTGCTGTGTTTTCACTGTTGAAACAAGGACAGAAATAGGTATATAATAAAATGATATAGCATTGGTATTGAATGATATCATGATCAAACAACTGCGATTAATAAGACATCAGTTGTTGGGTTTGTAAAGATAATAATAACAATACAGTTTTTTAAAGGGACAAGATACCAGACGATACATTTGCAAGAAAAATAGAAAATTGTCAAAGATATAAAATTGCCACCTTTCTTTACAATGCATTAAATCTTACTAACTGATGTATCACACCGCTTACGAAACATGTATCTTTCGCAGTTTTTGCGCATTTTTCAAGCTCGAAATTTACTAGGGTTGTTTACCACGTAAATCGAAGTACTTTTAAGTGGCGTGGGTTTAAATGGGTATATTTATCTTGACTCATAACACAAATATGATTTAAACTGGGAAAAAATTATGCCCTTTTTCTGAACGGGAATTTTCTGATTAGATAGCAATATGATTGTTGCGTGTATTCTTTTAATTAAGTAAAATGATGTATTATCAGTCTCCTTCTAGCTTGCATTGACAATTTCAGCCTATCTTGAGAAAAGTCGCTTTAAAGCTGCAATACCATAGTATGACCATATTGACAGGTTATTGTTATTGTTTTTGTTATTGTTGAAATAAGCCTGTTTTGTGTCAATGTCCGAAAATGAATGATGGCTGACAAAAGATCATAAAAAAGATTTGTTTTTTACATTTACGTTAAAAAATGTTTTATAATTAAAACCGTTACTAACGCTTTAATAATATGAACTATTTTGCAGTTTACCAAAACAAACCTGAGATTTGTCGTATTGTGAGTTATCTTAAACATGTATGACTGTATTGAAGGGATTGACGCCAAAATCAGCTGATTCTGAAACAAAAACTAAAGGAAATATATTAAAACGGTCAATCTGTGATAGTGCAGGTTTAAGTGACATAGTCATTAAAGCATAAACAACATTTTCAAAATGCCATCAAAGTAGAAGCAATTGTTAAGAAACTTTAAAGACTTTCACGAAATTGTCCAATTCAGGTCTGCTGCCATGGCAGCAGTTGGCAAACATCATTTTTTTTTTGTGGACAGTAAGCCACAATGTGTGGCCTCTCTATCCCCTCTTCCTTCCCCAGCAGTTTGGTTATCTCTCTGGTGAAAGTGTCCAGTAACATGATGTTGTCACTGTCCCACCCACACACGAGCAGCTGGTTGTCTCCCACGGCTGTTAGACCATACGGTCTTCTCAGTATCGGATCCTTGAAGGACTGGAGCACCTCTAGTGAGATGCTCAGCTTGGTTATGGCGTTGGTGTCCCAGTGTGAGACATAAATTGCCGGAGTGTGGCTATCTCTGGTCACTGTCAGATAGTAGGAATACTGAAACAAAGGCTTTCCACTACTATCATTGTCCACACTCTTCTTCACCTTTCCCTTCATGTCCATCAACACAACCTTACCTGGGTAGGAGAAAGACACTATCAAGTTGTGGTCAATGAAATCTATTCCCCGACATGTTCCATTTACTTCAACAACATTCTGTAGGGTGACATTTCCCTTAGTAGATACAAACTGTATCTTCCCCTCCATAGGCAGTGTGATGGCTGCCCTATCTCCGGGCAGTAGACACATATCCCACGGCTGACCTGGCAGTTTCACCTGGGACACCACCTTGTTGGTAGGGGTGTCCACCAGCTTCACTGAGTTATTGCGGCAGTCAGTCAGAAGGAGCCTGACCCCCGGCAGAAGGGCCATACTGGTTAGGATGCAGTCACTGGTTTCAGTTAAAATATTTACTGGAATGTCAGGCATCCTGCTGAACTGGGACTGTCTTAGTTCTGCATGACTCATGTTTAAGACTGAAATATGCAATAATTGTTCTTTATGTCTGATTCACTGGTATTTAACACTTCTGGAACTAAGAAACTTTTATTGTGAAAGCAAATGCATGTATGAATGTATTAATGACCTTGATGGAACATGCATGTATGAAAGAAAAACAACCATACGCACATGTACACTAAGTGATGTTGGAAGCTTTATGATTAATCTTCTTGGATTGGTTTCCAATCGGAACTAAGTAAATTGTACGAACATAATTGATCTAATAAACTACACATGCCCTCCGGAAGATTGATATTTGAAGGGCGCTTAGTAAATGTGTATGGGGGAACGCCGGATGATTATCGGCTATTTTGTCTAAACAATGATCAAACGGGAACAAAAGTACTTTCAGCCATTATACTTGATTGTTTATCTTTTTATTTGCTTATAACTCACAAACAAGTGGTCGGACTATTTTGATCGAGAAAGAGCATCCGAAATTGGCAGTAAAAACCAGAGAAATAAACAGTGTAACCATAGGGCGTAATATCAGTCAGAAAATAATACGGTGTAACCACAGGAGGCCGTATCGGTCAGAGAAGTATATGGTATAACCTTAGGGACAATATCAGTCAGAGAAGTATAGGGTGTGAACATAGTGGGCAGCATCACTCACTTAAGTATAAAATGTAACCATAGGGGACAGTATTAGTGAGAGAAGTATAAGAGTAACCATAGGGAAGAGTATCAGTCAGAGAAGTAAACGGTGTAACCATTGGGGACGGTATCAGTCATAGAAGTATTCGGTGTAACCATAGGGACAGTATCAGTCATAGAAATATACGGTGTAACCATAGCGGAACGTATCAGTCAAGAAAAGTATACGGTGTAGCCATAGGGGACAATTTCAGTAAGAGAAGTAAACGTTGTAACCATAGGGGACAGTATCAGTCAGAGAAGTATTCGTTGTAACCATAGGGGACAGTGTCAGTAAGAGAAGTATACGTTGTAACAATAGGGTGCAGTATCAGTCAGAGAAAAATATGGTGTTACCATAGGGAACAGTATCAATCAGAGAGGTATACGGTGTAAACATAGGAGAAGTATTAGCCATAGATGTATATTGTGTAACTATAGGGGGCAGTATCAGTTAGAGATGTATCAGGTGTAACCATAGGGGACAGTATTAGTTAGAGAATTATACTATGTAACCATTTGGGGCAGTATAAGCCAGGTAGGTATACAGTGTAACCATGGGAGCAGTATCAGTCAGAGAAGTATATGATGTATCCATAGGGGATAGTTTTAGTCAGAGGATTATAGGGGGTAGTATCAGCCAGTGAAATATACGGTGTTACCATAGGGGACAGTATCAGCCAGTGAAGTATACGGTGTTACCATAGGGGACAGTATCAGCCAGTGAAGTATACGGTGTTACCATAGGGGACAGTATCTGACATAGAAGTATAATGTGTAACTATTGGGAACTACATTTATACATAATATTTCAAGGAAAAAAGTGATCAAACCTTAAATAAATCAAACAATCTCTGACTTATACTGCGGCCGATGATAGCAACAAGGTAATAAAAATACCTTTAAATCGTGTATATATAAACAGGGGCGGATCCTGGATTTAATGCTAAAGGGGGGGGGGTAACTTATGAGCGTAAGTGACATGCGCCCCTTCCTTAGAACTTAATTGAATTTAGGTTAAAATTGTTGAAACTGGCAGACTATAAGGGGAAATAGGTTTTGCTCCCCCCCCCCGCTCAGGGGGAATTTGTAGACCATTTGTATACTACAAAAAAGAACTGTGCCAACAATCTTGATATCTGGTCCCGAAACAAGAACTCATACGGACTGGATGGCTTTTATTGTCAACAATGACATACTAGTAACCTAAATGTCATGTTTACTTTCCGACCAGTGGAAATTGACATCTTTGCAGAAAAGATTTGAGACCCTGTTGTTCTAGGAGAACTACATTCAAATTTTACAAGTCTTGAAGATGCCAATGTTGAAACATTTCACTAAAAGGCATTGTTTTCATCCTAACAATAGGCAGATATTAAAACATTCATTGTTAGATCTCCAGATGTCCTAGTGGTTTGAGCGAGGTATTTCAGGTTTTTCATTCTGGTGTAGGTTACAAGTGGCGACTTTTCTTTATATATTTGTTCACTAAATATTAGCCATTCATAGCTTCGCAAGGTGTGATAGTACAATGGCGCCCCTTTAAATCCTAGAAAATAACTATTTCCAATTCCATATGGTTTCACCGTCAAAACTTGTTCGCCTTCTTGAAGGAATCGAATGCTTTGTCTGCTGAATGGTAAACAAAATTAAACACAGGTGAACAAATTGAGATTTGACAAATTCTGCAAAAAAGAACCTAGGTTCTCAAGGTTTCTCTCTAGACTCGTATACCAGTATCAACATAAGTTGTAGAGCACCCCTTAAAATGCATGATCCTCAGGTCAACTACCAATTGTACGTCTGGCAATCCTTCCATGAAAATTACACACTATTACTTTGAGATTTAAAATGAAGTGGTTGAATAAAAGTGCCAAGTAGTATCAAAAATGTGTGGACATGTGGTAAGATTGTTTTACAATAAATTATTGAAAGTTTGTGTACTAGGAAAGAAGGAAATTACAGTGAGTCGGAAAATGACGATGAGGCAATGGAGCTTGATAATCAGACTGACATCGTATTCAAAGATGAATCTGGTACAGGCTAGAGCAGGACATTGCTATATTACGAGCATATCGATTAAAGTTACATACATGATATTTTTCAAAAATGCATTATTGTGAAAGTTAAAAAAGTAAAAGGTTCTTCACTCTTGTAACTTTCACAATAATGCATTTTTGGAAAATATCGTTTACTGATAACAGGATTGTAACAGTGGATTTAATATCTTTACATGCAGTTTTCTAAGATTGTTGAGTACTAAAGATTTACTACATTTTCGTCCAATAAGGTAGAAGTACCGTGTTGTCTGCACCTTAATTTCAAATTACACTCGGTAACCTTCATAAAAATAATTGTTTTCGACATTTATTTATACTTTTTGGTTTATTAAAACATTTGTATTATTTGTGGTAAATCATATTTGTCAGTGAGAGTACTTCTTTAAAAGTATAACGAACATTAACTGAGGCTACTTGACTTCATTGACTGCAGATTTTTCCCCCCAAATTAAACTATAGTGTATGATTTTAAAAATGTGTAGACATTATGCAAAATTGTTCAGATGTATGAGCATTACCATTTGTCACATATATGACCCATACTGTTAACAAATGTCACGTTGTTTTAATGTAATGTAAAATAACTACATGTTAAGGAACACACAAGGGTGTACAGCAAATTTCTAGACTGTGATTTTTATGTGTACAATTATTATTATGTAGTCCCGTTGCATGGTTAATGGTATTCTTGTTCACACTGGTAACGTAAACTACAAATGCAATACTATTCCCATTTAAGAATGTCATTGATATTTCTAGTCCATGAACATAAAATATTTAGGAGAGATATGTTATGACTTATAGAGTCAAAATATCAAGTCATGTAACTGAAATTTGAAGTAAAGTATTTTATATGCAGATAAGTATTTTTTGTCATATATCTTAAATTTAAATTTAAAGGTCGTTCATTTTGTTTTTGAAATATAATCTTGTTTACAGATGAGAATTGTGATGTAAAAAGTGTCTAGTTGATAAATCTAGTGCTGTTTACATCGGAAATTGTTTGTAACTTATTTTGTACAAATTAACTTATTCTATATACACATTCATTATAGAATGTAATTGTTTCTCTGAATAATATTTGTAATTTTGTACCATGAACAAAGATCACTTTAAATATAGGATTGCAAAATGACGAGAAAACCTCATTGTATGTATTATTTGTTTAATACGTATAAACAGCAAACATACTTCTGTGAGAATGTAACGTAATCGCAATATAAATGTGAAAGTTTAACTTGACCTTATGTCTTATTCATCAGGACTGTCTGAAATTTAATGTCTAATTAATGATTTATCATCCATAGAGGGGGGAGGGGCAAAACCTTTTCTCTCTCATAGTCTACAAGTGTCAACACTTTTAACCTAAATTAAAATAACGTTCTTATCAAAATCCTATTATTATTATTTTTTAAAAGCCTATCTACCCTACTATTTTGGGTTAAATTGAATTTGGAATTACATATAAGAAGTAACCGGGTAGTGTTATAATGATGAGACAGCTTTTTGACCCGCAATCTGGAGGGAACAGTGGATCAACTGAAAAATAATATCTAGTACATTTAAGAAGTCACCGGCTATCATTTGTTATTAATCACTAATTAAGACGAAACAAGATAATACCTCTGATCTTAAGTGAAATGTAGGCCAAGCGTTGAAGCTCATATCTTAAATAACTGGGAAAGGATAAGATTAACTATATATCACGATTAATAAAAACTTGTGAAACCTGTTTGTGATATACATATACCTGTATTAAGTTGCTTTCCTGGCCCCTGCAGTTTTGTCTGCTGGTCTGCCAAATCTGACGCCACTTGTTCCACTCTGCCTATTGTGGTGCACGAGGCAAACAGCTTTTCACTGGCAGGGTCCCTGATGAACTTGGAGAATATAACGGTTCTTCGTCCTCGGAATTCCCCAAAGGCTGACTGTAGACCGACAAACTCCTTAAGCGCCCTTGTTCCAGAAACAAACAGCTGGTTGTTGTTGACTTCATGTGCTATTAGTTCTGCCTTGAGCTTCTCAGTGGCAGATCTCATGTCTTGACAGTTTGCTGTCAGTTCATTTAGCAATGTCATGGATTCCCGTTTCTTCCGATCAATTTCTTCCAATAACTCTTTCTCCCTCTTATCCAATAATTGGTTGATCTCATGTCTGAATTGTCGAAGCTCATTGATATTGGTAATGTTTTCCTCGTTAACTGATTTCATGCTCGCCTCTATGTACGATGAATAGTTTTCAATGTCATTGACCATCTGCATAATACCTTTTTTCAGACTGTTGTATTCTGCACCCTCTTTGTATCGTTTTGCCAATTGAGAAACCTTCTTTACTTTACAAGACTGATGTTCTTCATTATCAACTACGCAGTCACCACACAGAAGTGCCTTATGGTTGGGACAGTAGTATTTTATGAACTCTTTAGCATGGAGCTGACATGTTTCTGTAAACTCATCTTCCTCTCTGTCAGCATGGAATGAGGAAGGCATATTGCTCTTGTCCTGGAGGGCGTGGCTCTTTGTAAACTTCATGTTCCTGTGTACTCGGGCACAGGTGGAGCACAGGAACTCCTTGCAGACGGTACAGAAGGCATCAGGAGGGATGTTCTTGCCATCGTTCGCACATGGCTGGCAGAAGGTGTGGTCAGAGACAGATCCTGCTCCCTCGGGTGCCTTTTTCCCTGAGACTGCATCCATCTTAAGTCTAAAATCATAATTTGATTGTCAAATATACGCGCGGTCTACCGAGTTCTAGACGACTAACAGGAGCGAATCCAGTAGTTGACGTTAGAGAGGGCATAACAAAGGGGCGAAACATTTTGACATGCGCGCCTCCCTAAGAAACAAATGTATTTTAATTAAATTATTGACAAGGGAGATTGAGTATACTCCCCCAAGAAAGTTTTGTAAATTTCGAACACGAAATAGTGCATTTCAGGCATATCGTATAATCTTATTCTCCTATATTGAAATACAATAAAAACTAGGCAAAATTAAGTGGGCATACGGTGTGCCCCAACCCAGGATCTGCTTGTGATTTTTGTTGTTAACCAGCGACCCCGCAATCAAATTATACACCTGAACATGGTTGAAAATGTGCAAAAATCACACAAGAATGCACCATTTCAAACTTAAGGTAGCCTAATATTTCGTTTGAAACCTTCAAACGCCAAAAAGATATTAAAAGTATATTTGGCGCATATGTACGTGTTGGGATTTTTGTCGCGACATAACGTGACGCAATGTATTGACGTAACGCGCGAAATGTATTGATATTAACGTTACGTAACGTCTTGTGTGTTGTGATAGTATGTATGACTTTTTTATAAAGGAAACAAACCTACGCGACGTGTTTTACCGTGATCACTCCAAACAAGACGTATGAATTCGTTTCTGATGCCGGGCCGCGCGTTCTAATTTGTGCCCCCTGTTGTAAGTCCATACAAAGGCCAGGGTTCTATTTAAGCTGTTTTGTTACGGCAAACTAGTGGCAACATGGGGACATCAAAATTTTGCAATGAAATGAAAGGCTTTCTGAATGCCAACTATTGTGACTACCTCAAGTGCCCCTTATAGAAATACTTATTTAAACTTACCCTTGTTTACGCTTGAAAGCAAGTCCTTTCCGATAGTCACTCGAATATCTTATTTACACAAATCACTACTTTCATAAGTGGTTGTCGCCAATGATTATAGTATTCGCTGTTTGGAGAGAGAGGGAGAGTCAACGTATTTCATGTGACTTCAAAAACGAAAGTAGCAACTTTCTTGATAAGAAATTTTATCAAAGGTAGTGCTAAAACCCGGTATCCGGTACCCGGATGAAGTTGATACCGGACTGCGTGATAAATCAGATCAGACAATCAATTCCAGTATCACATGATCGGGTACTTATTGCCTATTGAAGTAATCGTTATCGGATAACGAACCATGATATTATATATGCATATTTCAATGTTTAAGCACCACCCGTTAACCATTATGAATCTACTGATACATTTAATTGTTTATTTCCCTTATGCTTGTTCTAAAGAGAAGTATAATAATTAGAAGGCATATTTAGCCTACCAAATAAGACCGCCCCTGAGCAAACTGATATTAACATTCAATAAGGGTTTATATTGCTGTTGTTTTAAAGTTGCATTCGAATTAAATGATATCAATATGATAATTTGCGGTAAGCGTTTTGCTGTGCCATATTCCTGCCAAGCTTATGCGATAATACCTACGCTCTTTGCTAATAAATACACATTTTGTCTAGCTATTATCATTTTTCATGTGATACATTTTGTACTTTAATTCCTTTCTCATTAATTGACAGAATTTGTCAAGGACAATTTATTTTCATGCGCTTCATTTACCAGATGATACAATTGCAAGAAAAATAGAAAATTGTCAAACGTACAACCAACGACAGGTGTGGAAAGAAATCTTGGTTTCTCGACTCCAAACAGAGGTCGAACTATATCGGTACCGGGTTAAAGATCTCGTGCACATACATTCCGCCATAGCACGTGCAGGCGTCATGCCGAACCCTGGTGTCTCCATTGATGATGTAAGTCCTTGTCCATAATTTAGATGTGTAATTCTTTAAGTGATACTTTCCCATTGTGAACATTAATACACATGCCATCAAATATTTAAACGTTTTCCATTGTAATTCATAACCCGTTCATTAAAATTCTTCATAGACATTTCTGTTATACTATGATGTTATAAATAATAACATTTGACCTAAATCGTTCAACAGATCAAGTCAAGAATCAACAGTTGTAGCAGTTTTATGACGCGCATCCAGGAGTTTGCTTCCGACAACCCAATACCAACATTTACGGGTTGATGTTCTGATGAAAGCAAGTGGTAAATACAGAGTCCCAGGACCCCGTTTCAATAAAGATCGCAAGGCTTAAGATCGCAACTTTCTAAGCGCTATTCCATTTTTTTTAGCTCTACTGACCAAAAGCCAGAAGAGCTTATGCGATGGTATGGTGTACGTCGTATGTGCATCAGTGTGTCAGTGCGTCTATAAACAATTGCTTGAGAACACAATATAGTCTTCATTGATCTTTGACTGTATCTTGTTGAAACTTGTACAGTAGTCAGATATCCATCAGAGCTCGGTTTCTTTCGAAAACCAGCAAGATCCGCCAATGCATGACTAGATTATGGCCCTTAAAAGTTCCATTGATATTGGTTGTGGAGCATCATATGATGGCCCTCAACCAAGACAGTTGAAATTATGCCCCTGAGACCAAAGCTGCCCCGACCCCTTTTGACCTACTTTCTTATTTCTAAAGCTACGGGAATGAAATTTGGATCAAGTGTACAGATGTGAAAACAAATATTCATGTTGTTCTCGGTTAACTTTGACTGTGACCTTTTGACCTACTTTCTTATTTATGACACTACAGCAATGAAATTTGGACCATGTGTCCAGTTTTGAAAACAATTATCAGTGATGTCTTTGGATGACAATGAATGTGACATTATGAACTACTTTCTTACTTTTCACGCTTCATCAATGAAATTTGGACCATGTGTACAGTTTTGAAAACCAATATTTATTTTGTACTTTGATGACCTTGTCTGTTACCCTTTGACCTTCTTTCTTTATTTTGAAGCTATGGCAATGAATTTCGGACCATGTGTACAGTTTTGCAAACAAATATTAATGTTTTCATCGGTTGACCTTGACTGTGACCTTTTGACCTTCTTTTTTTTAATTTTGAAGCTACAGCAATACAATTCGGACCATGTGTACAGTTTTGCAAAGAAGTATCAATGTTGTCCTTGGATGACATTGACTGTAACCTTTTGACCTATTTTCTTTTTTTTGATGCTACATCAATAAAATTTGGACCATGCTTACAGTTTTGATAACAAATATCAGTGTTCTACATTGTTGGCATTGATTGTGACCTTTTGACCTACTTTCTTATTATTTGATGTTCAGCGAATCGTTGTAGCATGATTGCTTGATGTTATTATGGTATTCTTTAAATGTTAAATTACCCATCGACTGTTGTATTTGTCCTTCTGGACTAGTCCTTGACATAACCGGCGAGGATTCATGTCAAACTAAACCAAAATATTGTTTTATGCTCTGTTTTTCTTTTTCATTTTAAAAAAAATATGATAAAATATGTGTTTTTAGATGTATTACCTCATTACATCCTCATAGGTTCTTGAATCTCCTAATAACATATGCAGGCTACGTCTGATATCAAATATTACACATGATAATTCCATCTTGAATATTTCATCCATTGAAAAATTAAGAAAACAATATTATTTTACAGCCAGAAGAAGATTGACAGATTCCTGGAACAAGCTAAGGACAAGAAGGTTGTGATTGACATCAAAAAGCGGCAAAGGGGAGCCCTGAATTTCCATAAAGAACAAATTCACAAGTTTGACAAGTAAGGCCGTCTCTGTGGCCTAGTGGTTAAGCGTCCGCCTACGGAGCGGGAGGTCGTGGGTTCGATCCCTGGCCGCGTCATACCAAAAGACGTTAAAAGTTGGTACAAGTAGCTCCCTTGCCTGGCGCTGGCATTTAAAGGGTAGTGCTTGGAAAAGTGGTGTACTCAGTACTGGTTCAACCCAGGAAAGTTGTACCCTGTGTATCGGCGCTTCACAACGAGCACATAAAAGAACCAAGGGTTCCCTTTTCGAAAAAGAGCTAGGGTATCGCACACAGACTTCCTTGTATCCCACCACTGTCTCTTCAGCGTGCTGTCCCTTCAGCAAAAACAAAGGACCCCGTTTGAAATAAGTGCTTGCACTTTCACGGGTTATCCTTGACCGTAAGGTCTAAAGAAATGCAGACATACAAGGCAGGCTTTGTTTTGACCTTATCTACAAATTAGCTGACAAAATGGGATATAATTAAGTTGTTGGCCTTTCAAATATGATCAAGAAGAGAAATGTCTTGTGACAAGAGTATTGCCAATTCTTGGCATGTATTGACATATTGACTTATATCAATTAAGTAATATAATACACCACTGAGGGGCATATGACAATATCAGGACCGGCCAGTCAGCCAACGAAGGTGTATATGGACCGAAGCGATAGACGAGGTCCATTAACTTTCGGGGCTGACTGGCTGGTCCTTTAATATGTCATATGACCAGAAGTCGTGACGTATTATATTCCTTATATTATACTGAACATTTTATTTAAGAATTCAATATTTAGAAAGCACTTTTTAAATGTTTTGTTGAACAAAGCATTTCATGTTTACTTGTGAAAATTGTTCGCCGTTGTGAAAACCGCAAGTTGTACTCACCATTTTTATGACGTCACATATTTCCACAAAGTTTTTTGTATAAGGGGATATTTATCACCAACAGTGACATTTGATATTGATTGTCCCATGAAGCAGTTGTCAGTCCTGTACAACAAGGCATTCAAACTCTGGACAGGACACTGCAGTCTCAAAGTGGCCAAAATCCACAAACATTTTCTACAGTGGCACAGGTAACCATCATCTTTAACACATACTTCTTACTAATGTTTGCAAATGAGCTTAGCAAAACCAATACGTCACTCATATAAAAATTTGCGTACATGTAATATAACAGACGATACATTAAGTAAGGTGTGAGTTTTAAAAAATGAAAAGACAGCTACACATGTTAAGTATCAATGCATGTACATTTTGCAATGGTTTTACATCAACTGGCCATAAATTGTAGCGTTAAATTACACTCGTAAAAACGCGTAATTACAAACAAAATAGTTTCAAGAACTAAAACTGACAGCCCGAATTCGCTGTTGAGGCAGTTCAAATTGATTGCCTCTTCAGTGCAAAATAGCATCGTGCTTTGTTTAAACGATTGTCAAGCACGTTTTCCAAAGTTTGATTGCAAACAGTAGTATGAGGTCATTACTTTAATGTTTATTAATAAAAACAGCAAATTAACACATAAATCTACACATACCAGTAGGTATCTAGGCTATATCAATTTAGTTGATTTTGTGAGTCAGTGATTTTCATCTTGGTACAGCAGTATTTCATCTGGATAGTGGTACTTTGTGAGATAGGTAAGTACTGGGTACTGTGATTTTGTGAGCCAGGCAAGTGGTTTTCATCTGGGTACTGTGATTTTGTGAGCCAGGCAAGTGGTTTTCATCTGGGTACTGTGATTTTGTGAGCCAGGCAAGTGGTTTTCATCTGGGTACTGTGATTTTGTGAGCCAGGCAAGTGGTTTTCCTCTCGGGAACTGTGATTTTGTGAGCCAGGCAAATGGTTTTCATCTGGGTACTGTGATTTTGTTAGACATGCAAGTGGTTTTCATCTGTTCAGACAAGTGATTTTCTTCTGGGTGCTGTGATTTTGCGAGCCAGACAAGTGATTTTCCTCTGGGTACTGTGATTTCTCATCTTGGTACTGTGATTTTGCAAGGCAGACAAGTGATTTTCCTCTTAGTACTGTGATTTTGCGAACCAGGCAAATGGGTTTTTTTTTATCTTGGAACTGTGATTTTGTGAGCCAGACAAGTGATTTTCATCTGGGTACTGTGATTTTGTGAGCCAGGCAAGCGATTTTCCTCTGGGAACTCTGATTTTGTGAGCCAGGCAAGTGGTTTTCATCTGGATACTGTGATTTTGGATCCATGCAAATTATTTTCATCTTGGTACTGTGATTTTGTGAGCCAGGGAAGTGATTTTGCCCTGTGTACTGTGATTTTGTGAGCCAGGCAAGTGATTTTCCCCTGTGTACTGTGATTTTGTGACCCAGGCAAGTGATTTTCCCAATGGAACTGTGTTTTTGTGAGCCAGGCAAGTGGTTTTCATCTGGGTACTGTGGTATTGTAAGCCAGGCAAGTAGTTTTCATCTTGGTACTGTGGTATTGTAAGCCAGGCAAGTGGATTTCATCTTGGTACTGTGGTATTGTGAGCCAGGCAAGTGGTTTTCATCTGGTACTGTGGAATTGTAAGCCAGGCAAGTGGTTTTCATCTTGGTACTGTGGTATTGTAAGCCAGGCAAGTGGTTTTCATCTATGTACTGTGGTATTGTGAGCCAAGCAAGTGGTTTTCATCTTGGTACTGTGGTATTGTGAGCCAGGCAAGTGGTTTTCATCTGGGTACTGTGGTATTGTGAGCCAGGCAAGTGGTTTTCATCTTGGTACTGTGGTATTGTAAGCCAGGCAAGTGGTTTTCATCTTGGTACTGTGGTATTGTAAGCCAGGCAAGTGGTTTTCATCTTGGTACTGTGGTATTGTAAGCCAGGCAAGTGGTTTTCATCTTGGTACTGTGGTATTGTGAGTCAGGCAAGTGGTTTTCATCTTGGTACTGTGGTATTGTGAGCCAAGCAAGTGGTTTTCATCTTGGTACTGTGGTATTGTGAGCCAGGCAAGTGATTTTCATCTTGGTACTGTGGTATTGTGAGCCAGGCAAGTGGTTTTCATCTTGGTACTGTGGTATTGTAAGCCAGGCAAGTGGTTTTCATCTTGGTACTGTGGTATTGTAAGCCAGGCAAGTGGTTTTCATCTTGGTACTGTGGTATTGTAAGCCAGGCAAGTGGTTTTCATCTGGGTACTGTGGTATTGTGAGCCAGGCAAGTGGTTTTCATCTTGGTACTGTGGTATTGTGAGCCAGGCAAGTGGTTTTCATCTTGGTGCTGTGGTATTGTAAGCCAGGCAAGTGGTTTTCATCTGGGTACTGTTATATTGTGATCCTGCAATTGTAAAATAATTGGTATTATGTATAAAAAGGTGGAGGTTTATATATGCACAATGTAAATTGCTTATAATGTCAATTATTCTACAATTAATATATACATGCAGTATTCTAAATGATATTATGTCATATACAGATTGTTTAAGTCTTAAATGTAAATTTCTTTCTATTTTAGGATGTTTGCCAGACTTCAAACGCAAATCGAAATGCTACAGAAAGAAATCAAGCGAACTAATTCAGCAATCAAGAAATACACCCGTCAATTTCAGGTAATTATGATTAAAGATTCTGCCAAAATACATTTGTTTCAAGTTCGGAAATGATCAGTCAAACGCTCCTTAATTCCACGGCAGGCAAGATAAGTTTGCAGTATCAGCCAGGGAAGTGTTCGGTGTAACCCTAGGGGGCAGTATCAGCCAGGGAAGTGTTCGGTGTAACCCTAGGGGGCAGTATCAGCCAGAGAAGCCAGAGAAGTATTCGGTATAACCCTAGGAGACAATATCAGCCAGGGAAGTATTTGGTGTAACCTTAGGGGGCAGTATCAGCCAGGGAACTAAACAACGAGACTTTGTACAGTATATTTAATTATGAAAAAAAACAGCTATGGACAATAAAAAAGCATTGATATGTTTATAAATATAGATATAAAATGTTTAACAACCTCTGAGTGAAACTGCCGCAAGCAATGATATAAAACAAGGACCTTCATACTTCAAATCATACAAATATATCTCAAACAATCTCCTTTGTGAAGAGCTATCAGCATATTTAACAATATCCTGCCTAAAACGATTTGTGAGCCGTGATCTCTTTGGATTATTCGAACCGAGATTACATCCGTAACTTTTCGGCCATTTCCGCAACGCATGAGGTGTGTATCAAGCTGCTGGATTTCGCCTTATAAATTATCCATGAGTACGAGCTTTTTACAACTGATTTGTCCAGGGTCATATATGTTACGATACGCTTGGTTGCCGAGGATGCCAAGACAGATTAAACTAAAGCGCAGACATTTATTTATTTATACTCTTGTGTCGAAAGCTGCATCGTGTGCTATTAGGACGGGGTGGTTAAATTCGTTCAACCACTCGGTAAATTAAGACAGGCCAGTACACACGACCATAGACTCAACCAGTGTCTTCTAATAAAACATTTGCTCTCTATGTATCGCGATTCCGGTAAGCGATTTGATGGATGTCAGAATACGGCCACCTGCGGGTATGACGCTGTTACCGGTTTTATTGAGACAGTTCACGGTGTCGACAAAAAATGCACGTTGATTTTTTTAAACCATGAACGAGTCCCTTTAAATTACACATTTTTTAAGCTAATGGTGTTACATTTTGAGTCAGTTAGATAACATCAAGCTAAAAACAAATGATTGAGAATGGCGGTTAGCAGATGTGCGTGTATGCGCATGCGGGTGTTGGTCCGGCAGTGTTTTCGAGCTCCACCGAAATCTTGCATTGGTAGCAGAGCGATGTTTTCACAAAACTACCATATTAATCAATGTAAAGCGGCAAAAGCAAATTAAAAGAGATTTAGATATGTGATCAATAATCAATAAAAACCTCAAAATGAAAATGATTTATTTTCAGTTGACACCGAAACATTAAAATATTAAATCGGTGGCAAAGGCCGAGTAATAGGCGTATCGAATTCAACGTTAAAATTACATTTTGAACGCATTGTTTACAATTAATTGCTAAATAAAATTAAACAAAACCTACCCCGAAAATTCAAATATTTTATTGCATAACTCGAAAGGCTGAATTTCAGACTAGAAAATAGTACACAAAAAATAGGAATTGCCAGGCATTTCACGAAGAAAATGTCAGTCGATGGGCGTAAAGAAACGCACAATTATCAAAAGACACACTGCTTATCTTCCGCAATCTAGATAATTTACCCACGTTTTTAAAATTGGTAATGTTATCGTTATATAATTTAATTTAGGCATCTCTAAACCAATTTCCATTACTTTATGATGAAATATCGGTAGTCGAGATGCGCCAAATGTATCACTCGATGTGAGAAATCGTATGGTGTCAGATAGCATCCTTTAGCACTAACCGACGACGCGTATATAAGTTTAAGCAAAAATGCGAAAAAAAAATCACACTTCCTTCTGGCCAATTTACAAAAATAATGAAATATATTTTATATTGAATGTCAATTAAAACTATGACAGCTGCACCTCCTAAACAAATGTTGATATATACTAGTAAACGAATTGTCTTTTAATTCCACGATTCCACACCCGTTACAAATCAGCTAAAGGCTGTTGTGAGATTGGTTGATTGATATTATCACGCAAAGCCTTCATTTAATTAAGGAAAGGTTCGAAAATCCAGAAACTTGTGAATGAGTTCGAGTGGCCAAATAATCGACTTTCTAAAAATATTTGGACTGTGCCAGCGGGAGGGGGGTTCACATTAATTATGCTGCCAAAGAAGACTAGATTTTCTTTTTATACAGTCGAACCCCGTTGGCTCGAACCCCAGGGACCGTCGAAAATACCTCGAGCCTCGAAAAATTCGAGCCAAGTGGTTTCCTTCAGTATAATAAAATCGGTCGTTTACATCAGTTCGAGCTAACAAGGAATTCGAGCCAAGCGAGTTCGAGCCAACGGAATTTGACTGTACTTCAATTATATCTTTAGCTGTAATTAAGGTTTCAAACAGTAAACTACTAATACAATAGCTAGTTCAGATACATTACTTGGGAAATATGTTTTGGTCCAAAAACATGAGCGAATCCATTTAAACACTTTTTTGACATTAGTTACATCTAGAACACCAATGTTTGTACAATTTATTCAATAAATATATGAGGAATCAAGTTGCACATTGGTCAATGTCGGTTTAATCATTCAATTCATATATGAGGAAACTATTTTAACTATGGTCAATGTCTGTTCAAACAATTCAATCCATCTTTTTGGAAAAAAATTCACACTTAGCTGAATGTCTATTGAATTATTTATTCAATATACATGTATAAGGATACGTACATATATGTTTAATTTCAATATAAACACATTATAAACATCATATTTACTAAATACAAACTGATTGAAAAAAGACACATCGTGTCTATATCTCTATAATCTATATTCTGAATCATTCTATTACACAATTACATTTTTTTATTAAACATTCACAAGTAAGAAACCAACTTGTTGGTATATTTCATACACAATCAGGTACTAACATTTCAATTACTAATACACATTTTCATACTCGTATATCTTATAATACATTACTACACGACTTGTCACTAATTATTTGAAAACTGTAAGAATTCAACATAATTTAAAAGTCAAGTTTCCGTCAAATACTCTCACAGTAATTGAATTAGGCGATATGTGAAAATAAGCATTGTATATGCGTATTGCCAGTATAATATTATACATTAGAATTATTTCACACCTGATACAAATTTCACTCATATAAATTGACTGACATGATCTATACTAAGTTGAATACCTTCACGAAATTCTCCAATTCAGGTCTTTTATACCGACTGCAGGTGACAAACATCATCTTCTTCTGTGAACAGTAAGCCAAAATGCGTGGACTCTCTATCCCCTCCTCCCTACCCAGCAGTTGGGTTATCTTGCCGGTGAGCGTGTCTAGTAATAGGATGTTGTAACTGTCCATCCCACACACGAGCAGCTGGTTGTCCCCTACGGCAGTCATAACACGTGGTGATTTCAGTATCGGGTCTTGGTATGTATGGAGCACCTCTAGTGAGATGCTCAGCTTGGTTATGGTGTTGGTGCTCCAGTCTGAGACGTATATGACTGGAGAAGTCAGGCTCTCCCTGGTCACTGTCAGATAGCAGGGATTCTGAAACAAAGGTTCTCCACTGTTGTATTTGTACAAACTCTTCTTCACCTTTCCTTTCATGTTCATCAACACAACCTTACCTGGGCAGAAGGACACTACCAAGTAGTCATCACAGAAATCTATTCCATAACAGTATCCATCTACTTTAACACGATCCAGTAATGTTACATTTCCCTGAGTAGATACGAATTGTATCTTATTCTTCAAAGGCAGAGTGACGGCTGCCCTGTCCCCGGGCAGGAGACACATGTCCCACGGTTGACCTGGAAGTTTCACCTGGGACACCATCTTGTTGGTAGTGGTGTCCACAAGCTTTACTGAGCAATTGTGGCAGTCAGCCAGTAGGAGCCTGCCTCTGGACAGGAGGGTCATACTGGTCAGGAAGCATTCACGGGTGTCGGCTGCCTTCTTTACTGGAATGTCAGGCAGCTTGCGAAACTGGGATTGGCTTAGATCTGCTCGGCACTGGTTTAAGGCTGAAATATCGAAAAAAAATGTTCATGAACAACAACTTGAACTAGTGTTTATATATGTCCGCTTCGCTGGTATTTAACATTTAGCAAACGAAGATATGTTCATAGTAAACGCATGTATCTAAATATGTGTTTATGACCTTGATGGAACGTGCATGAATGAAACAATATAAAAAATGGGAATGTACACAAAGAGATATTTGAAGCTTTAAAATAAATCTTCTTGGATTGTTTGCAAATCTATAATTAAATTGTATAAATATGTTTGAAACTTAGTTTTGGTGATAAAAATGTTGTACACTCAAATGTTATCAAATTATACTGAAAAGAATATATAGATTAAGCCTAGGAGGAGTATCCTTAAGAGGTATGCGGCGCAACCCTTGGGGCAGTATCAGTCAAAGAAGCATACGTTGTGGCAAAAGGGGACAGTTTCAATCAGAGAAGTACGTTGTAACCATAAGTGGCAGAATCAGTCAGAAAGAATACGTTGTAACTATAGGGGGCAGTATCAGTCAGAGAAGTCAACATTGTGACCATTAGGGGAGTTATCAGTAAAAGAAGTATATGTTGTATGCATAGAGGGCAGTATCCGAAAGAGGAGTATACGGTGTAACCATAGGTAGCAGTATCAGCCAGAGGAGTATACAGTGTAACCATAGGTAGCAGTATCAGCCAGAGAATTATACGGTGTAACCATAGGTATACGCTGATATGTTCATAATAATATATATACAATACTTAACAACCTCTGACTGAAACTGCCGCCTATGCTAGATATGATATATTCTAGCACACTGGATAGGCATTTCCGGTGAATTCAGCCGTGCTGGAAAACTCCATCTGGCATCACCCCATGCCAGATGAGTCACGCGCTGTGACGTAATAATTTCAATTTCTTTTATAATACACTTTATGTAATCATAATTATGAAATTTAAATAGATGAGTTTCATTAACATTAACTTCACAAAAATATACTTTAAAAAACAAAACAAAATAACCCTTAAAATATGTGTTGTCGAAGGAACTAATTGACGTATGCAGTGAATACAAATTACTGCGCCTCATGACGTCAGTTAACATGATCGCACGCGCTTTTTGGTGATAGGTACACAAATGCGCTTTTTATGTATTTTCTTAACCAAAAAATATAATGCATGTATGCTAGAAAAAAATATCTATCATGTGTGTCCATTCCTGATAGAAAAATACGACCCTCGGGCACGCTGCGTAGCCGGTAACTCGGCAAGCCTCGTTACCTGGCAACGCAGGTGCCCTCGGGTCGTATTTTTCTATCCGCAACGGGAACACATCGTCACCTTAGTGCAAGAACTCAATATCTGCTTCTATTTCTATATGCAGTTATTGAGTTATTGCACCAAGGTGACGACATGACATATATTATTAATACAGCGGCTTCTTATCATAATTTATATAAATATATAAAACAACCTCTGACTGAAATTGCCGCCTATGCTAGATATGATATAATACAGGACCTTCTTACCATAATTTATATAATTATATTAAACAATCTCTGACTGATACTGTCGCCTATGACAACAACAATATAACAGAGAGACCTTCTAATAGTAGATTTATATCTTAAACAATCTTTAACTAGTACTGCCGCCTATGATAGCAATGGTGTAACACAGAGACTGTCTAATAATTATATCAAGCAATCTCTGACTGATTTTGTCTTCAATGATAGCAGCTATGTAACAAAGAAACCAAATATATCAAACAAATTCTGACTTAAAATATCGCCATTGATGTAACACAGAGATCTTCTGATAATAGAAATAAACAGGGCTTTTCTGCCCATTTTCGGAAAAAGACTCTAGACATTTTGCGGAATAAAAAGGGTTGTTACGAATAATGCCTGAACTTGGAACTTTTAAAGTTAAAAGAACAAGCTTTTCAGATTTGACCTTTTAAAGTTAAAAGAACAAGCTTTTCAGACTCTTGCGAATGAGGTAATTATTAAATATTAGTTTCTTCTTGCTGTCAAAAGACCTGACACGGTTGAAATATCAATCCATCGGGTGTAAATGTATATTGCAATAAATCATGACAGATAATATTCCATACTGATCCCTGAATGTGATGAAAATCAACGATTCAGAATTAAATTATCCACAAAAATTATCATCACATAATTATCAGGATGTTGAATGAAAAAGTTCAGGTAAAAGACTTTCATAATTCATTCATTTTTATTGCTTTTTAGTTTGATTTGGATTTTGTTCTAAAGATTGAGAAAAATATTGGTAATTTTTCTTTGGGAATAGGTCCGATAGTCTGACCCGTTGGTACTATAGAAAAAAAGCCTGATATATACCAAACAATCACAGACAAATACTGCCGCCTATGATGGCAACGATGTTTGTACAATCTTAAAATGTGTGGTAATGTAAAATATTTCATTTGATGTTTCAAACGAACAAATTTTGTATTTACACCAAGACCTGCGCTAGTAACGAATCACCGTAGATAAATAATTAAATATTGTACAAAATCTAACAACCGATGGACCCTGAAGAGATGTTTGGAATGATCAATTAAACTTCTTAATTTTTTTTATTTGTTCTTGTAGATGACCAGTCTATGCTTTGTAAAAATAGTAAGGCTGTTTTGAAATGATCTCATTTTGTTCTTATTTCCTATATTCACATAACGTTTAAATCAATACATACACACAGATTCAGTGCTAAGTAAAATATAGTAATAATTTCGAGATGTTACTTTTAGAGTACATACACTGTAACACAAGAAATGCACACACATACAGTAGTCAAAGCTACAGAAACAAGCTCAATAGCAAAAAGTTTAAACATAAACCCGGTTTACTGGCACTGGGTTAACGCCAAAGACATAGAACATAAAATCACAAACAAGAAGTGATATTCATGTTTCGTCAGACGGCCGTATTGTAAAAGTGAGTGGAACTAATCACCCTATCAAACTTCGGTATTAAAATGAAGGCGGGGGTCTTTAAGCGGCATATACTGCCCTTTGTTTTATTTATAATGGTGTAGTGAAATAAGAGTTATCTTTGATTGTAGTCTTTATTCTAAGCCAAATGTTGCCTTCCGACGTAGCATATATGACGTAATTTATCATGTGGTATGCGCACACTGAATACGATATTAAGGATAAAAAAGCAATATAAGTAAGCCTTTTATTAATTATATTCCTGGCTAAATGTCACATGTTTTCATTATAAATGCAATTTCAATTACGCAATATTTTGTTTAATGACGTCATTTCAACATTCTCACATTTCTTTCATTCGGAGCTCCTCGGGTTTTTTCCCGAAAACAACCTCGGATGTATGCTGGTATATCAGTAGAAGTAGTTCGTATTTTCTTAATTAAATCATCAATTAAATTTAGTGATTCAGAGTTTTATCAATTATCTAAGTTTATATTGATTGCCAGTGAAGTGTATTATTGCAAACAAAGTAAAGATTCCCAAGAGTCTTAAGTCATTAACTGCTAAATTAAATTACTACGCGATCTACTTGCAGCAAACTTTCCAATTTATTCATCCGAGGTTGTTTTCGATGAAAATGGCCGAGGAGTTCCGAACGCATTTTTTGTGAGGTGACGTCAGCAGAGTAGAATACAGCCATGTTGCACTGACAGAAGTAGATAATCGTAGAAATACCGTAATGTAATACCCACATAATATGGTTTATAGCATTAAAAATATATGCCTAAAGTTTATTTGGATCGTAATTTATTTGGGCAATATTATTTGTCGTACTTCTTAATTAGTTTGCTTTTGTTTAGTACTTTACAACATATCGTTTAACTCAGCGTCAACGTGCCTGGTAAGCTTGAGCGACATCAAAAGGCTTTTGAAATGAGACTGTACTACATAGGGCAATGTCAAATTTGTGTGTGGCTGTACACAAACCTTTTGGTGATACGTCTTGCATGTGTTTTTGTTGTTGCTGCATAGTCTCGAGTTGCCGTGGTTGCTGCTCATTCTGTTGTTGTTGTTTTTGCTGCCCTGCAGCAGCAGTTGATTCGCCTGGTATTATGATTGGTACAGATAAAGAATATACACTTATTATTTTACCTTAACAATAAAGTATATATCATTCAAAATAGATGCCTTAAGTTTATTTGTATCTCAATTTTAGTTGCGAAATATCATTTGTCCAAAGTATTTCATTATGTCATTTTTGTAAAGCACTTGATGAACTTTACACCATGGTTTTTAACGTAACGTTAACGTGCTTGGTTAACTAAAGCGAGGTCAACAGGCTTTTGAAAACAGACTAATCAACTGCATTTCTTAGGAAATGTCAAATTAGTCATTGGTTGTACCCAGACCGTTTTGTGATACAGCTTTCATCTGTTTTTGGTGTTGTTGCATCGTCTCCTGTTGCCGTTGTTCCTGCTTCGTTTGCTGTTGTCGGTGTTGTTGTCCTAACGCCGACGTTGATTCGTCCTCTTCCAACCGTCCTATTGTTTTTTCGGAAGCTATTAACTTCTCAGTTTCGGGGTCCCTGTGAAACTTGTATCGGGGAACTTCATTCCTCCTGCTCACATCTTCCAGGGCTGCCTGGAGACCTGCCAGCTCTTTCATAGCTCGTTTTCCTACTATTAATAGCTGGTTGCCATTGTCGTCCTGTGCTTGTAGCTCCGACTTTAGTTTCTCAATGGATGATTTCATGTTTGTGCATTTTGATTTCAGTTCATCTAGCAGTGTCTTGGATGTTCGTTTCTTCTGATCAATTTCTGCTAAGAGTTCGTTTTCAAAGTTCGAGAGGGAGTGCGTGTGCGTGTACGTGTGTTCGGGGAGAGGGTGTGTGGAGGCACGAACGTGTGTTTGGGGAGAGGGAGTGCGTGTGTGCGTAAGTGTGTGTGGGGAGAGGGAGAGCGTGTGCACGAACGTGTGTTCGTGGAGAGGGAGTGCGTGTGCACGTACGTGTGTTTGGGGAGCGGGAGTGCGTGTGTGCGTACGCGTGTTCGGGGAGAGAGAGTATATGTACGCGAACGTTTGTGGGATATAGGGAGGGCGTGTGCGCGTACGTGTGTTCGGTGAGAGGGAGTGTGTGTGTGTGCGTACGTGTGTGTGGGGGGAGAGGGAGTGTATGTACACGTACGCGTGTTAGGTAGAGGGAGAGTTTTTGCGCGTACGCGTGTTTGGGAGAGGCAGTGTGTATACACGTCCATGTGTTCGGTGAGAGGGTATACGTGTGCACGTGTGCTAATAACCGTATTTTTTTAGTTGATGCGAATACTAGTTTATATATATATATATATATATATATATATATATATATATATATATATATATCATATTCTCAAATACTTACACGCATGCTAACCTGTATTAGATTATTGTGTATTTCATTTAAAGTTCCCATTTTGGCCTGGTAAATAATAGTGTCCCCTCCGGTATTCATGAATGTTTTTAAATATACATAATTATATCATAGACCATTTTTATTTTTTGTGAACGCTTATGTAAATACATTCAATTTAAGTAAACAGTCGATATAAATCACTCGCGAATCCGTTTAGTATGCCAGTGTTTCCATATCGATAGAACATGAGATTATTTCCCTGGTGGGGCTTGAACCCACAACATCTTGGGTGAAAGGTGAATACCTATACCACTAGTGCACTCTCTTTGACCGGTCTTAATATCATGATATATATGCGTGTACTTAAATGGATATGAGTGAAACTGCAGCTCCTTAGGCAATAACTTATTTCCGTATATGATTTTTATGCTGGTATATTTGTTTATTTATCACACCACGGTGGTACATGTGACATGACTATTGGTGACACATTTTTCCGATATCTTGAATATGAATTATTATCACAAGATACAAGTTACCATACATATTGCATTGTGTTTTAGTGGGTTGTATGTCGTGGTCGTGGATGGTTGGAGAGGGTTGGGGAAGTCGGAGGAGGGGAGTGGCTAAAACTCGGACACGTCTTTAATTTACGAACGTCTAACTTGTTTAATACTGCATTTTCTTAGGTTGTAGGTCGTTGTTGTAGGTGGTTGGAGATGGGAGGGGAGGTCGGAGGGGGGGGGGAGTTCTATGAAGAAATCTCATATACATACTTTAGATACATTTCAAAGTGTTGATGTGTTGTACACTAGGGCTCATATTATACCCTTTGTGGGGTGAGAATGCTGTGTGTGTCTGTGAGGGGTGGGGGGGGGGAGGGGGGTCTCGGAAGGAGCGGGGATGATGGATTTTGGCGAGACGTTTTATAATGCTAACTTTGTTTTCTTTGCTTATCGTTTAGGGAAGGGATGGTGGTGGCTGGGGCTACTATACTACACTTTGTATGCGAGGAGTCGGGGTTGATATGGGCAAGACGTTTGTAAAGAAGGAGCAACTCAAAGGGTTCAAAAGCTACAGATAATTACCGGGAATCAGTTCCATTACTGCGCGATGGGGGGCGGGGGGATGCGCTCTGGCTCATACTTCATTATATATGAGGGCGTATGTCGTGCGTGGGTTGGGGTGGGTGATGAGTGGAAAGAAAGCTTGAGGGGGTAGGTTATAAAATGCATCAAATGCTACAGTTAACTACTGTAAAACACTTTTGTTTTCCCCAATAGTTCGTTAGGGTGTTGATAAAGCTGATGTTTACAAAAGCCAGAGGAGGAGGGTTGTGGCTATTATAATTATTAAATGGTTAAAATGATACAGCGAGTTATCGTATTTTTTTCATGTTTATCATTTTACTGGCCAGTTACGTAAATTACATTGTGTTTATTATGTGTCTTAAGAATTTAACACTAATTGTATTAAATATACATGAATCATTACATTTTGAGCCGGTAGTCGATAAGTTTGACTGGGGTTCGTGATTCAATTTCGGTCAAAATGCATCCTCACGCCGGCCAAATCCTAATAGCCTCTTATAAAACAATACCGTACTCAAGTTGTTAAATTAAACGACTTGATTACGGTATTGTTCTATAAGAGGCTCTTAGGATTTGGCTGGCATGAGGAAACTATTTAGCTGATGGAGAACTGAGAAATATAGTTAGTACATTTGTACTTGATGTTTTCAATCTTTAAACATAATTCAAGAGTGTGGTTTAGATAGTTAAATATTGTTATCAAGGAGATTGTTCATAAACAATATCAAAGATGTAATGCTTGGCTTAGTTAATTAATAATTATATTTTTATAGTTAAGAAGATCATGTCAATACTTAATAATAAACTATTATTGATTTTTTTGTTTTATTTTTGAAAAGTGTCATAATAAACAAAATGAGATGAAGCGTTAAACCTAAGAAACATGCACTATAAAAAGATTTTTCCGAAAAATGACCAAAGCCATTGCTCCTCTGATTTTCATGTTTGTCGTAATGACCATTAAATGAAATGAATTAGCTGTTACAGCAGATAACTGATAAAAATTACATGGAGAACCAAGTCAGCCCTTTAACCCTTAGCACAAAACCACTGATAGCAGCATAATGCATATGCTGCTAAAATCCAGGTATATGCTGGCATACAGGGGTTTCCTTCTTAATCGAAATTGGATAGGCATGGCCCCCAACCTCCTCCGACTTCCCCACCCCTCTCCAACCACCCACAACCACGACATACAACCACGAAAACACAATGCAGTATTAAACTCCGGCGTACAAACCACATCGAATACTCTCTTGTATAAACTTTAGAAAAAACCGGGTTTTCCGGGATTTTCTTGATTTCGGTAATTCTACCGACTTAGTGTGTTCGTTTTCGAGGGAGCAGGGCCGCGCGTTCTAATTTGTGCCCCATGTTATTAGTCCATACAAAGGCCAGGATTCATTATAAGCTTTTTTGTTACGGCAAACTGGTGGCAACTTGGAAACAAAAACATGTCAGAATGAAATGAAAGTCTTTCTAAACGACAATTATTGTGAGTAAGAAAAAATACTATTTAATACTTACTTTTGGCGACTCTTGAAAGAAAGTCCTTTTCGATAGTTACTCGAATATCTTTAGTACACAACTCATTACTTTCACATGTGGTTGTATGATTTAAATAGTTGCAGTTTGGATAGTAAACGAATTTCAGGCGTCTTCAAAAAACGAAAGTACATGTAGCAACTTCCTTGATAAAAAATAAGGGAGGTTATTATGGTTGATGCTATAACCCGGTATCCGGTAACCGGGCTATGTTGATACCGGGCTGCGTGATCAATACGATCAGATGATAAATCCCGGTATATCATGGTCCGCTATTTATTGCCGATTGAAGTAATTATTAATTATAAACAGAACCTGGTTTTACAGGCATATAAGTTTTAGCATTTCCGTTTATCCTTATGAGTCCTATGATATATTTAAGTGTATATTTCCCTTATACTTGTTCTATACAAAAGTAAATTATTTAGAAGACATATTTAGCATACCAAATAAGACCGATCCCTGCGCAACTCTTTGCAAACGAGACTGAAGGCATTAGGAAGGATGTTCTTCCAATCGTCTGCCAAGGCATGCAGAACGTGATGCCAGAAGCTGATCCTGAAGCCTGGGGTGCCTTCTTTTTGGGGATCTGTATCCATCCCGAATATCCCGCGGCAATTACAATTGTAAAATCTACATTTGCGTACGCTTTATCATCTTAAGTAGGACAATATATGAATCGCACTCGTGACTTTTATCCGCCCGACCCGCTTTCGTCCCCCGTCCAAAACTTTGTCATTCGCTTAATACTAGTATGCGATTTAAATTAAACTTTCAATTAGTGACCACAGTAAGACGACACTTGAGTTCTTTTACTTCAAGGTGAAGGTCAATGTCAATCGCATTGCTGGGTCAAGGTCTCTGCGCGAGTTTTGTACTTTGATCTTTATCACTTTCTGAATTAAGAGCTTATCAGTAGATCTAAGTATAGCATATCGGCGGAACTAAAATCCCTCTTAGGTTGAAAATGTGAGGTTGATCATGTGTCAAATAAAAATTAATAGCTTTCTTATTATCTTTAAACTGATAATTACATTATGAATTTAATATCCAATATTTGTCTTAGTCAAGTATATGTACTATCATACTGTGTAAAGGCGGCGTGAGTATTTATCACTTTTGTGACAGCTCTTGTTTATTCATTTTATTATATAGACTTAATTTTATTTGAATGTCAATAAGATCATTCAATCAGAACCACTAGCGGATCCGGATTGCCCGTTGAATCAGTTTACACGAACCCGCCCTCTAACCAGTCGAATACGGGTCGACGCAAACTTAAAAAGTATGGTTAAACTTAAGTACAAGTCTCATGTTTGGAGACTATTTCTGGCTCCTTTGGGGCTGTTTGTCCTCATTTTGGACTCGTAATGGGCCTTCGCGAATGTCAATCCTGGTCCGCCCCTTAGGAAACTTACATTGTACCTTAGCTTACGCTTCTATCGAATGGTCACACGAATGTCTAAAGTGAACAAAATCAATATTTAACTGTCAATATATTGTGATTAAAAATTTGCTATCATTAATAGGACACAACACATTTCAGAAAAAACGGAAATAAAGACTTCCAGGTAAAGAAATAAGTTCAGCGTGTTTTTTTTTTCAAAGTATGTTTGTAGAATAATATTTTAAGACAAGATCGACGTATGAAACTAGTTTACACACCCAGTGAACTCGTGTTCCAGTAAACTCGTGTTTACTGATTGTTTCAATGCGATATCCTCCCAATAGTATTGATGCAAGTGTCGTTTGTTCGTCATGTGTTTACGACTGTGTCGTTTCGGAACTTACCTTGTTCCCCTTTTATTGTTTATATTCGAAATTTCGACCACAGGACTTGTCCCTGTACATATCATTAACGTGTTATTGTGTTTAAACTCGCGTGTAAAAAAGTTCCGAACTGGAGTTTATCAAATTAAGGGTTTATGTAAAAGTCCAAATTCTGTGATAAAATTACAATATCTTGTACACAAACCTTAAAGTGTTTTATTTATTAAATGTTTTTGGTAAAAGCCCTTGAATATTTTAAACAACAATGCGGATAATTTTGCTATCGCTTACATGATGATTTCGAAAGAAGTCCTATTTATCATTGTTGATATTGATAACATTCTGTTGTGTGCTCGTTTCGGTCCGAGTTGCACGATGATATCAATATGATTATTTGCGGTAAGCGTTTTGCTGTGCAATATTCCTGCCACGGTTATGCGATTATACCCACGTTCTTTGCTAATAAATACACATTTTGTCTAGGTATTATTATTTTTCATGTGATACCCATTATGCCTAGATTCCTTTCTTATTAATTGACAGAATTTGTCAGGGTAAATGTATTTTGATGCGCATCATTTACCAGATAATTCAATTGCAAGAAAAAAGAAAATGTCAAATACGTATGAGTAACGACATAATTATGTATCCTTACGCGAGCGGTATCCCTAAATCGTTTTTAACTGTGAAAATATTCTGATTACAATATTAGATATAATAAATGGGAGAAAACATAATTCCGAATTTAAAAAGAAGAAGAAAATAATGACTTCCAGGTCAAGAAATAAGAAAGTTAATCAGTTTAACCACAATTCATTTAGCGTTCATTTCAAAAGAATGTTTGTAGAATTTTTTTACGTGGTTTCGGCCCTTACCTTGTTCCCCTTATATTGTTTATCGAAAATTTGACCACGGGGCTTGTCTCTGTATTTGTTATTCTATCATTAACATTTAATTGTATTGTTTGTAGAGTTAACTCATATTAAGGGTTTATAAAAAAAAATGTCTAATTCTGTGATTAAATTATAACATCTTGTACACAAACCATTATAACTTAAAGTAAACTCTCGAATGGCTTCCTTTTGTTTTTAATTTGTTTAATGTTTCGAATATTTAAAACAGCAATGCGGATAATTTTACTATTGTTTACATGGGGAATACTACCGAAGTCTTATTTATTATTGGGGAATATTACAGAAGTCTTATTTATTATTGTTTTATTGATCTCATTCGGTTGTGTGCTCGTTTTCTTCCGAGTTGCACGGGTACTCCCTAGTCGCGCTCTCGGTTGACTGGTTTAGCAATAAAGTATTGTTTTGCAATAAAATATGATTAAACATATTATAGTTCTCAATATGTTACGTGATTTGTGTGTTTTTAGCCGATCCAGTTTTAAAACGCATATGCGTGCAAACATATTAACATTTTACCAAGGGTTGGTAAAAGAATGGATATACATGTAATTTATTTGCTGAAAAGATTGAACAGTTGTTTCTACATGTATCCTAGATTTTACATATTTGATTCAGTGCAAAATAGTATGATCCTCTGTTACACTGTTATTACTTGTTTAATGGTTCGGTTCAGGTCATATTTTTGTGATGCAGTTCAAATTAATGATTCTCTGTTACACTGTTACATATGCAACTTGTTTATTGTTTCGGGTATGGCCATATTTGAATGATGCAGTGCAAATTATTATGAACGTATATACAACTTGTTTATTGGTTCGGATCAGGCCGTATTTGAATGGCCATATTTAAATGATGCAGTGCAAATTATTATGACTGTATGTGGAACTTTTTTGTTGGTTTGGGTCAGGCCATATTTGAATGATGCAGTGCAAACTATTTTGACCGTATGTGCAACTTGTTTATTGGTTCGGGTCAGGCCATATTTGAATGATGCAGTGCAAACTATTATGACTGTATGTGCAACTTGTTTATTGGTTTGGGTCAGGCCAAATCGATTCAATGTTTTGCATCATAAGACAGGAAGGTTTTCAACATTTAGAGTGAGACAAGCAACATTTACCGCAATCTGCTTTTTTAAGCAAAGAAATTTGATATTCTCGAGGTTGATATCTTAAATAACAAACATGTGTGCCATCATAATAAATTAAACTAGGAGAGAGATTTACTTGTATAAATGTGTGAGTCTGCATATGTATATGATGTATTTCATTATCATGGCTCTTTATAACATTAATTTGATGTACATAATTTGTCATGGTAGAATTCTACAATAATTGATAGTGTGCATATGATACATACAAGATCACAACTTCATGTGGAAATTGTAAGCTTATCTGAACCTAAAAACGAATAAGATGATTTTCATGAAATTTGCTATCAAGTCAAAAAAATATACATTTGGAGAGGATACCTTGTTTAAATGAATTAACCTGCAAATGTATATGATGAAATTCATTAATGAAATCTGCAATCGGGGTCATTTTTTTTAAGATATGAGATCTGATTTTTCTTTGCATCTTTGTTTTTTCCTGCATATTCGTAGATTTTTAAAATGGAGCTTGACGCTAATATTTAAATCAGTTTGGCATGGTCATATGTGCTGTCATGTATCTTTTTTCTATGAAAAAGATCCGCAGGCCCAAGTTTCTTGAAAAATCTTTGAGTCCCTTTTAAAGCTGCACTATCACAGATTAACAGGTTTGGCATTTTTTTCATTATTTGTCTTTGAACAAGCCAATTTATGCGAAAATTCATGTAAACCAGTCATATAAGACTGCTGACAAAACATTAGATTGCATATTTTTATATTTAAGTTCAAAAATTGATTTTTAAGTATCTTTTTCTAAAACCGTTAGTAACGGTTTAAGCCATAAAATTAATTTTGGAACAAAAATATGAAAATCTGCGATCTGATATTTTGTCAGCAGTCTTTTATCACTGGTTTGCAGATATTCACGCAAAAATTTGCTTATTCCAAGACAAAAAATAAATAAGTTGTCAAAACGGTAAATCTGTGAGAGTGCAGCTTTAGCAGAATGTAAGCTTATATAACACACTATTTTTGTATACTCGAATTATATTCTCTTTTTGTTTTCAAAAAAGCAAATATCTTTATGATTGTCACAATAGTTTTGATTTTGTTTTTATTCAAGTTTAATTTAAGTTATTTGGTTCAATGAAAAATATACTTAAGCTGACCTGACTATTGATTTTTCGGGTAATTAGAGCCAGTTCTATTTATTAAATAGGATCATAGCTGTTATATTATAAAAATTATCATTGTGATATTTGTGAATTTGAATAAATGTAAATAAGAAAAATATTCAATTAAAATTAACTCTTTAAATTGACTCATTTACATTTTTAAAGGGTCATACATCGAAACAAAACATTCGCGTGAAATTTAAGCAAAACGCTTGCAACATGATTATAGGTATCTTCCATGACCGAGAGTGTAAGATAGGTTCATCCCAACCCCAACGTAGGGTGTTTTGCTAAAACGAGGTTTACCGTGTTTCCACAGAACAACCCTACGCGAGGGTTGGGATGAACCTATCTTACATCAGCGTCTGTGGTAGGTACTTTTTCTCCCACGTGTACCTCAGTAAAACAAAATAAAGTAAAACTGTACTCTTTCGTTGGAACGTTTTTGTGCGTAGTGAAAATAAATGCGTATAGATTTGTGATAGTTAATGGTTGTCATGGATATGCGCGCAGTGATTCAGATTATGTTAAAGTCTAATCGTTCTTGAAATAGTACTGAGTCGGGTGCAGCATTATTTCTTGAATGGCGAGTGAAAACATATGGTGCCATTTGTAGCGAGATATAATTAGTTAGGTTTTTAAATATTGCCACAAGACAAAATTTCCATGATGCTCCAGAAAACGGTCTTCAACAAGGGAGGTAATTGTGTGATGACAATAAAAAAAGGAGTGGTCAAGATAAGAATTTCTAGCATGGTAAAATTTTGGATCTACTTATCTGAGGTGGGAGAAAGAACATTATCACGAGCTCAAAAATAGCTCTTTTCTAAACAGATATAAAATCCAATAAAAAAATTGGCAAGAAGTGTTTATAACGCTTTTGAAAATATGGTTAAAGTATTATTTTTGCTTTAATATGTTAATGATTCCTTTTGAAAAACATAATACATGTAATATGTGTAATAATGTTTTGCATTTATTTGTTACTGAGGCGAAATTGATATTATTTCTTAAGTCATTTCCTAACTCAAGTCATTTTCCAAACTTAAGTCATTTTCCAAAATTAAGTCATTTCCCTAACTTAAGTCATTATCCTACCTTAAGTCATTTTCCAAACTTAAGTCATTTCCTAACTTAAGTCATTTTCCAAACTTAAGTCATTTTCACAACTTAAGTCATTTTCATAACTTATGTACATCTCTGATATGATATAATACAACAATATAGATACTATCTTAAATGCTTGAAATTCAACCAATTTATCAAAATAAGGGTATTTTAATGTTTAAAACACTTCTACTTTTCTTTTGATTTGACTATGAAACAAGAAAAGAGACTTAAGTTTAGAAATATCTTAAGAAGTTTTATGATTATTTAGCGAAAACTTTTTAAACGACATCGATTTTCACTTTGTTAAAAGTAAGCCACAACATTTTTTAAACAACATTTTTGTTCACTTTTAAATCTTAATATTGTATAAAGTTTTATGGACACGCCATGTATATATTTGAACACTTTTGAAGACAAATGTTCAATCTACACTCATGCCATATTTCAGAGAGGCTTCCCAGGGGATTTTGGTCTGAGCTGCAGTTGATTTTGATATGAGATTATATAAGAATATATTTTAATTTATAAGAAGAGTAAACACAGAAATCTGAATGATATTTACTTATATGTATTTATTGTTCTAATATACAAAAAGGTGAAAGATAAATGACATATTATAAAATAAGCATAACCTCATTTGATTGCATAAAACATCCTCTTTATAAAAAAAATATTACGAAAAAAACAAGACATTGTGAATTTACAGCGCTATAGACTGTAAAAAGTTGTTTTCAAATGTTTTATCTTTATAAGTTTGTTTTCATCATCTGTTGTCATTATTGTATCAGTATCCTCATCAATAAGTCTTCAATTAAGGTAGTAAGACCCTATTAAAAATCATTTTAAACTATGATGAGCTTGATAATTCCTTAATGTGTATCATTCGCTGGATACAGAAACAAAATTTAAAGAAATTTCCTGTGAATTTCTGACTTCATTTAAATTACTCTAGAATCTCCGCCCATTTCAGTTTTTTAGTGATAAAATGACCTCACATGAGCAACAAGAACACTCCTTGCATTTGAATGTTTAACACCTAATAAGACATGAAACAAGTCGCCAGAAAAGAGTCATACCGTAATATATTACAACGAACAAAACGTGATACAAGTCGTCAGAAAAGAGTCATATCGTAATATAATACACCGAACAAAATGTGATACAAGTGAGAAGATTTGTTTGCGTTAAAGGTTTCTGTGACCTTGACCTTGGCCCGATGACCCCCAAAGTCAGGAGAATTCATCTACTAGTCAGGCCCAACCTTCATGTTAAGTTTGATGACCATAGGTCCAGGAATTGTCAAGTTTGCTTTCAAGATCACTGTGTCCTTGACCTTTGACCCCTCAAATCAATAGGGGTCATCTACTGGTCAGGCCCAACCTCAAAAGCAAGATTGAGGGCAATAGGTGCAGGCATTGTCGAGTTATCACTCGGACAACCTTATACCATTCTAGGTCACTGTGACCTTGACCTTTGACCCGATGATTCCCACAATAGGGGTCATCTACTGGTCATACCCAACTTCCATATCAAGTTTGATGACCATAGGTCTAGGCATTGTTGAGTTATCACTCGGAAAAGCTTTAAAATTATTTTACCATTAAAGGTCAGTGTGACCTTGACCTTTGACCCGATGAAGCCTTAAATCAAGAGGGGTCATCTACTAGTCAGGCCCAACCTTCATGTCAAGTTTGTTGACCATACATCCAGGAATTATTTAGTTATCACTCGGACAAGCTTTGGTCTACCGACGGACCGAACAACGAAATGTGCAAAGCAATATACCCCTCTTCTTCGAAAAGGGGCATAATTATGTATTATCAGCCTCCGTCTAGCTCGCATTGACATTTTCAGCATGTTTTGATAAAATACAGTAGTTGCCAATTTTCGGACCATCTGGTGTCTAGTCCCTTTAACTTTTTGACATTGATTCCGAAAATGGCAAAGTACATTATAATACAATTTATAAAACAATCAACTTTTAAAGCTGCACTCTCACAGATTGGTCATTTTGACAGTTTTTTGTTCTGATATGAGCTTCTTTTTGTGTCAATTTCTGAAAATTAATGACTGCTGACAAAAGATTAAAAAAAGATTTTATTTTTCATTTATGCTCGAAAATGTTTGTTGGCGAATATCCTTACTAATGCTTTGATAATATGAACAAGTTTGAATTTTACCAAACTCGAGATCTGTTTTATTGTGAGCTTATGTGTCTAAATTGAAGGTATTGATGACAAAATCAGCTGATTTTGAAACAAAATCTAAAGAAAACATGTTAAAACCATCAATCTGTGGGAGTGTAGCTTTAAGTGACATTGTCATGAAGTTGATACTATACGATATATTAGTAAAAGCAACTTTGAAGACTTTCAATAAATTCTCCAATTTAGGTCTGCCAAGAAGACTGCATGTGACAAAAGTCATGTTTTTTTCCTGTGAACAGCAAGCCACAATTGTCTGCTTAGCAGAGATAGCAGTATAACCATTATTTTAGCTGTCAACATTAAGTCAAGTTTTGGGCAAAGTCATTCAATTATAATACAATTTATACATATGTATACCATATTTTTACAATGACATCAAATTATGTTAATATAATTGCAATTGTTAAGCAACTTTGAAGACTTTTACAATATTATCGAATTCAGGTCTATAAGCAGGACTGCAGTTGACAAACATCATCTTCCTCAGTGGACAGTAAGCCACACTGTATGGACTCTCTATCCCCTCTTTCCTCCCCAGCAGTTGGGTTATCTTGCCGGTGACCGCGTCCAGTAACAGGATGTTGTAACTGCCCCACCAACACACGAGCAGCTGGTTGTCTCCCACGGCTGCCAGACCACGTGGGTATTTCAGTAACGGATCTTGGTACGACTGGAGCACCTCGAGTGACATGCTCAGCTTGGTTATGGTGTCGGTGTTCCTGTCTGATACATATACGACGTGAGTTTGGCTCTCCCTTGTCACTGTCAGATACGACGGATACTGAAACATAGGATTTCCACTGCTGTCTTTGTACACACTCTTCTTCACCTTTCCCTTCATGTCCATCAACACAACCTTACATGGGTAATAGAAGGACACTATCAAGTTGCCATTACAGAAATCTATTCCATAACATTGTCTATATACTTTAACAACTTCATGTTGCGTGACATTTTCCTAGGTAGATACGAACTGTATCTTATTCAAGTCAGGCAGAGTGAAGGCTGCCCAGTCCCCAGGCAGGAGACACAGGTCCCACGGACCACCTGGCAGTTTCTCCTGGGACACCATCGTGTTGGTAGGGGTGTCAACAAGCTTTACTGAGTTATTGTTGAAGTCAGCCAGTAGGAGCCTGTCCCCTGGCAAGAGGGCCAAACTGTTCAGGAATCAGTCCCGGTTGTCTGTTGATGCCTTCATTGGGATGTCAGGCAGCTTGCTAAACAGGGATTGGCTCAGGTCTGTACGGCTCTGGTTTAAGGAATATCGCAAAAGAACTGTTGATGAACAACTACTTGCACTAGTGTTTCTTAATTTGTATCCACATCACTATAATTCAACATTTTGCAAACTAAGATCTGTTCATAGTAAACGCATGTATCATGTTCTTGATGGAACTTGGATGCATAAACAAAATATAGCATCGGCATGTACGCAAAGAGATTATTGAAGCTTTATAATACATATCCATGGGTCGTTTTCAAATCTGAACTAAGGAAATTGTATGAACATAATTAATATAATAAAAAACACATGCCGAGTGTTGTGTTTGAAACTAATTACTTAGTTTTAGTGATAAAAAAATGTTGTTTACTCAAATGATATAAAATAAAATCATAATTAAAAGCATATTCCTATTAAGCCTCTATTTTGAAAATGAATTTGAATTTAAACACACGTTTTGAATGAAATCAGAATACCGTAATTATATTACAAAATCTTGGTTTTATAGTAATTGAAACACACCCAATAAGACGTAAAAAAGCAGTTTGATTCCGATCCCCCCCTTCCCTACTTTTTCCGCCCGTCATTATATTTCGATGATCACACAGACTCTAAAATACTTTCGCCCTCTCTCATGAGTTTAATAATCACAAACAGAGTATTTTTATGAATTAACAGCCATCATAGGGGGAGTATCAGCAAGGGAAGTTTACGGCGTCATCATAGGGGGCAGTACCAGTCAGAGAAGAAAAAAGTAAATATTCTGCAAATTCTTGGTTTTATAGTTCGTTCAATACCCAATAAGATGTAACAAAACAGTTTCTTTCTGGTTTTCCGCCCTTACTTAGTTCCGCCCGTCATTACTATTATTTTTTATGAATATCAGCTGCTTTGTCTAGATGGGCATCTAAAAAGTGATAACATAGACACGAAAATACTTTCTCTCTCTCTTATTTGTTTCTCAATCACAAATAAGTCTTCTTAAAGTTAGTTTTATAAAGAAAAAGCCACCATATGGTACAGAGAAGTAAACGGTGTCATCGCAGGGGGCAGAATTAGTCAGAGAGGTATACGGTGTAGCCATAGGGGTAGTATTATTCATAGAAGTACATGGTGTAACCATAGGGGGTTGTATCATTCAGAGAAGTACATGGTGTAACCATAGGGGGCAGTATCAGTCAGAGAAGAATATGGTGTAACTATCAGGGGAAAAATCGTTCAGATAAAAGGTGTAATCATAGGCGACATAATCAGCCAGAGAAGTATATTGTTTAATCAAAGGTGGCAGTATCAGTCAGAGAGGTATATGGTGTAATTATTAGGAAAAAATTGGTTAGAGAAATATATGGTGTAACCAAAGTGGGTAGTATCATTCAGAGAAATACATCGTGTAACCATAGGGGGCAGCATCAGCCAGAGAAGTAACCGATGTAGCTTAAGGGGGCTTTATCAGCGAGAGTAGAATATGGTGTAACCATAGGGGGCAGCACAAGGCAGAGAAATATACAATATAACCATAGGGGGCAATTTAAGCCAGAGAGGTATACGGTGGAACCATAGGCAAGTATAAGCGTAGAGAAGTATACGGTGTAACCATGGGGAAAGTATAATCCAGAGAAGTATACGGTGTAACCATAGGGAAAGTATTAGCGTATAAGTATACGGTGTTACCATAGGGAAAGTATAATCCAGAGAAGTATACGGTGTAACCAAAGAGGGCAGTTACAGCCAGTGAAGAATACGTTTTAATCATAGGGGACAGTCTCAGTCAAAGAAGTACATGGTGTAACCATAGTGGAGCAGTATCAGTCAGAGAAGATGACAGTGTAACCAAAGGGGCAGTTTCAGCCAGAGAAGTATATGGTGTAACAATAGGGGGCAGTTACAGCCAGTGAAGAATACATTTTAATCATAGGGGACAGTCTCAGTCAAAGAAGTACATGGTGTTACCATAGTGGAGCAGTATCAGTCAGAGAAGAATACAGTGTAAGCAAAGGGGCAGTTTCAGCCAGAGAAGTATATGGTGTAACAATAGGGGGCAGTTACAGCCAGTGAAGAATACATTTTAATCATAGGGGACAGTCTCAGTCAAAGAAGTATATGGTGTAACCATAGTGGAGCAGTATCAGTCAGAGAAGAATACAGTGTAACCAAACGGGCAGTTTCAGCCAGGGAAGTATATGGTGTAACCATAGGGGGCAGTATCAGTCATTGAAGTACACGGTGTAACTAAAGTGGTCAGTATTAGCCAGTGAAGTATATGGTGTAACCATAGGGACAGTATCAGTCAAAAAAGTATACGGTGTAACCATGGGGGGCAGTATCAGTCAGAGAAGTATCAGTTGACCAAAGGGAACAGTATCAATCAGGGAAGTATTCGATGTAACCTTAGGGGGCAGTATCAGCCAGGGAAGTGTTCGGTGTAACCCTAGGGGGCAGTATCAGCCAGGGAAGTGTTCAGTGTAACCCTAGGGGGCAGTATCAGCCAGGGAAGTGTTCGGTGTAAATAACCCTAGGGGGCAGTATCAGCCAGGGAAGTGTTCGGTGTAACCTTAGGGGGCAGTATCAGCCATGGAAGTGTTCGGTGTAACCTTAGGGGGCAGTATCAGCCAGGGAAGTGTTCGGTGTAACCTTAGGTGGCAGTATCAGCCAGGGAAGTGTTCGTGTTCGGTGTAACCCTAGGGGGCAGTATCAGCCAGGGAAGTGTTCAGTGTAACCCTAGGGGGCAGTATCAGCCAGGGAAGTGTTCGGTGTAAATAACCCTAGGGGGCAGTATCAGCCAGGGAAGTGTTCGGTGTAAATAACCTTAGGTGGCAGTATCAGCCAGGGAAGTGTTCGTGTTCGGTGTAACCCTAGGGGGCAGTATCAGCCAGGGAAGTGTTCAGTGTAACCCTAGGGGGCAATATCAGCCAGGGAAGTGTTCGGTGTAAATAACGCTAGGGGGCAGTATCAGCCAGGGAAGTATTCGGTGTAACCTTAGAGGGCAGCATCAGTCAGAGAACTAAACAATGAGGCTTTGTACATAATAGTTAATTATGAAAAAAAAGCTATGGAAAAAGCGCTGATATGTTTATAAATATAGATATAAAATGTTTAACAACCTCTGAGTGAAACTGCCGCAAGCAATGATATCAAACAGGGACCTTCATACTGCAAATCATACAAATATATCTCAAACAATCTCCTTTGTGAAGAGCTATCAGCATATTTAACAATATCCTGCCTAAAACGATTTGTGAGCCCTGATCTCTTTGGATTATTTCGAACCGAGATTACATGCGTAACTTTTCCGCCATTTCCGCAACGCATGAGGTGTGTCTCGGGCGACTCATCAAGCTGCTGGATTTCGCCTTATAAATTATCCATGAATACGATATTTTTACAGCTGATTTGTCCAGGGTATCATATATGTTACGATACGCTGGGTTGCCGAGGATGCCAAGACAGATTAAACTAAAGCGCAGACATTTATTTATTTTTACTCTTGTGTCGAAAACTGCATCGTTTGCTATTAGGACGGGGTGGTTAAATTCGTTCAACCACTCGGAAAATTAAGACAGGCCGGTAAACACGACCGTAGACTCAACCAGTGTCTTGTAATAAAAAAAAAAATGCTCTCTATATATCGCGATTCCGGTAAGCTATTCGATGGGTGTCAGAATACTGCCACCTGCGGGTATGACGCTGTTGCCGGTTTTATTGAGACAGTTCACAGTGTCGACAAAAAATGCACGTTGATTTTTTTAAACCATGAACGAGTCCCTTTAAATTACACATTTTTAAGCTAATGGAGTTACATTTTGAGTCAGTTAGATAACATCAAGCTAAAAACAAATGATTGAGAATGGCGGTTAGCAGATGTGCGTGTATGCGCATGCGTGCACGTGTTTGTGCGTGAGTCACAGGGGTTGGTCCGGCAGTGTTTTCGAGCTCCACCGAAATCTTGCATTGGTCGCAGAGCAATGTTTTCACAAAACTACCATGTCAATCAATGTAAAGCGGCAGAAGCAAATTGAAAGAGATTTAGATATGTGATCAATAATCAATAAAAACCTCAAAATGAAAATGATTTATTTTCAGTAGACACCGAAACATTAAAATATTAAATCGGTGGCAAAGGCCGAGTAATAGGCGTATCGAATTCAACGTTAAAAATACATTTTGAACGCATTGTTTTCAATTAATTGCTAAATAAAATTAAACAAAACTAACCCCGAAAATTCATATATTTTATTGCATAACTCGAAAGGCTGAATTTCAGACTAGAAAATAGTACACAAAATATAGGAATTGCCAGGCATTTCACGAAGAAATGTTCACCCAAATGGCAGTCGATGGGCGTAAAGAAACGCACAATTATCAAAAGACACACTGCTTATCTTCCGCAATCTAGATAATTTACCCACGTTTTTAAAATTGGTAATGTTATCGTTATATAATTTAATTTAGGCATCTCTAAACCAATTTCCATTACTTTATGATGAAATATCGGTAGTCGAGATGCGCCAAATGTATCACTCGATGTGAGAAATCGTATGGTGTCAGATAGCATCCTTTAGCACTAACCGACGACGCGTATATAAGTTTAAGCAAAAATGCGAAAAAAAAAATCACACTTCCTTCTGGCCAATTTACAAAAATAATGAAATATATTTTATATTGAATGTCAATTAAAACTATGACAGCTGCACCTCCTAAACAAATGTTGATATATACTAGTAAACGAATTGTCTTTGAATTCCACGATTCCACACCCGTTACAAATCAGCTAAAGGCTGTTGTGAGATTGGTTGATTGATATTATCACGCGAAGCCTTCATTTAATTAAGGACAGGTTCGAAAATCCAGAAACTTGTGAATGAGTTCGAGTGGCCAAATAATCGACTTTCTAAAAATATTTGGACTGTGCCAGCGGGAGGGGGGTTCACATTAATTATGCTGCCAAAGAAGACTAGATTTTCTTTTTATACAGTCGAACCCCGTTGGCTCGAACCCCAGGGACCGTCGAAAATACCTCGAGCCTCGAACAATTCGAGCCAAGTTGTTTCCTTCAGTATAATAAAATCGGTCGTTTACATCAGTTCGAGCTAACAAGGAATTCGAGCCAAGCGAGTTCGAGCCAACGGGATTTGACTGTACTTTAATTATATCTTTAGCTGTAATTAAGGTTTCAAACAGTAAACTACTAATACAATAACTAGTTCAGATACATTACTTGGGAAATATGTTTTGGTCCAAAAACATGAGCGAATCCATTTAAACACTTTTTTGACATTAGTTACATCTAGAACACCAATGTTTGTACAATTTATTCAATAAATATATGAGGAATCAAGTTGCACATTGGTCAATGTCGGTTTAATCATTCAATTCATATATGAGGAAACTATTTTAACTATGGTCAATGTCTGTTCAAACAATTCAATCCATCTTTTTGGAAAAAATATTCACACTAAGCTGAATGTCTATTGAATTATTTATTCAATATACATGTATAAGGATACGTACATATATGTTTAATTTCAATATAAACACATTATAAACATCATATTTACTAAATACAAACTGATTGAAAAAAGACACATCGTGTCTATATCTCTATAATCTATATTCTGAATCATTCTATTACACAATTACATTTTTTTATTAAACATTCACAAGTAAGAAACCAACTTGTTGGTATATATCATACACAATCAGGTACTAACATTTCAATTACTAATACACATTTTCATACTCGTATATCTTATAATACATTACTACACGACTTGTCACTAATTATTTGAAAACTGTAAGAATTCAACATAATTTAAAAGTCAAGTTTCCGTCAAATACTCTCACAGTAATTGAATTAGGCGATATGTGAAAATAAGCATTGTATATGCGTATTGCCAGTATAATATTATACATTAGAATTATTTCACACCTGATACAAATTTCACTCATATAAATTGACTGACATGATCTATACTAAGTTGAAAACCTTCACGAAATTCTCCAATTCAGGTCTTTTATACCGACTGCAGGTGACAAACATCATCTTCTTCTGTGAACAGTAAGCCAAAATGCGTGGACTCTCTATCCCCTCCTCCCTACCCAGCAGTTGGGTTATCTTGCCGGTGAGCGTGTCTAGTAATAGGATGTTGTAACTGTCCATCCCACACACGAGCAGCTGGTTGTCCCCTACGGCAGTCATACCACGTGGTGATTTCAGTATCGGGTCTTGGTATGTATGGAGCACCTCTAGTGAGATGCTCAGCTTGGTTATGGTGTTGGTGCTCCAGTCTGGGACGTATATGACTGGAGGAGTCAGGCTCTCCCTGGTCACTGTCAGATAGCAGGGATTCTGAAACAAAGGTTCTCCACTGTTGTATTTGTACAAACTCTTCTTCACCTTTCCTTTCATGTTCATCAACACAACCTTACCTGGGCAGAAGGACACTACCAAGTAGTCATCACAGAAATCTATTCCATAACAGTATCCATCTACTTTAACACGATCCAGTAATGTTACATTTCCCTGAGTAGATACGAATTGTATCTTATTCTTCAAAGGCAGAGTGACGGCTGCCCTGTCCCCGGGCAGGAGACACATGTCCCACGGTTGACCTGGAAGTTTCACCTGGGACACCATCTTGTTGGTAGTGGTGTCCACAAGCTTTACTGAGCAATTGTGGCAGTCAGCCAGTAGGAGCCTGCCTCTGGACAGGATGGTCATACTGGTCAGGAAGCATTCACGGGTGTCGGCTGCCTTCTTTACTGGAATGTCAGGCAGCTTGCGAAACTGGGATTGGCTTAGATCTGCTCGGCATTGGTTTAAGGCTGAAATATCGAAAAAAAATGTTCATGAACAACAACTTGAACTAGTGTTTATTTATGTCCGCTTCGCTGGTATTTAACATTTAGCAAACGAAGATATGTTCATAGTAAAAGCATGTATCTAAAGATGTGTTTATGACCTTGATGGAACGTGCATGAATGAAACAATGGGAAAAATGGGAATGTACACAAAGAGATAGTTGAAGCTTTAAAATAAATCTTCTTGGATTGTTTGCAAATCTATAATTAAATTGTATAGATATATTTGAAACTTAGTTTTGGTGATAAAAATGTTGTACACTCAAATGTTATCAAATTATACTGAAATGAATATATAGATTAAGCCTAGGAGGAGTATCCTTAAGAGGTATGCGGCGCAACCCTTGGGGCAGTATCAGTCAAAGAAGCATACGTTGTGGCAAAAGGGGACAGTTTCAATCAGAGAAGTACGTTGTAACCATAAGTGGCAGAATAAGTCAGAAAGAATACGTTGTAACTATAGGGGGCAGTATCAGTCAGAGAAGTTAACATTGTGACCATTAGGGGAGTTATCGGTAAAAGAAGTATATGTTGTATGCATAGAGGGCAGTATCCGAAAGAGGAGTATACGGTGTAACCATAGGTGGCAGTATCAGCCAGAGGAGTATACAGTGTAACCATAGGTAGCAGTATCACCCAGAGAATTATACGGTGTAACCATAGGTATACGCTGATATGTTCATAATAATATATATACAATACTTAACAACCTCTGACTGAAACTGCCGCCTATGCTAGATATGATATATTCTGGCACACTGGATAGGCATTTCCGGTGAATTCAGCCGTGCTGGAAAACTCCATCTGGCATCCCCCATGCCAGAAGAGTCACGCGCTGTGACGTAATAATTTAAATTTCTTTTACACTTTATGAAATCATAATTATGAGATTTAAATAGATGAGTTTTATTAACATTAACTTCACAAAAATATACTTTAAAAAACAAAACAAAATAACCCTTAAAATACGTGTTGTCGAAGGAACTAATTGACGTATGCAGTGAATACAAATTACTGCGCCTCATGACGTCAGTTAACATGATCGCACGCGCTTTTTGGTGATAGGTACAAAAATGCGCTTTTTATGTATTTTCTTAACCAAAAAATATAATGCATGTATGCTAGAAAAAATATCTATCATGTGTGTCCGTTCCTGATAGAAAAATACGACCCTCGGGCACGCTGCGTAGCCGGTAACTCGGCAAGCCTCGTTACCTGGCAACGCAGGTGCCCTCGGGTCGTATTTTTCTATCCGCAACGGGAACACATCGTCACCTTAGTGCAAGAACTCAATATCTGCTTCTATTTCTATATGCTGTTATTGAGTTATTGCACCAAGGTGACGACATGACATATATTATTAATACAGCGGCTTCTTATCATAATTTATATAAATATATAAAACAACCTCTGACTGAAATTGCCGCCTATGCTAGATATGATATAATACAGGACCTTCTTACCATAATTTATATAAATATATTAAACAATCTCTGACTGATACTGTCGCCTATGACAGCAACAATATAACAGAGAGACCTTCTAATAGTAGATTTATATCTTAAAAAATCTTTAACTAGTACTGCCGCCTATGAATGCAATGGTGTAACACAGAGACTGTCTAATAATTATATCAAGCAATCTCTGACTGATTTTGTCTTCAATGATAGCAGCTATGCAACAAAGAAACCAAATATATCAAACAAATTCTGACTTAAAATATCGCCATTGATGAGATCTTCTGATAATAGAAATAAACAGGGCTTTTCTGCCCATTTTCGGAAAAAGACTAGACATTTTGCGGAATAAAAAGTGTTGTTACGAAAAATGCCTGAACTTGGAACTTTTGAAGTTAAAAGAACAAGCTTTTCAGACTCTTGCGAATGAGGTAATTATTAAATATTAGTTTCTTCTCGCTGTCAAAAGACCTGAAACGGTTGAAATATCAATCCATGGGGTGTAAATGTATATTGCAATAAATCATGACAGATAATATTTCATACTGATCCCTGAATGTGATGAAAATCAACGATTCAGAATTAAATAATCCACACAACTTATCATCACATAATTATCAAGATGTTAAATGAACAAGTTCAGGTAAAAGACTTTCATAATTCATTGATTTTTATTGCTTTTTTAGTTTGATTTGGATTTTTTTTCTAAAGATTGAGAAAAATATTTTTAATTTTGCTTTGGGAATGTGTCCGATAGTCGGACCCGTTGGTACTAAAGAAAAATGCCTGATATACACCAAACAATCACAGACAAATTCTGCCGCCTATGATGGCAACGATGTTTGTACCATCTTAAAAAAGTGTGATAATGTAAAATATTTCATTTGATGTTTCAAACAAAAAAAACCAAGACCTGCACTAGAAACGAAACACCGTAGATAATTAATTAAATATTGAACAAAAACTTACAACCGATGACCCTGAAGAGATGTTTCTCATTTCCTATATTCACATAACGTTTAAATCAATACATACACACAGATTCAGTTCTAAGTAAAATATAGTAACAATTTCGAGAAGTTACTTTTAGAGTACATACACTGTAACACAAGAAAAGCATAAACATTCACTAGTAAAAAGCTACAGGAACAAGCTCAGTAGCAAAAAGTTTAAACATAAACCCGGTTTACTGGCACTGGGTTAACGCTAAAGACATAGAACATAAAATCACAAACAATAAGTGATATTCATGTTTCGCCAGCGCTCCGTCAGACGGCTGTAGTGTGAAACTGAGTGAAACTAATCACCCTATCAAACTTCGGTATTAAAATGGAGGCGGTGCTCTTTAAGCGGCACATACTGCCCTTTGTTTTACTTATAATGGTGTAGTAAAATAAACGTTATCTTTGATTGTAGTCTTTATTTTAAGCCAAATGGTGCCTTCCGACGTAGCATATATGACGTAATTTATCATATGGTATGCACACACTGAATACTATATTCCGGATAAAAAAGCAATATAAGTCAGCCTTTTATTAATTATACTCCTGGCTAAATGTCACATGTTCTCATTATAAATGCAATTTTAATTAAGCAATATTTTGTTTAATGACGTCATTTCAACATTCTCACATTTATTTCATTCGGAGCTCCTCGGCCTTTTTTCAGAAAACAACCCCGGATGTATGCTGGTGTATCAGTAGAAGTAGTTCGTATTTTTTTAATTAAATCATCATAAATTTAGTGATTCAGAGTTTTATCAATTATCAAGTTTAAATTGATTACCAGTGAAGTGTATTATTGCAAACATAGTAAAGATTCCCAAGAGTCTTAAGTCATTAACTGCTAAATTAAATTACTACGCGATCTACTTGCAGCAAACATTCCAATTTTGAGTATGTGAACAGTCGATATAAATCCGAGGTTGTTTTCGATGAAAATGGCCGAGGAGTTCCGAATGCATTTTTTTGTGATGTGACGTCAGCAGAGTAGAATACAGCCATGTTCCACTGACAGAAGTGAAATTCGTATAAATACCATATTGTAATTCCCACATAATAATGGCTTATAGCATTCCAAGATATATGCCTTAAGTTTATTTGGATCTTAATTTCATTTGCATAATATTATTTGTCGTAGTACTTAATTATTTTGCTTTTGTTTAGTACTTTACAACATATCTTTTAACTCAGCGTCAACGTGCCTGGTTATCTTGAGCGACATCAAAAGGCTTTTGAAAACAGACTGTACTACATAGGGCAATGTCAAATTTATCTGTGGTTGTACACAAACCTTTTGGTGATACACCTTGCATGTATTTTTGTTGTTGCTGCATCGTCTCGAGTTGCCGTGGTTGCTGCTCCTTCTGTTGTTGTTTTTCTTGCTGCCCTGCAGCAGTAGTTGATTCGCCTGGAATTATGATTGGTACAGATAAAGAATATACACTTATTATTTTACCTTAACAATAAAGTATATATCATTCAAAATAGATGCCTTAAGTTTTTTTTGTGTGTGGCTGTACACAAACCTTTTGGTGATACACCTTGCATGTGTTTGTGTTGTTGCTGCATCGCCTCGAGTTGCCGTGGTTGCTGCTCCTTCTGTTGTTGTCGTTCTTGCTGCCCTGCAGCAGCAGTTGATTCGCCTGGAATTATGATTGGTACAGATAAAAAATATACACCGTGTTGTTTTACCCAAACAATAAAGTATACATCATTAAAAATAGATGCCTTAAGTTCATTTGGATCTCAATTTTATTTGCGAAATATTATTTGTCGAAGTATTTCAATCTGCTATTTTTGTAAAGCACTTGGTGAATTTACACCATATTTTTTTTAACGGAACGTTAACGTGCCTGGTAAGCTTGAGCGACGTGAACAGGCTTTTGAAATAAGACTTATAAACGGCATTACTTAGGAAATGTAAAATTAATCAGTGGTTGTTCGCAAACCTTTTTGTGATTCAGCTTTCATGTGTTTTTGGTGTTGTTGCATCGTATCCTGTTGTCGTTGTTCATGCTTCGTCTGCTGTTGTCTTTGCTGCAGCCAAAACGCCGATGTCGATTCGCCCACTTCCAGCCATCCTATTGCTATTTCTGAAGCTATTAACTGCTCAGTTGCAGAGTCCCTGTGAAACTTGTATCGGGGAACTTCACTCCTCCTGCTCACCTCTTCCATGGCTGCCTGGAGACCAGCCAGCTCTTTTAAAGCTCGCTTTCCTACTATTAACAGCCGATTGCAGTTGTCGTCCTGTTCTTGTAGCTCCGACTTAAGTTTCTCGATGGATGATTTCATGTTCGTGCATTGTGTTTTCAGTTCATTTAAAAGTGTCTTGGATGTTCGTTTTATCTCATCAATTTCTGCCAAGAGTTCGTTTTCCCTTTTATCCAGGTGCTGGTTAATTTCATTCCTAAATATGCGAAACTCATTGATATTGGTAAGGCTTTCTTCGTCAACTGATTTCATGACCGCCTGTACGTCGTGTGATAGTTTGCCAATGTAATTGGCCGCCTGGACAAGTCCTGTTTTCAGGCTGTTGTATTCTGTACCCTTGTCGTATCGTTTTGCAAGTTGAGAAATCCTTTCAATAATACATGAGCGGTGGGTTTTGTCAGCCAAACATTCTCCACATAGAAGTGCCTCGTGATGGAGACAGTAATATTTAATGAAATCTTTAGTATGGAACTGACATGTCTCTGTAAACGTATCAGCCTCACTATGAGCATGGAATGAAGAAGGCATACTGCTCTTGTCCTGAAGGACGTGGCTCTTGGTCAGCTTCATGTTCCTGTGTACCCGGGCGCAACTGGGACACAAAAACTCATTGCAGACGGTACAGAAGGCATCAGGAAGGATTCTCTTCCCATCCTCAGCACATGGCTGACAATAAGTGTGGTCATGGGACGACCCTGTAGCCTCGGGCGCGATTCTCCCTGGAACTGCATCCATCCTGTGTTCAAAACATATTTTCATTGTCAAATATACTTTTTGCTAATTTAGTTCTTATTGAGGAATGGTCTTTAATATAAAAAAAAACATATTCTCATTGTCATATTAACACTTGGCTAATCCAGTTCTTTACGAGGTATAGTCTTTATTATAAGTAAAACTAACTTCTATTTAATGGTAGAAAATGATTATTAAATTGGACAAATAGCGGTTCCTGAGGCGTTGCTCCATCCATCCATCCATCCATCCATCCATCATCCATCCATCCATCCATCCATTAATGTCAAACCCCTACTCTGAGGACCTAGACATTAAGCTGCAAGAATGTCAGTAAAAGTTGTGAAAGAAACAGTACTTTTTTTAAAACAGAGTTAAAATAAGGAGGTAGAGATTAGGTATAAAAAGTACCTTAACCATCAAAGCGACCAGCTTTGGAAACACAAACTACAATATTTTTATTTCAGAATGAAGGTGGCCAAAATGTTTAAGGACGGTCTAATACCCCAAATAGTTGTGAGCCTTTTTATTCGTTTTTGGTGAAGCCGGGCTGCACGTTCTAATTTTTGACCCCAAAATCAGGTCCATATAAATAGATGCCATAGTCTTTATAAGATATTTATGATGGCCACATATAAACATAACAATGACCACTGATATAAAAGTTTTTTTCTGCACGCCAATTATTGTGGCTATCCCAAGTGTGCACTCAATAAATTTAAATCCTGGCACCGCCCCTGATAAAAAAAATACTATTTTATACTTACTTTTGTTGACTGTTGTAAGCCAGTCCGTTCCGATAGTTACTCGAATATCTTAAGTACACCACTCATTACGTTCTTATGTGGTTGTATTATTTAAATAGTTGCAGTTTGGATAGTCAACGAATTTCTGGCATCTTCAAAAACGAAAGTTGTTACTTCCTTGATAACAAATAAGGGAGGTTATCATGGTTGGTGCTAAAACCCGGTATCCGGTACCCGAGTTATGTTGATACCGGGCTGCGTTATCAATAAGATCAGATGATAAATCCCGGTATATCATGGTCCGCTATTTATTACCGATTGAAGTAATGATTATTCGATTTGTCGGTTTTTAGAAAGCCTGCTTGAAGATTTACTTGTTTTAATGTATACACCTGCATATGTAACCGAACCTCAAAGAGTGGTAGTAAGCCGCACGGGCGGTTACAAAAACTCTCAGGTTCGACACAGGGCAAAGGCAGGGAGGTAGGGCGTGAAAAACAACTGAGATGTTTTCATTTTTTTTTATACAATCTATTCAAGAATTTAAGTTCATTAATTATATTCAAATGGAAATAACACAGTAAAACAAAAACAACTATGAAACTAACAAATGTCCAAGCTACACCTAGCTGCTCAGACAAGCCATAATGCAACTTTATGTTGTAAGGTTAAAACAATTCTGTAAAGTGTCAAATATTGATAAACAAAGTTTAAAAAGCTAAACTCCAAGTAATTTATTTATAATTATCAAAAATTAGAAAACTTTCACATCTCAGTTACAATAATCAAGTTTTAAATTAATAAACCTATATGAAAATGTGAGTGGCCCACAGGGAAACCACACACTACCTTGACAGAGTCCAAGAATGTAAACACAGGGTGATGGTACTGTCAGAGGACAGATAACTTCCTGAAACAGATTCAGTCGGTCTTTAAATAGAAAGAAAAACCAATCCAAGTATGGTTTATAAAATATGAATATTAATACAAGTAGCATAGTTTAATTTGATTATAAAATCAACCAAAAGACAAAGCTAAACATCTTTATAACAAGCCTATAGGTTGCTAATTATAAAACATTTTAATGATATACTTTATTCCAAACAAGCTACTTAAAGAAAACTATTTCATTTATATATTAATAATAAACATTTTTCCCAATGAATCATTTACCTCCGTCATAGTGAATTGGTAGAACCCGTTACACATATGTGCATGATGACTTTCATTGATAAAATCTGCTATCAGGTCAAATGTGGTCGTCGTCAATGATTTTAATATTCGCTGTTTGGAGAGAGAGGGAGAGTCAACGTAATTAATGTGACTTCAAAACCGAAAGTAGCAACTTTCTTGATAAGAAATAAGGGAGGTTATCATGGGTATTGCTAAAACCCGGTATCCGGTATCCGATTATGTTGATACCAGGTAGAGTGATCAATAGTTTTAGTCCGGAATAATACATATTCTGGTTTTCCAAGGCTAATCCTCCGATACAAACAAAATTATACCGTTTTAATATACACACGTTACTTCGGAAACAATAGAGTAAGAGGTCTGTTATATGAATTTCAATATGAGCTCGAAATTCACCTTTTATTTCTACCGGCATAGCAAAATTCAGTTATGTGAATTCCTGGCTATATATATTAGATCAGATAATCGATATCGGTATCACAAGGTCCGATACTTATTCTTAATAAAAGTCCTGGTTATCGGATAACGATCGTTGGTATTATAGGCATATTTTAAGGTTTTGAAAATAATATTTTAAACTTCATTTTGTTGACTGTTGAAAGCAAGTCCTTTTTGATAGTTTCTCGAATATCTAAGTATACAGCTCATTTCATTCTAATGTGGTTGCCGCCAATGATTTTAACATTTGCTGTTTGGAGAGAGAGAGAGAGTCAACGAATTTTAGGCGTCTTCAAAAACGAAAGTAGCAACTTTATTGATAAGGGAGGTTATCCAATTTAAATTATTTGAAATGAGGTTCTTGTCATTATTTAAACAAAACAAAAACAATCAATTTTGTTTTAATTCTTAAAGCAAAATTAAAAGTAAGAGTGAATAAACTATTCTTCATTTGACTTAAACCATAAACATAATAATTTATTGATTTAAACAATAAAATTGCAATGTCAATATTATTCATACTCTACATTGTATGCGCTTCTTAACAACCTTCTTTGTGTATGTTGTATGCAAAGTTGAAAACCCTTCTTTGCCTATGTTGTATGCGTTAGTCTATTTCTTTGTTGTATGCATTTCATACTGCATCCAATGTCGTGAAATGCATGTATGTTAAACATTATTATTAAGATTGAAATTTAGAATGCAAGATTGGTTGTGTACGGGGTTCTACCAACACAATATAACGGAAGTCTGTAATGAAAACTGATTCTTCGGTATATGTTACGATATTTTTCCGTTTATCTAATGACATAAAAGTTAATTACATTTATCTCGATTTTATTCATGTTTAGTATGATTTACAATTTATAACTTCTTTAATTTCATAAAAAAATTAAGCTATTTTTTGCCATTGAATGTTACATTCAGAGTTAAGCATCAGCTGGCTATTAATAACTGTTCATGCAAAACTTGTTCAAGCATCTAATTCTGTTCGTAAATTATCCATTGGGAAATGTGCTTATTTTGGAAATCAAATATGAGATAGAATACTTTATATAGGTTGTTTTGAAATTTTTATGTCACTAGAATACTATTTAATTACTTACCTTGTTATACAATTGTTTAGCTTTGTCTTTTAATTGATTTAATAACCAAATTAAACTGTGCTATGTATATTTATATTCATATTTTACAAACCATACTTGGGTTGACGTACAGCGGAAGTCTATTCTGAAAATTGATTGGCTGAAGGCCGCGTCATACCGCAAGACGTTAAAAGTAGCTCCCTTGCCTGACGCTCGGCATTTAAATGGTAGTTCTTGGTAAAATGGTGTATACAACCCAGGAATGTTGTATCCTGTGTATCGGTGCTTTACACCGAGCACGTTAAAAAAGGGTCTCTTCGCAAAGAGCTAGGTTATCGCACCCGGATCTCTTGTATCTCATTCTGTTTCTCAAAGTCTTCCAGTGTCTGGATTTGACTGCAAATTGCTATCTCTTTTATTTCATGTCACTTATGGCATTGAATCACAATTTAAGTCGTGATGGCGTCACGGCGGGGACAAGCCATAATGCAGCCAATAGGCACGGTCATACCTTGATAAACTCAAATAAACAAACAAAAACCATACTTGGACTGGTTTTTCTATCTACTTAAAAAACCGAATGAATCATTTTCTTGAAGTTATCTGTCCTCAGACGATTTCTTCACTTTTTCATTTCCGACTTCGAGCTTTGTTTAGTAAGTGCGTGGATTCCCTATGGACCATTCACGTTGTTTTACAGCAGGTATTCAATCTAAAACTATTTATTGTTCCTGAGATTTGAAATTTCTCTGCTGATCAATTTTATGCAGTTAGAAATCATTTACTTAAGAGGTTTTTTTTATTTTATGATACTGAACTGTTGATTGTGACACTCGGCGAAATTATTTGAAACTGACTAAGGTACTTATAGTTTCCTATTTATAACTTTGATACATTATTATTGCCATTTGAATTACTTGAATTTTGAATGGATTGTATTGAAAATGAACACTTCTCAGTCGTTTTTCATTCCCAACCTTTGCCCTGTGTCGAACCTGAGGGTTCATGACACCGCCCGTGCGGCTACCACAACTCGTTAAATAAGACGGTTCAGTTACAGTTGCAAAGAGGGTATAGCAATGCCTGTTCTGATTTGTTTCACTGTTTTAATATCAGTTTTGACCAATATACATGTAGTGACATAGGATGGGCGTGGTCATATAAGAAAAGGGTCATGACGACATCTGTACAGCTCAGGATGTGAGGATCATAATCTTAATGATTTTAATGGGTGGAGTGAGCGCAGCGAAGAGACCTTCCTAATCATTAAGCTATTAGATCTGACTTCGAATACAAAATCTTTGGCTGACATATTAGTGTCAAAACAAATCTGACGCAGAGGTTGTTTTTCGGATAAGTGGCAGTGAGTGGACCTTCATTCACCCTCGAAAAGTGAAATGCTTATAGTGACCATTTTTATTTTTTTAAATATGCACTTGTATTAGAAACATACATTTTGAGTGATAAAACTTTAACTTCTCTGAATAATGCATTTATGGAAAGTATTAATTACTAATAACAGGATTGAAATAGTGTATAAAATAGCTGACAACGCAAACATATTAAATATGGGAATGCTAAAAGATTTACTGTGCTCTACTTTGGTCTCATAAGGTAGAAATAACGCGTTATCTGCAAATTCAAGTCGGTATCCTTCATAAGAACAGTTGTTTTCGACATTTATTCATTCTTTTTTATAATATTAAAACATCGTATTATTTTTAATAAATCATATGTTAGGGGCGTATTGTCATTGTAATGTAGCATTACGGGCTCGTAATGTCTTTGCTGATACAGGAATTATGGGGCGTAATGTCACTGGTGGTGCAGCATTAAGGGCTAGAAGCGTCATTGCTGATGCAGGAATTATGAGGCTCGTAATGTCACTGGTGGTGCAGCATTAAGGCTTAATGTCACTGATGATGCAGCATTAAGGGCTCGTAATGTCACTGGTGATTCAGCATTTAGGGCTCTTAATGTCACTGGTGATGCAGCATTAAGGGCTCGTAATGTCACTGGTGGTGCAGCATTTAGGGCTCGTAATGTCATTGGTGGTGCAGAATTAAGGGCTCGTAATGTCAGTGGTGATGCAGCATTAAGGGCTTGAAATGTCACTTATGGTGTAGCATTAAGGGCTCGTAATGTCACTGATGATGCAGCATTAAGTGCTCGTAATGTCACAGGTGCTGCAGCATTAAGGGCTCGTAATGTCACTGATGGTACAGCAGAAAGGGCTCGTAATGTCACTGATGATGCAGCATTAAGGGCTCGTAATGTCAATGGTGGTGCAGCAATAAGAGCTCGTAATGTCACTGATGGTTCAGCATTACGGGCTTGTAATGTCATGGTGGTGCAGCATTAGGGGTTCGTAATGTCACTGTTAGTACAGCATCAGGGCTCGTAATTTCACTGTTGGCGCATCATTAAGGATGCGTAATGTCATTGTTGAAGCAGGAATTATGGGGCGTTATGTCACTGATGGTGCAGCATTAAGTGCTCGTAATGTCACTAAAAGTGCAGCATTTAGGGGGCATTATGTTCCTGCGGATGTAACGTACAACAAAATATGTTGCATTCATTCAGGTGGTCGCTTTGCAGATTCAGCCGATGGCTGAAATCACTCACACTCAGGTGGCCGTTTTGCAGATTCACCAGATGGCTGAGTTCATACACATAAAGGTGGCCGTTTCGCATATTTATTCGTTACCCGAGGTCGTACAAACAGGCGGCCGTTTTGTACATTCACCGAATGGCCGAGGTCATACAAACAATTGGCAGTTCCGCACGTTCGTCCGATGGTCGGGGCAAACACCTAGATGGCCGTTTCGCATATACACCCGATGGCCGAGGTCAAACAAAAAGATGGCAGCTCAGCACATTCACCAGGGCAATAAACAGGTGATTCCCGACTTAATAGTGATACAGATGGGAAAAAGACACCATGGCAACACACATGGGATATTCCGACACCAGGACAATACACCAGAGATTATCCTACACATCGGATTCACATGAGGGATGCTCCAACATCAGGGCTATAAGCAGGGGTTTATCAAACGTCAAGCAATACAAATTAGTTTCTCCGACACAAGAACAGATCCAAGGGGATACCTTGTAAAGAGGACAATACATAGGGCATTCTTCAACCTCGAGCAATACAAAGGGGTTTTCCAACTCCACCTGGGCAATCAACACAAAGATTATGCTCCAACACAAAGGCAATACACAGGTAGTACTCAAACACAAGGGCAATACACAGGTGATGCTCCAACACAAGGGAAATACACAAGTAATACTCCAACACAAGGACAATACACTGGTGATGATCCAATACCAGGGCAATACACACTTGATACTCAAACACCAGAGCAATACACAGTAGATGCTCCAAAACAAGGGCAATATACAGGTTATGCTCAAACACAAGGGCAATACACGAGTGATGCTCAAACACCAGGGCAATACACAAGTGATGCTCCAACACCTAGGCAATACACAGGTGAAGCTCCAACACCAGGGCAAAACACAAGTGATGCTTTAACACCATGGCAACACACAGGTAATGTTCCAACACCAGAGCAATACACAGGTAATGCTCCAAGACCAGTGCACTACACAGGTGATGCTCCAACACCAGGGCAATACACAAGTGATGCTCCAACACCAGGGCAATACACAAGTGATGCTCCAACACAAGGGCAATACAAAAGGGATGCCCCAACACCAGGGTAATACACAAGTGATGTTCAAACATCTAGGCAATACACAGGTGATGCTCCAACACCATCGGTTTACAGTGTAGATGCTCCAACACCTGAGCAATATACATGTGATGGTACGACATCTGGGAAATACACTGGTGATGCTCCAACACCATGACAATATAAAAGGCATATTCCAAATCAAACACACATGGTGCTCCGACATAAGGGCAATACACAGGTGTTACATGGCTTAGGATTAACAAGCTATACATTTCTTTAACAAGGTTCTAAGTATTCATACAAGTCCCGTATAACAGAATTTGGGTGAAAGTGACTTGCGATCGAAATTATTTTATGATAGTTACGATTAACTTTTCTTATTTCGTACATTAAATATCAAATAACAATTTTTGCCTATATGAGTTGTAAAGGGCTTAAGCTTAATATGATTTAGTTTTCAAAAAAACCCAAAACGCCTAGACATTAAATGCAACGCAACTATAATGGAACATGATCAATTCAATTTGAATAACATACAACCACAATGTTGGATTTGTTATTTAAATTTGTATAAAAAGCTTATCAAAACACCGCAAACAAAGTAAATGCATTTAAATATTTAGTTTAAAACCTAAACAGGTTATTGATTTACCACTTTTATAATGTGTTTGATTAAACCGCCGTCACAAAGTAGATGCGATTTATATATTGCTACCCATAGTAGATTATCGATAAAGTTGAGTTGAGGTGTAAAGCCGTCCTTCTGAACTTTACCAATTTCAATTGAATTCGGAATGATAATTGACAAAGTTTGCAGGTAATAAGGATATCCGATATAAACGTATGTTGAATTTTGTTTTGTATTTTGTTTCAGTAATGTTTAAATGTTATAAGTTTACTTTTTCCACAATAAATTAACCTGTAGTGTCGCAAGCGTTTTGCACGTTTAATTGGTGAATGCATACTTTTAACTTTTTAACGGCAGCATAGGGTTTGAGCTTTTATTTTGTCGAGTGACAGTATAATTATACTGATTCAACTTTTTTAAATCAACAATGACAGATTGTTTATTCACAAAAATAATTGTACGCCAGATGTGAACAATTTTATCATCTCATTATACAAAATAACATCATTTTTGTACAATTATTAAAGTGTCTAAGCTTAAAAACTCCATGGCAATTTTTCAATCTACATCCCCCCCCCTAACTTTGACCTTACGACTGATCCGATCAACAAGTGATCGATGGCATAGGGGTTGATTTTTCCCGTGGCCATGACTTAGTAACTAGTTCTCTGACGTAAGAATGGCTTAATTTTGTCGTAACCACGACTTGGTAATCTTTAAGTTGCGGCCATGACGTACCAAGTTGTGAGAACGAGTTAGTAAATCGTTGAATTATGACACGAGATTACTAAATCGTGGGAACGAGATAGAAAGCCGTGGCCATGTCACACTAAGTCGTGGAAAAGAGATAAATATATATTTAAAAAATGTCACATCTATGCCATCGAAGTTTGATGTGAAAATGGAGGAATGTCCTTTATATCGTTGCCTTTTAGTTGCAAGAATGACCTATATAGCACTCAAATTGTTTTGCCCTGTGGATAATGTAAATGATGTCTGTCATTTTTACCTTTCATTTGAAAAACTTCTATAACATTTATATTAACAAAATATGCTAATTGTAACATCTGAAGTATACGCCAAATTATCGAGGGGTTGTTTAGTGTTTATGTTATTTGCTCTTTTGACCATTCTTATGACAAACTTCTTTTACGTTTGTTTTTACAGAATATGCTTTTTGTAAATTCTGACGTATACGTCCAATTGAGGCCGCGAAATGTTGATCGGAAGGAACGTCATCCTGGTGCACGCGAACGGAATTCTAACAAGCGCCAACGTTTGCAAGACAAACGTAAAATACCACCAGAGAATGCTCCGAGGTCACGGGCAACAGAACCTCAGTTTCACACAACTTACAGTCATGACTCAGCAGTGAAGGATTTCGGTCGACATGAGACCTGCTCTGAGCAAAACGAACAACAGAGAGTGACGTCATATTATCAGAAACTCTCAACAATTGAGGCTATCCGAAAAAGTATTGATAAAACCTCACGCACCAAGTCTGCAACATCAGCTAATATTCCAAACTGGATGCTTAATTTAGACATAAATCTTGATGTTTCTTCAGTTGATATAATTCCACCATATGATGACGATGTAACGTTAAAATCTCGAGCGTCCGAGACGTTTTCCGAGCGCGCCTCTTTAACATTTGTTGAAAATAATTCAGAAGACAATATCGACAACTTAAGTGATTCTGAAAAAGATTATCTAGAGGCAGTCCCAAACGAAAACAAACACCAAGAAAAGGCTAAAAGTGTTCCAATCCCCGATAACAAAAAAAGAGAAGTTTACGCTGACACCTCAGTTTGGCCAAGACAGAATAAGAGTGTTCGCCCCTTATCAAATACGTTCAGAATAGCGACACCATTTTCCGCTGGGTGGACAAACACGGAAGATACAGGTATATTGTTTTCTTATTTAAATACAGATCCGATGTTGAAACACGTATATCAAGTGCAATATATTCCGTAATTTAAGATTCGGCTGCCGGAATTCAACAATACCTTATACACAGTATACCTTCATGCTACTTAAGAGAATTAAACAATATTTACAGAAGTTAATAGAAAGTTCGTTTTGTACAGAAGCTTAATTCTATCTCCAAGAATAAAATACGAGACGGAATAGTTATCATTGTGTAAATCATTACTTATAGCAGGCTTGCAGAAGATATGCTAAAACGAGGGAGGTCTCTATCCAGTAATCAGGGTTTAATAAAAGAAATGGCTTAACTGTATATTAGATATGACCCATATCATACACAGATATGTATTTTTAACTCAAATACTCTGTAAATCTTGTCCCATAGCAGACACGCTGAGGCTTGTATAAAGTATTTGTCAGACCTGACCCATATTATACACATATGTATTTAATTTCTATCTGATAAAGATAGAATTATACTGAATATTTTTTATTTATAAAGAAACAACAATGGGGCCTCTGTGTAGGGTGTCAATAAGTACTTGATCTTATATGTGACCTCGTTCCGGACAGATCCACCCGACTCGACTATCTATCAAACTTGTTTCAAAGTAGTTTGCTTATCTTTGATCATCAACTTGGTTTGTAAATTCCAAATATTAACACTAAATTTCTAACAACGAATATTCAATATTTATACCAGACATGACTTATATTGAAACCAGACTAATGCTTCATAAACTCATCATTCCAGAAGTATTTGTTGTAGATTATTACCTTCAAGTATATATGAATACACGATACAGTACAAGTATTAAAAGAAATATGTTGCAGTTTTAATACAAAAATGGGAATTTAATTCACTAGTGCTCACTATTTTAATGAATTTATTAAATATTTGATTCTGTAGTCTGGAGTTTTTGACACCAAACCATATTTATATTGTCGACAGACTTTGAGCAACAATATATAAAACTATTTATTATTGTAGGTATATACTTACAATGTTTAACCACAACTAAGAAAGCGCTTGCGCTTTTATCATTAAAGTTGTCAATCTCGTATACAATAGATTTCCTTATATTTACAAACTGGGTATTGAAATGTTTGTATTTTTATCAATGTTATCAATTATTCAAACTGAATAAACTGACTTCCATCAAAAAGCTTTTCAATATTTATCTTTCATTTTTATTAAAACAAACACTTTTGTGAGCTATCAGCAGCAAACTATTGACATTTCAAAAGTTTGCCATGTTTGTATTTAGCAAAAGTGTTATCACCAGTTTTTAATTAACTTCGCTCCATTAGAAATATCGTGGCAGCGAACGCCAAAAGTATTACAATATGGCTGACGATAAATACAAAATTATCGACTTGTATTTGAAAAGACTTGGGCCAACAGTTTCTGTTAAAGGGATTTCGATTGAACATATTGTGGATTAAATTTTAAAATATTTGCTACAGATGTACATGCATGAGTAAAACTTAATTTTATTAATGAAACGTGCTGACATTCTTCAAAGAAAATGCTTATTACGTTTTGCTTTTTAAAAAAGGATTACACAAATGACTCAATTAACATTGAATGTTATGAATAGATGAGACTTCTGACAACGATGTGCATATGTTAATTTTTTTGTTATAAACGTTTAAAATTTGTGTGTTTTTATTTTATGTTATTGTGGTTTTTGAACATCATGGATGAATACGATTTGCTGTTCTGTAAGAAATGTTGATAACAATTTTCCTTGATTTTTAAAATAAAAATAAAAATGGTAATATAATCATCAAAACAATTGTTTTAAAATTTATTTGCTCGTTTTCACTTTCTGTTATAATTAAATTAATTCGTTTACCTTTTTATTCTTGAATGATTCTTATCTTATTTATCATTCAAGTAAGGTAATTCATTTACGTCTTTATTTCTGAAATGATTTTCTACTTATATAATTAATATATCAATTTATGTATTCATTAACCTCTTTATTTCTTCATTAACGTTCTTTTTATCTTATGCGAGGACAAACGATAAAAGTCAAATCACATCAAATCAAATCAAATTTTATTTTCAGTCGGTATGACATAACAGAGAAAACATTAGCTATGAATAGCTATTGATCAACTACAATCTATGCTGTAGATTTATCAAATCACTCAAAACAAGACAGAAATACATCAACATTTAAAAAAAATGTTTTAGCGCATATACCCATCCATACTAATTATGTAGCAGAAAACATATGTAATACAACAACAATTAATTCAATGTCGCAAATATGTGTTTAAATATTGAGCTTCATTCAGACGCTTGAAATTATATTTGTCTACAAAAAATCATTGAGTTCGTTTACCTTTCTTGGCATGCGTTGTTACCAAGGCGATTAAAGATGGTGTCGATGCAACAGAGTGGAATAATAGTATATGACAAGTCCATTTAATTACATGTTCCTACCTATTTAATACACCTGCTATGATATAGATTAACTTTTTAAGGTCCGCGTCGTTACCAAGGCGATAAGAAGGTGATGTCTATGCAACAAGGTGGAATCAGGAGTACCCGTATGTAGCTATTTTCAGATGATTAACATAATTAAACAAGACAGAGCCTCATTCGTGTACCATAATCATACCATATTATATCATTATTCTGATTTGATACGGTTTACAATTGAAATATCACGAATTTGCAAATAGAGCCCGGTGAACATAAATGGGAAATTTTGATTCCTGGTTATCCCATATTAATTAGGTATCATTTGAAAAGGCTTAATGTGTAGATGAAGAAAATTTAAATAATGAGCCGATGGACATATTATACAAACGCTGTTAGGTCCCGAAACATTGAAAAATCGCTCAATGCACTTCCGATTTCTGTTAAAAAATACATCTGCATTAGCTATATATGCAATATATGTTATTGAACGAGAATATCATGTTTCATTACTCCTGTAACAGCTCTAGTTCAGTGTTTCAATTTTATATTTGAGTTTTGATTATTTTATTGTTTGGGCTTTTTTAATGTCATGTAATGTATTGTTTCTTTATTTATTTCAGCTATGCAGCCGAAATCTAAGAAATATATTAACCAGATGTTAACTTTCCACCATATGAAACACCATGAAAAGAAAATAAGGCTGGCAAAACGTAAGCAAACCAATTGTAAAAAAGTGAAAATACTCAGTGGCGAACATACCGTATTGTAGCAACATAAATAAAATGATAATTACTATTGCTTCTGCAGACGAGCAGAATCAAGAACCATTATATTAAGTTCGTTAACTCAAATCATTATTAATATATTTGACAACGGCAATTACAATAACAGTTTAGTGTTCGAAATTAGCTTTTGTTCAATTGAATGGCAGTATTTATACAAGAGGAAATTGGGTAAATCAGCAATTAGCCGTTATTGATTTTACTCAGCTAAATCGGAAGATTTAAACAGAGTCATGATAAGTTAAACTAGAATCGTAAACACTAAGCTGGTTAAAGGGTTGTAAAATGTATTTACCGAAATAAATAGGTCAAACTACATACTAATTAACTTTAACTATTACTTTACTACAATTTGATCGCTTTTATATAAGTGAGTTTCTTAATCTATGTTTCAAGTTAAGACAGTATGCAGGTGTTCACACTTCGTTTTCATATTGTTTTATAGCAGCATGAAAATGTTGAATTTGTAAGATTTGTAAAAGTTTTCATTTGTTATTTGACCATGGCATTTCCATTTTATACACAGCCGCCATTGACAGCAAGATGCCGAACACCTTTAAATATGCATTAGGTAGGTATGTTTTCACTAAGTTCCATGCAATAACAAGTGCAGTTGATTTGCTATGTCAACTTTTGAAATATAACTTAAGGACCCAATAAAACCGGTTTTCAATGAACTGTGTATTAGAAATTGTTTCTAATTTCAAACAGATATAACTCGTACCTATAACCATTATTAGTCTTTTTAAACAGTTACACAAACTTAAAACAAGGCATGAACTTACTTACATTACAAAACTTTCGTATGGCATATATATACATAATAATAGATGAACTCTCTTCTAAACAAAATATTAAATACTTCCCTGTTGATCCTCCCCCTAATGCCCTTCGGTGCTTTGATTTTCGTGATGTCTCTTTTTCAGACCGGAAGCGTTTGGTTGATGTAAGTTTAAGATGAGATTATAAACAGCAAATAAGTTTTTGTTTGATATACAATTCAGGGATTTTTTTATTACATTCAGTTACCGGTCAATTTCACAAGTAATTGTGAACATTTCATTCAGTTCATATTCAAGGCCAAATAAACTACTTGTTTTCATGTCATTGATATAAGCTATTATACATTGGCTCTTCAAGAACCTAAAAGACTTGTTTATGATTTATTTTTCGTTCAGAGAATTTAACCAAAATTCTTATCTCATGGAAATTGTGAGGAATTCTGCTTTAAAACTCCATATAATAAGTGTATTATGCCCCAAAAGAAATTAAAATCAAATTATTTTGAGCGTAATTCTACTTTGTTGTTTTATCTTTAGCAACGGCTTAGCGACTCTTGGAAGATTTTTATGAATTCCACTAATATTTTTTCAGCCTTCATATTTTAGCTGGCTTTCAAGAACCTTTGTTAAAATGAGATTATCATAAAACCAAAATGAAATCAAAACATTTGTAAGGCAATTCTCGCCAATGACTCAGAGAAGAATCCATAATGACAAGAACATGACGTCACCCGATTCGCAAAATGTGACGACACGAAGAAATGTATCGAATGAAGACACAAGCGAAACAAAACAAACTAAATACGTTGTAAAGAACAGATAGCATTTGTGACATTTATAACATTAACTTTAATTAAAAAACTATAAACCATCGCGACATTAGATAAAGTAACGATTTTCTAGAGAATGCTTTTGAACACAACAATATTAAAAACACTATTTTATATTGGGGTGCATACCAACGGGAAATATGAAACAAATATTGCAATGGCATGCGTTATTTTTGCTTCTAGAATAGTATTCAGTATGAAACTAAAGCCTTCCTTATGGTCATATAGGATTGACTTGTTTCACGGTAAAGGTCCGTTATTTATATCCCGCAATCCGATTGTCTATATCATTCTGAGATCCAATTAAGATCAATATTGAATACCACCCCTGAACAGCGTGTTTGATAATTGTTGTTTTTATCTATAGTCCTGCTCCTGTATATGTCAATTAAGTATTTATGTTCAAGGCGTTGACATTGCTTTTAAAATCTGGAAAGGTTATCAAAATGTGGTTTAATAACTTAGCGATTGATGATACATATTTTATCTGTACATTATATTCAGAAATATTTATTAAAATCCCATAATAAAATTGTTGGTCTTTGTCACGATAACAAACTTATGATTGCGAAAACCTTGCAAGAAGAATTAACCGATCTTTATCAAACTTGGAACAAACCAGCGATATGGTCCTGTTTGATTGTGAAGAAAACTTGGAACAAACCAGCAATATTGCCCTGTTTGATTGTGAAAAAACTTGGTTGAAAAGTAACTTTACTAGATCTCTATCTTTCTCCATTTTCTATGTAGATACCAATGATAATGTCAAGTTTGTAATGTCAAGAGAAGATAACCCTGGTGGGGCTGGAATCTATAACCTCTAAGACGAGAGGTGGACAGCTTAACAACAAGACCATTTTCAGTATATGTAAACTTTTATTTTTGTCACTATACCAAGCTTATTGTTAGCTTTTCATAGTTAGTTTTTTTTTCATTTTATTATTAAGACTAGTTGTAGTTGAAGGTCACCGTCATAGAAGGTCAACTAGGTCATTGAGTTAAATACAAGAAAAATCCCTGTTTCCCTCGACATCTCCGTTTTACCAAACTAGTTATTAATCTTTAGAACGATGTTTGCCTTTGTTACATAAAGGTAAAGTATAACAGTATAACATTTAATGAAAAAAAAGTTATGAGGCGAACCCAGAGAAGAGCATGCTTAACATTATTATCCGCATGTTAACCAGTTATTTGTAACAAATTATTGCCATCATTCATAGGCAGAAGTGCTTTTATATTGAACTCGAAAATTAGTCATTTCATTTATAACGCAGGAATTAGGTTGGATTTCTGCTGACATAGTTTCAAATCACTAAACAACATTTTTGAATAGAGTTTTTGGTCACAAATCATAATAAAATTCAAATAATTGATATAAACTATACAACGAGGTCACTAGGCAAAAGACTTGAAGCATTACATTTTTGCATTTTCCTCGTGTTTTAAGCCTTATTGCACTCCTCGTGATAACCTTAAGAGCAGTTTGTTATAATATATAAAAGGTCAATAAGTCTAAAACAGAGATTTTAAAAAGGTCATTGAATTGTCAAGTCATGTCAAGTCAAAAGCGAAGTAACTTGCCATGTCAGGGCTAGAATAGCATGTCGTTTGTTCATTAATATGATGAAAAGTACAGGGAAAACGCATGCCCCATGTGTACCAGCCAGGTATTGTCATCATTCATAGAAGAGAAAATGGGTCATTTAATTCATAACACAGGAATAAGGTTATATAATGCAAACGAGGTTCAGTTTTTCGAATTTTTATCAAACCACTACTAAACAGTTTTGAATTTCCTTTATTTTTCACAAGTAAAATTTAAGTTCAAATATTTGTATTATATTATAATACTACGTCACTAGGCAAAAGGCTGGAAAAAATACATATTCACATCAACCTCGGGTTATGACCCTTTAAATGAGTTCCTCACCTTTATTTCGAGAATGTATGTCCTTATTGTATGAAAATAGGTCACTCAACCTAATACAGGGATACTGGGACTTAAATCATTATTTAATGAAACCAGGTCACTCAATCTAATACAGATATATTGGGACTTTAATCCTTACAGAGATACTGGGATTCTAATTCTTATTGCATAAAATTAGGTCACTCAGTCTGATACATAGGTTCTGGGACTTTAATCCTTATTGTATGAAATTAGGTCACTCAGTCTGATACAAAGGTTCTGGGACTTTAATCCTTATTGTATGAAATTAGGTCATTCAGTCTGATACAAAGGTTCTGGGACTTTAATCCTTATTGTATGAAATTAGGTCACTCAGTCTGATACAGAGATACTGGGATTCTAATTCTTATTGCATAAAATTAGGTCACTCAGTCTGATACCAAGGTTCTGGGACTTTAATCCTTATTGTATGAAATTAGGTCACTCAGTCTGATACAAAGGTTCTGGGACTTTAATCCTTATTGTATGAAATTAGGTCACTCAGTCTGATACAAAGGTTCTGGGACTTTAATCCTTATTGTATGAAATTAATTCACTCAGTCTGATACAAAGGTTCTGGGACTTTAATCCTTATTGTATGAAATTAGGTCATTCAGTCTGATACAAAGGTTCTGGGACTTTAATCCTTATTGTATGAAATTAGGTCACTCAGTCTGATACAAAGGTTCTGGGACTTTAATCCTTATTGTATGAAATTAGGTCATTCAGTCTGATACAAAGGTTCTGGGACTTTAATCCTTATTGTATGAAATTAGGTCAATCAGTCTGATACAAAGGTTCTGGGACTTTAATCCTTTTTGTATGAAATTAGGTCATTCAGTCTGATACAAAGGTGCTGGGACTTTAATCCTTATTGTATGAAATTAGGTCATTCAGTCTGATACAAAGGTGCTGGGACTTTAATCCTTATTGTATGAAATTAGGTCATTCAGTCTGATACAAAGGTTCTGGGACTTTAATCCTTATTATATGAAATTAGGTCATTCAGTCTGATACAAAGGTTCTTGGACTTTAATCCTTATTGTATGTTACGATTCGTTACAGATAAGAAAATAAACATTTTAAAAATCTAGCGCCCTTGATTGACTGAAAATGTAGGGCAAACACTATCCCATTTTAGATGCACAATGAGAGTGCATTAGACTCTGAACGAGTGCAAACAAACAAACATCACAAACAGACCATAAACACGTATTAAAGCAAGAAAACACTATCATGGGGGCGACACATTTAAGAAATCAGCAATACATTAACCTAAAATTTTAACAAGCATTATTTGAACATTGCAAGTATTAGCTATGTATGAAACCCATCGCTAACACTATAAGTGATTCATTTTGTTCAGCATCCCGATATCTACAAAACTCATTGCTTTTCATAAGGAGCCATTGCTCTTCAATTTAAAGGATTCAATAATGCTCCGTGAGTGGCACATAAGGGCGGGGCTATATGTTTTTCTACATAAATTCAGACCCATTTAGTTTGATAGTGGGGCTGTTATGTGGGTCAAATATCGCCCTTTACAAAGGATTTTCATTAAAAAGATTTTGATTAAGCACTCGATGTAAAGTGTTCATTTCAAATGGTAACAAAACGGAAGCATAAAAATGAAGCGCTAAATGAGATAAAATCATTAGCTAAATATGCACATATAATAAATGATAGTATATTGTAATTTTAACAATGAAGTGATAACTTGAAACAAAATATACGAGTAAATGCATCTTTTAATTGTACAGTTCGTACATTGTTTTGGTATTTGAATGCTAAAACAAATACCTTAAGCATAAATCATAAACAAGAATTAAATAGACGATGAATTAAACTGCTATATTGTGTGTTTTACTTATTTTTTTTAATGCGAACAAAAATGGCACTGCTAGGTTTTTAACACGTATAGATTTTAAACTGATGAGTGAAGAATCGTAGCTGATCGCTGAAGACTCTTTATGATTAAGCTTTAGCTGCACAGTTGCATACAGCCAAGCCTTCTGTTTACACGCAAAGGCACAATTTTAGTGTCAATGCTGACTTAAATCACGTCAAAATATCCTTGGGAGGAGGGGGAGGGCATGCAGTGATTGACAGTTGCACGGCATCATTTTAGGGATACAATCTGGGAGTGTAAAACACTAAGTCAGTTAGAAGTTATTAAGTAACGTATCCGTTAATAAGAAACGAAGACAGAACTTAAATTTATAAGGGCAACGGCAAATCTGCTCTTAATTTATTGGTGCGAATTACATTTAAAGGCTTAAAACACGAGGATAATGCCCAAATCTCATTTTTCCAGTCTTTTGCCCAGTGACATAGCTTAACAGTTTATACCAAATATTAGAACTTATCTTTGGCTTGTAAGAAAAAGAATATTCAAAAATATTTCGTAGTGATTTGATAGGAATTCGGTAAGCAGATTTCCAACTCGTCTGTTTATCTAAACCTTTTTTCTGCGTTATGAATTAAATTACACATTTTCGAGTTCGATATGAAATCTTTGCTGTCTATCAATGCTGACAATAACTTGTTATGTATACATTTGGATGACAGAGTGTAAGACATAGTATTGGCCTGGGTTGGCCTGATTGTCGATTATTATCAGATGATTCACAAATTACTTAACCTACATCTTACACAAACGAAAAGCGATCGAAAGATTAATATCTGTTTTGTTTTAATATATCCGTCGAGGGAAACGGAATTTTCTTATTTTTTACTAAGTGACCCAGTTTGACCTTCAATTAACACTATTCTTGATAGTAAAATGATACATATCGGGTAAAATAAGCTTGCTATAGTAATACAAATAATCATGAACACAAGATGACAGTGGTTTTCTTTTTAAGAAGTCCACCTCGCGCATATACGTTCGTGGGTTCAAGCCAAACCAGAGGCATCTTCTCTTCATACAAGACAATATAACTGGTTTCTACCAAAAAAAGCGGACTGAAGTTAGATAAAGATTGGGTAGAATTTTTCTCTTAAGTTTATTAAGACAAACAAAGCAAGTATGTTTCAGGGTGTTTTGTCTCTGAATATAAACATGATGAGATTTTCCATTGCATGATGAAATAAACATGTTAAGGTGTATTTTTCACTTTTTCCTTTCACTTTGAGAAAAAACTTGTGTCTTTTTGTCTCTAAATGTGAACATGTTGTAATGAGAATAAACATGTTAAGAGGTCTTCTTTATACCTCAAAGTAAACATTTTGAGATTATCCATTTTACTATGAGAATAAAATCATAAGGTGTCCTTTTTTGTCTCTGAATGTGATTATGCTGAGATGTTACCTTTAATCACGAAATTAACATGTTCTGATGACTTTTTGTACCTGTTTGTGAACACGTTCAGATGTTCCCTTGCATGATGAAATATAAATGTTTCGGTGTCTTGTTTGTGTCTGACTCTAAATATGTTGAGATGAACTCTTTCATGATGAAATATACATGTTTATGTGTCCTTCTTGTCTCTGAATGTCAATATGTTGAGATGCCCTCTTTCGCTATGAGCTTTAATATGTTAAGGTTTCCCTTTTGTCCATTAAGGTGAACATGTTGTGATATCCCCTTAGTTCCTAAAATAGTTTTTGTGTAATGTTCTCTCCCTATAAACGAGAAATGAGAATTCCATTTAAATTGTATTCTTATTTTCGTGCGTTTATGCAGTATGACCACTAGGCCGCGATTTTGCAAACCCATAGTGATGCATTGAGTGTGGTATATGGTCCATTTTGTCTCTGATTGTAATGGGGTTAGATTGTCCTTTCCGTTTCTGAGAATTATAGTGTTGGATTCCCCCTGAGTGTGATTATGTTGTATTCAACCCATAGTCTCTGAATGTGATAATGTTTTGTCCCTTTCGTCTCTGAGTGTGAAAAAACCGGATTTTCCCCTTTGTCTCTAAGAGTGATAATTTTGAAGTGTCCATTTTTATCCCTGATCGTGACAATGTTGATTTCCCCTTTTGTCTCTGCTCGTTTCCATTTGTCACTGAGTTTTCCATGTGAGACGATGTTGAAATATTTTAATTTATTTCTGAGTGTGATAATGTTAAATATTTTGCTTTGTCTCAAAGTGTGATGATGTTAAAATTAAACTCACATTTCTAAGTCAGATTATGTTGAATAACCCCTGTGTCTGATTGTCAGCATGATGAATTGTTCTTTTGTTTCTGGCGTTACAGAGTTTTCCTATTGTCTGAGTGTGATCATGTTGAAGTTGAATAGCTCAATTTGTTTCTGAATGTGACTTTTGTTGAATTGTTCCCATTGTTTTGGAGTGTTTTAATATAGAGTTCTCACCATTTTGTCTGAGCGTGATTATGCTGATTTTTTTCCAATGTTCTCCTGGTATGATTGACATACTATTAAAATATATATGATTTATAAGGAGCTGTACAAAATTGTTTTAATAGTAATATTTGTGTCTGTGACACAGAAAGTTTTCAATTATGCCAAAACATGAGGAGCTTGTCTTAAGATATTGGTTTGTCATCAAGCATTGAATAGTATTGTTATAAAAATAAAATAAAAAAATAAAAATTAAGATCTATGAGGTTTTACCTCCCCAAACTACATTTTAAATACATTGTGATTTTGATTCATCTAATGAGATTAGCTGTGTTGATATAGTATGATTATTGTAAATATTTCAAAAAATTGATTGTTGTGCTATTTTTGGAATAAACTAAAATTTAACCATCATTTGATGTGTGTGTTCAAGTTAAGCTGAACGTAGTTGCTCAACAAAATTTCGACGTCAATATGAAATATTTTCTAGATGTACTGACAATTGATCAGCATTTTCTAGATGTACTGACAATTGATCAGCATAAAGTGGTAAGCTTGTTTTAATCATTTATGTGAAAAAATACTTTTCGGAGAAGTAAGTGAAAAACCCCGCCATCATCAGGCACCATCATATCTTTAATTTTATCCCCAATGGCGTCATTAGATATTGAAATCTCATAAAAAAAACATTGATAAACGATATGCACGGAAACAAGCATAGTACAATTTTATTTTAATATTTGCACACAAAGGTAAGATCAATGGGAAACATATATAATAACTCGCGTTTTTCATATTTTGTTTTGTTCAACGTCAAAAGTTGAACAAGATAATAGTAAATATTCGACTCAGAAAAATAAATGGCTAAAGACCACAGTTATCTGCCCCCCCCCCCTTTAATTCGGATGTTAGTGCAGAAAAAAACAGTGCTTTTGTTTAAATATCAGTATTCTGTTCAAGGAAAAAGAAAGGTATGCTCTTTTTTGCATAACGCTGAACATATTTTAAGACTGTTTTGCAAACAATGATAGTTTCCAGTGTGAATATTGGAAGCCACATTGCCTGTGGAACTGTTAAAATTGCTTCTTTGTAGCCTTTGTTCCGTCTTGACCTCAGGGTCAAGTATTTCTACTCAATTTTGTGAGATACGGCAAAAACAACTTTATGTTTTCTTGTGATTAATTGTTTTGTTTTGGATTGTTCGACAGCAGTCTGTTATTTATTAATTTGGGGCTGCTTTAAAGTGAAAAGCCAGGTTAATATTTAAATGAAACATATAATAAAAATAACTGTTAGGCCTTCTAACAGTCCATCGCACCCGTAATCTGCGTACGCTACTTGGAGCTACTTCCCGTACAGTCTAATACCAGCTAGTGATAATACTGTTGCAGTTATATACATATGTCCGCAAGTAGTTCTTTTCATTCTTGTTTCACATTACGTTAAAATGAGCATCTTCTAAGACGGTAATCTGAAGCTTTTGTGGTAGAGCGTCGACTGTTTGTAACAGGGCTCCGAAGGCGGCAACATCAGCGTCCGCGCTGTGAGCATTGAAGAATATGTTAAATATATTGTGGAATATTGCAGATAATTTGTAGCTTGTAATTTCAGGAAATATTACTTTGCATAGCCATAAACTATCCGCAAAACAATAAATGTGGAAATGGCTTATACTACAGCTCAGACATTTAGTTATCATTAATCTTGTGTCAAAAGCTGCATCGTGTGCTGTTAGGACGGGGTGTTTAACTACTTCAACCACTCGGAAATCGATGACAGGCCAGTAAACACGTCCGTAGACTCAACCAGTGTTTTATTATAAAACATTTGCTCTCCATGTATCGCCATTCCAGTAAGCGATGTGATAGATGTCAGAATACAGCCACCTGCGGGTATGACGTCGTTTTCTGTTTCATTGAGCAAGTGCACGATATCAACAAACACTCAGATTGAAATCTAAGTTATTGAGAATGGCTCTTTCGCTACATACTCTTATATAACGTTTTAGAGCAAATGTTTTACTCGCCCCAATGACCATGATTTTGCGATCATGTCGTCGCGCAATAAAGCGGGTTTGCAGATGTGCGTGTATGTGCATGCTTGCACGTGTTTGTGCGTGAATCTCGAGGAGGGCCCGGCAGTGTTTTTAAGCTTCACCGAAATCTAATATATACCGCAGAATAATTTTTTTTCAAGACTGCCATTTTAATCAATTGATAAGACAGATGCATATTGAAAAAGGTTCAGATATGTGATGAAACAAAAATCAATAAAAACTTCAAACTAAATAAATATTATGATTAATTTGCAGTTGACACCGGAAAAGTTAAATATTAAATCGGTGGCGAATGCAAGCGGTAAGCGTATCATCCTCTTGATCAGAAGGTCCCGTGTTTGATCCCCACTCGGAGCATCATTATAATTCGGGAGTGTTAACAATGTCTATGAGGTTATAAACCACATGTATATAATATAACACATCTTAAAACTGCTATGTAACATTTTCATCGTAAGAAGATAATCGCGGGGTAAAACAAATCATAGTTTTACAATTACGTGTGTACGAGTACATTCATAATCTCCATTGTTCATATATTTTATTGCATAACTCGAAAGGCTGAATTTCAGACTAGAAAGTAGTACACAAAAACATAGGAAGTGCCAGGCATTTAACGAAGAAATGTTCATCCTAATGTTAGTCGATGGGCGTAATGAAACGCACAATTATCCAAAGACACACATCTTATCTTCCGCAATCAAGATAATTTACCCACGTTTTTTAAAATTGGTAATGTTATCATTATATAATTTAGTTTAGGCATCTCTAAACCAATTTCCATTACTTTATGATGAAATATCGGTAGTCGAGATGCGCCAAATGTATCACTCGATGTGAGAAATCGTATGGTGTCAGATAGCATCCTTTAGCACTAACCGACGACGCGTGTATAAGTTATTTTAGCAAAAATGCGAAAACAAATCTGATACTTCCTTCTGGCCAATTTACAAAAATAATGAAATATATTTTATATTGAACGTCAATTAAAACTATGACAGCTGCACCCCTTAAACAAATGTTGATATATGCTAGTAAACGAATTGTCTTTGAATTCCACGATTTCCACACACTTACAAATCAGTTAAAGGCTGATGTGAGATTGGTTGATTGATATTATCACGCGAAGCTTTCAATTAATTAAGGAAAGGATCGAAAATCCAGAAACTTGTGAATGAGTTCGAGTGGCCAAATCATCGATTTTCTAAAAATATTTGGACTGTGCCAGCGGGAGGTGGGTTCACATTAATTATGCTGCCAGATAAGACCAGAATTTCTTTTTATACAGTCGAACCCCGTTGGCTCGAACCCCCAGGGACCGTCGAAAATACCTCGAGCCTCGAAAAATTCGAGCCAAGCGGTATGCTTTCCTCAGTATAATGAAATCGGTCGTTTACATCAGTTCGATCTAACAAGGAATTCGAGCCAAGCGAGTTCGAGCCAACGGGATTTGACTTTACTTTAATTATATCTTTTGCTGTAATTAAGGTTTCAAACAGTAAACTAATAATACGATAATTCAGTTCAGATGCATTACTTGGGAAATATGTTTTGGTCCAAAAACATGAGCGAGTCCATTTAAACACTTTTTTGACATTAGTTACATCTAGTACACCAATGTTTGTATAATTTATTCAATAAATATATGAGGAATCAAGTTGCACATTGGACAACGTCTTTTTAATCATTCAATTCATGTATGAAGATACTATTTTAACTATGGTCAATGTCTGTTCAAACAATTCAATCCATCTTTTTGGAAACAATTTACAATTCGGTCAATGTCTAAAAAAATATTCATTCAATATACATGTATAAGGATACGAACATATATGTTGAATTTCAATAAAACACCATATTTACTAAATACAAACTGCATGAAAAAAATGACACATCGTGTCTATAACTCTATAATTTATATTCTGAATCATTCTTTTACACAATTACATTGTTTCATTAAACATTCACAAGTAGGAACCAACTTGTTGGTATATTTCATACACAATCAGCTACTAACATTTCAATTAATAATACACATTCTCATACTCGTATATTATTTTCTTATAACACATTACTACACGACTTGTCACTAATGAGAACTGTTAGAATTCAAAATAATTTAAAAGTCAAGTTTCCGTCAAATACTCTCACAGTAGTTGATTCGCGCGATATGTGAAATAAAGCATTGTATAAGCATATTGTAAGTAAAATATTATACATTAGAATTATTCTTGAACATTACAATTACTTCACACCTGATACAAATTTCACTCATATTAATTGACTGACATGATTTATACTAAGTTGAATACTTTCACGAAATTCTCCAATTCAGATCTGTCATACTGACTGCAGGTGACAAAAATCATCTTCTTCAGTGAACAGTAAGCCACACTGTATGGACACTCAATCCCCTCTTCCTTCCCCTGCAGTTGGGTTATCTCGCCGGTGAGCGTGTCCAGTAACAGGATGTTGTCACTGCCCCATCCACAAACGAGCAGCTGGTTGTCCCCCATAGCTGCCAGACCAGATGGGTTTTTCAGTACCGGATCTTTGTAGGTCTGGAGCACCTCTAGTGAGATGCTCAGCTTGGTTATGGTGTTGGTGCCCCAGTCTGTGACATATATGACGGGAGGATTCTGACTCTCTCTGGTCACTGTCAGATACCTGGGTTGCTGAAACAAAGGTTTTCCACTGCTGTCTTTGTCCACACTCTTCTTCACCTTTCCCTTCATGTCCATCAACTCAACCTTACCGTAAAAAGACACTATCAAGTTGTCATCACAAAAATCTATTCCATAACATAGTCCATCTAGTTTAACGACATCCTGTAGTGTGACATTTTCCTGAGTTGATACGAACTGTATCTTCTTCAAACCAGGCAGAGTGACGGCTGCCCTGTCTCCGGGCAGGAGACACAGGTCCCACGGCTCACTTGGCAGTTTAACCTGGGACACCAGCTTGTTATTCATGGTGTCCACCAGCTTCAATGAGCAATTAGTGTGATCTACCAGTACGAGCCTGTCCCCGGTCAGGAGGGTCACATTGGTTAGCCCGCAGTGAAGGGTATCACCTGATGTCTTCACTGAAATGTCAGGCTGCCTGCTGAACTTGGCCTGGCTTAGGTCTGCTCTGCTGCTGAAGTGGGCTGAAAGTAAACATTACAATAAATAACACAAATAAAAAAATTGTTTTGTTTCATCACATTTTAAAATGAATAATAATAATAATAATAATAATAATAATAATAATAATAATAATAATAACAATAATAATAATAATGCTGGGAGGGCAGCATCAAAGTCACCTTATGTATCGAATAATCTTAGTTAGGCTTGACATAAAGAGACCAAACTTGGTATTATTACATCGTTATTGTATTCTAAGTCAAAGCGGCGTAGTCGAGCGCGCTGTCTTACGACGGCTCTTATTGATAAATACATTTGCTTTTTATTGCTTCATATTGACCCTCATCAGTTTATACCATCACTGCTACAGCAATGATGATTCATATTTTTGTTAAACCTTTTTTAAAAAGTAAAAAAACACATAATGAAAGTTCATATGTATAAAAGTTGACTGATTCAAACATATTTTATTGCCTTTTTTCTTTCAACATAATCGGTATTTACAACAATAATATAGAGTATACAAAAAGCAAATGGTTTGGATACAAGTTCTAACAACATAAGAAACGTCTTCCCCTGTATAAAAGTTAATAGTCCACAGAACTCATTCCAAAAACAATTTTACACTGCACAAAGTGAATGTTTATAGACCATTGCGCTATTGTAAGAAGGTTTCGTTGAAATGAATTGTTGGATGAATCGTTAAAAAGAGTGCTAACTATTTCCCAAAATAATGTAATGTTATAGATATTTTTCAGTAAAATGATCAAATAGATACCTTATATATCATATGTCCTCGACTGACCAGTGTGCTTTAAGATGTTTTTTAATTACATTGTATTCAATGAAAACTCGTTATGCGAAAATTGACGCATACTTTTATTATTATTTTTAAAATAGATAGGCAACTATTTATAATTTCGCCTGAAAATATGACGGTTGTATATTAAGTAAAATATTTATACCGTATTGTTATACCTAAACAAGTATATATCATTCGAAATTATATTGCTTAAGTTTATTTGAATCTTAATTTATATAAGAAATATCATTTGTCGAAGTATTTCATTCTGCCATTTTTGTAAAGCACTTGGTGAACTTTACAACATAGTTTTTAACGTAACGTTAACGTGCTTGGTTAACTTGAGCGACGTAAAAAAACAACAGACTTATAAACTGCATTACTAAGGAAATGTCAAATTAGTTAGTGGTTGTACCCAAACCTTTTTGTAACACAGCTTTAATCTGTTTTTGGTGTTGTTGCATCGTATCCTGTTGCCGTTGTTCCTGCTTCGTTTGCTGTTGTCGGTGTTGTTGCCCTAACGCCGACGAAGATTCGCCCTCTTCCAACCGTCCTATTGCATTTTCAGCAGCTTTTATCTGCTCAATTACGGGGTCCCTGTAAAACTTGTATCGGGGAACTTTACTCCTCCTGCTCACCTCTCCCAGGGCTGCCTGGAGACTTGCCAGTTCTTTTATAGCTCGCTTTCCTACTATTAATATCTGGTTGCTGTTGTCGTTCTGTGCTTGTAGCTCTGACTTTAGTTTCTCAATGGATGATTTCATGTTTGTGCATTTTGATATCAGTTCATTTAGCAGTGTCTTGGATGTTCGTTTCTTCTGATCAATTTCTGCAAAGAGTTCATTTTCCCTTTTATCCAGGTACTGGTTAATTTCAGTCCTGAATTTGCGAAGTTCATTTATATTGGTAAGGCTTTCTTCATCAACTGATTTCATGATCGCCTGCATGTCGTGTGACAGTTTGCCAATGTCAGTGGCCGTCTGGACAAGTCCTGTTTTCAGGCTGTTGTATTCTGCACCCTCCTTGTACCGCTTTGAGACTTGAGAAACCCTTTCAATATTACATAATCGATGAGCTTTCTCAGCCAAGCAGTCTCCACACAGAATTGCCTCATGATTAAGACAGTAATATTTTATGAAATCTTGAGCATGACGATGACACGTTTCATTAAATTTTTCATCTTCACTCTCTTCGAGGAATGAGGAAGGCATACTGTCCTTGTCCTGGAGGGCGTGAGTTTTGGTTATTTTCTGGTTCCGGTGTACTCGTGCACAGGTGGAACAAAGAAACTCCTTACAGACGGGACAGAAGGCCTCGGGGACGATTTTCTTGCCGTCCTCCGCGCATGGCTGGCAGTAGGTGAGGTCAGGCGCCGATCCAGATGTCACTTGTGCCTTTCGTCCGGGAACTGCATCCATCCTTCCGAGTGCCTTAAATCTTTATAATACAAGAACCATGAAGTTGTTAATACGGAAAAGAAATTGATTCCATAACTTTCACTTCTCTGTCTGGCTCTCTAGCTCTCTCTCTCTCTCTCTTTTTCTCTCCCCATCCCCTCTCCGTCCCTCTCCCCTCTTTTTTCTTTCTTTCTCCCTTGCTCTCTCCCCCTGTCTTTCTCTCTTCCCCCCTCTCTGTCTCTCTCCCATCTCTTATTATTTCGCTTCCCATCATATTTCATCCTAACTATCACTCCAACTGTTTCCCTCTCTGAACCCCCCCCCTCTCTCTTTATTCCGTCTCTCTCTTTCTATTTATCTCTCTGTGTCCCTTTGTCTCTCTCCCTATTCCCTCTCTCTTTCTCCCTTTCTCCTCTCTCACTCTCTCTCTCTCTTCCTCTATCTATCCCCATCACCTCTCCGTCCCTCTTCCCTCTTTTTTCTCTCTCTCCCTGTCTTTTTCTCCCCCCCCCCCTTTCTCTCCCTCTGCAATTTCATATCTTTCTCTCTCGCTCTCCATCCATTTTCATCCTATATCTATCTCCATCCGTTTCTCTCTCTGAACCACCCCCCTCCCCTATTTTACCCCTCTCTCTCTTTCTATTTATCTTTATGTGTCCCTCTCTCTATTCTCTCTCTCTCTCTCTCTCTCTCTCTCTCTCTCTCTCTCTCTCACACTATTTTCAATTGTTATGCTTTATTATGTTCAACTTTTTTTGACTTACTTGACTTTCAGTGGAAGCCTTTATAAAGGAATTTTTAGTATATAGGTACGTGGCCACAATTTCCCAAATAGGGCTAAAATATCGCGAATAGTTTTCATACGTTTACGGTTTGATAGCTGCGTGGTCGATCTGTATTGATTTAAGTTTGGAATGTAAAAGGTCGAAGTCAAATATCCTTTTGTAAGAATAAACAAATATTGGTTGGACTGTTGGGTGGTCGTAAGATACGGTAGGCCATAAATAGTTCTCCTCATTCACGGTATTACAACGTATTTACAGTATATGTTTTTTTGTAAAACAACGTTTTAAAAAATAAACTTGAAAGTTAATTTAACCGGGAAATCCAGTCACCGTTTTGTATTATTCTGACAAATACGATTAAGTTGAATTCAATATTTCAAGAAATAACTGAACAAATTGTAGAGTATATATCTTCTTTACAATTTGGTGAAAACTGTTTACTGTTTTGTCCAATTCCCGTTTTTCGACAGATTTTGTTCGGTGTGGACAGGCTGCCAAATCAATTTTGTCTGAAAGACAGAACACAGGTCATTAATAGACCAAAAATTGTACGTTTACGGATTTTTTTTTTCGATTTTTGATATGGCAAATGTAAGGGATTGGAAGAATCCCGTATAACACGTCTAATACTTTAGACTAGAAAGTACCTAAACAATCAAAGCGACCAGCTTTGAAAACACAAACTACAATATTTCTATTTAAAAATGAAGATGGCCAAAATGTTTTAGGGCGGTCCAATACCCCAAATAGTTGTGACCCTTTTAATTCGTTTCTGGTGAAGCCGGGCTGCACATTCTTATTTTTGACCCCAAAATCAGGTCTATATAAATATATGTCAATAGTCTTTATAAGATATTTATGATGGCCACATATAAACATAACAATGCCCACTGCCATGATATAAAAGTATTTCGGAACGCCAATTATTGTGGCTATCCCAAATGTGCACTCACTAACTTTAAATCCTGGCACCGCCCCGCAGAAAAAATACTGTTTTAAACTTACTTTTGTTGACTGTTGAAAGCCAGTCCGTTCCCATAGTTAATCGAATATCTTAAGTACACAACTTATTCCTTTCAAATGTGGTTGTCGCCTATGATTTTAATAGTCGCTGTTTGGAGAGATAAGGGCCAACGTATTTCGTGTGAGTTCAAAAACTAAAGTAGCAACTTTCTTGATAAGAAATAAGGGAGGTTATCATTGGTAGTGCTAAAACCCGGTATCCGGTATCCGGTTATGTTGATACCGGGCTGAGTGATCAATAGTTTTAGCATGGAATTATAACTATTCTGGTTTCCCAAAGCTAATCCTCCGATTCAAACAAAATTATACCGTTTTAATATACACACGTTACTTCGGAAATAATAGAGTCTTTGGTCTGTTATATGAATTTCAATATGAGCTCAAAATTCACCTTTATTTTCAATGTCAATATTATTTTTATACTCTACATTGTATGCATTTCTTAACAATCCTTCTTTGTGTATTGGTTGTGTACGGGGTTCTACCAACACATTATTATAACGGAAGTCTATAATGAAGAATTATTGTTTGGTATATGTTACGAAATTTTCCCGTTTATCTGATGCCATTAAAGTTAATTACATTTATGTGGATTTACTAATGACCAGTATGATTTACAATTTATAATTTCTTTAATTTCATAAAAAAATAGAGTTATACTTTGCCATTGAATTTTAAATTCAGAGTTAAGCTTCAGCCGGCTATTAATAACTGTTCATACAAAACTTGTTCAAGCACCTAATTTAGTTCGTAAATTATTCACTGGAAAATGTGCTTATTTTGGAAATAGAATATGAGATAGAATACTTTAAATAGGTTGTTTTGAATAATTTATGTCATTTAAATATTATATAGTAACTTACCTACGGGCTTGTTATAAAATTGTTTAGCTTTGTCTTCTAATTGATTTAATAACCAAATTGAACTGTGCTATGTATATTAATATTCATATTTTACAAATTATTCTTGGGTCGACGTACAGCGGAAGTCTATCCTGAAGACTGATTGGCTGAAGGCCGCGTCATACCTAAAGACGTTAAAAGTAGCTCCCTTGCCTGACGCTCGGCATTTAAATGGTAGTGCTAAATGGTAAAATGGTGTATTCAACCCAGGAATGTTGTATCCCGTGTATCGGTGCTTTACATCGAGCACGTTAAATAAACCAAAGGGTCTCTTTGCAAAGAGCTAGGGTATCGCAGCCCGGATCTCTTGTATCTCACTCTGTTTCGTTAAGTCTTCCAGTGTCTGGATTTGACTGTGAATTGCTATCACTTTTATCTCATGTCACTTATGGCAATAAAACACAATTTAAGTCGTGATTGCGCCACGGCGGGATCAAGCCATAATGCAGCCTATAGGCACGGGCAGACCTTGATAAACTCAAATAAACTAACAAAAAACATACTTGGACCTGTTTTTTATATCTTTTTAAAAACCGAATGAATCATTTTCTTGAAAGTATCTGTCCTCAGACGATTTCTTCACTTTTTTATTTCCGACGTCAGCTTTGTTGAGTCAGTGCGTGGATTCCCCAAGGACCATTCACGTTTTTTTTTACAGTTGGTTTTCTATTTAAAACTATTGATTGTTCCTGAGATTTGAATTTTCTCTGTTGATCAAGTTTATAGAGTTAGAAATCATTTACTTGTCTTAAGAGGTTTTCTTTTTATTTTATGATACTCAACTGTTGATTGTGAGACTCGGCGAAATTATTTGAAGCTGACAAAGGCACTTATAGTTTCCTATTAATACAGTATTTTTGCCATTCAAATGACTTGAATATTGAATTAATTGTATTGAAAATGAACACATCTCAGTCGATATTTACTCACAACCTTTGCCCTTTGTCGAACCTGGGAATTCATGTAACCGCCCGTGCGGCTACCACCACTCGTTAAATAAGACGGTTCGGTTACAGTTACAGTTGCACAGAGGGTATACCAATGCCTGTTCTAATTGGTTTTACTGTTTTAATATCAGGTCATATAAGGAAAAGGGTCATGACAACATCTGTACAGTTTAAGGATGTGAGGATCATATCAATCCCTGAACAATTGATGTCGATGGTGCGGGGCGTATAGTCTAAAATAAAAGACGTGTTATACGCAATTCTGTCAATCCCTAACGTACGTAAAGGATTTTCCATATAAAAAATTGTAATAAATCTGTAAACGTACAATTATTTAGACTTCGGAGGTGAATCAGCGCTAAAAGGCCAAGTTGAAGCCTTCTATAAGTCCCCCTCCCTCCATAAAAAGAAAAAGAAAAAAAATCTGTGTACAATACACAACTTCTGATTATTGATCTGAATCCTATTGCCTTGTGCCCTCTTACCCCTAATGCGATCTGAGTATCCTGCTGTGCAGTTTTGGATGTTTTATTATAAAAATCACACAAATGGACCCTTAATGGCCCTGAGCCAATACACAAATGCACAGGAAATTGGCCCCTACTGTGACACCAGTGCAATTAGCAGGAGATGCACAGCAGAGGATTATCTTGCCAAACATATTACAGTGAGGGTATGCCAACATGTGTTTAGAGCAATATCTGGGATACTTGTTAATTGTCAAAGTTGATTAATTATTCGACGTGTTTAAAAAATACCGTAAATACGAAATGTACGTATGATTACTATCTCGAAAACGCCCCCTATAATGACAAGTGAACACATCTTTTTATGATAAATGTACAGTAACTTACTCGTAGTATTGAACGATCTGTTTACGGATGAATGTTCGTTTTCTTTGAGCGTTTTCGTTTCGTGTAGACTTAATTCTGCCGAATATGTTTTTCGTTCTGCAAAGCGAAACAGGGGGAGTAGACCCGTCACGTGAATAAACAGACATTTAAAACGAAACTATAAACTTCCTGTCAAAGGGAACTTACTGTGTAAGGCAACATATGTTCTTGTTTTTTCGTTGTTTGCCTTTGACGGTGTTTGTGCAATTATTTCTATGATTACAGATGTGGAACCCACTTAGAATGATAATATATTCTTTAAAACAATAGTCAGATGACATTAATTAATATCCTAATGATTTTAATGGGTGGAGTGAGCGCAGCAAAGGGGACCTTCCTAATCATTAAGCTATTAGATCTGACTTCGAATACAACATCTTTTGCTGATATATTAGTGTCAAAACAAAATCTGACGCAGAGATTGTTTTTTGGATAAATGGCAATGGTTGGACCTTCATTCATCCTCGAAAGTTAAAATGCTTATAGTGACCATTTTATTCAAAATCAACGCATGCACTTGTATTAAAAACAAACATTTTGAGTGATAAAACTTTACCTACTTTCTGAATAATGCATTTATGGAAAATATTATTTACTGAAAACCAGATTGTAATTGTGTATTTAACAGATGACAACGCAAAAATATTAAATGATTGGTGAATGCTAAAAGATTAACTGTGATCGACTTTGGTCTCAAAAGGTAGAAATAACGTGTTATCTGCACCTTAATTTCAAATTCAAGTCGGTATCCTTCATAAGAACAGTTGTTTTCGACATTTATTCATTCGTTTTAGTATATTAAAACAATTGTATTAATTTTGATTAATAGTGACACTGTAATGTAACATTAGGGCTCGTAACGTCATTGCTGATGCAGGAAATATGGGGCGTAGTGTCACTGATGGTGTAGCATTAGGGCTCGTAATGTCTTTGCTGATGCAGGAATAATGGGGCGTAATGTCACTGATGAAGCAGCATTTAGGGCTCGTAGTCATTGCTGATGCAGGAATTATTGGGCGTAATGTCACTGATGCTGCAGCATTAAGGGTCGTAACGTCATTGCTGATGCAGGAATTATGGGGCGTAATGTCAATGATGTTGCAGCATTACGGGCTCGTAATGTATTTGCTGATGTAGGAATTATGGGGCGTAATGTCACTGATGATGCAGCATTAAGGGCTCGCAATGTATTTGCTGATGCAGAAATTATGGGACGTAATGTCACTGATGATGTAGAATTAAGGGCTCGTAACGTCATTGCTGATACAGGAATTATGGGGCGTAATGTCACTGATGATGCAGCATTAAGGGCTCGTAACGTTTTTGCTGATGCAGGAAATTATTGGACGTAATGTCACTGATGATGCAGCATTAAGGGCTCTTAACGTCTTTGCTGGCACAAGTGTTGCTTCAACACCATGACAATACACAAGTGATGCTCCAACACCTAGCCAATACACAGTTAATTTTCCAAGACCAAGGCAATACACAAGTTATGCTCAAACACCAGGGTATTACAAAAAGGATGCTCCAAGACCAGGGCAATACACAAGTGATGTTCAAATACCCAGGAACTGCAAAGGTGATGCTCGAACACCATGGTTATTCGGTATAGATGCTCAAACACACTGGTGATGATCCAACATCAAGACAATATACAAGGCATATTCCAGATCAAACACACATGATGCTCCGACATAAGGGCAATACACAGCTGTTACAGTCCTTAGGATTAACAAACTATACATGCCTTTAACCAGGTGCTAAATATACATACAAGTCGCGTATAACAGATCTTATCTGAAGTTTAAAGACTTGCGATCGAAATAATTTTATGATAGTTAAGATAATGTTTTCTTATTTCGTACAATAAATATCAAATAACATTTGTTTTGCTATATCTTTTGTAAGTGGCTAAAGCTTGATATGATTTAGTTTTTCAAAATATGCCTATACATTAAATGAATGACATGCAACCACAATGTGGGATTCGTTATTATAATTTGTATGAAAAGCTTATTAAAACACCGCAAACAAAGTAAATGCATTTAAATATTCAGTTTAAAACCTAAACAGGTTATTGATTTACCACTTTTATAATGTGTTTGATTAAACCGCCGTCACAGAGTAGATGTGATTTATATATTGCTACCCATAGTAGATTATCGATAAAGTTGAGTTGAGGTTTAAAGCCGTCCTTCTGAACTTTACCAATTTCAATTGAATTCGGAATGAAAATTGACAAAGTGTGCAGGTAATAAAGATATCCGATATAAACGTATGTTGAATTTTGTTTTGTGTTTTGTTTTAGTAATGTTTAAATGTTATATTAGTATTATATATAGTATTACTTTTCCAAAATAAATTAACCTGTAGTGTCGCAAGCGTTTTGCACGTTTTATTGGTGAATGCACACTTTTAACTTTTTAACGGCAGCATAGGGTTTGAGATTATATTTTGTCGAGTGACAAAGCCTCAGTATAATTATACTGATTCTACTTATTTAAACCAATAATGGCAGACTGTCTATTCACGAAAATAATTGTACGGCAGAGATGAACAATTGTGTCATCTCATTATACAAATAACGATCATTTTGTAACTATTAACGTGTCTACCAATAGAAGATGCACCTGAATAAAGTGGGAGTAATTGGAAAGCTTAATAAATTCGTGAAAATATTTCAATCTATAGTTCTTTCTCTCCTCCCCCCCAAACTTTGACCTTACGACTGATCCGATCAACAAGTGATCGATGGCAAAGGGTTGGATTTTTTCCCTTGGCCGTTACTTAATAACTAGTTCTCAGAAGTAAGAACGGCTTTATTTCGTCGTAGGCACGACTTGCTAATCTCGCGGCCACGACATACCAAATTGTGGAAACGAGCTAGTAAATCGTGAAATTATGCCACGAGATTTCTAAATCATTGGATCGGAATAGAAAGCCGTAGCCATGACTCACTAATATGTTGAAACGAGATATGTATTCACAAACGTCACATAGGACTATGCCATCGAAGTTTGTATATCATTTCTTTGATAGACACTTAAAGGTACATATTAACAAAATCAATTGATACATTTTATATGTGTATATTAATTTTTGCATCATATATATCTTTTGATAAGATAAAGAAAAGTATATTAATCAAACAAGTGTCTATCAGAAAGAAATTGAATTGACTTCAATTGCCAATCAATAATTTTTGCTCAAAGTCTGGAGTCTATCACAGATTGTTCATTGGCACATTGAAGTTTTAAATGAATATGTTCAATGAACAATTGTAATAATCAACTGTTAACACTAGCGGATCCAGGGGCCAGGGGTGGGGGGGGGCACATCCGGCACATGCCCCACCCTTAAATTATCAAAGTTTGCTTTCTATTTCAAAGGAGTGGAACTTAATAAACTACACCTTTCAAATTCAATCATGTGCAGGCCACGTGAACTCATAAAAACAACAAATTCAAACAGCACAACTTCGTTTAATTACGTCCTCTTGATGTTTCTTCATCCGTAAATAAACAACAGTTTCCTCGTCTTCAAATAATTTCTAATACTGATGAAAATGTATCGATGATCATCCGTGTGATATTTGTTGAAAACAAGAAAAGCATACATGCCATAAAACTGAGAAAAAAAGTTCTTTTCTCCAGTCTTGTAGCAGAACGCAATACTTGAACATGTGTAAGATATGCCATGAAGTCAATATCACCACTACTTGTAGGCCACCGATGTGTTACGTCCACTTTTATGTGAAGTATTTTCTTTCCGATTTATCCACAAATTGCTTTGAACTAGTGGACCCTGGGGGGTGGGGTACCCTTAGGTATGCCCTTTTTAACGTCTATTCCAGAATCCTCCCCTGCTTTTTAGATAAACTTTCATAACCAGTATCACTTATTTATGGTGGCATACTTCTGCCACCAGATAACCATACAGCTAAATAGTTAATTAAGTGGTAAACTAGTTACGTAATTAGTTAACCACATGTGACTAACTAGTTAATAATGGGGTTAACTAACCACTTAACATTAAGCTACTTAAATAATACAAGAATGGCAGTAGGAGGCACTAACTAACGTCGGACGTTTATGACGCAATTTATCACTAGGTATACATACACTGTATATGATACATCTAAGTGTTCATTTTCCTTAAGTTATGCTTGTTTATTATTCATCGATTGATGAACGCAATTGCCGAAAGGCAGTTCGTTTAAGGAGTGGAAGTTGAGGTGTAAATATTGATTGATTGATTGATTGATTGATCGATCGATGATTGATTGATTGATTGATTGATTGATTGATTGATTGATTGATTTATTGATTGATTGATTGATTGATTGATTGATTAATAGAAAAGTTGCTTACCTTTAGGTAGTCCACATAAATGGCCGGCAACGAGTCTTTTGACGATGTTTTTACTATGTCTGATAGCGATACATAAGAAATGTCAAAATAATAAAAAAGTAATCCTGATCGCTCGTTTTTGTAGCTATGAGAGGATGATGCATTTCAAACGGTTAAGCTATTAAGTCACACCCCTGATCAAGCATCATCCTCGATCCGCCCCTCCTTTCGCATTTTTTGCGTATTTTTCCAATTCGAAATTCACTGGGTTTGTTTACCACGGTACACGTGACTTTCACATACTAAATATACATACTAACTGGAAACTATTATGTGTTATTTTTAAACGGATTAAATCACCTGAGACAGCGACGGAATGTGCTTTCAATCATGTAAATTGTGTTATAAATTATCGGCCTCATACTAGCTCATATTGGCAACTCTAGGCATGTCTTGTGAAAGTAATGTACTTGCCGATTTTGAAACTATCTGGTTGTTGCTCTTTTATTGGCATTATAAAGACATTGTATGCTAGTCCTGGAGGCCGTTGGTTTTGACTGTTTTCATATTCCTGTGTACCCGCCCACAGTTGGTACACAGGCACTTTTTGCAGGCGGGACAGAAGGCATCGGGAAGGATGTTCGTCCAATCTGCTGTCAAGACATGCTGAACGCGAGGCCAAAAAACTGATCCTGAAGCCTGTGGTGCCTTCTTTCCGGGGACTGCATCCATCCCGAATATGCAATTACAATTGTTAGATCTACATCTGCATACGCTTTACAAAGTTTTTATCCGTCCGGCCCGATTTCGTGTCCATTCCATAACTGTGTCTTTCACTTAACGTGTGATTTCGAAGTATTCGTTATTATTAAAACCAATAGAGAACGTGTTGCTAATGAAAGCTGTACATGTCTAGTCCATAACATCTTAATGGCTGGATTTCAATCCACTGTAAGATGACGACGGACCGCACACCACACCTTGGTCCTTAGCTACAAATTCAAGGTATCTTCGTGCCTCTGAAACTGTTAGTTTTTCTATATAAGCCTAACTTATAATAGAGGTTTGTGTCCAGTCCATAGCTGTCATGCAGAGTTAAATTCCAAATAATGTGGCATAAGTGACCACTATTAGACGACACTAGAGTTATTTTGATTCAAAGCGAATGCCAATCTTATGACTGGGTCAATGTCTTTGCGCGAGACTTAGTGAGGTGCCCTTGAAGCGATGTTGTTCTAAAAAAAGGAAACATGTTTACCTATTGTCAATCGGCAAATTACTTGCTAGCACGTCCGACCTTTATGAACATTATTTAAAACTTTCATTCAATAAATGACGGTGTAGTAATTTGGACATGTATTTATACCCCGTTTAATTAAAAAGTGCTTTCGTTCATTTACTATATTTTTTGGAAACAAAGATGCATTAATAAAAGTTCATTTCTGAATGTTCATAAACGTTTGCACTAAACGATATCAGAGAATGTTTTGTCCATGAGCGGGAAATAGAAAAATTAACAGCTACGTCATCAGCGCCCAACAGGTAGCGGCGAAGAAAACATTATTTTCAAACAAGGGGTATTTAGAAAAAATAAAATAAAATACTGATAAAACTCCGAAATAAGCATAAAAAAAGGTAAATTTTGTTGATTTCAGTGAAAGATCGTATTTCATTTCACTCGTGTTCATGAAAAATCCATATTTTCATGAGTGGCGAGGTATCCTCTATTTATATTAATAGTAGAATAATTAGGATTAATAGTAGTTGGTGAGATTTTAACCTATATGTGCTCACATGCAAAACCTTGACCAGAATTTCTAAGTCGCATAATAAAGTGACAAAAACTATATGATATGCAAAATAGAGTTATTGTACTTCATTAATTAAGAAGGTTGAATAGTTTGGAGCCTGTCTATAAAGTTTCAATGCAATACATAATGTAATTGCTGAGGTATTGACTTAAAAGTGGTTAGATGCAAAACCCTAGCTAGAATTTCTGTCGAATAAAAAGGGCCATTTTTTGAATGCAATGCAAAATAAATTTATCTTACTTGATTTATTTAGTAGGTTTGATGGTTGTGTACCATTGTATAAAGTATCAAAGCAATGCATCAAGTAGTTCTGAGATATTAACCTGTATGTGCTTACATGCAAAACCTTAACCAGAATAACCAATAATAATAACTCTTGGTGAAAGCGTTCTTTGATATTGAATTGAAACCATTTTCCAGGTTAAGGTCACCGACAACATATTGAAGGTTACTGCGACCTTGACCTTTAACTTTCTGATCTCTAAAAGTTTTTTTTAAAGGTTATGTCTAACTTGCATACTAAGTAAAAAGCTCCTGGGCCGAAAAGATTTTCAGTTATTGGGCCGAAATCGTTTTCTTACATCAAGGTGACCTTTGACCTTCTTATCTCATAATCAGTAGGGTTTATCTACCAGTCATGACCAAACTGCATACATAGTATTAAGTTCCTGGTTCTAAGTGTTCTCAAGTTATTAAGCGGAAACGAAGTGTGGCGTACTGACTGACTGACAGGGCTTAAGCAATAATAATAATAATAATAATAATAATAATAATAAGAAGAAGAAGAAGAAGAAGAAGAAGAAGAAGAAGAAGAAGAAGAAGAAGAAGAAGAAGAAGAAGAACGACGACGACGACGACAACGACAACAACGACAACAACAACAGCAGACAAAACTGAATTAAGTAATGTCCTTGTCTTTCTTTATATTCCCTTAAAATAAGTTTGGAGTGATTATGGTCTTGTATAGGCCCATACTTACAATATTTTAAAGTGTTCTACATTATCTTGTGTAAACTACACTCTTACTGGGCTAGCCAGTTTTTGAATCTACAGCTTCACCTGATTAAAATAAATAACGGCTGATTGCAGATTTAGTAAAATAAATATATTTCAAATCTTTAAGAAATACCGCTATTGATCATCATGGAACATGGTGACCACTAACAATAATTAGAAACAATTAAAATAATGTCCTCCGCCAAATTGTTCGTGGATCAAAATGGATAGCTATGATGCATTCATTACTAAACAGGTTGCATATTTTATTTCACAAATCATGACTGCAAAGGGAATTAGATAAAACATAAATTAAGCAGTCTAGTAAGCAATATGGCACTGAAAATTATTGTAAACGCTTTGTTAATGTTGTATTCTGGACAGAAGGGCTTTTATTCACAATTAAAAATGAGTTGAGCGTTTTATAAAGAATGTAACTGAACGGTTTAGAGATAGCATTAATGTTACTTATATACTAATATTTCATTCAATAACTTATATATAGAATATCAATGTAATAATTCAATCACTTATTTATAAAATGTCAATGTAATAATTCAATCACTCATTTATAAAATGTCAATGTAATAATTCAATCACTTATTTATAGAATATTAATGTAATCATTCAATCACTTATTTATAAAATGTCAATGTAATAATTCAATCACTTTTTTATAGAATATCAATGTAATAATTCAATCACTTATTTATAAAATGTCAATGTAATAATTCAATCACTTATTTATAGAATATTACTGTAATAATTCAATCACTTATTTCTAAAATGTCAATGTAATAATTCAATCACTTATTTATAGAATGTCAATGTGATAATTCAATCACTTATTTATAAAATGACAATGTAATAATTCAATCACTAATTTAAAAAATGTCAATGTAATAATTCAACCACTAATTTATAAAATGTCAATGTAATAATTTAATCACTTATAGAATATCAATGTAATAATTCAATCACTTATTTATAAAATGTCAATGTAATAATTCAATCACTCATTTATAGAATAATAATGTAATAATTAAATCACTTATATAAATATAATTACAATGTTATTTTTCAATCACTCATTTATAATGTACAGTTGAATGATCAATTTTTTGGAAATATAAAAACGTATGATAGAGTGTCTACTGTTTAAGATATAAACACTATAAGACCACAAGTTTTTGACTCAATGTTCGGATATAAACTATATTTTTTAAATTTTAAACATCGGTAAAACACTGATTTTTAACATATACCATGTACTTGATTATAGACAACAAACCACTTATGAGTGGTATTTTGAAAAAAAAAATCATCACAAAAAAAAGCTTATGTAAGATTAAAACTGTAGATTTGTAAAATGCAGTAAACCAATACTTCTTTTTTTATTCTCATGTCCCTATATTGGTAATTTTAATCCATATAATTTATTCAGATAACTGCAGCCATACTTTAAAACAGCATGAACTGGTGGTAGATATATTATTATATGTGCATTGATATTGGATGATATTAAAACCATTTAGCTGATCAAACTACCAGCCTACATACCACAGATAGTCATATTACAATTATTACAGAATCAGCTCTTTAAGAATCACTTGAAAACATTCATTTTCATAAAAGCATATACCACATTTTAACAATGACATCAATTTATGTCAAAGTGGATGCAGTTGTCACGCAACTTGGACAACTTTCACGAAATTCTCGTCACGTCTGTTATCAGGTCTGCAGGTGACAAACATCATCTTCTTCAGTGGACAGTAAGCCACACAGACTGGCCTATCTATCCCCTCCTCCTTCCCCAGCAGTTGGGTTATCTTGCCGGTGAGCGTGTCTAGTAACAGTATGTTGTGACTGTCCTCCCCACACACGAGCAGCTGGTTGTCCCCCACGGCTGTTAGACCACGTGGTGATTTCAGTATCGGGTCTTGGTATGTATGGAGCACCTCTAGTGAGATGCTCAGCTTGGTAATTGTGTTGGTGCGCCAGTCTGAGAAGTATATGACTGGAGGAGTGCGGTTCTCCCTGGTCACTGTCAGATATGACGGATAATGAAACAAAGGTTTTCCAGTGCTGTCTTTGTCAGCACTCTTCTTCATCTTTCGCTTCATGTCCATCAACACAACCTTGGCTGGGTTGGTAGAGGACACTATCAGGTTGTCATCACAGTAATCTATTCCACGACATTCTCCATCTACTTTCACAACATCCTGTAGTGTGACATTTCCCTGAGATGATACGAACTGTATCTTCTTCACCAAAGGCAGATTGATCGAAGCCCTGTCCCCGGGCAGAAGACACTGGTCCCACGGCTCACCTGGCAGTTTCTCCTGGGACACCATCGTGTTGGTAGGGGTGTCCACAAGCTTTACTGAGTTATTGTTGAAGTCAGCCTGTAGGAGCCTGTCTCCTGGCAAGAGGGCCAAACTGTTCAGGAAGCAGTCCCGGTTGTTTGTTGATGCCTTCAATGGGATGTAAGGCAGCTTGCTAAACAGGGACTGGCTCAGGTCTGTACGGCTCTGTTTTGCTGGAAGATCGCAAAAGAACTGTTGTTGATGAACAACTACTTGCACTAGTGTTTCTTAATTGATATCCACATCACTATAATTCAACATTTTGCAAACTAAGATCTGTTCATAGTAAACGCATGTATCATGATCTTGATGGAACTTAGATGCATAAACAAAATATAGCATGGGCATGTACGCAAAGAGATATTTTTGAAGCTTTATAATACATATTCATGGGTCGTTTTCAAATCTTAAGTAAGGTAATTGTATGAACATAATTAATATAATAAACTACACATGCCGAGTGTTGTGTTTGAAACTTATTACTTAGTTCTGGTGATAAAAATGTTGTTTACTCAAATGATATAAAATAAAATCATACTTAAAAGCAAATTCCGATTAAGCCTCTATTTTGAACATGAATTTGAATTTAAACACACGTTTTGAATGAAATCAGAATACCGTAATTATTTTACAAAACAGTTTGATTCCGATCCCCCCTTCCCTTCTTTTTTCCGCCCGTCATTTTTTTTCAATGATCACACAGACTCTAAAATACTTTCGCCCTCTCTCATGACTTTAATAATCACAAACAGAGTATTTTTATGAAGAAACAGTCTTCAAAGGGGAAGTATCAGCCAGGGAAGTATACGGCGTCATCATCGGGGACAGTACCAGTCAGAGAAGAAATTCCTACTTAGTTCCGCCCATGATTCCTTTTATTTTTTATGATTATCAGCTGCTTTTTCTAGATGGGCATCTAAAAAGTGATAATAGGGGGTAGTATCATTCAGAGAAGTACATGGTGTAACCATAGGGGGCAGTATCAGTCAGAGAAGAATATAGAGTAATTATAAGGGGACAATCGGTCAGATAAATATATGATGTAATCATAGGGGACATAATCAGCCAGAGAAGTATATGGTGTAGTCAAAGGTGGCAGTATCAGTCAGAGAGGTATATGGTGCAATTATAAGGGAAAAATCGATTAGAGAAATATATGGTGTAACCAAAGTGGGTAGTATCATTCAGAGAAATACATGGTGTAGCCATAGGGGGCAGTATCAGCCAGAGAAGTAACCAATGTAGCCTGTGGGGCATTATCAGTCAGAGTAGAATATGGTGTAACCATAGGGGACAGCACTAACCAGAGAAATATACAATACAACCATACGGGGCAGTATAAGCCAGAGAAGTAAACGATGTAGCTTAGGGGGCATTATCAGCCAGAGTGGAATATGGTGTAACCATAGGGGGCAGCACTAACCAGAGAAATATACAATACAACCATACGGGGCAGTATAAGCCAGAGAAGTAAACGATGTAGCCATAGGGGGCATTATCAGCCAGAGTAGAATATGGGGTAACCATAGGGGGCAGCACTAGCCAGAGAAATATACAATATAACCATAGGGGGCAGTATAAGCCAGAGAAGTAAACGATGTAGCCGTAGGGGGCATTTTTAGCAAGAGTAGAATATGGTGTAACCATAGGGGGCAGAACTAGCCAGAGAAATATACAATATAACCATACGGGGCAGTATAAGCCAGAGAAGTATACGGTGTAACCATAGGGGAAGTATAAGCGTAGAGAAGTATACGGTGTAACCATAGGGAAGTATAATACAGAGAAGTATACGGTGTAACAATAGGGGGGCAGTTACAGCCAGTGAATAATACGTTTTAATCATAGGGGACAGTCTCAGTCAAAGAAGTACATGGTGTAACCATAGGGGCCAGTACCAGTCAGAGAAGTACATGGTGTAACCATAGTGAAGCAGTAGGCAGTTTCAGCCATGGAAGTATATGGTGTAACCATAGTGGGCAGTATCATTCATAGAAGTATACGGTGTAACTATAGTGGTCAGTATCAATCAGAGAAGTATATGGTGTAATCATATGGCATTGTATCAGCCAGGGCAGTATACGGTGTAACCATAGGAACAGTATCAGTCAGAAAAAGTATACGGTGTAACCATAGGGGCAGTATCAGTCAGAGAAGTATTCATTTGACCAAAGGGAACAGTATCAGTCAGCGAGGTATTTGGTGTAAGCATTGGGGCAGTATCAGCATGGGAAGTATACGGTGTATCAATAGGGGGCAGTTTTAGCCAGGGAAGTATTCAGTGTGACATTAGGTGGCAGTATCAGCCAGGGAAGTATTTGGTGTAACCAAAGGGAACAGTATCAGCCAGGGAAGTGTTCGGTGTAACCTTAGGGGAGCAGTATCAGCCAGGGAACTAAACAATGAGGCTTTGTGCATAATAGTTAATTATGAAAAAACAGCTATGGTAAATAAAAAAAACGCTTATATGTTAATAAATATAGATATAAAATGCTTAACAAACTCTAAGTGATACTGCCGCAAGCAATGAAATAAAACAGGGACCTTCATACTTCAAATCGTACAAATACATCTCAAACAATCTCTTGTGAAGAGCTATCAGCATATTTAACAATATCCTGCCTAAAACGATTTGTGAGCCGTGATCTCTTTGGATTATTTTGAACCGAGATTACATCCTTAACTTTTTGGCCATTTCCGCAACGCATGAGGTGTGTCTCAGGCGACTTATCAAGCTGCTGGATTTCGCCTTATAAATTATCCATGAGTACGAGATTTTTACAGCTGATTTGTCCAGGGTATCATATATGTTACGATGCGCTGGGTTGCCGAGGATGCCAAGACAGATTAAACTAAAGCGCAGACATTTATTTATTTTTACTCTTGTGTCGAAAACTGCATCGTTTGTTATTAGGACGGGGTGGTTAAATTCGTTCAACCACTCGGAAAATTAAGACAGGCCAGTAAACACGACCGTAGACTCAACCAGTGTCTTGTAATAAAACATTTGCTCTCTATGTATCGTGATTCCGGTAAGCTATTTGATGGATGTCAGAATACGGCCACCTGCGGGTATGACGCCTTTACCGGTTTTATTTAGACGGTTCACATGAACGAGTCCCTTTCAATTACACATTTTTTAAGCTAATGGAGTTACATTTTTTGAGTCAGTTAGATAACATCAAGCTAAATCCAAATGATTGAGAATGGCTTTATCGCTGACGCCATTACATGTTGCGTGCATTTCCATGTGCGATAAAGCGAGTTCGCAGATGTGCGAATATGTGCGCGAGTCACAGGGGTTGGTCCGGCAGTGTTTTCGAGCTACACCGAAATCTTGCATTGGTCGCAGAGCACTGTTTTCACAAAACCAAATCAATCAATGTAAAGCGGCAGATGCAAATTGAAAGAGATTTAGATATGTGATCAATAATCAATAAAAACCTCAAAATGAAAATGATTTATTTTCAGTTGACACCGCAACATTAAAATATTAAATCGGTGGCAAAGGCCGAATAAGCGTATCGAATTCAACGTTAAAAATACATTTTGAACGCATTGTTTTCAATCAATTGCTAAATTAAATTAAATAAAACTTACCCTGAAAATTCATATATTTTATTGCATAACTCGAAAGGCTGAATTTCAGACTAGAAAATAGTACACAAAAATATAGGAAGTGCCAGGCATTTAACGAAGAAATGTTCACCCTATTAAATGTCAGTCGATGGGCGTAAAGAAACGCACAATTATCCAAAGACACACATCTTATCTTCCGCAATCTAGATAATTTACCCACGTTTTTAAACTTGGTAATGTTATCGCTATATAATTTAATTTAGGCACCTCTAAACCAATTTCTTTTACTTTATGATGAAATATCGGTGGTCGAGATGCGCCAAATGTATCTGTCAATGTGAAAAATCGTATGGTGCTAGATAACATCTTTTTGCACTTACCGAAGTGTAGAAGGTGTTTTAGAAAAAATGGGGGGGGGGGATCTGACACTTCTCTCTTGCAATTTACAAAAAAATGAAATATATTTTATGTTGAACGTCAATTGGACATAGGTAATGTCTTCCATGCCGGTCAATGCCCGTTATGATACGCAGGACACACAATAACAGTTGTTTTTTAAAGGACTTGTGCATGGTTTGGAGAATGCACTTCTTCGGATTTATGTTCATACGAATTTAAGTGTTTGCTATCATCAGGAGTATTAAACTATGACAGCTACACCTCTTAAACATATGTTGATATATACTAAACAAATTGTCTTTGAATTCAACGATTTCCACACCCGTTACAAATCAGCTAAAGGCTGTTGTGAGATTGGTTGATTGATATTATCACGCGAAGCTTTCAATTAATTTAAGAAAGGTTCGGATATCCCGAAACTTGAGAATCAGTTCGAGTGGTCGAGTTATCGATTTTCTAAAAATATTTGGGCCTTGCCAGCGGGGGATTTTCACATTAATAATGCTGCCTAATAAGACCAGATGTTCTTTATATACAGTCAAACCCCGTTGGCTCGAACTCACAGGGACCGTCGAAAATACCTCGAGCCTCGAAAATTCGAGCCAAGCGGGAATGCTTATCTTCAGTATAATGAAATCGGTCGTTTACATCAGTTCGAGCTAACAAGGAATTCGAGCCAAGCGAGTTCGAGCCAACGGGATTCGACTGTACTTTGATTGTATCCTTTGCTGTAATTAAGGTTTCAAACAGTAAACTAATAATACGATAACTCATTTCAGATGTCAATGTCTATAGAATTATTCATTCAATAAACATGCATAAAGATACGAACTTGTATGTTTTTAATTTAATTTTAATATAAACACTTAAACATCGTATTTACTAACTACAAACTGTATGAAAAAGACACATCGTGTCTACAACTCTGTAATCTATATTCCGAATCATTCTATTACACAATTACATTGTTTAATTAAACATTCACAAGTAAGAAACCAACTTTTTGGTATATTTCATACACAATCAGCTACAAACATTTCAATTAATAATACACATTCTCAAACTCGTATATTATTCTCTTATAACACATTACTACACTACTTGTCACTAATGATAACTGTTAGAATTCAAAATAATTTAAAAGTCAAGTTTCCGTCAAACACTCCCACAGTAATTGAATCGCTCGATATGTGAAATAAAGCATTGTATAAGCGTATTGTCAGTATGATACTTTATATTAAAATTATTCTTAAACATTACAATTACTTCACACCTGATACAGATTTCACTCATATTAATTGGCAGACTTGATCTATACTGAGTAGAATACTTTTACGATATTATCCGAATAACATCTGCCATAGTGCCAGCAGGTGACAAACAACATCTTCTTCAGTGAACAGTAAGTCACGCTTTGTGGCATCTCTATCTCCTCTTCCTCTCCCAGCAGTTGGGTTATCTTGCCAGTGAGCGTGTCCAGTAACAGGATGTTGTCACTGTCACTCCCACACACGAGCAGCTGGTTGTCCCCCACGGCTGCCAGACAACGTGGGTATTTCAGTATCGGGTCTTGGTACGACTGGAGGACCTCTAGTGAGATGTTCAGCTTGATAATGGTGTTGGTGTCCATGTCCGAGACATATATGACCGGTGGAGTCTGACTCTCTCTAGTCACTGTCAGATACTCGGGTTTCTGAAACAAAGGTTTTCCACTGCTGTCTTTGTCCACACTCTTCTTCACCTTTCCCTTTATGTGAATCAACACAACCTTGGCTGGGTTGGTAGAGGACACTATCAGGTTGTCATCACAGAAGAAATCTATTCCATGACATTGTCCATCTACATTAACAACTTCCTGAAGTGTGATATTTCCCTGAGTAGATACGAATTGTATCTTCTTCACCCAAGGTAGAGTGACGGCTGCTCTGTCCCCGGGCAGGAGACACATGCCCCATGGCTCACCTGGCAGTTTCACCTGAGACATCATATTGTTAGTAGTGGTGTCCATGAGCTTTACTGAGCAATTGCGGCAGTCAGCCAGTAGGAGCCTGTCTCTGGACAGGAGGGCCATACTGGCCAGGAAGCATTCACTGGTGTCGGCTGCCGTCTTCACTGGAATGTAAGGCAGCTTGCTAAACTGGGATTGGCTTAGGTCTGCTCGGCACTGGTTTAAAGCTGAAATGTCGAAATAAAACTTAAAATAGTGTTTATTCATGTCCGCTTCGCTTGTATTTAACATTTAACAAACGAAGATATGTTCATAGTAAACGCATGTATCTAAAGATGTGCTTATGACCTTGATGGAATGTGCATGTATGAAACAATATAAAAACTGGGCATGTACACAAAGAGATATTTGAAGCTTTAAAATACATCTTCTTGGACTGTTTGCAAATCTATAATTAAATTGTATAAACATATATTTGAAACTTAGTTTTGGTGATAAAAATGTTGTTCACTCAAATGTTTTAGAATTATACTTTAAAGAATATAAAGATTAAGCCTCTATTTGGAACATGAATATGTATTTAATCACACTTTCTGAATGAAATAAAAAGACAATTACAGGAAATATCAGTATCAGTCATACATATATTATGTAACCATAGGGGGCAAATTAAGTCCGAGACGTATACAGTATAACCATAGGGGGCAGTATCTGGAAGAGGTATGCTGGGCAACCCTTGGGGCAGTATCAGTCAAAGAATATACGTTGTAGCAAAAGGAGACAGTTTCAATCGGAGAAGAATACGTTGTATATAGTATGTATACGTTGTATGCATAGAGGGCAGTATCCGAATGAGGTGTATACAGTGTAACCATAGGTAGCAGTATCAGCCACAGGAGTATACGATGTAACCATAATTAGCAGTATAAGCCAGAGAATTATACGGTGTAACCATAGGTAGCAGTATTGGCCAGAGGAGTATACGATGTAACCATAATTAGCAGTATAAGACAGAGAAATGTACGGTGTAACCGTACGTAGCAGTATCAGCAGGGGATATATACGGTTTACCATAGGTAGCAGTATCAGCCAGAGAAATATACGGTGTAACCATAGGTAGCAGTATCAGCAAGGGAAATATACGGTGTAACATAGGTAAACGCTAATATGTTCATAATAATATATAAATTACTTAACAACCTCTGACTGAAACTGCCGCCTGTGCTAGATATGATATAATACAGGACCTTCTTACCACAATTTATATAAATATATATAAACAATCTTTAACTAGTACTGCCGCCTATGATAGCAATGGTGTAACACAGAGACTGTCTAATAAATATATCAAGCAATCTCTGACTTATACTGTCGCCTATGACAACAACAATATAACAGTGAGACCTTCTAATAGTAGATTTATATCTCAAACAATCTTTAACTAGTACTGCCGCCTATGATAGCAATGGTGTAACACAGAGACTGTCTAATAAATATATCAAGCAATCTCTGACTTATACTGTCGCCTATGACAGCAACAATATAACAGAGAGACCTTCTAATAGTAGATTTATATCTCAAACAATCTTTAACTAGTACTGCCGCCTATGATAGCAATGGTGTAACACAGAGACTGTCTAATAAATATATCAAGCAATCTCTGACTTATACTGTCGCCTATGACAGCAACAATATAACAGAGAGACCTTCTAATAGTAGATTTATATCTCAAACAATCTTTAACTAGTACTGCCGCCTATGATAGCAATGGTGTAACACAGAGACTGTCTAATAAATATATCAAGCAATCTCTGACTTATACTGTCGCCTATGACAGAAACAATATCACAGAGAGACCTTCTAATAATATAAACATCTCAAACAATCTCTGACTGATTTTGTCTCCAATGATAGCAGCTATGTAACAAAGGAACCAAATATATCAAACAATTTCTGACTTAAAATATCGCCATTGATGTAACACAGAGATCTTCTGATAATGTCTGAGGATGTTAAATGAACCAGTTCAGGTAAAAGACTTTCATAATTCATTGATTTTTATTGCTTTTTTAGATTGATTTGGATTTTTTTCTAAAGAATGAGAAAAATATTGTTAATTTAGCTTTGGGAATGAGTCCGATAGTCGGACCCGTTGGTACTATAGAAAAAAGCCTGATATATACCAAAATATCACATACAAATACTGCCGCCTATGATGTCATCGATGTTTGTACCATCTTAAAAAGTGTGATAATGTAAAATATTTCTTTTGATGTTTCAAACGAACAAAGTTTGTATTTACACCAAGACCTGCGCTAGTAACGAAACACCGTAGATAAATATTTAAATATTGAACAAAAACTAACAGCCGATGAACCTGAAGAGATGTTTGGAATGATCAATTAAACTTGTTAAAAAAGTTATTTGTTCTTGTAGATAACCAGTCTATGCTTTGTAAAAATTGTAAGGCTGATTTGAAAATGATGTCATTTTGTTCTCATTTCCTATATTCGCATAACGTTTTAATCAATACATACACACAGATTCAGTTCTAAGTAAAATATAATAACAATTTCGAGAAGTTACTTTAAGAGTACATACACTGTAACACAAGAAATGCACAAACACACACTAGTAAAAAGCTACAGAAACAAGCTCAGTAGCAAAAAGTTTAAACATAAATCCGGTTTACTGGCACTGTGTTAACGCCAAAGACATAGAACATAAAATCACAAACAAGAAGTGATATTCATGTTTCGCCAGCGCTCCGTCAGACGGCCGTATTGTGAAACTGAATGAAACTAATCACCCTATCAAACTTCGGTATTAAAATGAAGGCGGGGCTCTTTAAGCGGCACATACTGCCCTTTGTTTTACTTATAATGGTGTAGTAAAATAAAAGTTATCTTTGATTGTATTCTTTATTTTAAGCAAAATGTTGCCTTCCGACGTAGCATATATGACGTAATTTATCATGTGGTATGCACACACTGAATACGATATTCCGGATAAAAGAGAAATATAAGTTAGCCTTTTATTAATTATATTCCTGGCTAAATGTCACATGTTTTCATTATAAATGCAATTTTAATTACGCAATATTGTGTTTAATGACGTCATTTCAACATTCTCATATTTCTTTCATTTGGAGATCCTCGTTTTTCCCCCTGAAAACAACCTCGGATGTATGCTGGTATATCAGTAGAAGAAGTTCGTATTTTTTAATTAAATAATCAATGAAATTCTGTGATTCAGAGTTTTATCAATTATCTAAGTTTAAATTGATTGCCAGTGAAGTGTATTATTGCAAACAAAGTAAAGATTCCCAAGAGTCTTAAGTCATTAACTGCTAAATTAAATAACTACTCGATCTACTTGCAGCAAACATTCCAATTTTGAGTATGTTTACAGTCGATATACATCCGAGGTTGTTTTCGATGAAAATGGCCGAGGAGTTCCGAATGCATTTTTGTGATCTGACGTCAGCAGAGTAGAATACAGCCATGTTGTACTGACAGAAGTGGAATACCGTATAAATACCGTATTGTAATTCCCCCAAAATATGGTTTACAGCATAAAATATATGCCTTAAGTTTATTTGGATCGTTATTTATTTGCGCAATATTATTTGTCGTAGTATTTAATTATTTTGCTTTTGTTTAGTACTTTACAACATATTTTTTTAACTCAGCGTCAACGTGCCTGGTTATCTTGAGCGACATTAAAAGGCTTTTGAAAAGAGACTGTACTACATAGGGCAATGTCAAATTTATCTGTGGTTGTACACAAACCTTTTGGTGATAACTCTTGCATGTGTTTTTGTTGTTGCTGCATAGTCTCGAGTTGCCGTGGTTGTTGCTCCTTCTGTTGTTGTTGTTCTTGCTGCCCTGCAGCAGCAGTTGATTCGCCTGGAATTATGATTGGTACAGCTAAAGAATATACACTTATTATTTTACCTTAACAATAAAGTATATATCATTCAAAATAGATGCCTTAAGTTTATTGGTATCTCAATTTTAGTTGCGAAATATTATTTGTCCACAATATTTCATTATGTCATTTTTGTAAAGCACTTGATGAACTTTACACCATGGTTTTTAACGTAACGTTAACGTGCCTGGTTAACTAATGCGAAGTCAACAGTCTTTTGAAAACAGACTAATCAACTGCATTACTTAGGAAATGTCAAATTAGTCATTGGTTGTACCCAAACCTTTTTGTGATACAGCTTTCATCTGTTTTTGGTGTTGTTGCATCGTCTCCTGTTGCCGTTGTTCCTGCTTCGTTTGTTGTTGTCGGTGTTGCTGTCCTAACGCCGACGTTGATTCGTCCTCTTCCAACCGTCCTATTGTTTTTTCGGAAGCTATTATCTTCTAAGTTTCGGGGTCCCTGTGAAACTTGTATCGGGGAACTTCATTCCTCCGGCTCACATCTTCCAGGGCTGCCTGGAGACCTGCCAGCTCTTTTATAGCTCGTTTTCCTACTATTAATAGCTGGTTGCTATTGTCGTCCTGTGCTTGTAACTCCGACTTTAGTTTCTCAATGGATGATTTCATGTTTGTGCATTTTGATTTCAGTTCATCTAGCAGTGTCTTAGATGTTCGTTTCTTCTGATCAATGTCTGGCAAGAGTTCATTTTCCCTTTTATCCAGGTACTGGTTAATTTCAGTCCTAAATTTGCGAAGCTCATTGATATTGGTAAGGCTTTCTTCGTCAACTGATTTCATGATCACCTGTATGTTGTGTGATAGTTTGCCAATGTCAGTGGCCGTCTGGACAAGTCCTGTTTTCAGGCTGTTGTATTCTGCACCCTCCTTGTACCGTTTTGCAACTTGAGAAATCCTTTCAATATTGCATGAGCGATGAGCTTTTTCAACCAAGCAGTCTCCACACAGAAGTGTCTCATGATTAAGACAGTAATATTTTATGAACTCTTGAGCATGACGCTGACATGTTTCTGTAAACTTTTCATCTTCACTCTCTTCGCGGAATGAGGAAGGCATACTGTCCTTGTCCTGGAGGGCGTGACTTTTGGTTATTTTCTGGTTTCGGTGTACTCGGGCACAGTTAGAACACAAGAACTCCTTACAGACGGGACAGAAGGCCTCAGGGAGGATTTTCTTGCCGTCCTCCGCGCATGGCTGGCAGTAGGTGAGGTCAGGCGCCGATCCAGATGCCATTTGTGCCTTTCGTCCGGGAACTGCATCCATCCTTTCGAGTGCCTTAAATGTTTATAAATATAAGAACCATGAATTTGTTAATACGGAAAAAGAAATATTGATTCCATAACTTCCACCTCTCCATCTCTCTCTATCCCTCTGTCTCTCTCTCTCTCTCTCTCTATCCCCATCCCCTCTCCCCTCTGTTTTCTCTCTCTCCCTCGCTCTCTCCCTCTCTTTCACTCCCCTCCCCCACCTCTCTCTCTCTCTCTCACTCTCTCTCTCTCTCTCTCTCTCTCTCTCTCTCTCTCTCTCTCTCTCTCTCTCTCTCTCTCTCTCTCTCTCTCTCTCTCTCTCCCATCTCTTTCACCCCATCTCATTTCATCCTATCACTCTCTACATCTTTTTCACTATCTGAACCGCAACCCCCCCACCCCCTTTATCCCGTCTCTCTCTTTCTATTTATCTCTCTGTGTCCCTCTCCCTATTCCCTCTCTTTCTCTCCCTTTCTCTCTTTCTATGTATCTCTCTGTGTCCCTCTCCCTATTCCCTCTCTTTTTCTCCCTTTCACTTTCTCTCTTATTCTCTCTCCTATCCCCCTCTCTCTCATCCCCTCTGTACCGCCACCCCCCATTTCCCCCCACTCTCTATTTCTATCTGTGCCTCTATCCTCATCCCCTCTCCGTCCCTCTCAGTCCTTCACCTCCTATTTCTTCTCTCTCTCTCTATTTATCTCTCTGTGCCCCTCTCACCATTCTCTCTCACCAAACCCCCTCTCTCTCACCCTCTCTCTCTCTCTCTCTCTCTCTCTCTCTCTCTCTCTCTCTATCTCTCTCTCTCTCTCTCAAATTTAAAACATGTTTCAATTGTTATGCTTTATTATGTTCAACTTATTTGACTTACTTGATCAAACCAAATAAGGCTCAGAGTTGTGTACCATTAAAACAGTTAAGCCTTTATAAAGGGATTTTTAGTTTATAGCTACGTGGCCACAATTTTCCAAAAAGGGCTAATATATCGCTAATATTTTTCATACGTTTACGGTTTCATAGCTGCATGGTCGATCTGTATTGATTTAAGTTTGGTAGTAATGGTGGAGGTCAAATGTCTTTTTGTAAGAATATACAAATATTGGTTGGATTGTTGGGTGGTCGTAAGATACGGTAGGCTATATATAGTTCTCCTCACTCGCTTTATTACAAAGTATCTATATGTTTTTTGTTAAACAATAAACTTGAAGTGAATTTAACAGGGAAATCCAGTCACCGTTTTGTACAATTCTGATAAATACGATTGATTTACTACTGAGTATATATCTACTTACCTAATATGGAGAAAACTGTTTTCTGTTTTGACCAATTCCCGTTGTTTCGACAGATTTTGTTCGGTTTGGACAGACTGCCAAATCAATTTTGTCTGAAAGACAGAACACAGTTGATGAATAGACCAGCCTTTTGAAATCGAAACGAACATCTTTCTGTTTATAGTTTCATGATTGTGTTGAAAGGGGACTAATCGCTTAAGCTAAGTAAAGTTGTTCTTTGCTTTACTTCCCTTTTATAAATGACAGTTTAGCACATTCATGATGGCAGGGGACATTGTTTTACATATTTACCCGATGGCTGAAGTAATACACACAGATGATAGTTCCGGATATTGACTGAATGGCAGAGCCTCTATGTGTTTATGGAGACGAAGTGCGGGTGCGCGTACGTGTGTGTGTGTGGGGGGGGGGGGGCAGGTATAGCTTGTGTTCGTACGTGTGTGTTGGGAGAGGAGGTACGTGTGGGCGTGCGCGGAGATGGAGTGCGTATGCGCATGCGTGTTTGTGTGGAAATAGAATGCGTTGTGTGTGTGTGGAAATGGAGTGCATATGTGCGTCTGTTTGTGTGTAGAGATTGGGTGCTTGTGCGCGTACGTTTTTGTATGTGAGTGTCGAAATGGAGTGCATGTGCGCTTACATGTATATGTAGCGATGGAATGCATGTGTGCGTAAGTGTGTGTGGAAATGGAGTGCGTGTCCGTGTACGAGTGTGTGTGTGTGTAGAGATGCAGTGCGTGTGCGCTTACGTGTGTGGGGAAAATTGAGCGCGAGTGTACGTAAGTTTATTGGAAGAGAGGGAGTGGGTGCGCGTACGTGTGTGTGCGGAGAGGAATTGCGTGCTTGGGGAGGGGGAGTGCGTGTGCACGTACAAGTGTGTGCATAGAGGGAATTTGTGTGCTCAAACGTGTCTGGGGGAGAGGGAGTGCGTATGCGCGTACGTGTGTGGGGAGAGGGAGTGCGTATGTGCGCACGTGTTTGTGTGGAAATAGAATGCGTATGCGCGAACGTGTTTGGGGGGAATGGAATGCGTATGCGTGTTCGTATGTGTGTGTGTGTGTGTGTGTGGAGAGGGAGTGCGTACGCGCGAACGTGTGATGTATTACGCGTGTGTGTGTGGAGATGCAGTTCATGTGCGCTTACGTGCGTGGGGAGAGGGAGTGTGTGTGCGCTTACTTGTGTGTGTGTGTGTGTGTGTGAAGATGGAGTACATGTGCGCGAACGTGTGTCTGGAGAGAGGGAGTGTGTGTATGCGTAGGTGTGTTGGGTTAGAGTAAGTGTGTGTGCACTTACGTGGGTGGAGATAGAAGGCATTTGCGCGTACGCGTGTTGGGGTAGAGGTTGTTAGTGTGTGTGGGGAAAAGGAGTGCGTGTGCACGTACGGGTGTTCGGGGAGATTGAGTGCGTGTGTGAGGGATAGGGACTGTTGTACGCGTACGTGTGATCGGGAAGATGGAATGCGTGTGCGCGTACGCGTGTTGGGTAGAGGGAGAGTTTATGCGCGTACGCGTGTTTGGGAGAAGCAGTGTGTGTACACGTCCGAGTGTTCGGTGAGAGTGTTAGCGTGTGCACTTATGCTAATAACCGTCTTTTTTAGTTCTTATGCGAGTACTGGTATATATATGTTTTCAATACTTACACGCATGCTAATCTGTATTAGATTTTAGGTTCCCATTTTGGCCTGGTAAATAATAGTGTCCCTTCCGGTATTGATGAATGTTTTGAAAAATAGATATATCATAGAGCATTAGTTATTATTTTGAACACTTGTGTAAATACATTCAATTAAAGTAAACAGTCGATATAAATCACTCGCGTATCCATTTAGTACGCCAGTGTTTCCATATCGATAGAACATGAGATTATTTCCCTAGTGGGGCTTGAACCCACAACATCTTGGGTGAAAGGTCGATACCTAAACCACTAGTGTACTCTCTTTGACTGGTCTTAATATCATTGAATATATGCGTGTACTTAAATTGATATGAGTGAAACTACACCGCTATAAGCAATAACTTACTGCCGTATATGATTTTAATGCTGGTATGCTTGTTTATTTATCACACTACAGTGGTACATGTGACATGACGATTGGTGACCGATATCTTTAATATTTATACTTATCACAAGATACAAGTTACATAATACACTATTCTTTATTTAAAGCCGGGTATATGACAACAAGAAACATTAACTGAATTAGCTATTATCCGATTAAACATCTCACCTAAGCCATTGTTAAACGTAACTTAAGCCTAAAAAGAAATGTGTGTTTATCAAATGCTTTTACAAAAGTTTAGATAGGGTCGGCTTTAGTTTATAAATTATTTAACACAGAAGTTAGTCATATTAATATTACAATTAGTTTAATCTAAACTTATTTATTTTACAACGATTGTAAAACAAGCAATTGCAACTTATATTAATCACGATCGGAACGATGTTGCGCGAGAGTGTGGTGTTGTGGGGGAAATCGGAGGAAACCTACTTGTACGACTTTGTAACCACAAACCAAACTCGCATGTGGCCAAGCCGGGAATCGAAACATAGTCGCCTATGTGAGAAGCGAGTGCACCAACCACTGCGCTAACCGGACAACCTAATTGGTATTAATATTAACATTCGCACTTCAATAAAAGTTCGTACATATAATAATCTTTAATAACGAATTTCAATTATTTCCTGAACTGTGAAGTTCTACAAAGAAAAAATGCAATAGTCAGAATATTTAGTTGTTAGGGTTACATTCACTTTATGTGATAACTAAAATTGATCATACGAAAGGTAGCGCCTTATGATTTCAAACAAATTTTATGCCACGTTTTCTTATTGAAATTATTTTTTCTTAAGTATCGGAATTATTGTAAAACAGCGAAGCGTGGAGACCGTATGTGTTACAATACGAATTGATTTGCTTATATACGCGAGGTAAATTATTTATAAAAAATCATGGCCGCAATTATGTTTTGCCTACGTTATCTAACTAACAAGAGGCGAGTTTCAACAGTTAAGCGACTTCATAGCTACACGGTCAATCCGTTTTATCAGAGTTTTGAAGGTCAAATATCGAGTTTAAGTGTCAACATTGAAGGATAAATCATAAAGAAAATGTTTGTTTAGGTAACCCGACCCGGTCGACCAACTAAAATTAAATGTCATTAATTTATGACATATTAAAGCTCCATAACAACAGCAATATATTGATGACGTTTGTAAAAGAGAGCACTATTTGCAAGAAAATAATCTTTTTTTTATTCATAAAAAAGTATATTTGAATAAAAAAGGTGAATATATACCTACCAAACAAAGTGTTTTTTATACCTTATCCTAATCAAATATTTGTTTGACCTAAGCAGGTATGTGTTGGTTTAAAGGATGCTTATAAAGTACTTTAGACCAAATATTGTCCGCTATGGCCACCCACAAATGAATTTTGTCTGAAAAAACAGAACATAAGTCATGGATAGACAAGCATTTTGAAAACGAAACTAACAACTTCCTGTTTATAACTTCCCGATTGTGAATGGAAGGGAACTAACCGTTAAGGCTAAGTTATGATGTTATTTTGCTTTACTTCCCCTTGATTAATAATAAAAGTATTGTCGCCAAGGTAATAAACACAGGTGAAAGTTTGCATCTCCTTCGATGGACGAGGTCACACAAACAGGTGGTAGTTTGAATCTCACCCGATTGACTTGGTCAACAGGTGGAAGTTTCGCAATTTAAACCGACTGCCGAGGCCACACAAACAGAAAAGTGGCAGTTTTATACTTTCACCCGATAATCGCGGTCATACAAACATGTGGCAGTTTAACACTTTCCACCCGATAATCGTGGCCATACAAACATAGAGTAGTATCGCAATTTCAGCCGATGACCGAGGTCTTACACACAAGAGCGGCAGTTATTTTATAATAATAACTACAGTAAAACTGCGATCGCTCGAGGTCGCCAGGGACCGAGCCAAAACCTCGAGGGAACCGATGTTTCGAACGACCCGATCTTCAATTTTCCAGTTTGATATGAAATATCTTTCAGTGTATTTTAAGTTTGAAGTCGTCAAACAGACTGTTTACCAAGACACCGATTATGTGTTGCGTTGTAGAAATCGCTAATATGTTCAAAGTTTGTCTTAAACTAAATGTAAAACGCAAAAGAAAATAAAACAATAAATGAATAAATAGAAATGTTTATTTTAACAAAAAAGCACATTTTCGTAACAAGCAACATTTGTATCACAGTACATATTGTGGCATTAGTCAGATTTAAGTTTCGCAAAATCAAGGATTGTTGATTGGCGCATCTTGTGACAAGATGTCGGTTTCGCGAAACTGTTCAATCCGATGTTGAATTGATATGGTAGTGTTTTATTCATATTTTTATTACTCATTTAAATTTCTCACAATTAACTTCTTATCAGTAACTTCTCATAATTATCATCTCAAATGCCCATATCAACTAATATCGGTCATGCGTTAACAATGAAAAACGGTTTTTCACACCTTATCAAATTGCCTTTCAACTGTCATTGCAATGTTTACAACATGCGAAAATTTTAACACCTAGCAAATGTTTGTTTATTTTGGAACACGCGTTCGGGAAAAAGTGTGAAATTATGTCCTCGAGGGAGCCATCAGGTTTTGTGCACGATTTGTGTACTTGGGACCGAGGATATTGCTCGACTGCTCGACATAATTAGGTTTCGAGGCAGCGTGGGTATATTTTATATGAAAATAGAAGGAAAAAAGTTCAGGACCAAGCTCCGACCTCGAGGGAACGCCGGTTCTCGAGCCACCGCTTGTTCGAGGGAACGCAGTTTCACTGTATATTTAAGTATATTTTGTCCTGTTCTGTCATTTTCTTCAACTAATATTCCGCCTATTATACTATATTGAATGATCTGCCTGTTTATGTAAATAAATGTCCATCTTTCGCTGATTTGTATTGTATATGTAAACGTTTACGTTTAAATTCAGCATAAAGCCATGCTTCACCTTGTTTTAAGCATATGAAGAATTCTTAAAGAAACACGACAAGGGGGTACATGCAGGGGGATGCTCCTACATCAGGGGGCAAAACACACGAGATTACCTGACATCTGGGCTTTACACAGGGGACAATATACAGGCTACTCTCTGATATCAGTACAATATACCGGGAACTCTCCGACACCAGGACAATATACCGGGAACTCTCCGACACCAGGACAATATACAGGGTACTCTCCGACATCAGTAAAATATACCGGGAACTGTCCGACATCAGTACAATATACCGGGGACTGTCCGACACCAGGACAATATACAGGGGACTGTCCGACATCAGTACAATATACAGGGGACTCTCCGACACCAGGACAATATACAGGGTACTCTCCAACATCAGTACAATATACCGGGAACTGTCCGACATCAGTACAATATACCGGGATACACCACGACAATACAATAAAAAGGGGACTCTCAGACCTAAGGGCATTGAATAGGACATCCTCTTACACCAGTGGGAAAATAAAGAGAATGCTCAGACGCAATGGCACTTCAAAGGGGATGCTGTGAAACAAGGGCAATACACATTGATTCACCGACACCAGGGCAATACACAGTGATTCACCGACACCAGGGCAATACACAGTGATTCACCGACACCAGGGCAATACACAGTGATTCACCGACACCAGGGCAATACACAGTGATTCACCGACACCAGGGCAATACACAGTGATTCACCGACACCAGGGCAATACACAGTGATTCACCGACACCAGGGCAATACACAGTGATTCACCGACACCAGGGCAATACACAGTGGTTCTCCGACACCAGGGCAATACACAGTGATTCACCGACACCAGGGCAATACACAGTGATTCACCGACACCAGGGCAATACACAGGGGTTCTCCGACACCAGCGCAATACACAATGGGGTTTATCCGACACCAGGGCAATACATTGTGATTCACCGACACCAGGACAATCCACAGGGATTCACCGACACGAGGGCAATACACTGTGATTCACCGACACCAGGGCAATACACAGTGATTCACCGACACCAGGACAATACACAGTGATTCACCGACACCAGGGCAATACACAGGGGTTCTCCGACACCAGCGCAATACACAATGGGGTTTATCCGACACCAGGGCAATACATAGTGATCCACCGACACCAGGGCAATACACAGTGATTCAACGACACCAAGGCAATACACATTCATTCACCGACACCAGGGCAATACACAGTGATTCTACGACACCAGGGCAATCCACAGTGATCACCGACGCCAGGTCAATCCACAGTGATTCACCGACACCAGGGCAATACACAGTGATTCACCGACACCAGGGTAATACACAGTGATTCACCGACACCAGGGCAATACACATTGATTCTCCGACACCAGGGCAATACACAGTGATTCAACGACACCAGGGCAATACACATTGATTCACCGACACCAGGGCAATACACAGTGATTCACCGACACCAGGGCAATACACAGGGGATTCACCGAAACCAGGGCAATACACAGGATTTCTCCGACACCAGGGTAATACACAGTGATTCACCGAAACCAGGGCAATAGGAAAGGGTTCACCGAAACTAGGGAAAAATACAGTGATTTTTGGACACCAGGGTAATACACAGTGTTTCTCGGACTCCAGGGCAATACACAATGATTAACCGACACCAGGGCAATACACAGGGGATTCTCCGACACCAGGGCAAGATTTAGGCGATCTACGCCACCAGAGCAATACACAGGGGTTTTCCGACCCAAGGGCAATAAGGAGGGGTTTCTCCGACACCAAGGCAATACATAGTGATTCACCGACACAAGGGCAAAACACAGTAATTAACCTACACCAGGGCAATACACAGTGATTCACCGACACCAGGGCAATACACAATGATTTACCGGCACCAGGGCAACACACCGGGGATTCTCCCACACCAGGGCAATACTTAGGCGATCTACGACACCAGAGCAATACACAGGGGTTTCCGACACAAGGGCAATACGGAGGGGTTTCTCCGACACCAAGGCAATACATAGTGATTCACCGACACCAGGGCAAAACACAGTAATTGACCTACACCAGGGCAATACACAGTGATTCACAGACACCAGGGCAATACACAGTGAATCACCGACACCAGGCCAATACATAGTGAATCACTTACACCAGTGCAATACACAGTGATTCACCGACACCAGGGCAATACACAGTGATTCACCGACACCAGGGTAATACACAGTGATTCACAGACACCAGGGCAATACATAGTGATTCACCGACACCAGGGCAATACACAGTGATTCACCGACACCAATGCAATACACAGGGATTAACCGGCAACAGGGTAATAGAGAGGGAATCACCGACACCAGGCCAATACACAGGAATTTTCCAACACAAGGGCAATAGACAGGCGTTCTCCGACACCAGGGCAATACACAGGGGTTCTCCGACACCAGGGCATTACACAGGGGTTCTCAAACACAAGGGCAATAGACAGGCGTATCCGACACCAGGGCAAAACACAGTGATTCACCGACACCAAGGTAATACACAGGGATTCACCGACACCAGGGCAACACACAGGGGTTCTCAAACACAAGGGCGATAGACAGGCGTTCTCCGACACCAGGGCATTACACAGGGGTTCTCCGACACCAAGGCAATACACAGTGATTAACAGACACCTGAGCAATATATTGTGATTTCTTGGACACCAGGGTAATACTCTAGGATTCTCCGACACCAGGGCAATACACAGTGATACTTGTACACAAGAGCAATACTCAGAGATACACCGACACCTGGGCAAAACACAGGGATTCACCGACACCAGGGAAATATACAGTGATTTATGGACACCAGGGCAATACATAGTGATTCTCAGGGACCAGGGCTATACACAATGATTTAAGGCAATGCATAGTGATTCACCGACAAGAGGGCAATACACAGTGATTCACCGACACAAGGGCAATACACAGTGATTCACCGACACCAGGGCAATACACAGTGATTCACCGACACCAGGGCAATACACAGTGATTCACCGAAACCAGGGAACTACACAGGGGTTCTCCGACACCAGGGTAATACACAAGGGTTCACCGAAACCAGGGCAAAAGGAAGGGGTTCATCGAAACTAGGGAAATAAACAGTGATTTTTGGACACCAGGGTATTACACAGTGTTTCTCGGACTCAAGGGCAATACACAATGATTAACCGACATCAGGGCAATACACAGGGGATTCTCCGACACCAGGGCAATACTTAGGCGATCTTCGACACCAGAGCAATATACAGGGGTTTTCCGACACAAGGGCAATACGGAGGGGTTTCACCGACACCAGGGAAAAACACAGTAATTAACCTACACCAGGGCAATACACAGTGATTCATCGACATCAGGGCAATACACAATGATTTACCGACACCAGGGCAACACACCGGGGATTCTCCCACACGAGGGCAATACTTAGGCAATCTATGACACCAGAGCAATACACAGGGGTTTCCGACACAAGGGCAATACAGAGGGGTTTCTCCGACACCAAGGCAATTCATAGTGATTCACCGACACCAGGGCAAAACACAGTAATTGACCTACACCAGGGCAATACACAGTGATTCACAGACACCAGGGCAATACACAGTGAATCACCGACACCAGGCCAATACATAGTGAATCACTTACACCAGTGCAATACACAGTGATTCACCGACACCAGGGCAATACACATTGATTCACAGACACCAGCGCAATACATAGTGATTCACCGACACCAGGGCAATACACAGTGATTCACCGACACCAGGGCAATACGCAGTGATTCACCGACAACAGGGCAATACAGAGGGCAATATGCATAGGTTGCACTGTCGCAAGGGCATTACAAATGGTATATTTGTACACCAGGGCAAGAAAAGGGGGATTCTCAGACCCAAAGGGCATTGTATAAGGGATCATCTGACACCAGGATAATACAAAGAGGATCCTTAAACCCAATTACATTAAATAGGGGATGCTCCGAAACCAAGGCAATTACCAGTGGGTTTTTCGAAACCAGGGCTTTACTAGGGGATGCAAACGACACCAGGACAATAATACACACAGTTTTAAATAAGGCGTATAATTAATATGAAACAATATGCCAACGTTTTTCTTTGTTTGATCCATAGGAAATAAGTATTTAACAAATAAGTGTTTGTTCTTTAATAGTTATATTACTGATATATTTCTATCCTCTTAATACATGGTCAACATTGTTATATCTAAATTGTGACGCATTCGATAGGAAAAAAACACTCCAAGGTCCGGTGGATGTGTTGTACGGCTCCCGCCTATCATATAAAATATATAGCACTACTCTTATTCTTATTATAAAGCATTGCACAGGGGACTTCCGACACTAGGGCAATATACAGTGATTGGCCGAAACCAGGGCATTACACAGGGGTTCTCCGACACCAGGGAAATATACAATGATTCACCGACAACAGGGCAATATACAGGGGATTCTCCGACAGCTGGGCAATACACAGGGGTTCACCGCCACTAGGACATTGCACAGTGACTCACCGATACCAGGGAAATACTCAGCGATTCACCAACAGACGAGCAATACACAGGGGTTCTCCAACACCAGGACAATAAATAGTGATCCACTGACACTAGGGCAATGCATAGTGGTTCTTAGAGACACGGGGGATGCTTCGACGCCAGGGCAATATGCATAGGTTGCACCGTCGCAAGGGCAATACAAATGGTATGCTCGTACTCAATGGCATTTAATAAGGGTTATTCGGACACCAGGATAATACAAAGGGGATCCTCAAACGCAATTACATTAAATAGGGGATGATCCGAAACCAAGGCAATTACCAGTGGGTATTTCGAAACCAGGGCTTCACTAGGGGATGCATACGACACCAGGACAATAATACACACAGTTTTTAAAAAGGCGTATAATTAATATGAAACAATATGCATAGCCAATGTTTTTCCTATTTGACCCATAGGAAATAAGTACTTAACAAATAAGAGTTTGTGCCTTAATAATTTTATAACTGATATATATCTATCCTCTTAATACATGGTCAACATTGTTATATCTAAATTTTGACGCATTAGATAAGAAAACACCCTCCAAGATCCAGTGTATGTTTTGTACGGCTCCGCCTATCATATAAGACGTATAGCACTACTCTTATTCTTATTATAAAGCATTGTTATCATAGTTTTTTTAAATATTGTTTAAAATAATGGACCAATATCAAACTCAGACAATGTCATTTGCTTATTTCTAAAATGAAATCCCCAGAATTGCACAGCAGGACACTAAGAACTGAGATCTGATAGGCAGCAGACAGCAATAAAGATTAAGATCAATGCACAGAAATTGTGAAATATACACGGGATTGGGAGAGGGTAAGTCACTTTATAAAGGCTTACACTAGGTCTTGTATTTGTTTTTGTTTTACGTTAAATGAAGGTGTCTACTTCAACGAAGGGATCAAACAGAACACAATGCATATCTTGGTCGTTACATTGACAAGCCATAGTGTTAAATTATCAAATATAACCCCGGTTTAGAGACAAAACCCTTTCAAGTATTGTCACCACAATCATGTTAGAGCGAATCAATCATAGGCGGATTAATTACCATGTAAAGCTGACTGTAGCTGCCCGTCACAAGTAAGTTTTGGGGGATCAGAAGGACGGAAGATCATGGCAAACGTTTTGCTGACCTCTTACCATCAGCGTTCACATATACAAGCTTGCGGTCAGTAATGCTTTTGGAACCAGAATGTTAGAAGATATCAGTGTTCACAAATCGATTTCAATACACTTTGAAAAATACTATCATGAACATCCTTAGATCCAAGTTTCTCGACAATTCTCTGGTATATATACACAACTGAGCTCGTTAATGTTAAGGAAAAGGAATTAAACGTTTCTTATAGCAGAGTGATGTTTTAATATTACGTATATAACCAATATCGTGTGTACTTAGTAATGTCCTTTAATATACAACACAAAACTGAGCACTCAAGTACATTTCTTGCGCAAAATACAGGTTGATGAAAAAGCATTATTGTTTTTAGTTTTAATGCATTATCGTGTTTGAATTAAATAATAAAAAAGATTAAGATACAGATAAAAAAATTGGGAAAGTTTGATGATTTTAAACTAGGTTATTTATGGCCACTTGGTTAATAATTGAAAACAATAAATCATTTATTAAGCTACTTTTATATCTGTACCTAAACCTTATGCGATTATGTTTTAATCATTTAAGTTACATAAGTTGAACATAAACATGCATTAATCTTGTAAATATATTTTACATCAATCCTATATTCAGCTCTTTAAACCTTTATTCATTTCTTTACCTAAAGATTCATCAAGATGACCCAGAGAACATATTTATACCAAAATATGATATCTTAAACCATGCTACAATACTAACGAATTGAAATGATTTAAGGTACTGATTGAATTCTTTGGCTTGCTATATTTAAATAAACGGTTATCATATGCTATAATGCCCATGATCAGTACATACTGTATTAAAAACCAGCCAAGAATAATAGTGTGTTTAACATTGTGTCCATAGATAGTATCCTGCGGATTGCCTTTGTCAGTAGACGTTAGGTATTGTTTGTGTGATCGTGTGAAGTTTCGTCAATTATTAACATACAATGATTTTATCAAAGGTCATGAAACTAATAACATCGATTAAACTATTTGTTATGAATCAGTATAAAAACAGTGTTTTTTTTTCTAAATATTCCTCTTCAAAGAAACTCATGGTTGGATATAAACGAAGGCCCCCAGTTGCATTTGACTAGTAGCTGACCAATTCTATTGTCACGGGCAGTAGGTCGAATGTTAAGGTTATGGCCAATCATTATGAATGGCAACTACGTCAAATGTTAGGGTCACACTGACTTAGTGACAGATTGTTTACACAAGCTCTTCAGCGGGTTGGTTTTGATCAATAGATGACTCTGGGTAGGAAGGTCAAAGTTCAAAGTCGCAGACATCGTATTTGTGAATATTTATGAATATAAAGAGTAACGATAAATTGATATTAAATCTGAGGTATATTTGTTTAACTTTTTACAACAAAATAAACTTATATTACCTATAGTTAGTCACTGTAAATGAAAGTATGTTGTACGAGAGTGTGGTCTTGGGCTGTAGAAGAAACCGGATAACGCAGAGATAACCGACTTGTCCGGCTTGGTGACCATCAACCAAACTCACAAACGCCCAGGCCGGGAATCGAGCCAAGGAGCACTAACCGGTCAACTGAAATAAAAAAAAAATGTCCAAGTGTAACATTTACCAATGATGATATGTTCATAGGGGTTTGGTGTTTGTTTTGACTCGACCATCGTGTCTTAAACAGGATTCTGGCTACATTTGATGTTATGGGGTTTGTATTGTAGCACTTTGTGTCTCTGGTTTAATGTTTGTTGGCCTCAATCCTTGTATTTTTAATCAAGATCTTGGTCATGGTTGAGACTACGGGGTTGTCTCTGTAATTTCAATTGTTGTATTGGACGCAGGAATCATATACAGTTTGTGCTTAAGAATAATGGTGCTCCAAGGTTAATGTTCACTACATAAAAATGACATCATACACCTGTGTACTCGTGCATATAATCCTTAAAGTATGTGTTTGATACGAGTTCCACTTAAAGTAATAAATACACATGCTTCAACTATTGGGCATACTTTAACGTATGTTAAGGTAGCACACACCTAATGAAAACTTTAACTTGAAACTCTTAAATTTGTTCATCACATGTCTATTAATCGTTTGAGGGTTTCAAGGTTGAGGTTAGAATTCATATAAAAGCACAAATATTATTGTTTTAATTCTTTGTTCTCATTAGCTATCTACTTTACAAAAGATGATGTGAATAATGCATTTTTGTACATCAATATAACTTCTTAGAACATTTTACTTCTTGCTGCCTGGCTTAAATAGGTATTTCGCAATTTCAAACCCTATGCTATCTAAAACGATACCTTTTTAGCATAATGCTTCCAAAAAGTTAAAGTTATTCATTTATGAACAACAGCTCATGATTATTTCTAGAACTGGTTGATTTTGCAACAAGACGTTGATGTTCCAATCTATACGCGGACAAAACAGTATGTAAAGACTGAAATGCCATTAGGATATTTTCAGTGGAGTTTAAATATATTTGTTGATGATGTGATAAATAAAGTATTATTTCTTAAGCAAAATTATATTTGTTACTATGATACCAAAATATTACCAAAATGTTGAACACTAAATAAAACAAAGGATTTTAATAAGAAATTATCAAGCTTATCACAATTTGAAATGATGTTCATTAGGGTCTTTTTACCTAATGGTTTATTTACAATTTTACGTTTTCCCTTAAAATGAAAAATGCAATAATACATATTTCAACTAATATCTTTTCTCTAACATGAATTTGAATGTATGCGATTTAATTACTGATTTGATATCAAAATCTTCCACCGTATTAATTTAGTCTGCTATATCTCCATTCAATTCTTCAAATCACATTCGTGAGTATAGAAATTGTACGATCTACCAATTGCGTGAATTGTTGAATAATCATTGTATTAGGTTTTGTTCTAAATAATTGTATGTAGTTTGAAAGACCTGTGGTTCAAATTTCATTTGATATTGAAAATCTTATTTGTACATGTTAAAACTTAAATCCAAACATTCATCATTTATATATTAAGAAAATTCACACAAGTAAATCAATGCATTAGACACAGGTTGTAAAAGGATTTGAATGACGTTTATGTTTAAACGTTCGTCTAGTTGTCTTGTTGCTGTAGTTTTTCATACACAAATATTGATGTTAAAATGAGCGCAGTTTTTGGCGCCACGTTTGACGTGGGCCCCTGCTTCATAATTATATAAATGAAATGCTGCACGGGGGCATGTCCGATATTAACTTAAAAGATTCATAGTGGCAATTATTGATAATGGGGGCGTCGGGAACCTCCTCATCTCTTAAATAGCTAATTCTTTTAGGAGATACAGTGTTCTTTCAAATAAAATATTATCAAAATGCATCGCCTCATATGACAAAACCATTTATTTCGTTAAGCGCAAAAACATTTATTTATTAATTTTTATAAAGTTTTAATCATGATGTGTCAGACACGATCCCGCCTTAAAGCTGCACTCTCACATATTTACCGTTTTTTCCAACTTATTTTTTGTCTTGGAATTAGCCAATGTTTGCGTAAATATCTGCAAATTAGTTATGAAAGACTGCTGGCAAAAGATCAGATATCAGATTTTCATTATTTACATTTTAAGTTTAATGTTTTATGGCTTAAACCGTTACTAACGGTTTAAGAAAAATGTATTAAACATCACTTTTGGAGCGGAAATACGAAACTCTGTGATCTGATATTTTGTCACGAGTCTTTTATCACTGGTTTGCATATATTTACGCAAACATTTGCTCTTTTTAAGACAAAAAATAAAAAAAAGTTGTCAAAACGTTCAGTCTGTGAAAGGGCAGCTTTAAGGACAAAAAATAATAATATTAAGCGCATGATTTCGAACATTTATTCCGACGTCCATTTTGATATTAAATTTCCTATTTTAAATCGAATAATACAATTTGAAAAAAATCTAAACACAATGTTAACTAGAATCTTAATGTATAGTATACTTACAAATGGTATGAGACAATCTGATGACTGTCCAATGCCAGAATTTATTCGGTGTAACCTTTTGGTTCTACTAAAAACTAACTTCTGTCACTAAACAGATTGTAAACATGAATGGGCAAATCTTTCGGAAACGAAACTAGTAACTTCCTGTTTCAGGGTAGAGATTAACTTTTAAGCTAAGTAATGTGTTTGCTTAGCCTTACCTCCATCTAATTATTGTTTTAAACTAAGTATATTGGGTTAGCGCAAACAAATACATACACACATAAGCACTACTTACTTCTCTTTGCTTTAAAACATTGTTACCATTCAGTTAACAAGGCGCGCTCATAGACAGTGCTGCCTGCTTTGCAAGCTCCACCTAGCGTGCTATATGTATTCAATGGAACCTTAGAACTGTTTTCTGATTAGCCATAACACATTATGATGTGAGCTAATATGTAACAATGGAAATCTACAACAGGTCAATAATAGTTCATTATAAAGTACGTGAAAGTCAGTAATTTTCGGCCGTTTTACAATCTTCCCACATACTTTCACAATACGAAGCACAGGGCAGCTGTATATGGACATCTCGACAAATTGAAGCTGGCAAGTAGAGTAATGTTTCGTGCGTTGAACGGAAAAACCTCTGTATGATGAACCTCAGTTGCAGTTACTGTTTTGCGGATGATGAGCGCACAGCAATCATTAACTCATCCTGCTAACTAATCGAAACGGACAACACCTGTGTTCCGGGATGGGACAGTATAGCCAAAAATCACTCCCGGGAAGCTGACCTGGGCTTATGACTACTGCCCATCCCCATTTTCCTGGATGCCCATGGTCGGCCTCGTTCTGTACCTCGTCACCTTTACCCCAGGTCTGCAGATGTTGAGCTTGTCTTTATATAACTAACCACATTTGAGTCATGTTTTGTGTGTCGAAGTGTAAATTGTCACTCTTAATCCAGATCTGCATGTTTATTTGTTTGCCTTCAGTTAATCTATTGCTCTAGATTTGCAGATGTTGCATATCTTTGAGTACCTTGTCATATGTTGTCTAAGTTTGTGTCAACCTAATCACCATATCCAGATCGGCAGATGTTGCATATCGGTATAAACCTTGTAACCGATGCACTAGGTCTGTTCATGATGTGTGGCTAAATATATCTTGTCACGTGTACACAACTGTGGCTGTATTAACCTTCTCACCTGGTCACCAGGTTTGTAGATGCCGTGTGTGTTTGTCTGTATATACATTGTCACCTAAATACCTTGTATGCAGATGATGTGTGTGTTTGCATATACCTTTTCTCCTGAATACCTTGTATGCAGATGATGTGTGTGTCTGTATATACATTGTCGCCATACAGCAGGTCTGCATATGTTGCGTGACTGAAAACACCTTGTCAACTATACACAAGGTCTGCAGATGATGTTTGTGTCTGAACATATTTTGAACTGTTAACCATATATGCAATGTATGTGTGTGTCTGAATATACCTTATCACCATACATCATATCTGTATATGTTGTGTGACTGTAAACACCATGTCAACTATACCGAAGGTCTATATTGTTCACCATAAATGCAGATGATACGTGTGTTTGAATCTATCTTAAGAACTGTACACCACATATGCAGATGACGATGATAACCGTAAAAGTATGCGTTTTAACCCTTATAAAACAGTACTATTTTATGATTTCCATGCCGGTATGGGTCCAATGCCTTGGACTATAAACTTCGAGATTTACCCTCTCTGGTGTCGTAGTTCAGCTTTCCCAGTGGCAACATTCACAAACTTGATCTTCAACCTACTCGTCTCCATCACATTTATAACTCTAATGGAAAACCTCACGCGATTCGATTACAATGATATCACAATTATGTCTTTAACAAAAACACTCACACGATTTAGTAATGATTAAATAATCTTCATTCTCTCCAGGAAATCTTTTAAACTTTGGTAAACAAAATATCACCCTCATTGCTCTCACTGGAAACATCACCGATTTGATAACAATAATATAGCCATTGAAAAATATATCCTCCATGTAAATTATTCTTAAATTCCGTTTCCACGATAAATATATACACGTAAATGTATTTGTTTGAGGCACGTGTATGCTGTATGCGGGTCGGGCAGAGTTGAGGGGCTAAATTCTATACAAGTTCTCATTTGAGGCACTGTTTTGGTGTATACTTGGGTGACAGTGTTTGGGGCCTTAGTTCTATATATCTGGCTACCGGAAACCACGGGGAAAGGTCATGAGGAGGTCGAAGGTCTTTTTGCCCAACCTTGGTGCGGCACTGTTAATGGTGACTACAATACCAAGACGATACAATATGTACACATCCGGGAACTCAATAGAGACGGCCGAGAGTCGGAACATGACTCGCCAGAGTGTCATGTCCATCCAAAGTGTTGCGCGATGAAAGTCACGGGCTAAAACAACAAATTGATAAAGTTTGAATCTTACAAGAGACGCATGGCAGCCAGAATTTGACTCATAAGAGTAAGCTAAAGGAAATATAGAAATGTATAGCAAACGTTAAAACAACCTGTAAAATGACTAAGATGTTTCCACTAAAGGTTTTATCGTTTTTATTTAGTTTTTATTATTCATATGATATGGACAATAACATATTCCAAATGTGATAACGATATTTTCAAGTTTGACATTATGACTGTGGATATATATGTATGTAAATATATACAGGAGTGGTCATCTAATAAGAAAATAAATTACCAAGTAAATTCGAATACATAACAGATATTTGTTGATTTCAGTGTAAGATCGGGTGTTATTTCACGAGACATCAGTGTCATAGAAAACAATTTTTCACCTGTAAAAAATAATGTATTTTTTCTATGATCACGAATGAAATGAAGTACGACCTTACACTGAAATCAACAATTTTCTGTTTCTTATTCCGGAATTTTATAATTATTATTATTATTTAATTTTCTAAATACCCCTTTTTGAAGAGTGTTTTCTTCGTCGCTATCCGTGGGACGCTCCTCACGCAAAAAATAGCTTATGACGTATCTGTCAATTTACTTTTAACAAACTGTTAATTGATTTTACAAAGTATACATTTATTTTTCCTTATGCTACCTTTTTAAAAACACAAAGGGTTTTTAAAGTAGTTCTTAAAGTTGATATTTTAAGTCCTTAATACGCAGGTGGATAGTTTTAATGCCAAATGATTTAATGTAATAATATGTTATTGTTAATTGATATATATTATTGTTTTATTTCCAAATCATTGAATGCTATTTTATGCTTCAAATGCTGTAACGCCTTTGTTATGATTTTCAGAAAATTGTGACTGTTCAAGTAAAATATAGCATGTACAGTTTATAATAATTCTGTTGTTTAAGACTTCTTTTTCCTTTGGAAAAGGCCGTATCTCTTTTCAACATATTAAAATCTATTATCCAGTTTTGTTTTGTCTTTTCCGACTTGTTGGGGGAGAAACCAGCATATATTGTTTGGTATTGAACTGAAAAATGGTAAACAACTTTTTAAGTCATTTCCTACTTCTAAAACCTACTTGATTTTTTTGTGAAAAATGGTGATTGGGTAGATATTTTTTCTTTATTCGATAACTCTGTTCACAAATTCCCTAATTAGACTAAAGAACTGCTTATCCATAATCAAATGAATCGTTGCGGACGACTTCAGATTGTCTGATGGTAATTAACATTTAAAAAAAAACCTTAAACTGTAAACTATCAACGAGAATGTTAAAAAAAACACAGACCAGAAATTATGTTGACTTCTTTCCTTGATGCAATAACAATGTGAACATGTTGTAATGTTTATCATTTCTGATTGAAAAAAGAAGTTCATTGTCTTTTAATATGAATATGTTAACTTGATGAATACACATGTTTAGGTGTCTTTTGTCTCTAAATGTGAACATGTTGAGATTCTCCATTTCATTATGAAATACGCATGTTTAGGTGTCATTTTTGTCTCTCTCTCTCTCTCTCTATATATATATATATATTGAGATGCTCCCATTGAAAATGTAATACGCATGTATAGGTGTCACTTTTGTCTCTGAATGTGAACATGTTGAGATTCTCCCTTTCACGATGTAATACGCATGTATAGGTGTCATTTTTGTCTCTGAATATAAACATATTGAGATGCTCCCATTGAAAATGTAATACTTGCGCATAGGTGTCACTTTTGTCTATGAATGTGAACATATTGAGATTCTCCATTTGATGATAAAATGCACAAATATATATGTTTTGCTTGTCTCTGAATGTGATTATGTTGATATGTTCCTTCTCACGATAAAATACTTGCGTATAGTTCTTTTCATTTATTTATTCCTTTTACGTTATAATGAGCGTCTATTAAGAGCATTATCTTCGTCTGCTGTACAGCTTCGACTGTTTAACGCAGTGCTCCGAGGGCGGCAACAACAACATCCGAGCATTTAAGAAATGAAGTTCATATTCAATATATTTTGGAAGATAAAAAATAATTTCTAGCTCGTACTTCCAGGAAAGATTACTTAGCATAGCTTTAAACTATACTTGAAGCTATAAATGTGAAAATGGCTTACACTACAGCTTAGTAATTTGCCTCTTGAGTCAAAAGATGCATTTTGTGCAATTAAGACGGGGTGGTTAAATTTCTTCAACCACTCACAAAACGATGACAGGCTAGAAAACACGTCCGTAGACTTAACCAAACAGTTTTTGTCACGCGACTGACCGTAATTGTGCGTGCATGTCGGCGAGCGATAAAGCAGGTTTCATAGAAGTGAGTTTATGTACATGCGTGCACGTGTTTGTGCATGAGTCTCAGGGGATGGCCCGGAAGTATTTTCGAGATACACCGAAACCTTACATTGAACGCTGCCATGTTAATCAATTGATAAATCGACAGATGCATATTAAAAACTATTCAGGTATGTTATTAAAACCAAAATCAATAAAAACTTGACAGGTGACACCGGAACATTAAAATATTTAATCGGTGGCGAAGACCGAGTGGTAAGCGAATCAAACTTATGATCAGAGAGTCCCGTGTTTGATCCCCGCTCGGAGTATCATTATCATAAATGAATGTTATAGGGGATATTTGTTCATTTCAGTGTAAGATACTCGTATAGCATATTTTCACGAGTGGCGAAGTAAACATATAGCTTTTCTATGATCAAGATCTTACACTGAAATAAACATATTTTCTGTTTCTTTTATTCACTTTTTTGGAGTTTCATTAGTATTTTAATAATTAGAAAAAGGGTGTTTCCACTCTGCCACCCGGACGCTCCTCACAAAATTATAGCTGATGAGGTGCTGTAAATTTTCTTATTTCAAGTTTGTTGAGAATTCTTTTTTTTTAAATTTTAAATGTATTTTACCAACATATCTTTCCTTTTTGTTTGCTTTACGTTACTTCAACATTTCGTTAGTAACTATAATACATGCCATTCTCTTGGCATTCATTTCTTTAAAATATCACAATTTAACGCCGGCATTAACGTCAATAAAGTTAACAATACATTTTTGAACGCATTGTTATAAATTGGTTGCTAAAATATTTAAAACTGAGCCCGAAACCCTATATATTTTATTGCATAACTCAAAAAAATGAATATTAGGCTAGACTAAAGTATACAAAAATAAGAAAGTTCCAAGCAATTAAATAAGTTATTTTCACCTCAATGCCAGTAGGTGGACGTAAAGAAACGTGCACAATTATCTTAAGACACAGAGCTTATCTTCCGCAAACTCAATGATTTACACAAGTTTGTGTATATTAGGTTGTTCATAGTTATATATCTATATTGAGGCATCTTTAAGCAATTTACACCTTTATGATAAAAAACGTTAGTCGAGTGTCGCTAAATGTATCACTCGATGTAAAAAATGATATGGTATTATATGTCGTCTTTTTGCACTAACCGACGACGCGTATGTAAGTTATTATAGCAATAATGAGGACAAATATCTGACATTCTGGCCAATTTACAAAAACAATATTTATATATTTTATGTTGAACGTCCATTAGACATAGGTGATGCATTCGACGCCGGACAAATGCTCGTTATGATACGAAGGACACACAATAACAGTCGTATATTAAAGGGACTCGTTCATAGTTTGGAAAATGCACTTCTGCTAATGCATTTCCTTTCATACGATTTAAAGTGTGTCAAATCATCAGGACTGTTTAAACTATGACAGATGCACCTCTTTAACAATTGCTGATATATACTAAACAAATTGTCGTTGAATTCCACGATGTCCACACCCGTTACAAATCAGCTAAAGGCTGTGTAGCTAAATTGATTGATTGGTATGTATTTCAGGAAGAATAGAAAATGCAGAAACTTATTTATGAATTCGAGTTGCCGAGTTATCGATTTTCTAAACATATTAGGTCTGTCTTGGGCTGTACCAGCGTGGATTTGCTGCCGAATAAGACCAGATTATCAAGTGTTTATTTAAGAAAGGTAAGATTGGCCAGAAATTTACATATGCGTCCAAGTTGCCGAGTAGTTAAGCTGTTGATAATCTATTTATTCTTGGCTGTACAAGCGTAGGTATCATTCAGACTAAAAGCACATTTTTCTTTCCAAACTTTAATTATATTTTTTGCTGCAATTAAAGTATCAAAAAGTAAACTAATTAATACGATAAGTCAGTTTAGATGCAATACTTGGAAACTATTTTTAGTCCAAACACTTTAGCTAGTCCTCTTTTTACATCTGTTTGTGTCTGTTTAATCATTTAATCAATATGTTAGGAAACCACTTTAACTTTGGTCACTGTCTGTTTAATTAATTCACTCAAAATGATTGAAAACAATTCACACTGAGGTTATAGAATTTTTCAATCGATAAACATGCACGAGGGATGCGTACGTTAACTTTCAATTAAACACATAATGGACATCAAATTTACTGAATACAAACTGCGTGAAAGAATGACAAACCGTGTATATTACTCTTTATACATGTGTACCTTAACATTCAACAACGCAATAACAATGTTTGATTTAATACAATTATTCACGTTTTGAAAAATATATACAATATTGATTTCAGGAGATTGGTTCAAGTACCCGTGATTCTTCAGTATTCAGGTGGATTAGTTTGGCGGGACACTAGTAACATGATTTCCTCGTGTTTTTGTTGGTTATATGGGGAAAACTATTCTGTTTTCGTAACTCGAGGTTTTATATTTGGTGACATTAGAAGGTATTTTACGATGTCTGAAAGTGAAGATATAAATTTGATCATATTTCCCGCCCATCCCATCACTATTTTCAGGTTGAATTTGCTGTATCATGTGTTCTATTAATATGTATATTTATTTCATTTCACTGTGGGTGTCTAACATAAGTTAGTAACTTATTTGTTACGTTTATGATTTGAGATTCACCGTATATTCAGTTTCGTTCCAGTTGCTTCATGATGTTTTCCAAGATTCCGTTAAAGTTGTTACTGACTCTAATGGCAACGTGGCCACGATTGACCAAGGTTACGATCCAGATGTGCTTAGACGCTATTACCAATCTTCCAGCATCCGAATACTATCTTTTCTTGTGTACATGCTCACCAAATACATTGCCAATTCCTAAACTGTTTGTGTTGTTGTATTTTGAGATTAGTGAACAATTAGTTTACTCACGTATTGAGTGAGTCATTCACATGTTTTACCTAAACTTCTCGTGTGAAAAGAAGCCAACTTGTTGGTATATTCCATACAATCAGCTACTTACATTTCAATTAATGATGCACATTTCCATACTCGTATATTTATGCCGTATAACAAATTACTACACGACTTGACACTTATGAAAACTGTGGGAATTCAACATAATTTAAACGTCAAGTTCCATCATAAAATTATACTCTCACAGTAATTGAATTGCGCGATATAAGAAATTAGGCATTGCATAAACGTATTGTCAGTATGATACTATATATTTGAATTATTTTTTAACATAACAATCACTTCACACCTGATACAGATTTCACTCATATTAATTGACCGACTTGGTCTATACTCAGTTGAATACTTTCATGAAATTATCCAATTCAGGTCTGTCATACTGCCTGCAGGTGACAAACACCATCTTCCACAGTGAACAGTAAGCCACACTGTGTGGCCCTTCTTCCTTCCGAAGCAGTTGGGTTATCTTGCCGGTGAGTGTGTCCGGTAACAGGATGTTGTCACTGTCCCTCCAACACACGAGCAGCTGGTTGTCCCCAATGGCTGTCAGACCATATGGTGATCCCAGTATCGGATCTTGGTAGGTCTGGAGCACCTTTAGTGATATGCTCAGCTTGACTATTGTGCCAAAGTCCGAGACATATATGACGGGGGAGTCTGGCTCTCCCTGGTCACTGTCAGATACCAGGGATTCTGATACAAAGGTTTTCCATTGTTTTCTTTGTCTACACTCTACTTCACCTTTCGCTTCATGTCCATCAACACAACCTTACAAGGACACTATCAGGTTGTCATCACATAAATCTATTCCACGACATTCTCCATCTACTTTAACAACATCCTGTAGTGTGACATTTCCCTGAGTTGATACGAACTGTATCTTAATCACCAAAGGCAGAATGACCGAAACCCTGTCCCCGGGCAGGAGACACAGGTCCCACGGCTCACCTGGCAGTTTCTCCTGGGACACCATCGTGTTGGTAGGGGTGTCCACAAGCTTTACTGAGTTATTGTTGAAGTCAGCCTGTAGGAGCCTGTCCCCAGGCAATAGGGCAAAACTGTTCAGGAAGCAGTCCCGGTTGTCTGTTGATCCCTTTACTGGGATGTCAGGCAGCTTGCTAAACAGGGACTGGCTCAGGTCTGTACGGCTCTGGTTTAAGGCTGGAATATCGCAAAAGGACTGTTGATGAACAATTACTTGCATTAGTGTTTCTTAATTTATATGCACATCACTATAATTCAACATTTTGCAAACTAAGATCTGTTCATAGTAAACGCATGTATGATGAACTTGGATGCATTAACAAAATATAGCATCGGCATGTACGCAAAGAGATATTTGAAGCTTTATAATACATATTCATAGGTCGTTTTCAAATCTGAACTAAGGAAATTGTATGAACATAATTAATATAATAAACTACACATGCCGAGTGTTGTGTTTGAAACTTATTACTTAGTTTTGGTGATAAAAAAGCTGTTTACTCAAAAGAGATAAAAAAAATCATACCTAAAAGCATATTGCGATTAAACCTCTATTTTGTACATGAATTTGAATTTAAACACACGTTTTGAATGAAATCAGAATACCGTAATTATTTTACAAAATCTTGGTTTTATAGTATGATAGTTTCCACCCGTCATTATTTTTCAATGATCACACAGACTCTAAAATACTTTCGCCCTCTCTCATGAATTTAATAATCACAAACAGAGTATTTTTTATGAAGGAACAGCCTCCATAGGGGGGAGTATCAGCCATGGAAGTCATACCGCGTCATCATAGGGGACAGTACCAGTCAGAGAAGAAAAAAGTAAATATTTTGCAAATTCTTGGTTTTACAGTTCGTTCAACACCCAATAAGATGAAACAAAACAGTTTCTTTCTGGTTTTCCGCCCTTACTTAGTTCCGCACGTCATTACTTCTATTTTTTATGATTATCAGCTGCTTTGTCTAGATAGGCATCTAATAAGTGATAACATAGACACGAAAATACTTTCTCCCTCTCTTATTTGTTTCTCAATCACAAATAAGTCTTATTAAAGTTAGTTTTATAAAGAAAAAGCCACCATATGGTACAGAGAAGTAAAAGGGGTCATCACAGGGGGCAGTATTAGTCAGAAAGGTATACGGTGTAACCATAGGGGGTAGTATCATTCAGAGAAGTACATAGTGTAACCATAGGGGGTAGTAACATTCAGAGAAGTACATGGTGTAACCATAGGGGATAGTATCATTCAGAGAAGTATACGGTGTAACCATAGGGGGCAGTATCATTCATAGAAGTACATGGTGTAACCATAGGGGATGGTATCATTCAGAGAAGTACATGGTGTAACCATAGGGGGCAGTATCAGTCAGAGAAGAATATGGTGTAATTATAAGGGGGAAAATCGGTCAGATAAATATATGATGTAATCATAGGAGACATAATCAGCCAGAGAAGTATATGGTGTAATCAAAGGTGGCAGTATCAGTTAGAGAGGTATATGGTGTAATTATTAGGGGAAAAATCGGTTAGAGAAATATATGGTGTAACCGAAGTGAGTAGTATCATTCAGAGAAATACATGGTGTAACCATTGGGGGCAGTATCAGCCAGAGAAGAAACCGATGTAGCTGAAGGGGGCATAATCAGCCAGAGTAGAATATGGTGTAACCATAGGGGGCAGCACTAGCCAGAGAAATATACAATATAACCATAGGGGGCAGTATAAGCTAGAGAAGTAAACGATGTAGCCGTACGGGGCATGATTAGCCAGAGTATAATATGGTGTAACCATAGGGGGCAGCACTAGCTAGAGAAATATACAATATAACCATACGGGGCAGTATAAGCCAGAGAAGTCTACGGCGGAACCATAGGGGAAGTATAAGCTTAGAGAAGTTGACGGTGTAACCATAGGGAAAACATAATCCAGAGAAGTATACAGTGTTACGATAGGGGGCAGTTACAACCAGTGAAGAATACGTTTTAATCATAGGGGACAGTCTCAGTCAAAGAAGTACATGGTGTAACCATAGTGGAGCAGTATCAGTCAGGGAAGAATAAAGTGTAACCAAAGGGGCAGTTTCAGCCAGGGAAGTATATGGTGTAACCATCGGTGGCAGTATCAGTCATATAAGTATAAGGTGCAACTATAGTGGTCAGTATCAGTCAGGGAAATATATGGTGTAACCATAGGGCATTGTATCAGCCAGGGAAGTATCTGGTGTAACCATAGGGACAGTATCAGTCAGAAAAGTATACGGTGCAACCATGTGGGGTGGGGGGCAGTATCAGTCAGAGAAGTATTCAGTTGACCAAAAGGAACAGTATCAGTCAGCGAGGTATTCGGTGTAGCCCTAGGGGGTAGTATCAGCAAGGGAAGTGTTCGGTGAACCCTAGGGGGCAGTATCAGCCAGGGAAGTGTTCAGTGTAACCCTAGGGGGCAGTATAAGCCAGGGAAGTGTTCGGTGTAACCCAAGGGGGTAGTATCAGCAAGGGAAGTGTTCGGTGAACCCTAGGGGGCAGTATCAGCCAGGGAAGTGTTCAGTGTAACCCTAGGGGGCAGTATCAGCCAGGGAAGTGTTCGGTGTAACCCTAGGGGGCAGTTTCAGCCAGGGAAGTGTTCGGTGTAACCATGGGTGGCAGTATCAGCCAGGGATGTGTTCGGTGTAACCCTAGGGGGCAGTATCAGCCAGGGAAGTGTTCGGTCTAACCCTAGGGGGCAGTATCAGCCAGGGAAGTGTTCGGTGTAACCCTAGGGGGCAGTATCAGCCAGGGAAGTGTTCGGTGTAGCCATTGGTGGCAGTATCAGCCAGGGATGTGTTCGGTGTAACCCTAGGGGGCAGTATCAGCCAGGGAAGTGTTCGGTCTAACCCTAGGGGGCAATATCAGCCAGGGAAGTGTTCAGTATAACCCTAGGGGGCAGTTTCAGCCAGGGAAGTGTTCGGTGTAACCCTAGTGGGCAGTATCAGCCAGGGAAGTGTTCGGTGTAACCCAAGGGGGCAGTATCAGCCAGGGAAGTGTTCGGTGTAACCGTAGGGGGCAGTATCAGCCAGGGAAGTGTTTGGTGTAACCCTATGGGACAGTATCAGCCAGGGAAGTGTTCGGTGTTACCCTAGTGGGCAGTATCAGCCAGGGAAGTATTTGGTGTAACCCCTTGGGGACAGTATCAGCCAGGGAAGTGTTCAGTGTAACCTTAGGTGGCAGTATCAGCCAGGGAACTAAACAATGAGGCTTTGTACATAATAGTTAATTATGAAAAAAAACAGCTATGGAAAATAAAAAAGCGCTGGTATGTTTATAAATATAGATATAAAATGTTTAACAACCTCTGAGTGAAACTGCCGCAAGCAATTATATAAAACAGGGACCTTCATACTTCAAATCATACAAATATATCTCAAACAATCTCCTTTGTGAAGAGCTATCAGCATATTTAACAATATCCTGCCTTAAACGATTTGTGAGCCGTGATCTCTTTGGATTATTTCGAACCGAGATTACATCCGTAACTTTTCGGCCATTTCCGCAACGCATGAGGTGTGTCTCAGGCGACTAATGAAGATGCTGGATTTCGCCTAATAAATTACCAATGAGTACGAGATTTTTACAGCTGATTTATTCAGGGTATCATATATGTTACGATACGCTGGGTTGCCGAGGATGCCAAGACAGACTAAAGCGCAGACATTTATTTATTTTAACTCTGGTGTCGAAAGCTGTATCGTGTGCTATTAGGACGGGTTGGTTAAATTCGTTCAACCACTCGAAAAATTAAGACAGGCCAGTAAACACGACCATAGACTCAACCAGTGTCTTGTAATAAAACATTTGCTCTCTATGTATCGCGATTCCGGTAAGCGATTTGGTGGATGTCAGAATACGGCCACCTGCGGGTATGACGCTGTTACCAGTTTTATTGAGACAGTTCACGGTTTCGACAAAAACTGCACGTTGAATTTTCTAAACCATGAACGAGTCCCTTTGAATTACACATTTTTTAAGCTAATGGAGTTACATTTTGAGTCAGTTAGATAACATCAAGCTAAATCCGAATGATTGAGAATGGCTTTATCGCTGACACCATTACATGTTGCTTGCATGTCGATGTGTGATAAAGCGAGTTCGCAGATGTGCGTATATGTGCATGCGTGAACGTATATGTGCGTGAGTCACAGGGGTTGGTCCGGCAGTGTTTTCGAGCTACACCGAAATCTTGCATTGGGCGCAGAACACTGTTTTCAAAAAACTACTATATTAATCAATGTAAAGCGGCAGATGCAAATTGCAAGAGATTTAGATATGTGATCAATAATCAATAAAAACCTCAAAATGAAAATGTTATATTTTCAGTTGACACCGCAGCATTACAATATTAAATCGGTGGCAAAGGCCGAGTAATAGGCGTATCGAATTCAACGTAAAAAATACATTTTGAACGCATTGTTTTCAATTAATTGTTAAATTAAATTAAACAAAACCAACCCCGAAAATTCATATATTTTATTGCATAACTCGAAAGGCTGAATTTCAGACAAGAAAAGAGTACACAAAAATATAGGAAGTGCCAGGCATTTAACGAAGACATGTTCACCCTAATGTCAGTCGATGGGCGTAAAGAAACGCACAATTATCCAAAGACACACATCTTATCTTCCGCAATCTAGATAATTTACCCACGTTTTTAAAATTGGTAATGTTATCGTTATATAATTTAATTTAGGCATCTCTAAACCAATTTCAATTACTTTATGATGAAATATCGGTAGTCGAGATGCGCCAAATGTATCACTCGATGTGAGAAATCGTATGGTGTCAGATAGCATCTTTTAGCACTAACCGACGACGCGTATATAAGTTATTTTTAGCAAAAATGCGAAAGAAATATGACTTCCGTCCGGCCAATTTACAAAAATAATGAAATATATTTTATATTGAACGTCAATTAAAACTATGACAGCTGCACCTCTTAAACAATTGTTGATATATACTAGTAAAACGAATTGTCTTTGAATTCCACGATTTCCACACCCGTTACAAATCAGCTAAAGGCTGATGTGAGATTGGTTGATTGATATTATCACGCGAAGCTTTCAATTAATTAAGGAAAGGTTCGAAAATCCAGAAACTTGTGAATGAGTTCGAGTGGCCAAATGATCGATTTTCTAAAAATATTTGGACTGTGCCAGCTGGATGGGGGTTCACATTAATTATGCTGCCAAATAAGACCAGAATTTCTGTTTATACAGTCGAACCCCGTTGGCTCGAACCCCAAGGGACCGTCGAAAATACCTCGAGCCTCGAAAAATTCGAGCCAAGCGGTAATGCTTTCCTTCAGTATAATGAAATCGGCCGTTTACATCAGTTCGAGCTAACAAGGAATTCGAGCCAAGCGAGTTCGAGCCAACGGGATTTGAGTGTACTTTGATAATGTCTTTTGCTGTAATTAAGGTTTCAAACAGTAATCTTATAATACGATAACTCAGTTCAGATGCATTTGTTGGGAAATATGTTTTGGTCCAAAAACATGAGCGAGTCCATTTAAACACTTTTTTGACATTAGTTACATCTAGTACACCAATGTTTGTATAATTTATTCAATAAATATATGAAAAAAACAAGTTGCACATTGGTCAATGTCGGTTTAATCATTCAATTCATATATGAGGAAACTATTTTAACTATGGTCAATGTCTGTTCAAACAATTCAATCCATCTTTTTGGAAACAATTCACACTAAGGTCAATGTCTATATAATTATTCATTCAATATACATATATAAGGATACGTCCCTTTACGTGTATGTTTAATTTCAATATTAACAATTTATAAACATCATATTTACTAAAGACAAGCTGCATGAAAAATGACACAGCGTGTCTATAACTCTATAATCTATATTCGGAATCATTCGATTACACAATTACAATGTTTGATTAAACATTCACAAGTAAAAAACCAACTTGTTTGTATATTTCATACACAATCAGCTACTAACATTTCAATTGATAATACACATTCTCATACTCGTATATTCATGTCTAATAACATTACTACATGCCTTGTCACTAATGAAAACTGTTAGAATTCAAAATAATTTAAAAGTCAAGTTTTCGTCAAATACTCTCACAGTAATTGAATCGCGCGATATGTGAAATAAAGCATTGTATATGCGTATTGTCAGTATAATATTATACATTAGAATTATCCTTAAACATTACAATTACTTCACACCTGATACAGATTTCACTCATATTAATTGACTGACATGATCTATATTAAGTTGAACACTTTTACGATATTATCCAATTCAGGTTTGCCAAACTGCCAGCAGGTGACAAACAACATCTTCCTCAGTGGACAGTAAGCCACACTGACTGGCCTCTCTATCCCCTCCTCCTTCCCCAGCAGTTGGGTTATCTTGTCGGTGAGCGTGTCCAGTAACAGGATGTTGTTACTGTTCCACCCACACACGAGCAGCTGGTTGTCTCCCACGGCTGTTAGACCACACGGTGATGTCAGTATCGGGTCTTTGTAGGACTGAAGCACCTCTAGTGAGATGCTCAGCTTGGTTATGGTGTTGGTGCCCTTGTTCGAGACATATATGACCGGTGGAGTTCGGCTCTCCCTGGTCACTGTCAGATACCAGGGATTATGAAACAAAGGTTTTCCACTGCTGTCTTTGTCCACACTTTTCTTCACATTTCCCTTCATGTCCATCAACACAACCTTACCTTGGGAGGTGAAAGACACTATCAAGTTGTCATCACAGAAATCTATTCCATAACAGTGTCCATCTACTTTAACAACATCCTGTAGTGTGACATTTCCCTGAGTGGATACGAACTGTATCTTCTTCAAACCAGGCAGAGTGACGGCTGCCCTGTTCCCGGGCAGGAGACACAGGTCCCTAGGCTGACCTGGCAGTTTCACCTTGGACACCAGCTTGTTATTCTCGGTGTCCACCAGCTTCAATGAGCAATTATTGTGATCTACCAGTATGAGACTGTCCCCGGTCAGGAGGATCACATTGGTTAGCCAGCAGCTACCATCTGATGTCTTCACTGAAATGTCAGGCTGCCTGCTGAACTTGGCCCGGCTTAGGTCTGCTCTGCTGCTGAAGTGGGCTGAAAGTAAACATCACCATAAATAACACAAATAAAAAAATGTTTTGTTTCATCACATTTTAAAATGAATAATAATAATAATAACAATAATAATAATAATAATAATAATAATAATAATAATAATAATAATAATAATAAATCTTTTTATTCAAAATTTTATAATAAATCCTATTGTCGATAGTCTATATATTTCACCGCGATGATATACAAAATGACGTATAATATTATAAGTAGTTGTCTATCTATTTTAAAAATAACAAGCATTTTCAGTGAAAAGATATCCCCCACCAACGATGGCTTGTTTGTACTTGATGGCTTGTTTGTGCTTGAAGGTTAAAAAAATCTCAGAAAGAATAAGATAAGCACATTGGTTTATCCCTTTCCGAGCCAAATTATAAAATATCGACCGGGACTACTTTATGATAATTTTTTTTAACGAAATAAATCATAGGGATGATTAAATAAAACTCTTTTCCGAAACTGCTTACTCGGAAACATCAATCATTGCAAAATAGTACAGTATACGATAAGACGCCACATTTAAAAGCGGCGTCTTATCTGGAACTGCACTATTTTCAACAGCATAGGTATGCGGTGAATGGGTTAAAAATCGATATTACAAAACTAAGGGGATGTCATTTATTATTACTTAAATAACACAGGAAAAATGTGAATACTAGGTTTTGCTACTTAAACCAACAGTGACACAAATACAATAGATATCTTTACTCTTCTTAAAGTGGCGCTAAAATGCATGGATAATTATATATCAGACAGTGTTATAAGAAATGTAAATGATTTGATACCATATTCATTCAGTTGACTTCACAACGACACATGTTTTGCCCAGTTGCAAACATGGATCTTTTAATAAATCAAGGGCAAATAACTCATATAGAAATTACACAATCCAAAATATAAATAAACAGGCATCATCGCAGTATGTTGGTTCATATTTATTTCAAGTTTCAAGAATTTCTACCAACTAGTTACTGAGAAATGACTGTAAATGAGTTTTTCAAAAAATCAAGGGCAATAACTCCAAGTACAATTGACCAATCCAAAAAATAAATAAACAGGCATCATCCCAGTATAGTATTTCATATTTATTTTAAGTTTAATGAAATTCTGCCAGCTAGTGACTGAGAAATGGCTGTGAATGTGCATTTTTCAAAAAATCAAGGGCAATAACTCCAAGGACAATTGACCTTAAACCAACAGTGACACAAATACAATAGATATCTTTACTCTTCTTAAAGTGGCGCTAAAATGCATGGATAATTATATATCAGACAGTGTTATAATAAATGTAAATGATTTGATACCATATTCATTCAGTTGACTTCACAATGGCACATGTTTTGCCCAGTTGCAAACATGGATCTTTTAATAAATCAATGGCAAATAACTCATATAGAAATTACACAATCCAAAATATAAATAAACAGGCATCATCGCAGTATGTTGGTTCATATTTATTTCAAGTTTCAAGAATTTCTACCAACTAGTTACTGAGAAATGGCTGTAAATGTGTTTTTCAAAAAATCAAGGGCAATAACTCCAAGTACAATTGACCAATCCAAAAAAAAATGAACAGGCATCATCCCAGTATAGTGATTCATATTTATTTTTAAGCTTCATGAAATTCTGCCAGCTAGTGACTGAGAAATGGCTGTGAATGTGCATTTTTAAAAAAATCAAGGGCAATAACTCCAAGGACAATTGACCAATCGAATTTTTTTTTGGACGGGCATCATTCCAGTATAGTGGTTCATATTTATTTTAAGTTTCATGAAATTCTACCTGCTAGTTACTGAGAAAATGCAGGTAACGGACGTAAGGAAGGACGGACGGACGGAAGGACGGACGGACGGACAACGTCATTTCAATATCCCCCTCCCTATTTCATAGGCGGGGGATAATAATAGAAGTATGCGTCAATTTTCGCAAAACGAGTTTTCATTGAATACAATGTAATTAAAAAACATCTTAAAGCACACTGGTTAGTCGAGGACATATAATATATAAGGTAACTATTTGATCATTTTACTGAAAAATATCTATAACATTACATTATTTTGGGAAATAGTTAGCACTCTTTTTAACGATTCATCCAACAATTCATTTCAACGAAACCTTCTTACAATAGCGCAATGGTCTATAAACATTCACTTTGTGCAGTGTAAAATTGGTTTTGGAATGAGTTCTGTGGACTATTAACTTTTATACAGGGGAAGACGTTTCTTATGTTGTTAGAACTTGTGTCCAACCCATTTGCTTTTTGTATACTTTATATTATTGTTGTAAATACCGATTATGTTGAAAGAAAAAAGGCAATAAAATATGTTTAAATTAATCAACTTTTATACATATGAACTTTCATTATGTGTTTTTTACTTTTTAAAAAATGTTTCAACAAAAAAATATGAATCATCATTGCTGTAGCAGTGATGGTATAAACTGATAAGGGTCAATATGAAGCAATAAAAAGCAAATGTATTTATCAAAAAGAGCCGTCGCAAGACAGCGCAACGCGCTCGACTACGCCGCTTTGACTTAGAATACAATAACGATGTAATAATACCAAGTTTGGTCTCTTTATGTCAAACCTTACTAAGATTATTCGATACATAAGGTGACTTTGATGCTGCCCTCCCACCAGCCCGCCCAAACAATGTCGTAAGTCATTCAAATAACTTGATTTCCAGTTATGAAAATGTGGTTAAGAATATACAAATATGCCATTCAAAGGAAATAAAAAAAAATCAAGGGCCATAATTTGTATTTAGGCTTTCTTGTTGAAAGATGGTCATAAATAATTTTGAATTTTATTAAGTGCATTTAATGAACGGTATAGAAGTTTTTTTATTAAAATCCCAACTTGCCCTTAACTTTTACTTGCCTAAAACTTTAACCTAAGTCAATCAGGGGCCGTAACTTGTATTAAGGATATGGAGTTATGTAACCTCATTGGGTGGTGGTCCTGAACAATTGTGTGAAGTTCAATGAACGGTATAGAAGTTATTAAACAATATCCCAGCCTGCCCTAAATCTTTAGCCTAAGTTCCATAGTCAATCAGGGGCCATAATCTGTGTGAAGAATAATATGAAGTTATATAACCTCATCATGTGATGGCCCTGAACAACTGTGTGAAGTATTAAGTCAATTGAATGTAGGGTATTGGACTTGTAAGTGAAAATCCCAACTTGCCCTAAAACTTTAACCGGACGCCGACGCCGACGCTGGGGCGAGTAGTATAGCCCACCTATTCTTCGAATAGTCGAGCTAAAAACTAATTGGTTTATTAGTGATGCGCTTTGGTCTGGAAGGTTGTATTAGTATGGAGCGGATATTTTCATATTTTGATTTTATGAGTCGTAAGGCCACTGAAATCAATATCTGCAAGAATCCACGAAAGTCGAATACGACATTCCGGATCAAAACGTAATATTAGTTACCCTTATCATAAATATTACTGGCTTAGTCACTTAAAAGACACATGTTCAATTTTAATTACGCAATATTTTGTAACATGATGTCATTTCAGCATTGTCACATTTGTTTATGATGTCACGTCAGCAGAGTAGAATACGGCCGTGTTGCACTGACTGAAGTGGTATACGGACAACCGTATTTTACGATATGTATAGTGCCTGGAATTATGACACTGTATTGTAATACCCACACAGCACAGTATATAACATTCAAACAGATACGCCTTAATGTTCGTAAGTGAGCTATAACAACCCTTAATAAAATGAGCTTATAGAAACAATTTATTTTAATGTGTTCATTTATAATCAGTGCTATACTGATTAGTTCATGTTTACTATTCAGATTTCAACAGAAGAAATCAATGTTGAATTAAAAACAAAAAATAAACAATAAATGTAACATATTATTTATCACTGGGTTAGAGCTGCACTCTCACAAATTGAAGGTTTTGACAACTTTTTTTATTTTTTTTCTCTTGGAACGAACATTTTTTTTGCGAAAATGCATGGAAACCAGTTATATAATACTGCTGACTTAGATGGCAGATTTTTATATTGAAATTTAAAAAAATAAAGTTTTATGCATTTTTCTTAAACCGTGAGTAACGGTTTAAGCCATAAAACCTTAATTTTCGAAAGGAAAAATGAAAATCTGGGATCTGATCTTTTGCCATCAACCTTTTATCATTGGTTTGCAGAGAGTTACGCAAATATTTGCTCGTTCCAAGATAAAAATAAAAAAAATGTAAAAACGATAAATTTGTGAGAGTGCAGCTTTCGTAACGTCATGGTTAACGTTTCAATACAATACGTTTAAAATACGTTAGTTTATTTTTAATATTGCGCAAAAACGAAGTCGGTAAGGTACACTTTTGTTATCAAGCAATTTATAATAAAATATGAATGCATATATTTATAACAATCAAAACTTAAACGATTTTTTTCACAAATTAAAGAAAGGCGCACTTTTTTCAGCGAAACACGACGGCGTTTTTCCCGCAAAAAAGCCGTTTTATACGTATTTCAAATAAAAAACGGAAAACAAGAGTAAGAAAAAATAAATGTCCGTGAACATTTTCACCAGACGTACTTGAGGTGGAAATTTCATAGCGATGAAGGAACAATTGATGAATATATCGGTTATTGTAACTGGAACGCCAAAAAAATGACTCTCAAAATTAACGTCAGTCGGTTCCGAATATTGAAAAAGTAAAAACAGCCCCTTACTGGAGATATGTTCTTCTATTCGTATATCAATTTACGGACACTAACTCGAAAATTCTCTCAGAGTCGCGTTCCACCTTAAGTTTATTTGGATCTTAATTTTATTTAAGGAATATGATTGTCGTTGTATTTAATATTTTACTTTTGTTAAGTACTTTACAACATAGTTTGTTAAGGTACTTTCATCGTTCCTGGTTAGCATGAGTGACGTCAACACGATTTTGAAAACAGATTCAACAACTTCAATACTTAAAGAAATGTCAAAATTGTCTGCGGTTGTACACAAACCTTTCTGTGATACACCTTGCATGTGTTTCTGTTGTTGCTGCATCGTCTCGAGTTGCCGTGGCTGCTGCTTATTCTGTTGTTGTCGTTCTTGCTGCCCTACCGCCGAAATTGATTCGCCTGAAATATGATGGTTATAAAATTTAGTAGAATATATATATATACCGTATTGTTATACCTACACAAGTTTGTATCCTTCAAAAATATATGCCTTAAGTTTATTTGTATCTCAGTTTTATTTGCGAAATATTATTTGTCGAAGTATCTCATTATGCCATTTTTGTAAAGCACTTGGTGAACTTTACAACATGGTTAACGTGACTGGTTGTTAATTTGAGCGACGTCAACAGGCGTTTGAAAGCAAACTAATAAACTGCATTAATTAGGAAATGTCAAATTAGTTAGTGGTTGTACGCAAACCTTTCTGTGAAACACCTTTCATCTGTTTTTGATGTTGTTGCATCGTATCCTGTTGCCGTTGTTCCTGCTTCGTTTGCTGTTGTCGTTGTTGCTGCGCTAATGCTGACCATGATTCGCCCTCGTCCAACCCTCCTATTGATTTTTCAGAGGAAATCAACTGCTCAGTTGCGGGGTCCCTGTAAAACTTGTATCGGGTAACTTCACTCCTCCTGCTCACCTCTACCAGGGCTGCCTGAAGACCTTTCAGCTCTTTTATAGCTCTCTTCCCTACTATTAATAGCTGGTTGCTGTTGTCATCCTGTGCTTGTAGCTCCGACTTTAGTTTCTCAATGGATGATTTCATGTTTGTGCATTTTGATTTCAGTTCATCTAGCAGTGTCTTAGATGTTCGTTTCTTCTGATCAATGTCTGCCAAGAGTTCGTTTTCCCTTTTATCCAGGTACTGGTTAATTTCAGTCCTAAATTTGCGAAGCTCATTGATATTGGTAAGGCTTTCTTCGTCAACTGATTTCATAATCACCTGTATCTTGTGTGACAGTTTGCCAATGTCAGTGGCCGTCTGGACAAGTCCTGTTTTCAGGCTGTTGTATTCTGCACCCTCCTTGTACCGTTTTGCAACTTGAGAAATCCTTTCAATATTGCATGAGCGATGAGCTTTTTCAGCCAAGCAGTCTCCACACAGAAGTGTCTCATGATAAGGACAGTAATATTTTATGAACTCTTGAGCATGACGCTGACATGTTTCTATAAACTTTTCATCTTCACTCTCTTCGCGGAATGAATAAGGCATACTGTCCATGTCCTCGAGGGCGTGACTTTTGGTTATTTTCTGGTTCCGGTGTACTCGGGCACAGTTAGAACACAGGAACTCCTTGCAGACGGGACAGAAGGCCTCGGGGAGGATTTTCTTGCCGTCCTCCGCGCATGGCTGACAGTAGGTGAGGTCAGGCGCCGATCCAGATGTCATTTGTGCCTTTCGTCCGGAAACTGCATCCATCCTTCCGAGTGCCTTAAATGTTTATAAATATAAAAACCATGAAGTTGTTAATTCGGAAATTGATTCCATAACTTTCACTTCTGTGTCTGGTTCTCTCTCTCTCTCTCCCCATCCCCTCTCCGTCCCTCTCCACTCTTTTGTCTCTCTCTCCCTTGCTCTCTCCCCCAGTCTTTCTCTCCCCCCTCTCTGTCCCTCTCCCATCTCTTTCTCTTTCGCTTCCCATCATATTTCATCCTATCCCTCTCTCCAACTGTTTTCCTCTCTGAACCCCCCCCCAACTCTTTATCCCGTCCCTCTCTCTCTCTTTCTATTTATCTCGCTGAGTCCCTCTCCTTATTCCCTCTCTCTTTCTCCCTTTCTTTTCTTCTTCTCCTCTCTATCTCTCTCTCTCTTCCTCTATCTATCACCATCTCCTCTCCGTCCCTCTCCCCTCTTTTTTCTCTCTCTCCCTCTGTCTTTCTCTCTTTTTTCTCCTCTCTCTCCCTCTCCCATCTCTTTCTCTCTCGCTCCCCATCCTATTTCATCCTATATCTCTGAACCGTCCCCCTCCCCTCTTTACCCGTCTTTCTCTTTCTATTTATCTCTCAGCGTCCCTCTCCCTATTCTCTCTCTCTCTTTCTCCCTCTCTCTCTTTATCTTTCCCTCTCTTATCCCACTCTCTCCCCTTTCCCTCTCCTATCCACCCTCTGTGAACCCCCCGCCCCCTCTTTTCCCCCTCCTCTCTGTCTATTTCTTTCTGTGTCTATATCCCCATCCGCTCTCCGTCCCTCTCAGTCCCTTATCCCCCCCCCATTTTTCTATCTTTCTATTTATCTCTCTGTGTTCCTCTCCACATACCCTCCTCCAAACACCCTCTCATTCTATTCAATTGTTATGCTTTATTATGTTCAACTTTTTTGACTTACTTGACTTTCAGTTTAAGCCTTTATAAAGGGATTTTTAGTTTATAGCTACGTAGCCACAATTTCCCAAAAAGGTCTAATATATTGCTAATATTTTTCATACGTTTACGGTTTGATAGCTGCATGGTCGATCTGTATTGTATTTAAGTTTGGTATGTCAAAGGTCGAGGTCAAATGTCCTTTTGTAAGAATAAACAAATATTGGTTGGACTGTTGGGTGGTCGTACGATACGGTCGGCAATATAGTTCTCCTCATTCACTGTATTACAAAGTATCTACAGTATATGTTTTTTGTTAAACAAGGTTTTAAAAAATAAACTTGAAAGTGAATTTAACCGGGAAAGCCAGTCAACGTTTTGTATAATTCTGATAAATACGATTGAACTAAATTCAGTATTTCAAGAAACAGCTGAACAAATTGTAGAGTATATATCTACTTACCGGTTTACTGTTTTTTCCAATTCCCGTTTTTCGACAGATTTTGTTCGGTGTTGACATGCTGCCAAATCAATTTTGTCTGAAAGACAGAACACAGGTCATGAATAGACCAGCCTTTTGAAACCGAAACTAACAACTTCCTGTTTTCGTATAATTTCCTGATTGGTTTGAAAGGGAATTAATCGTTTAAGTAATGTTGTTCTTTGCTTTACTTCCCTTTTATAAATGACAGTTTAGCACATTCATGATGGCAGGGGCCATATACCTAGGAAATTGTTTTACATATTTACTCGATGGCTGTAGTCATACGCAGAGATGATAGCTCCGGATATTGACAGAATGGCCGAGGACTTACACACAGAGACTTGAATGTATTATGCAGATCCCAACAGCTGCCCCTGGCTTACTTTTAATAGTTGCCTGCTGCCTCAGCTGGGTATATATATAATGTTATATATAATTGTCAATTATATAACCCTGGGTTTTAAGATTTTATAGAATGTTAAAATATCGTCGAAAAATCATGATTAAAGGTTACATTGTGTCCAATGACGTGATAAGCAGCCCATAAAATGTTGTATTTTTTTATGATCAACACTGATTTTTACCAGCTGTGACCACAGGTAACTATCAAAAGTAAGCCAGGGGCAGCTGTTGGGATCTGCATCATACATTCAAGTCTCTGTGGCCATACACACGGGTGTCAGTTTCGAATATTCACCCGAGGTAATGCATACATATGGCAGTTTCGTGTTGTCACGCAATGAACGATGTCATACACATAGGACACAGTTAACAGATCTATATCATCCGATAGCCGAGGTCATGCAAACATGTGGCATTTCCGCACTTGAAATCAATGGCATACAAATACCTTGTAGTTACGCACTTTTTTCGGATGCTCGAAATCATAAAAACGGCTGGCAGTTTAGCACTTGAATGAGATAGCTGAGGTCATACAGACAGGTGGCAGTTTCGCACATTCACCCGACAGCAGATGACATACACACAGCCTTACTGTAATGAGTTAAAGAAGTGTATTTCAAATGTATGTCCTAGACCTACACATTAAGCCAATTAAATAAGCCTGCAAAAATAACATATTTGAAAGTTAAGGGTTTCGATACGCAAATATTCGTTACAGAAGGCGTACAGGAATATTTTAATTTTAATTTGACTAAACCATTGATTTAAATCAGCAATTAACGTGAGATGTGTGTACAAGCGTGCGTGCGTGTGTTTTTGGTGATGGAGTGCGTGTGCGCGTACGTGTGTGGGGGAAGGGGTTAGCGTGTGTGCATATGTGTGATGGGGAGATGGAGTGCATGTGCGCCTCTAGGTGTTTATGGAGACGGAGTGCAGGTCTGCGTACGTGCATGTGTGTCTGTGGGTTGGGGGGGAGGGCAGGTATAGCTTGTGTTCGTACGTGTGTGTTGGAAGAGGAGTTACGTGTGAGCGTGCGCGGGGATGGAGTGCGTATGCGCATACGTGTATGTTTGTGTGGAAATGGAGTGCGTTGTGTGTGTGTGTTTGTGTGTTGAGATGGGGTGCTTTTGCGCGTACGTTTGTGTGTTTGTTGAGATGGAGTGCATGTGTGCGTGTGTGTGTATGCGTGCGTGCGTGCGTGTGTGTGTGTGCGTGTGTGTGCGTGTGCGCGTGAGTGCGTGCGTGCGTGCGTGCGTGCGTACGTGCGTGTGCGTGTGTGTGTGTGTGTGTGTGTGGAGAGATGCAGTGCCTGTGCCGCGGTGTACGTGTGTTGGGTAGATTGAGCGCGAGTGTACGTACGATAGTTTGAAGAGAGTGAGTGGGTGCGCGTACGTGTGTGTGCGGAGAGGGATTGTGTGCTTGAGGAGGGGGATTGCGTGTGCACGTACAAGTGTGTGCATAGAGGAAGTTTGTTTGCGCAAACGTGTGTGGGGGAGAGGGAGTGCGTATGCGCGTACGTGTGTTGGGGAGAGGGAATGCGTATGCGCGTACGTGTGTGTGTGAAGAGGGAGTGTGTACGCACGAACGTGTGGGGGTGGAGTTGGATTGTACGTGCGCGTATGTGTGTGTATATTGATATGCAGTTCGTGTACTCTTACGTGGGGGAGATGGAGTGTGAGTGCGCGTACCTGTGTGTGTGTGAAGATGGAGTACATGTGCGCGTACGCGTGTTGGGTAGAGGGAGTGCGTGTGCGCTTACGTATGTGGATAAGAGGGGATGTTCGTTCGCGTATGCGTGTTCGAGGTAAAGGGAGTGTTTAGGGCGTACGTGTGTTGGGGTCAGGGAGTGTTTGGCGCGTACGTGTGTCTGGGGAGAGGGAGTGTATGTACGCGCACGTGTGTTTAGTTAGAGTGAGTACGTGTGTGGAGATTGAATGCATGTGCGCGTACGCGTGTTGGGGTAGAGGGAATGCTTGTGCGTTTACGTGTGTGGAGATGGGGGGGGGGGGCGTCCGCGTTAGCGTGTTCTGGGTAAAGGGAGTGTTTGTGCGCGTACGCGTGTTCGGGTCAGGGAGTGCGTGTGCGCGTTCGTGTCTTCGGGGAGAGGCAGTGCGGATGCATGTATGTGTGTTTCAGGAGAGGGAGTGCGTGTGTGCGTACGTGTGTGGTGGATAGGGAATTCGTGTGCACGTACGTGTGTGGGGGTGAGGGAGTGGGTGTGCACGTACGTGTGTTCGGGAAAGGGAGTGCGTGTGCACGTACGTGTGGTCGGGGAGAGGGAGTGCGTGTGTGAGTACGTGTGTTCGGGGAGAGCGAGTGTATGTACGCGTACGTGTGTGGGATATTGTGAGGGTATGTGCGCGTGCGTGTGTTCGAGGAGAGGGAGTGCGTATGTGCGTATGTGTGTGGGGGAGAGGGAGTGCGTGTGCACGTACGTGTGTTCGGGGAGAGGGAGTGCGTGTGTGCGTATGTGTGTGGGGGATAAGGAAGTACGTATGCGCGTACGCGTGTTGGGTAGAGGGAGAGTTTATGCAGGTACGCGTGTTTGGGAGATGTTGTGTGTGTACACGTCCGTGTATGGGAGAGGGTGTGCGTGTGCACGAGTGCTAATTACCGTCTTTTTTTAGTTTTTATGTGAGTACTGGTATATATATAGTTTTCAAATACTTACAAGCATGCTAACCTGTATTAGATTTCTGTGTATTTCATTTAAAGTTCCCATTTTGGCCTGGTAAATAAAAGTGTCCCCTCCGGTATTCATGAATGTTTTGAAATATACATATATCATTGACCATTTTTAATTATTTTGAACGCTTGTGTTAATACATTCAATTAAAGTAAACAGTCGATATAAATCACTCGCGAGTCCGTTCAGTACGCCCATGTTTCTATATTGATAGAACATGAGATTATTTCCCCGGTGGGGCTTGAACCCACAACATCTTGGGTGAAAGGTGGATACCTATACCACTAGTGCACTCTCTTTGACCGGTCTTGATATCATTATATATATATACGTGTACTTAAATGGATATGAGTGAAACTGCACCGCTATAGCTTATAATAACTTATTGCCGTATATGATTTTAATGCTGGTATGTTTGTTTATTTATCACACTACGGTGGTACATGTGACATGTCGATTGGTGACACATCGTTCCCGATATCTTAAATATGAATTGTTATCACAAGATACAAGTTACAGATTACAATATTCTTTATTTAAAGCCGAGTATATGGTAACAAGAAACATTAACTGAATAAGCTATTTTTTCGAAGTATATACCACCTAAACCTTTGTTAAACGTGACTTAAGCCAAAAACGAAATGTGTGTTTATCACATGGCTTCTCAAATGCATCGATAGGGTCGGCTTACGTTTATAATTTATCAAAAAAGGAAATTAGTTATATAAATATTACCACTAGTTTAATTTAAACTTATTTATTTTACAACGATTGTGAAACAAGCAATTGCAACTTATATTAATCACGATTGGAACGATGTTGCGCGAGAGTGTGGTTATTATTACGAAGCATGCTACTTCCGGGTTTATAAAATGTTTTTGCTAACTATTTCACGCAGTAATACAGGCTGTTAATCGCACGTGCTGAGTTATTCCTTTACTACATAAAATGGGGGAAAACGGAGTTCCCGGAGGAAACCCACTTGTCCCTCGCATGTGTCCAAGCCGGGAATCGAACCCGAGTCGCCTAGTTGAGAAGCGAGTGCACTAACCACTGTGCTAACCGGACAATCTTATAATACCATTAATATTAATATTACCATTGGCAATTCAAGGAAAGTTTGTACATATAATTATCTTTTATCACGAATTTCAATTATATCCTAAACTGTGAAGTTATACAAAGGAAATGTGCAAATAGTGAGAAATATTTGGTTGTTAGGGTAACATTCACCTTTTCTGATAACTGATCATACAAAAGGTAGCGCCTTATGATTTTAAATACATTTTTATGTCACGTTTTCTTATTGATATGATTTTTCTTAAGTATCGGTATTATTGTAAAACAGCGAAGCGTTGAGACCGTATGTGTTACAATACGAACTGATTTGCTTATATACGCGAGGTAAATCATTTATAAAAAGTCATGGCCGCAATTATGTTTTGCCTACGTTATCTAACTAACAAGAGGCGATGGAGTTTCAACAGTTTAGCGACTTCATAGCTACACGGTCAATCCGTTTTATCAGAGTTTTGAAGGTCAAATGTCAATTTTAAGTGTCAACATTGAAGGATAAGTCATAAAGAAAATGTTTGTTTAGGTAACCCGACCCTACCAACTAAAAGCCGCCAATCAGAGTAGTTTGTTTCATTAACCAGAACTTTCCACAATCAACACATTTTAGAAAAAAATAAATGTCATTAATTTATGACATATTAAAGCTCCATAACAACAGCAATATATGGATGACATTTGTAAAAGATAGCGCTATTTGCAAGAAAATAATATTTTTATACATAAAAAGGTATATTTGAATAAAAAAAGTGAATATATACCTACCCAACAAAGTTTTTTTTTTATATCTTACCCTAAACAAACATTTGTTTGACCTAAGCAGGTATGTTTAAAGGATGCTTATGTGTTTTAGACCGAATATTGTCCGCTATGGCCGCCCGCCTCATTCACCTTATTACGAATAATCTATATAGACGATCTTAAACACAAAGGTTTAACAAATACTTGGGGAAGTTCTTTTCAATTTGAAATTCATGTCTCCATTTTAAATCGTAATCTTTTGGTTCAAGTCATTCGAGAAATAGTTGTAAGAATTATATATAAAAATAAATGTATCTACTAGTGTTTGAAAATCGGACTCCATTTGTTATCGATAATCGAATCGAATGGGACCAGGCATATCGATTTATTATCGGACAATAATCGAAAGTTCATGATATCAGCAGAGCCAATACACTGTACAATAATGCACTCAACTCGGAATATTTGGAATAGTTGAAGTTCTGTATTTATAACTAGTATTAAAATATTGTTGTATTTCGGAATATTAAATGCAATTCATCTGATAATGGGCGTTGCAATCACAGAAATATCGATGGAGCTAAACAATCCTTTCATAACATCTATATAATTATATCGTTTCTGTTTCTTGACCAGTTTGTTTACTCCAATCAGATTCCAAAATAAATTAATTGTACTGGATCAAAGAAAGTGTGTCATTAAACAAAGATTAAATAAACGAAAAACTGGTAAACTATGTGCTAAATTACATCAACTTTGAAATTAAATGAGTACCATCTAGTACACCAATCGGATTGATTACGTGTTAGTGTTATTTTTTTCTTATTTTTCTGTACATTTGATTAATATTTGATATATATATATAATTAACTTAACTATTTACCGACATTAAACGCAAGTTTGGCTTAGTTTAAGTGAAAACTAGTGTGTATTCTTACAGTAATTCATTGTTTCCTCGACCAGCCAGGTCGTAAAACAGCATAAGTTAGCACACGATATTAAGCCAATAAACATTAGTGTGTGTGTGGTCTTTCATTGAGGATTAACAAAGTTAGTGACAGATATTGTGGGTATAGTGATGGTACCCGATAGTTTAGCCACAACGCCAGACTTAAAACTAATCACTAAATGGTATAAGTGTACATTTTTTTGTCATTGATTTGTTTGCATTACGGTTCAAAAGTTGTACATGGAAGTTCATCGCATTTTTTTTCTTTACCATCCGACTTTGATTAAAACACTTTTTAAAATCCGTTAACCCCTTTTAAGATGCAGATATTGTCAAACTTAATCAATTTATCATAATATAACACAACACAGGTTTGTTTTAAAATCTGTTAACCCTTTTAAGATGCAAATATTGTCAAACTCAATCAATTTATCACTATATAACACAACACAGGTTTGTTTTAAAATCCGTTAACCCTTTTAAGATGCAGATTTTGTCAAACTTAATCAATTTATCATAATATAACACAACACATGTTTGATTTATTATTACGATAACATAAAGAAATAAACACATTATACGTATCCTCGCCCACTTTTATATATAAAAATAAATGATAATACACAGGGGATTCTCAGACGCCAGAGCAATACACAGGGGATGCTCAGCTATCAGGTCAATATGCATGGGTTGCCCCGTCGCAAGGGCAATACAAATGGAATGCTCTTACACCACGGCAATAAAAAGGGGACTCTCAGACCCAAGAACATTGAATAGGAGATCCTCTTACACCAGTGGGAAAATAAAGAGAATGCTCAGACGCAATGGCACTACATAGGGGATGCTGCGGAACCAGAAAGGCGTATAATTGATATAAAACAATAACCATAACAATAACCAATGTATTTCCTAATTTGACCCACGGGATATAAGTAATAAACAAATAAGAGTACTTTTTTATCTAATAGTTATATAACTTACATATTTTTATCCTCTTAATACATGGTCAACATTGTTATATCTAGATTTTGACGCAATATGGTTAATCATATCAATAAATGTCGGACAAAACATCCCGTGGATAAAAACTCCCATGTCGGTTTTACTAGGTGGACCAAAACCTCCCACTTCATTTCGACAGGAAAAAAACCCTTAACTATACATGGGATCTTTTGTACGGCTACCGGCAATTACATACAACATATAGCATAACTCTTATTCTAAAGCATTGTAATCATAGTTTTTTTTAATTCCAAAAGAAATAAAACAATAACACACTTAGACATGGTCATTTGCTTATTTCTAAAATGAATCCTCCAGAATTGCGCAGCAGGACGCTTAGATCTGATATCTAAAAGACAACAGACAACAATAAAGATTATGATCAATGCACAGAAGTTGTGTTATATACACAGGCTTGGGTGAGGGGAAGTCACATGAGGGTGTTAACTTTAATGAAGGGATCAAACAGAGCACAATGCATATGTTGTTCGTATACTACAAAGGAAGTTACATTCACTAGCAATGATGTCAAATAATCAAATATTAACCCGATTAAGTGGCAATTTTTTTTCAAATATTGTCACCACAATAATTTAAGAGCGAATCAACCACAGGCGAATTATTTACCACGAAAATTCACCTGTACCTGCCCGTCACCAGTAGTTTTGGGGTAGCAGAAGGTTGGAAGATATCATGGCCAATGTTGACCTATAACTATGACCGTTCACTTATAGGAGCTTGTGACCAGGAATGTCAGTGTTCATAAAACGCTTTAATAACACTTATGAACATACTATAATGTTCATTTTAAGATCCCAGTTTCTCGACAATTCTCTGGTATATATACTCAAATGAGCTCGTTATTTGAAATCGTATTAAAATGTTAAGGGAAAGGAATTGAAAGTTAGTTATTGCATATTTTTGTTGAAATATTATTTTTCCAATATCGTGTGTATTAAGTTAGGTCATCCAATATAAATGCAAAATTGAGTACTTAAGTGCTTTTCTTGCTCTTAAAGGCGAACAAAACAGATAGATGAAAACATTGTTGTTTTTAGTTTTAACGCATTGTCGTGTTTTACTCATTTGAATTCAAAAATAAAAAAAATGCTTATGATTTAGGTACAGATAAAAACTAGGGAAAGTTTGATGATTTTTAACTAGGTTATTTATGCCCACTTGGTTAATAATTGAAAACAATAAATCATTTATTAAGCTATTTTTATATCTTTACCTAAACCTTATGCGATTAATCATTTAAATCACATATGTTAAACATAAACACGCATTAAACTTGTAAATATATTTTGCACCAAACCAACCGATATACTGCGTTTAAAACCTATAATCATTTTACGTTAAGATTTTACCAGATAACATAATTATACCACACTCTATGATATCTTAAACCATGCTACGATATTACCGAATGATTTAAGGTATTGATTGAATTCTTTAGCTTGCAATATTTGGATAAACGGTAATCGTATGCTAGTATACCTATGATCAGTACATATCGTATTAAAAGCAAACCACGAGTTATAGCGTGTATAACATTGTGTCCGTAAATAGAAGTAATAGGGTTTCCTTGCGGCGCTTCTAGTTATGTATTGTTTGTGTGATCGTGAGAAGTTACGGCTTATAAGTTACTGAACTGTTTTGTCAATTATTAACAAACAATAATTTATCAAAGGCCACGGAAGTTCAGTTGTAATAACTATTTAACATAAAGATTAAACTATTGTTTTATGAATCAGCATAAAAACAGTGTGTTGTTTTTTCCGAATATTCCTCTTCAAAGAAACTCATGGTTGGCTTTAAAGTCGTCCAGTTGCGTTTGACCAGTAGCTGACCAATTCTATTGTCACGGGCAGTAGGTCGAATGTTAAGGTTATGGCCAATCATTATGTATGGCAAATATGTCAATTGTTAGGGTCACACTGACTTAGTGACAGATTGTTTGCACAATTACTTCAGCAGGTTGACTTTGATCAATAGATGACTATGGGTAAGAAGGTCAAAGTTCAAAGTCACAGATTCGTATTTGTGAATATTGATGAATATATAGAGTGACGATAAATTGATATTAAAACTGAAGTTAATTTGTTTAACTTTGTTCATATTACAACAAAAGAAACTTATATTACCTATAGTTAGTCACTGTAAATGAAAGTATGTTGTACGAGAGTGTGGTCTTGTGCTGTAGAAGAAACCGGATTGCCCGGAGATAACCGACTTGTCCGGCTTGGTGACCATCAACCAAACTCACAAACGCCCAGGCTGGGAATCGAGCCCAGGACACCTTGTGAGATACGAGCACTGACCGGTCAACTGAAATAAGAAAATTGTCCAAGTGTAACATTTACCAATGATGATATGTTCAAAGGGGTTTGGTGTTTGTTTTGACTCGACCATCGTGTCTTAAACAGGATTCTGGCTGCATTTGATGTTATGGGGTTTGTATTTTAGCACTTTGTGTCTCTGGTTTGATGTTTGTTGAATCGAACCTTGTGTTTTTAATCAGGAACTTGCTCATGGTTGAGACTACGGGGTTGTCTCTGTAATTTCATTTGTTGTATTGGACGCAGGAATCATATGCAGTTTGTGCTCAACAATAATGGTGCTACAAGGTTAATGTTCACTACATAAAAATGACATCATACACCTGTGTACTCGTACATATAATCCTTGATACGAGTTCTACTTAAAGTTATAAATACACATGCTTCAACTATTTTATATTGGGCATACTTTGACGTATGTTAAGGTAGCACGCACCTAATGAAAACTTTAACTTGAAACTCTTTAATTTGTTCATCACATGTCTATTAATCGTTTGAGGGTTTCAAGGTTGAGGTTAGAATTCGCACAAAAGCACAAATATTATTGTTTTAATTCTTTGTTCTCATTAGCTATCTATTTTTACAAAAGCTGATCTTAAAAATACCTTTTTAGGCATCAATATTACTTCTTTGAACATTTCACTAATTGCTGCCTGGCTAATATAGGTATTTTGGAATTTCAAACTCAATACTATCTAAAACGGGACTTTTTTTGGCATAATGCTCCCAAAAGGTTAAAGTTATTCATTTATAAACAACAGGTCATGAGTATTACTAGAACTGGTTAAAGTTGCTATTAAACGTCGATGTTCCAATCTGTTCGCGGACAAAACAGTATGTTAGGATATTTTCACTGAATCAGATATTCAATTATATTTGTTGATGATGTGATAAATAAAGTATAATTTCTGAAGCAAATATTTCTTTGTTACTATAATACTAAAATATTACAAAAATGTTGAACACTAAATAAAACAACGGATTATAATAAGATTTATAAAGCTGATCAAAATTTGAATTAATGCCACTTAGGGTCTTTCTACCTTATGGTTTATTTACGTTTTTACATTTTTCCTTGAAATGAAAAAAATGCAATGACTTTGCTAAAACATATATCAACTTAAGTCTTTCTTTTTTCTAACATGAATATGAATGTATGCGATTAAATTACTGACATTGTAACAAAACCTTCCACCCATACTGAATAATACTGCTATATCTCCATTCAAATCTTCAAATCACATTCGTGTGTATAGACATTGTACGATCTGCCAATTGTGTGAATTGTTCAATAACAATTGTATTAGGTTTCGTTTTTAATAATTGTATGCAGTTTGAAAGGCCTGTGGTTCAAATTTCATGTGATATTGAAAATCTTATGTGCACTTGTTCAAACTTAAATCCAAATATTCATCAATAGAAATCTTAAGAAAATTCATACAAATAAATCAATGCATTAGACACAGATAATAAAAGGATATGAGCGGCGGTTTTGTTAAAACGTTCATATACAGGTCTTGCTTCTGTAGTTTTTCGCATTAATATTGCACTCAAAATTTGAGAAAGTTATTATTTAGCACTAATATTGAGTACAAAACAATGACTTACTTAAAACAAACATAAATAATTATTGCCCTTGACACTGTGAAACTGCTGTTGCTTACTGAAGACTCTAATCCATTGTCTATGACACTGATTTTCACTTAAAACGTGTATTTTACATTACGGAAACTGAAAGAAAACCGGAAAAGAACAACAACGGTGCGTCCTGCAATAAAAATATTGATATAAAAATGAGCGCGATTTTTGGCGTCACGTTTGACGTGCGCCCCTGCTTCATAATTATATAAATGAAATGCTGCATGGGGGCATGTCCGATATTGACTTAAAAGATTCATAGTGGCATTTATTGATAATGGGGGCGTTGTGAATCCCCTCTCCTCTTAAATAGCTCATTCTTTAAGGAGATACAGTGTTCTTTCAAATAAAATGTTATTAATATGCATCGCCTCATATGACAAAACCATGAATTTCGATAAACGCAAAACATTCAAACATTTATTTGCTTTTATCAAGTTTTAATCATGATGTGACAGACATGATCTCGCCTAAAAAGCAACATTTTTAAATATTAAGCGCAATGATTTCGAACATTTATTCGGATAATAAATTTCCCATTTTAAATCGAATTATACAATTTGAAAATATCCAAACACAATGTTATCTAGAATCTAAATGTATAGAATACTTACAAATGGTATGAGGCAATCTGCTAACTGTCCAATGCTATAATATGTTTGGTGCAACCTTTTGGTTCTGCTAAAAACAACTTCTGTCACTAAACAGAAAGTAAACTTAAATGGACAAATCTTTCGCAAACGAAACTAGTATGTTCCTGTTTCATGGTACATATTAACTTTCAAGCTAAGTAATCTGTTTGTTTAGCTTTACCTCCCCTAATTAATGTTAAAACTGCTTAAAGAATCTAAAGAGTAGTGCAGACAAATACTTACATACATAAGCTCTACTTACTACTCTTTGTTTTGAAACGTTTTTTTACCAATCAGTTAACAAGGCGCACTCATATGACAGTGCTGCTCGCTTTGCAAGCTCCACCTTGCGTGCTATATGTACTTATATAGAACCATAGATCTGTTTTCTAATTAGCCATAACACATTATGATGTGAACTAATATGTAACAATGGAATTCTACAACAGGTAATAGTTCATTATAAGGTACGTGAAAGTCCGTAAAAATCGGCCGTCTTACAATCTTTCCACATACTTTCACAATACGGTTTCATTAATTAAGCACAGGGGAGCTGTATATGGACATCTCGACAAATTGAAGCTGGCAAGTAGAGTAATGCTTCGTGTGTTGAACGGAAAACCCTCTGTATGATGGACCTCAGTTGCAGTGACTGTTTTGCGGATGATGAGCGCACAGCAATCATTAACTCATCCTGCATACCAATTGGAACGGACAACCCCTGGGTTTCAGGGATGGGACAGTGTAGCCAACAAACACTCCCGGGGAAGCTAACCTGGGCTTATGACTACTGCCCATCCCCATTTTCCTGGATGCCCATGGTCGGCCTCGTTCTGTACCTTGTCACCTTTGCCCCAGGTCTGCAGTTGTTGAGCTTGTCTTTATATTACTAACCCCATTTGAGTCATGCTTTGTGTGTCGATGTGTACACTTTCACCCTTAATCCAGGTCTGCATTTGTATTTGTTTGCCTTCAGTTACTCTATTGCTCTAGGTCTGCAGATGTTGCATGTCTTTGAGTAGCTTGTCATATGATGTCTAAGTTTGTGTCAACCTAATCACCATATCAAGATCGGCAGATGTTGCATGTCGGTATAAACCTTGTAACCGATGCAACAGGTCTGTAGATGATGTGTGGCTGAATATATCTTACCACTTGTACACAAAATATACAGATGATGTGTGTGGCTGTATAAACATTCTCACCTGGTCACCAGGTTTGCGGATGCCGTGTGTGGTGGCTGTATATACATTGTCAGCTAAATACTTTGTCCGCAGATGATGTGTGAGTCTGAATATACCTCGTCACCATACACCAGGTATGTATATGTTGTGTGACTGTTAACATCGACGTCAACTGTACCGAAGGTCTGAACTGTACACCATATTTGCAGATGATATGTGTGTCTGAATGTATATTGTAAACCAAACACCACATATGCAGAATATGTGTCTGAATATATATTGTGAACTGTACACCACATATGCAGATGATGTGTTTGTCCGTTTCTACTATAATAACACCTGTACACCAGGTCTGCAGCTGATGATTTTAACACTTAATAAACAGTATTTTTTTTATAATTTACATGCAAGGTTTGGATCCAATGCCATGGACTATCAACTCCGAGATGTATCCACTCTGGTGTCGTAGTTCAGCTATCTCAGTGGCAACATTCACAAACTGGATCTTCAACCCTTCTTGTCTCCATCACATTTATATCTTTCACAGAAAACGCTATTTTGTAAAATGATATGACATTTATGACTCTAACAAAAACACTCACACGATTCAGTAACAATAAAAAAAAATCATACTCTCCCGAAAAAGTTTTAATGCTCTGGTAAAAAGATATCACCTTTAAAGCTCTCGTTGGAAACATCACCGATTTGATAACAATAATATAGCCAATGAAAAATATATCCTCCATGTATAATATTCTTAAATTTTGTTCGTACGATAACGATATACACGTAAATGTTTTTTTGAGGCACATGTATGCTGTATGCGAGCCGGGCAGAGTTGAGTGGCTGAATTGTTTTACAATTTATCATTGTATTCACTGTATTGCTGTATGCTGGGGTAACAGTGACTGGGGCCTTAGTTCTATATATCTGGCTTCCGGAAACCAAGGGGAAAGGTCTTGCGGAGGTCGAAGGTCTATTTGCCCAGCCTTAGTAGGGCACTGTTAATGGCGCGGACTAAAATACCAAGACGATACAATATGTATACATGCGGGAACGCAATGGAGACAGCCGAGAGTCGGAATTTGACTGGCCAGATGCATGTTCATCCATAGTGTTGCCCGGTGAAAGTCACGGGCTTAAACGTCAAAATAATACAGTATGAATCCGGGAACTTTAAAGAGACACTTGGAAGGCTGAATTTGACTCATAAGAATGAGCTGAAGGAAATATGGAAATGTATTACAAACGTTAAAACAGCCTGTAAAAAACTAGGAGTTTTCAACTGAAAGGTTTCATCGTTTTTATTTAGTTTTTATTATTCATATGATATAGACAAAAAACAAATTCCAAATGTGCTAACGATATTTAAAAGTTTGACATTATGACTGTGGATATATGTGTATGTAAATATATACAGGAGTGGTCATCTAACAAGAGAATAAATTACAAAGTAAATTCTAATACATAGAAGATATCTGTTGATTTCAGTGTAAGATCGAATGTTATTTCACGAGTGTTATAGACAAAAGATTTTCACGAGTGGCAAAGCCACCTGTTGTTTATGTCTTCTTCTTTTTCTTCATTCGATAACTCTGTTCACCGATTCCCTAATTAGATTAAAGAACTGCTTATCCATAATCAAATGAATCGTTGCTGACGACTTCAGATTGTCTTATCGTAATTAATATTTAAACAACTTTAAACTGTCATCTAAGGCTTAGTTTATCACATTTTTGATGAAATAGAAAGACGCCCTTTACACACGTTTGTAAAGAAAGATATGATTTTGTAGAATTATCTTTAACTGATGTGCAAAAGTGTGTTATTCTTAACATTACGTTACCAAAACTCAAACGTTTTACTTCTTTTTCGTCATAAAATATTATATATGTTTTCCTTCTTTCTATGGGACAATGACGAAGCGCCTATAAGAGTATTCTCTCTTATGTGATTTATTCCGTTAACTATAAGCCAGAATATTAAAAGAAACGTAACACACTGACCAGAAATTATGTTGACTTCTTTCCTTGATGCAATAACAATGTGAACATGTTGTAATGTTTAAAATTTCTGATTGAAAAAAGAAGTCCATTGTCTTTTAATATGAATATGTTGACTTGATGAATAAGCATGTTTAGGTGTCTCTTTTGTCTCTAAATGTGGACATGTTGAGATTATCCCTTTCATGATGAAATACACATGTTTAGGTGTCATTTTTGTCTCTGAATATAAACATATTGAGATGCTCCCATTGAAAATGTAATACGCATGCATAGGTGTCACTTTTGTCTCTGAATGTGAACATATTGAGATTCTCCCTTTGATGATGAAATGCACATGTATATGTGTTTCGTTTGTCTCTGAATGTGAACATGTTGATATGTTCCTTCTCACGATAAAATACTTGCGTATAGGTGCCTCTTCATTTATTTATTCCATTTACGTTATAATGAGCGTCTATTAAGAGCATTATCTTCTTCTGCTGTACAGCTTCGACTGTTTAACGCAGTGCTCCGAGGGCGGCAACAACAACATCCGAGCATTTAAGAAATGAAGTTCATATTCAATATATTTTGGAAGATAGCAAATAATTTCGAGCTCGTACTTCCAGGAAAGATTACTTAGCATAGCTTTTAACTATCCGTGAAGCTATAAATGTGGAAATGGCTTACACTACAGCGTAGTAATTTACTTGTTATTACTCTTGTGTCAAAAGCTGCATTTTGTGCAATTAAGACGGGGTGGTTAAATTTCTTCAAACACTCACAAAACGATGACAGGCTAGAAAACACGTCCGTAGACTTAACCAAACAGTTTTCGTCACGGGACTGACCGTAATTGTGCGTGTATGTCGGCGTGCGATAAAACAGGTTTCATGGAAGTGAGTTTATGTACATTCGTGCAAGTGTTTGAGCATGAGTCTCAGGGGATGGCCCGGAAGTATTTTCGAGATACACCGAAACCTTACATTGAACGCTGGAACAATGTTTTCACAAAACTGCCATGTTAATCAATTGATAAAGCGACAGATGCATATTGAAAACTATTCAGATATGTTATGAAACCAATAAAAACACCGGACCATTGAAATATTAAATTGGTGGCGAAAACCGAGTGGTAAGCGAATCAAACTAATGATCAGAGGGTCCCGTGTGTGATCCCCGCTCGGAGCATCATTATCATACAGGAATGTTATAGGGGATATTTGTTTATTTCAGTGTAAGATATAACATATTTTCACGAGTGGGAAAGTGAAAATATAGCTTTTCTATGATCAAGATCTTACACTGAAATAAACATAATTTCTGTTTCTTTTATTCACGTTTTATAAGTATTTTAATAATAAAAAATGGTGTTTTCATGCTGCTACCCGGACGCTCCTCACAAAATTATAGCTGATGAGGTGCTGTAAATTTTCTATTTCAAGTTTGTTGAGAAAAAGTTTTGTTTTTTAATTTTAAATATATTTTACTAACATATCTTTCCTTTTGTTTGCTTTACGTTACTTCAACATTTCGTTAGTTACTATAACACATGCCATTCTCTTGGCATTCATTTCTTTAAAATATCACAATTTAACGCCGGCATTAACGTCAACAAAGTTCACAATACATTTTTGAACGCATTGTTATAAACTGGTTGCTAAATTAAATAAAACTGAGCCCGAACCTATATATTTTATTACATAACTCGAAAGAATGAATATTAGGCTAGACTAAAGTATACAAAAATAAGAAAGTTCCAAGCAATTAAAGAAGTTATTTTCACCTCAATGCCAGTAGGTGGACGTAAAGAAACGTACACAATTATCTTAAGACACAGAGCTTATTTTCCGCAAACTCAATGATTTACATAAGTTTGTGTATTAGGTTTTTCATAGTTATGTATCTATATTTAGGCATCTTTAAAGCAATTTACACCTTTATGATAAAAAACGTTAGTCGAGTTTCGCTAAATGTTTCACTCGATGTAAAAAATGGTATGGTATTAGATGGCGTCTTTTTGCACTAACCGACGACGCGTATGTAAGTGATTATAGCAATAATGAGGACAAATATATGACATTCTGGCCAATTTACAAAAAAAGATTTATATATTTTATGTTGAACCTCCATTAGACATAAGTGATGCATTCGACGCCGGACAAATGCTCGTTATGATACGAAGGACACACAATAACAGTTGTATATTAAAGGGACTCGTTCATAGTTTAGAGAATGCACTTCTGCTAATGCATTTCCTTTCATACGATTTGAAGTGTGTCAAATCATCAGGACTGTTAAAACTATGACAGCTGCACCTCTTTAACAATTGCTGATATATACTAAACAAATTGTCTTTGAATTCCACGATGTCCACACCCGTTACAAATCAGCTAAAGGCTGTAGCTAAATTGGTTGATTGATATGTATTTCAGAAAGAATAGAAAATGCAGAAACTTATTTATGAATTCGAGTTGCCGAGTTATCGATTTTCTAAACATATTAGGTCTGTATTGGGCTGTACCAGCGTGGATTTGCTGCCGAATAAGACCAGATTATCACGTGGTTTATTTAAGAAAGGTAAGATTAGCCAGAAATTTACATATGCGTCCAAGTGGCCGAGTAGTTAAGCTGTTGATAATCTATTTATTCTTGGCTGTACAAGCGTAGGTATCATTCAGACTAAAAGCCCATTTTTCTTACCAAACTTTAATTATATTTTTGCTGCAATCAAAGTATTAAAAAGTAAACTAATTTATACGATAAGTCAGTTTAGATGCAATACTTGAAAACTATTTTTAGTCCAAACACTTTAGCTAGTCCCTTTAAATCCTTTTTTTACATTTGTTGCATCTAGTACACTAATGTTTCTATATATTATTTTAAATAAATATATGAAGAAACAAGTTGCACATTAGTCAATGTCTGTTTAATCATTTAATCAAAATATTAGGAAACCACTTTAACTTTGGTCACTGTCTGTATAATTAATTCACTCAAAATGATTGAAAACAATTCACACTGAGGTTATAGAATTTTTCAATCGATAAACATGCACGAGGGATGCGTACGTTAACTTTCAATTAAACACATAATGGACATCAAATTTACTGAATACAAACTGCGTGAAAAAAATGACAAACCGTGTATATTACTCTTTATACATGTGTACCTTAACATTCAACAACGCAATAACAATGTTTGATTAAATACAATTATTCATGTTTTGAAAAATATATACATTATTGATTTCAGGAGATGGTTCAAGTACCCTGTAGTACTTCAGTTTTCAGGTGGATTAGTTTGGTAGGACACTAGTAACATGATTTCCTCGTTTTTGTTGGTTATATGGGGAAAACTATTCTGTTTTCGTAACTCGAGGTTTTGTATTTGGTGACATTAGAAGGTATTTTACGATGTCTGAAAGTGAAGATATAAATTTGATCATATTTCCCGTCCATCCCATCCCTATTTTCACATTGAATTTGCTGTATCATGTGTTCAATTAATATGTATATTTATTTCATTTACAGAGTTCCACTGTGGGTGTCAAACATAAGTTAGTAACTTATTTGTTACGTTTATGATTTGAGATTCACCGTATATTCAGTTTCGTTCCAATTGCTTCATGATGTTTTCCAAGATTCCGTTAAAGTTGTTGCTGACTCTAACGGCGACGTGGCCACGATTGACCAAGGTTCAGATGTGCTTAGACGCTATTACCAATCTTCCAGCATTCGAATACTGTCTTTTCCTGTGTACATGTTCACCAAATACATTGCCAATTCCTAAACTGTTTGTGTTGTTGTATTTTGAGATAAGTGAATAATTAGTTTGCTCACGTATTGAGTGAGTAAGCATTCACATGTTTTACCTATACTTTGTTCTCGTGTGGAAAGAAGCCAACCTGTTGGTATATTTCATACAATCAGCTACGTACATTTCAATTAATGATACACATTCCAATACTCGTATATTCATGCCGTATAACGAATTACTACACTTATGAAAACTGTGGGAATTCAATATAATTTAAACATCAAGTTCCATCATAAAATTATACTCTCACAGTATCTCTTGAATTGCGCGATATGTGAAATTAGGCATTGCATAAACGTATTGTCAGTATGATACTATATATTTGAATTATTCTTTAACATAACAATGACTTCACACCTGATACAAATTTCACTCATATTAATTGACTGACATGATCTATACTAAGTTGAATACTTTTACGAAATTATCACGTCTGTCATTAAGCCAGCAGGTGACAAAAAACATCTTCTTCGGTGAACAGTAAGCCACACTGTGTGGCCTCTCTATCCCATCTTCCTTCCCCAGCAGTTGGGTTATCTTGCCGGTAAGCGTGTCCAGTAACAGGATGTTGTGACTGAAACTCACACACACGAGCAGCTGGTTGTCCCCCACAGGGACCAGACCATATGGTATTATCAGTATCGGGTCTTGGTAGGTCTGGAGCACCTCAAGTGAGATGCTCAGCTTGGTTATGGTGTTGGTGCCCCTGTCCGAGACGTATATGACCGGAGGAGTCTGGCTCTCTCTGGTTACTGTCAGATACGACGGAAACTGAAACAAAGGTTTTCCACTGCTGTCTTTGTCCACACTCTTCTTCACCTTTCCCTTCATGTCCATCAACACAACCTTACCTGGGGTGGTGAAGGACACTAACAAGTTGTCATCACAGAAATCTATTCCATGACACACTCCATCTACTTTAACAACATCCTGTAGTGTTAAATTTCCCTGAGTAGATACGAACTGTATCTTCTTCAAACCAGGCAGAGTGACGGCTGCCCTGTTCCCGGGCAGGAGACACAGGTCCCACGGCTCACCTGGCAGTTTTGCCTTGGACACCAGCTTGTTATTCTTGGTGACCACCAGCTTCAATGAGCAATTATTGTGATCTACCAGTATGAGCCTGTCCCCGGTCAGGAGGGTTACATTGGTTAGCCAGCATTCCCTTCTATCACCTGATGTCTTCATGAAATGTCAGGCTGCCTGCTGAACTTGACCTGGCTTAGGTCTGCTCTGCTGCTGAAGTGGGCTGAAAGTAAACATCACCATAAATAACACAAATAAAAAAAATGTTTTGTTTCATCGCATTTTAATATGAATAATAATAATAATAATAATAATAATAATAATAATAATAATAATAATAATAATAATAATAAATCTTTTTATTCAAAATTTTATAATAAATCCTATTGTCGATAGTCTATATATTTCACCGCGATGATATACAAAATGACGTATAATATTATAAGTAGTTGCCTATCTATTTTAAAAATAATAATAAAAGTATGCGTCAATTTTCGCATAACGAGTTTTCATTGAATACAATGTAATTAAAAAACATCTTAAAGCACACTGGTCAGTCGAGGACATATAATATATAAGGTAAAATGTTACTGAAAAATATCTATAACATTACATTATTTTGGGAAATAACACTCTTTTTAACGATTCATCCAACAATTCATTTCAACGAAACCTTCTTACAATAGCGCAATGGTCTATAAACATTCACTTTGTGCAGTGTAAAATTGTTTTTGGAATGAGTTCTGTGGACTATTAACTTTTATACAGGGGAAGACGTTTCTTATGTTGTTTGAACTTGTGTCCAACCCATTTGCTTTTTGTATACTCTATATTATTGTTGTAAATACCGATTATGTTGAAAGAAATAAGGCAATAAAATATGTTTAAATCAATCAACTTTTATACATATGAACTTTCATTTTGTGTTTTTTACTTTTTAAAAAAGGTTTCAACAAAAATATATGAATCATCATTGCTGTAGCAGTGATGGTATAAACTGATTAGGGTCAATATGAAGCAATAAAAAAGCAAATGCATTTATCAACAAGAGACGTCGTAAGACAGCGCGCTCGACTACGCCGTTTTGACTTAGAATAAAATAACGATGTAATAATACCAAGTTTGGTCTCTTTATGTCAAACCTTACTAAGATTATTCGATACATAAGGTGACTTTGATGCTGCCCTCCCACCAGCCCGCCCAAACAATGTCGTAAGTCATTCAAATAACTTGATTTCCAGTTATGAAAATGTGGTTAAGAATATACAAATATGCCTTTGAAAGGAAATAAAAATATAAAAAAATCAAGGGCCATAATTTGTATTTAGGCTTAAAACGAAGTTATGTTTCTTGTTGAAAGATGGTCATAAATAATTTTGAATTTTATTAAGTGCATTTAATGAACAGTATAAAAGTTTTTTTTATTAAAATTCCAACTTGCCCTTAACTTTTACTTGCCTAAAACTTTAACCTAAGTCAATCAGGGGCCGTAACTTGTATTAAGAATATGGAGTTATCTAACCTCATTATGTGATGGCTCTGAACAATTGTGTGAAGTATTATGTCACCTGAATGAAGGGTATAGAAGTTATTAAACAATATCCTAACCTGCCCTTAAACTTTAACCTAAGTTCCATAGTCAATCAGGGGCCATCATTTGTATAAATGATAATATGGAGTTATCTAACCTCATTATGTGATGGCTCTGAACATCTGTGTGAAGTATTAAGTCAATTGAATGAATGGTATTGGAGTTTTAAGTAAAAATCCCAACTTGCCCTGAAACTTTAACCTGCCCTAAAACTTTAACCTAAGTCAATCAGGGGCCATAACTTGTATTTAGGATAATATGGAGTTATGAGTTATGTAACCTCATTGTGTGATGGTCCTGAACAACTGTGTGAAGTAATAAGTCAATTTAACAAAGGATATAGAAGTTATTAATAAATATTCCAACTTGCCCTAAAACTTTAACCTAAGTTCCATAGTCAACCAGGGGCCATAATCTGTGTAAAGAATAATATGGAGTTATCTAACCTCATCATGTGATGGCCCTGAACAACTGTGTGAAGTATTAAGCCAATTGAATGTAGGGTATTGGACTTGTAAGTGAAAATCCCAACTTGCCCTAAAACTTTAACCGGACGCCAACGCCGACGCTGGGGCGAGTAGTATAGCCCACCTATTCTTCGAATAGTCGAGTTAAAAACTAATTGGTTTGATGCGCTTTGGTCTGGAAGGTTGTATTAGCATGGAGCGAATATTTTCATATTTTGATTTTATGAGTCGTAAGGCCACTGAAATCAATATCCGCAAGAATCCACGAAAGTCGAATACGACATTCCGGATCAAAACGCAATATTAGTTACCCTTATCATAAATATTACTGGCTTAGTCACTTAAAAGACACATGTTCAATTTTAATTACGCAATATTTTGTAACATGATGTCATTTCAGCATTGTCACATTTGTTTATGATGTGACGTCAGCAGAGTAGAATACGGCCGTGTTGCACTGACTAAAGTGGTATACGGACAACCGTATTTTACGATATGTATAGTGCCTGAAATTATGACACTGTATTGTAATACCCACACAGCACAGTATTTAACATTCAAAAAGATACGCCTTAATGATCGTAAGTGAGATATAACAACCCTTAACAAAATGAGCTTATAGAAACTATTCAACGTGTTCATTTATAACCAGTGCTGTACTAATTGGATCATGTTTACCTTTCGGACTTCAACAGAAGAAATCAATGTTGAATTACAAACTTCACCAAAATAAAAAATAACTGTAACATATTATTTTTCACTGGTTAAGAGCTGCACTCTCATAGATTGAAGGTTTGGCAACTTTTTTTTATTTTTTCTCTTGGAAGTTTTATGCATTCTACTTAAACCGTTAGTAACGGTTTCAACCATATAACCTTCATTTTCGGGAGGAAATATGAAAATCTGCGATCTGATCTTTTGCCAGCAATCTTTTATCATTGGTTTGCAGATACTTTCGCAAATATTTGCTTTTTCCAAAATAAAAAAATGTAAAAACGATAAATCTGTGAGAGTGCAGCTTTAAACAAAACTTCACTTTTTTATTTACATTAACAGTGTTTCGTAACGTCATTGTTTACGTTTCAATACAATACGTTTAAAAATACCTTAGTTTATTTAATATTGCTCAAAAACAAAGTCGGTAAGGTTGTCAGGGAAAAATCAGACTTATAAACTGCATTACTTGGGAAATGTCAAATTAGTTAGTGGTTGTACGCAAACCTTTTTGTGAAACAGCTTTCATCTGTTTTTGGTGTTGTTGCATCGTATCCTGTTGCCGTTGTTCCTGCTTCGTTTGCTGTTGTCGGTGTTGTTGCCCTAACGCCGACGTTATTTCGCCCTCTTCCAACCGTCCTATTGCATTTTCAGAAGCTTTTATCTGCTCAATTACGGGGTCCCTGTAAAACTTGTATCGGGCAACTTCACTCCTCCTGCTCACATCTTCCAGGGCTGCCTGGATACCTGCCAGCTCTTTTATAGCTCGTTTTCCTATTATCAATAGCTGGTTGCTATTGTCGTCCTGTGCTTGTAGCTCCGACTTATTTTCTCAATGGATGATTTCATGTTTGTGCATTTTGATTTCAGTTCATCTAGCAGTGTCTTGGATGTTCGTTTCTTCTGATCAATTTCTGCCAAGAGTTTATATCCCTTTTATCCAGGTACTGGTTAATTTCAGTCCTAAATTTACGAAGCTCATTGATATTGGCAAGGCTTTCTTCGTCAACTGATTTCATGATCACCTGTATGTCGTGTGACAGTTTGCCAATGTCAGAGGCCGTCTGGACAAGCCGTGTTTTCAGGCTGTTGTATTCTGCACCCTCCTTGTACCGTTTTGCAACTTGAGAAATCCTTTCAATATTGCATGAGCGATGAGCTTTTTCAGCCAAGCAGTCTCCACACAGAAGTGTCTCATGATTAAGACAGTAATATTTTATGAACTCTTGAGCATGACGCTGACATGTTTCTGTAAACTTTTCATCTTCACTCTCTTCGCGGAATGAGGAAGGCATATTGTCCTTGTCCTGGAGGGCGTGAGTTTTGGTTATTTTCTGGTTCCGGTGTACTCGGGCGCAGGTGGAACACAGGAACTCCTTACAGACGGGACAGAAGGCCTCAGGGAGGATTTTCTTGCCGTCCTCCGCGCATGGCTGGCAGTAGGTGAGGTCAGGAGCCGATCCAGATGCCATTTGTGCCTTTCGTCCGGGAACTGCATCCATCCTTCCGAGTGCCTTAAATGGTTATAAATATAAGAACCATAAATTTGCTAATACGGAAAATAATTATTGTTTCCATAACTTTCACCTCTCTCTCTCTCTCTCTCTCTCTCCATCCCCTCTCCGTCCCTCTCCCCTCATTTTTCTCTCTCTCACTCGCTCTCTCCCTCTCTCTTTCCCTCCCCCCCCCTCTCTCTCTCTCTCTCTCTCTCTCTCTCTCTCTCTCTCTCTCTCCCATCTCTTTCTCTCTCACTCCCCATCTCATTTCATCCTATCTCTCTTCATCTGTTTCTCTCTCTGAACCGCTAATCCCCTCTTCATTCCGCCCCTCTCTTTCTATTTATATTTGTGTCCCTCTCCCTATTATCCCCCCCTCTCTCCCTTTCTCTCTCTCTCTCTCTCTCTCTCTCTCTTTTTCCCTCTCCTAACCCCCGCTCTCCCCCCTCTCTGAACTGCCCCCCCCTCTTTCCCCCCTTCTGTCTCTCTATTTCTATTTCTATTTCTGTCCCTATTCCCATCCCCTCTCCGTCCCTCTCAGTCCCTCACCCCCTATTTCTTCTCTCTCTATTTATATATATGTGTCCCTCTCCCTATTCTTTTTCTCCAAACCCCCTCTCTCTGACCCTTTCTTCCTTTTTTAAATAAAAAACAATTTTCAATTTTTATGCTTTATTATGTTCAACTTATTTGACTTACTTGATTAAACCAAAAAAAGACTCAGAGTTGTGTACCAATAAAAAAAGTTCAATTCTTTATAAAGGGATTTTCAGTTTATAGCTATGTGGCCACAATTTCCCAAAAAGGGCTTATATATCGCTAATATTTTTCATACGTTTACGGTTTGATAGCTGCATGGTCGATCTGTATTGATTTAAGTTTGGTATGTCAAAGGTCGAGGTCATATGTCCTTTTGTAAGAATAAACAAATATTGGTTGGACTGTTGGGTGGTCGTAAGATACGGTAGGCCCTATATAGTTCTCCTCATTCACGGTATTACAACGTATTTACAGTATATGTTTTTTTGTAAAACAACGTTTTAAAAAATAAACTTGAAAGTTAATTTAACCGGGAAATCCAGTCACCGTTTTGTATTATTCTGATATATACGATTAAGTTAAATTCAATATTTCAAGAAATAGCTGAGCAAATTGTAGAGTATATATCTTCTCTACAATTTGGTAAAAACTGTTTACTGTTTTGTCCAATTCCATTTTTTTGACAGATTTTGTTCGGTGTGGACAGGCTGCCAAATCAATTTTGTCTGAAAGACAGAACACAGGTCATGAATAGACCAAAAAATTGTACGTTTACGGATTTTTTTTTTCGATTTTTGATATGGCAAATGTAAGGGATTGGAAGAATCCCGTATAACACGTCTAATATTTTAGACTAGAAAGTAACTAAACAATCAAAGCGACCAGCTTTGAAAACACAAACTACAATATTTCTATTCTAAAATGAAGATGGCCAAAATGTTTTAGGGCGGTCCAATACCCCAAATAGTTGTGACCCTTTTTATTCGTTTCTAGTGAAGCCGGGCTGCACATTCTTATTTTTGACCCCAAAATCAGGTCAATAAATAAATGTCAATAGTCTTTATAAGATATTTATAATGGCCACATATAAACATAACAATGCCCACTGCCATGATATAAAAGTATTTCTGAACGCCAATTATTGTGGCTATCCCAAATGTGCACTCACTAACTTTAAATCCTGGCACCGCCCCGCAGAAAAAATACTGTTTTAAACTTACTTTTGTTGACAGCCAATCCGTTCCGATAGTTAATCGAATATCTTAAGTACACAACTTATTCCTTTCAAATGTGGTTGTCGCCAATGATTTTAATATTCGCTGTTTGGAGAGAGAGGGTCAACGTATTTCGTGTGACTTCAAAAACGAAAGTAGCAACTTTCTTGATAAGAAATAAGGGAGGTTATCATATGTAGTGCTAAAACCCGGTATCCGGTTATGTTGATACCGGGCTGAGTGATCAATAGTTTTAGCATGGAATTATAACTATTCTGGTTTCCCAAAGCTAATCCTCCGATTCAAACAAAATTATACCGTTTTAATATACACACGTTACTTCGGAAACAATAGAGTCATTGGTCTGTTATATGAATTTCAATATGAGCTCAAAATTCACCTTTATTTTCAATGTCAATATTATTTTTATACTCTACATTGTATGCATTTCTTAACAATCCTTCTTTGTGTATGTTGTATGCAAAGTTGAAAACCCTTCTTTGCCTATGTTGTATGCGTTAGTCTATTTCTTTGCTGTATGCATTTCATTCTGCGCACCAACGTCGTGAAATACATGTATGTTAAACATCATTATTAAGATTGAAATTTAGAATGCAAGATTGGTTGTGTACGGGGTTCTACCAACAAAATATAACGAAAGTCTATAATGAAAACTGTTTCTTCGGTATATGTTACGATATTTTTCCGTTTATCTAATGCCATAAAAGTTAATTACATTTATCTCGATCTAACTCATGTTTAGTATGATTTACAATTTATAATTTCTTCAGTTTCATAAAAAATTAAGTCATTCTTTGCTATTGAATTTTACATTCACAGTTAAGCATCAGCTGGCTATTAATAACTGTTCATGCAAAACTTGTTCATGCATCTAATTCTGTTCGTAAATTTTCCATTGGGAAATGTGCTTATTTTGGAAATAAAATATGAGATAGAATCCTTTAAATATGTTGTTTTGAAATATTTATGTCATTAGAATATTATATAATTACTTACCTACAGGCTTGTTATAAAATTGCTTTGTCTTTTAATTGATTTAATAACCAAATTAAACTGTGCTATGTATATTTATATTCATATTTTACAAACCATACTTGGGTCGACCTACAGCGGAAGTCTATTCTGAAAACTGATTGGCTGAAGGCCGCGTCATACCGAAAGACGTTAAAAGTAGCTCCCTTGTCTGACGCTCGGCATTTAAATGGTAGTTCTTGGTAAAATGGTGTATTCAACCCAGGAATGTTGTATCCCGTGTATCGGTGCTTTACACCGAGCACGTTAAAAAAGGGTCTCTTCGCAAAGAGCTAGGGTATCGCACCCGGATCTCTTGTATCTCATTCTGTTTCTTCAAGTCTTCCAGTGTCTGGATTTGACTGCGAATTGCTATCTCTTTTATCTCATGTCACTTATGGCATTAAATCACAATTTAAGTCGTGATGGCATCACGGCGGGGACAAGCCATAATGCAGCCATTAGGCACGGTCATACCTTGATAAACTCACATAATAAACAAAAACCATACTTGGACTGGTTTTTCTATCTACTTAAAAACCGAATGAATCATTTTCTTGAAGTTATCTGTCCTCAGACGATTTCTTCACTTTTTCATTTCCGACTTCGGCTTTGTTAGGTAAGTGGATTCCCTATGGACCATTCACGTTGTTTTACAGTAGGTATTCAATCTAAAACTGTTCCTGAGATTTGAAATTTCTCTGCTGATCAATTTTATACAGTTAGAAATCATTTACTTAAGAGTGTTTATTTTTTATTTTATGATACTGAACTGTTGATTGTGACACTCGGCGAAATTATTTGAAACTGACTAAGGCACTTATAGTTTCCCATTTATATAGTAAACTTTGATACATTATTATTGCCATTTAAATTACATGAATTTTGAATGGATTGTATTGAAAATGAACACTTCTCAGTCGTTTATCACTCCCAACCTTTGCCCTGTGTCGAACCTGAGGGTTCATGACACCGCTCGTGCGGCTGCCACCACTTGTTAAATAAGACGGTTCGGTTACAGTTGCAAAGAGGGTATAGCAATGCCTGTTCTGATTTTTGTACATGTTTCACTGTTTTAATATAAGTTATGACCAAAACACATGTTGTGACATAGATTGAGCGTGGTCATATAAGAAAAGGGTTATGACAACATCTGTACAGTTCGAGGATGTGAGGATCATAATCAATCCCTGAACAATTGATGTCGATGGTGCGGGGCGTATTGTCTAAAATAAAAGACGTGTTATACGCGATTCTTCCAATCCCTAACGTACGTTAAGGATTTGCCATATCAAAAATTGTAATAAATCTGTAAACGTACAATTATTTTGAATACGGGGGACTCAATCAGTGCTAAAAGGCCCAGTTTAAGCCCTCTATAAGTCCCCCTTCCTTCAAAAAATGAAAAAGAAAAAGAAGAAATAAAGAAAAAAAATCTGTATACAATGCCCTCTTACCACTTATCGATCTGAGTATCCTGCGGTGCAGTTTTGGGGGTTTTATTATAAAAAAATCACACAATTGGACCCTAAATGGCCCTGAGCCAATACAAAAATGCACAGGAAATTGGCCCCTATTTTGAAACCAGTGCAATTAGCAAGAGATGCACAGCAGAGGATTATCTTGCCAAACATATTACAGTGGGGTATGCCAACATGTGTTCAAAGCAATATCTGGGACATTTGTAAATTGTCAAAGTTGATTAATCATTCGACGTGTTTTTGTACTGAGCAGGCACGTTACAGATATTAAAAAATACCGTAAATACGAAATGTACGTATGATTACTATCTCGAAAACACCCCCTATAATGGCAAGTGAAAACATCTTTTTATGATAAATGTACAGTAACTTACTCGTAGTATTGAACGATCTGTTTTAGGATGAATGCCCGTTTCCTTTGAGCGTTTCCGTTTCGTGTAGACTTAATTCTGCCGAATATGTTTTTCGTTCTGCAAAGCGAAACAGGTGGAGTAGACCAGTCACGTGAATAAACAGACGTTTAAAAACGAAACTATAAACTTCCTGTCAAAGGGATCTTACTGTGTAAGGCAACATATGTTCTTGTTTTTTCGTTGTTTGCCCTTGACGGTGTTTGTGCAATTATTCCTATGATTACAGATGAGGAACACACTTTAGAAAGATTAGATATTAAAACAATAGTCAGATGACATTAATTAAAATCTTAATGATTTTAATGGGTGGAGTGAGCGCAACGAAAGGAACCTTCCTAATCATTAAGCTATTATGTCTGACTTCGAATACAACATCTTTTGATGATATATAAGTGTCAAAACAAATTCTGACGCAGGAATTGTTTTTCGGATAAGTGGCAGTGGGTGGAATTTCATTCACCCTGGAAAGTTAAAATGCTTATAGTGACCATTTTATTCAAAATCAATGCATGCACTTGTATTAAAAACAAACATTTTGTGTGATAAAACTTTACCTTCTTTCAAAATAATTATTTACTGATAACCAGATTGTAATGGTGTATTTAATGGCTGACAACGCAAACATATTAAATGATTGGTGAATGCTAAAAGATTTACTGTGATCTACTTTGGTCTCATAAGGTAGAAATAACGTGTTATCTGCACCTTAATTTCAAATTCAAGTCGGTATCCTTCATAAGAACAGTTGTTTTCGACATCTATTCATCCTTTTTAAAATATTAAAAACATTGTATTAATTTTGATAAATCTTATATTAGTGGCGTATTGTCACTGTAATAAAGCATTATTTATATCTTTGCTGATACAGGAATTATGCGGCGTAATGTCACTGGTGGTGCAGCATTTAGGGTTCGTAACGTCATTGCTGATGCAGGAATTATGGGGCGTAATGTCACTGAAGGTGCAGCATTAAGGGCTCGTAACGTCATTGCTGTTGCAGGAATTATTGGGCGTAATGTCACTGATGGTGCAGCATTAAGTCCTCGTAACTTCATTGCTGTTGCAGGAATTATGAGGCGTAATGTCACTGATGGTGCAGCATTTAGGGCCCGTAACGTCATTGCTGATGCAGGAATTACGGGGCGTAATGGCACTGATTATGCAGCATTAAAGGCTCGTAATGTAAATGGTGGTGCAACATTAAGGGCTAGTAATGTCGCAGGTGGTGCAGCATTAAGGGCTCGTAATGTCACTGGTGATGCAGAATTAAGGGCTCTTAATGTCACTGCTGGTGCAGCTCTAAGGGCTCGTAATGTCACTGTTGATGCAGAATTAAGGGCTCGCAATGTCACAGGTGATGCAGCAATAAGGGCTCGTAATGTCACTGATGGTGCAGCATTTAGGGCTTGTAATGTCACTGATGATGCAGAATTAAGGGCTCGGAATGTCACTGCTGGTGCAGCTCTAAGGGCTCATAATGTCACTGGTGATGAAGCATTTAGGACTCGTAATGTCACTGGTGATGCTGCATTAAGGGCTCGTAATGTCACTGGTGGTGCAGCATTAAGGTCTCGTAATGTCACTGATTACGCAGCATTAAGGCCTCGTAATGTCACTGGTGGTGCATCATTAAGAGCTCGTAATGTCACTGGTGGTGCAGCATTAAGGGCTCGAAATGTTACTGGTGGTGCAGCCTTAAGGGCTCGCTATGTCACTGATGATGCAGCATTAAGGGATCGTAATGTCACTGCTGGTGCAGCATTAAGGGCTCGTAATGTCACTGATGGTGCAGCACTGAGGGCTCGTAATATCACTGCTGGTGCCGCATTAATAGCTCCTAATGTTATGGTGGTGCAGCATTAAGGGATCTTTATGTCTTTGGTAGTGCAGCATCAGGGATCGTAATTTCACTGTTGGCGCAGCCTTAATGGTTCGTAATGTCATTGCTGATGCAGGAATTATGGGGCGTTATGTCACTGATGGTGCAGCATTAAGCGCGCATAATGTCACTGAAAGTGCAACATTTAGGGGGCGTTATGTTGATGAGGATGTAACGTACAACAACTTATATTGCATTCATTCAGGTGGCCGTTTTGCAGATTCACCAGATGGCTGAGCTCATACACATAAAGGTGTCCGTTTCGCATATTTATTCGTTAGCCGAGGTCGTACAAACAGGCGGCCGTTTTGTACATTCACCTAATGGCCGAGGTCATACAAACAATTGGCAGTTCCGCACGTTCGTCCGATGGTCGGGGCAAACACCTAGATGGCCGTTTCGCACATACACCCGATGGCCGAGGTCAAACAAAAAGATGGCAGCTCAGCACATTCACCAGGGCAATAAACAGGTGATTTCCGTCTTAATAGTGATACAGATGGAAAAATAAATGACACCATGGCAACACACATGGGATATTCCGACACCAGGACAATATACCAGAGATTATCCTGCACATCGGATTCACATGAGGGATGCTCCAACATCAGGGCTATAAGCAGGGGTTTATCAAACGTCAAACAATACAAAGTGGTTTCTCCGACACCAGAACAGATCCAAGATGATGTCTTGTAAAGAGGACAGTACATAGGCATTCTTCAACCTCGAGCAATACAAAGGGGTTTTCCGACTCCACCTGGGCAATCAATACAAAGATTATGCTCCAACACAAAGGCAATACACAGGTAATAATCCAACACAAGGGCAATACATAGGTGGTGCTCCAACACAAGGGCAATACACAAGTAATGCTCCAACACAAGGACAATACACAGGTGATGATCCAATACCAGAGCAATACACACGTGATACTCAAACACCAGGGCAATACACAGTAGATGCTCCAAAACAAGGGCAATATACAGGTTATGCTCAAACACAAGGGCAATACACGAGTGATGCTCAAACACCAGGGCAATACACAAGTGATGCTCCAACACCTAGGCAATACACAGGTGAAGCTCCAACACCAGGGCAAAACACAAGTGATGCTTCAACACCATGGCAATACACAAGTGATGCTTTAACACCATGGCAATACACAGGTGATGTTCCAACACCAGGGCAATACACAGGTAATGCTCCAAGACCAGGGCACTACACAGGTGATGCTCCAACACCAGGGCAATACACATGTGCTGCTCCAACACCAGGGCAATACACAAGTGATGCTCCAACAAAAGGGCAATACAAAAAAGGATGCCCCAAACACCAGGGTAATACACAAGTGATGTTCAAACATCTAGGCAATACACAGGTGATGCTCCAACACCATCGGTTTACAGTGTAGATGCTCCAACACCTGAGCAATATACATGTGATGGTACGACATCTGGGAAATACACTGGTGATGCTCCAACACCAAGACAATATACAAGGCATATTCCAAATCAAACACACATGATGCTCCGACATAAGGGCAATACACAGTTGTTACATTGCTTAGGATTAACAAGCTATACATTTCTTTAACCAGGTTCTAAGTATTCATACAAGTCCCGTATAACAGAATTTAGTTGAAAGTGACTTGCGATCGAAATTATTTTATGATAGTTACGATTAACTTTTCTTATTTCGTACATTAAATATCAAATAACAATTTTTGCCTATATGAGTTGTAAAGGGCTTAAGCTTAATATGATTTAGTTTTCAAAAAAAACGCCTAGACATTTAATGCAACGCAACTATAATGGAACATGATCAATTCAATTTGAATAGCATACAGCCACAATGTTGGATTTGTTATTTAAATTTGTATGAAAAGCTTATCAAAACACCGCAAACAAAGTAAATGCATTTAAATATTCAGTTTAAAACTTAAACAGGTTATTGATTTACCACTTTTATAATGTGTTTGATTAAACCGCCGTCACAGAGTAGATGTGATTTATATATTGCTACCCATAGTAGATTATCGATAAAGTTGAGTTGAGGTTTAAAGCCGTTCTTCTGAACTTTACCAATTTCAATTGAATTCGGAATGATAATTGACAAAGTGTGCAGGTAGTATGGATATCCGATATAAACGTATGTTGAATTTTGTTTTGTATTTTGTTTCAGTAATGTTTAAATGTTATAAGTATTAATTTTCCAAAATAAATTAACCTGTAGTGTCTCAAGCGTTTTGCAAGTTTAATTGGTGAATGCATACTTTTAACTTTTTAACGGCAGCATAGGGTTTAAGATTATATTTTGTCGAGTGACAATATAATCATAATGATTCAACTTTTTTAAATCAACAATGGCAGACTGTCTATTCACGAAAATAATTATACGGTAGATGTGAATAGTTTTGTCATCTCATTATACACAATAACACCATTTTTGTACAATTATTAAAGTGTCTAAAACTAGAAGATGCACCTTCATTCTTCCCAAATGGCATGTGAATAAAATGGGAGTAATTGGAAAGCTTAATAACTCCGTGGTACACAACTTATTCCTTTCAAATGTGGTTGTCGCCAATGATTTTAATATTCGCTGTTTGGAGAGAGAGGGTCAACGTATTTCGTGTGACTTCAAAAACGAAAGTAGCAACTTTCTTGATAAGAAATAAGGGAGGTTATCATATGTAGTGCTAAAACCCGGTATCCGGTTATGTTGATACCGGGCTGAGTGATCAATAGTTTTAGCATGGAATTATAACTATTCTGGTTTCCCAAAGCTAATCCTCCGATTCAAACAAAATTATACCGTTTTAATATACACACGTTACTTCGGAAACAATAGAGTCATTGGTCTGTTATATGAATTTCAATATGAGCTCAAAATTCACCTTTATTTTCAATGTCAATATTATTTTTATACTCTACATTGTATGCATTTCTTAACAATCCTTCTTTGTGTATGTTGTATGCAAAGTTGAAAACCCTTCTTTGCCTATGTTGTATGCGTTAGTCTATTTCTTTGCTGTATGCATTTCATTCTGCGCACCAACGTCGTGAAATACATGTATGTTAAACATCATTATTAAGATTGAAATTTAGAATGCAAGATTGGTTGTGTACGGGGTTCTACCAACAAAATATAACGAAAGTCTATAATGAAAACTGTTTCTTCGGTATATGTTACGATATTTTTCCGTTTATCTAATGCCATAAAAGTTAATTACATTTATCTCGATCTAACTCATGTTTAGTATGATTTACAATTTATAATTTCTTCAGTTTCATAAAAAATTAAGTCATTCTTTGCTATTGAATTTTACATTCACAGTTAAGCATCAGCTGGCTATTAATAACTGTTCATGCAAAACTTGTTCATGCATCTAATTCTGTTCGTAAATTTTCCATTGGGAAATGTGCTTATTTTGGAAATAAAATATGAGATAGAATCCTTTAAATATGTTGTTTTGAAATATTTATGTCATTAGAATATTATATAATTACTTACCTACAGGCTTGTTATAAAATTGCTTTGTCTTTTAATTGATTTAATAACCAAATTAAACTGTGCTATGTATATTTATATTCATATTTTACAAACCATACTTGGGTCGACCTACAGCGGAAGTCTATTCTGAAAACTGATTGGCTGAAGGCCGCGTCATACCGAAAGACGTTAAAAGTAGCTCCCTTGTCTGACGCTCGGCATTTAAATGGTAGTTCTTGGTAAAATGGTGTATTCAACCCAGGAATGTTGTATCCCGTGTATCGGTGCTTTACACCGAGCACGTTAAAAAAGGGTCTCTTCGCAAAGAGCTAGGGTATCGCACCCGGATCTCTTGTATCTCATTCTGTTTCTCAAAGTCTTCCAGTGTCTGGAATTGACTGCGAGTTGCTATCTCTTTTATCTCATGTCACTTATGGCTTTAAATCACAATTTAAGTCGTGATGGCATCACGGCGGGGACAAGCCATAATGCAGCCATTAGGCACGGTCATACCTTGATAAACTCACATAATAAACAAAAACCATACTTGGACTGGTTTTTCTATCTACTTAAAAACCGAATGAATCATTTTCTTGAAGTTATCTGTCCTCAGACGATTTCTTCACTTTTTCATTTCCGACTTCGGCTTTGTTAGGTAAGTGGATTCCCTATGGACCATTCACGTTGTTTTACAGTAGGTATTCAATCTAAAACTGTTCCTGAGATTTGAAATTTCTCTGCTGATCAATTTTATACAGTTAGAAATCATTTACTTAAGAGTGTTTATTTTTTATTTTATGATACTGAACTGTTGATTGTGACACTCGGCGAAATTATTTGAAACTGACTAAGGCACTTATAGTTTCCCATTTATATAGTAAACTTTGATACATTATTATTGCCATTTAAATTACATGAATTTTGAATGGATTGTATTGAAAATGAACACTTCTCAGTCGTTTATCACTCCCAACCTTTGCCCTGTGTCGAACCTGAGGGTTCATGACACCGCTCGTGCGGCTGCCACCACTTGTTAAATAAGACGGTTCGGTTACAGTTGCAAAGAGGGTATAGCAATGCCTGTTCTGATTTTTGTACATGTTTCACTGTTTTAATATAAGTTATGACCAAAACACATGTTGTGACATAGATTGAGCGTGGTCATATAAGAAAAGGGTTATGACAACATCTGTACAGTTCGAGGATGTGAGGATCATAATCAATCCCTGAACAATTGATGTCGATGGTGCGGGGCGTATTGTCTAAAATAAAAGACGTGTTATACGCGATTCTTCCAATCCCTAACGTACGTTAAGGATTTGCCATATCAAAAATTGTAATAAATCTGTAAACGTACAATTATTTTGAATACGGGGGACTCAATCAGTGCTAAAAGGCCCAGTTTAAGCCCTCTATAAGTCCCCCTTCCTTCAAAAAATGAAAAAGAAAAAGAAGAAATAAAGAAAAAAAATCTGTATACAATGCCCTCTTACCACTTATCGATCTGAGTATCCTGCGGTGCAGTTTTGGGGGTTTTATTATAAAAAAATCACACAATTGGACCCTAAATGGCCCTGAGCCAATACAAAAATGCACAGGAAATTGGCCCCTATTTTGAAACCAGTGCAATTAGCAAGAGATGCACAGCAGAGGATTATCTTGCCAAACATATTACAGTGGGGTATGCCAACATGTGTTCAAAGCAATATCTGGGACATTTGTAAATTGTCAAAGTTGATTAATCATTCGACGTGTTTTTGTACTGAGCAGGCACGTTACAGATATTAAAAAATACCGTAAATACGAAATGTACGTATGATTACTATCTCGAAAACACCCCCTATAATGGCAAGTGAAAACATCTTTTTATGATAAATGTACAGTAACTTACTCGTAGTATTGAACGATCTGTTTTAGGATGAATGCCCGTTTCCTTTGAGCGTTTCCGTTTCGTGTAGACTTAATTCTGCCGAATATGTTTTTCGTTCTGCAAAGCGAAACAGGTGGAGTAGACCAGTCACGTGAATAAACAGACGTTTAAAAACGAAACTATAAACTTCCTGTCAAAGGGATCTTACTGTGTAAGGCAACATATGTTCTTGTTTTTTCGTTGTTTGCCCTTGACGGTGTTTGTGCAATTATTCCTATGATTACAGATGAGGAACACACTTTAGAAAGATTAGATATTAAAACAATAGTCAGATGACATTAATTAAAATCTTAATGATTTTAATGGGTGGAGTGAGCGCAACGAAAGGAACCTTCCTAATCATTAAGCTATTATGTCTGACTTCGAATACAACATCTTTTGATGATATATAAGTGTCAAAACAAATTCTGACGCAGGAATTGTTTTTCGGATAAGTGGCAGTGGGTGGAATTTCATTCACCCTGGAAAGTTAAAATGCTTATAGTGACCATTTTATTCAAAATCAATGCATGCACTTGTATTAAAAACAAACATTTTGTGTGATAAAACTTTACCTTCTTTCAAAATAATTATTTACTGATAACCAGATTGTAATGGTGTATTTAATGGCTGACAACGCAAACATATTAAATGATTGGTGAATGCTAAAAGATTTACTGTGATCTACTTTGGTCTCATAAGGTAGAAATAACGTGTTATCTGCACCTTAATTTCAAATTCAAGTCGGTATCCTTCATAAGAACAGTTGTTTTCGACATCTATTCATCCTTTTTAAAATATTAAAAACATTGTATTAATTTTGATAAATCTTATATTAGTGGCGTATTGTCACTGTAATAAAGCATTATTTATATCTTTGCTGATACAGGAATTATGCGGCGTAATGTCACTGGTGGTGCAGCATTTAGGGTTCGTAACGTCATTGCTGATGCAGGAATTATGGGGCGTAATGTCACTGAAGGTGCAGCATTAAGGGCTCGTAACGTCATTGCTGTTGCAGGAATTATTGGGCGTAATGTCACTGATGGTGCAGCATTAAGTCCTCGTAACTTCATTGCTGTTGCAGGAATTATGAGGCGTAATGTCACTGATGGTGCAGCATTTAGGGCCCGTAACGTCATTGCTGATGCAGGAATTACGGGGCGTAATGGCACTGATTATGCAGCATTAAAGGCTCGTAATGTAAATGGTGGTGCAACATTAAGGGCTAGTAATGTCGCAGGTGGTGCAGCATTAAGGGCTCGTAATGTCACTGGTGATGCAGAATTAAGGGCTCTTAATGTCACTGCTGGTGCAGCTCTAAGGGCTCGTAATGTCACTGTTGATGCAGAATTAAGGGCTCGCAATGTCACAGGTGATGCAGCAATAAGGGCTCGTAATGTCACTGATGGTGCAGCATTTAGGGCTTGTAATGTCACTGATGATGCAGAATTAAGGGCTCGGAATGTCACTGCTGGTGCAGCTCTAAGGGCTCATAATGTCACTGGTGATGAAGCATTTAGGACTCGTAATGTCACTGGTGATGCTGCATTAAGGGCTCGTAATGTCACTGGTGGTGCAGCATTAAGGTCTCGTAATGTCACTGATTACGCAGCATTAAGGCCTCGTAATGTCACTGGTGGTGCATCATTAAGAGCTCGTAATGTCACTGGTGGTGCAGCATTAAGGGCTCGAAATGTTACTGGTGGTGCAGCCTTAAGGGCTCGCTATGTCACTGATGATGCAGCATTAAGGGATCGTAATGTCACTGCTGGTGCAGCATTAAGGGCTCGTAATGTCACTGATGGTGCAGCACTGAGGGCTCGTAATATCACTGCTGGTGCCGCATTAATAGCTCCTAATGTTATGGTGGTGCAGCATTAAGGGATCTTTATGTCTTTGGTAGTGCAGCATCAGGGATCGTAATTTCACTGTTGGCGCAGCCTTAATGGTTCGTAATGTCATTGCTGATGCAGGAATTATGGGGCGTTATGTCACTGATGGTGCAGCATTAAGCGCGCATAATGTCACTGAAAGTGCAACATTTAGGGGGCGTTATGTTGATGAGGATGTAACGTACAACAACTTATATTGCATTCATTCAGGTGGCCGTTTTGCAGATTCACCAGATGGCTGAGCTCATACACATAAAGGTGTCCGTTTCGCATATTTATTCGTTAGCCGAGGTCGTACAAACAGGCGGCCGTTTTGTACATTCACCTAATGGCCGAGGTCATACAAACAATTGGCAGTTCCGCACGTTCGTCCGATGGTCGGGGCAAACACCTAGATGGCCGTTTCGCACATACACCCGATGGCCGAGGTCAAACAAAAAGATGGCAGCTCAGCACATTCACCAGGGCAATAAACAGGTGATTTCCGTCTTAATAGTGATACAGATGGAAAAATAAATGACACCATGGCAACACACATGGGATATTCCGACACCAGGACAATATACCAGAGATTATCCTGCACATCGGATTCACATGAGGGATGCTCCAACATCAGGGCTATAAGCAGGGGTTTATCAAACGTCAAACAATACAAAGTGGTTTCTCCGACACAAAACAGATCCAAGATGATGTCTTGTAAAGAGGACAGTACATAGGCATTCTTCAACCTCGAGCAATACAAAGGGGTTTTCCGACTCCACCTGGGCAATCAATACAAAGATTATGCTCCAACACAAAGGCAATACACAGGTAATAATCCAACACAAGGGCAATACATAGGTGGTGCTCCAACACAAGGGCAATACACAAGTAATGCTCCAACACAAGGACAATACACAGGTGATGATCCAATACCAGAGCAATACACACGTGATACTCAAACACCAGGGCAATACACAGTAGATGCTCCAAAACAAGGGCAATATACAGGTTATGCTCAAACACAAGGGCAATACACGAGTGATGCTCAAACACCAGGGCAATACACAAGTGATGCTCCAACACCTAGGCAATACACAGGTGAAGCTCCAACACCAGGGCAAAACACAAGTGATGCTTCAACACCATGGCAATACACAAGTGATGCTTTAACACCATGGCAATACACAGGTGATGTTCCAACACCAGGGCAATACACAGGTAATGCTCCAAGACCAGGGCACTACACAGGTGATGCTCCAACACCAGGGCAATACACATGTGCTGCTCCAACACCAGGGCAATACACAAGTGATGCTCCAACAAAAGGGCAATACAAAAAAGGATGCCCCAAACACCAGGGTAATACACAAGTGATGTTCAAACATCTAGGCAATACACAGGTGATGCTCCAACACCATCGGTTTACAGTGTAGATGCTCCAACACCTGAGCAATATACATGTGATGGTACGACATCTGGGAAATACACTGGTGATGCTCCAACACCAAGACAATATACAAGGCATATTCCAAATCAAACACACATGATGCTCCGACATAAGGGCAATACACAGTTGTTACATTGCTTAGGATTAACAAGCTATACATTTCTTTAACCAGGTTCTAAGTATTCATACAAGTCCCGTATAACAGAATTTAGTTGAAAGTGACTTGCGATCGAAATTATTTTATGATAGTTACGATTAACTTTTCTTATTTCGTACATTAAATATCAAATAACAATTTTTGCCTATATGAGTTGTAAAGAGCTTAAGCTTAATATGATTTAGTTTTCAAAAAAAACGCCTAGACATTTAATGCAACGCAACTATAATGGAACATGATCAATTCAATTTGAATAGCATACAGCCACAATGTTGGATTTGTTATTTAAATTTGTATGAAAAGCTTATCAAAACACCGCAAACAAAGTAAATGCATTTAAATATTCAGTTTAAAACTTAAACAGGTTATTGATTTACCACTTTTATAATGTGTTTGATTAAACCGCCGTCACAGAGTAGATGTGATTTATATATTGCTACCCATAGTAGATTATCGATAAAGTTGAGTTGAGGTTTAAAGCCGTTCTTCTGAACTTTACCAATTTCAATTGAATTCGGAATGATAATTGACAAAGTGTGCAGGTAGTATGGATATCCGATATAAACGTATGTTGAATTTTGTTTAGTATTTTGTTTCAGTAATGTTTAAATGTTATAAGTATTAATTTTCCAAAATAAATTAACCTGTAGTGTCTCAAGCGTTTTGCAAGTTTAATTGGTGAATGCATACTTTTAACTTTTTAACGGCAGCATAGGGTTTAAGATTATATTTTGTCGAGTGACAATATAATCATAATGATTCAACTTTTTTAAATCAACAATGGCAGACTGTCTATTCACGAAAATAATTATACGGTAGATGTGAATAGTTTTGTCATCTCATTATACACAATAACACCATTTTTGTACAATTATTAAAGTGTCTAAAACTAGAAGATGCACCTTCATTCTTCCCAAATGGCATGTGAATAAAATGGGAGTAATTGGAAAGCTTAATAACTCCGTGGCAATTTTTCAATCTATAATTCTCCCCCCCCCCCCCCTCCCCCTAACTTGATTTTTCCCTTGGCCATGTCTTAATAAATAGTTCTCAGAAGTAAGAAGGGCTTAATTTTGTCATACCCACGACTTGGTAATCTCTAAGTCGCGGCCATGACGTATCGTGTTGTGGGAACGAGTTAGTAAATCGTTGAATTATGACACGAGATTACTAAATCGTAGGAACTAGGTAGAAAGCCGTGGCCATGTCACACTAAGTCGTGGAAACGAGATAAATATATATTTCACAAATGTCACATCTATGCCATCGAAGTTTGATGTGAAAATGGAGGAATGTCCTTTATATCGTTGCCTTTAAGTTGCAATAATGACCTATAAAGCACTCAAATTGATTTGTCCTGTGGATAATGTAAATGATGTCTGTCATTTTTATCTTTCATTTGAAAAACTTCTATAGCATTTATATTAACAAAATATGCTAATTATAACATCTGAAGTATACGCCAAATTATCGAGGGGTTATTTAGTATTTATGTTATTTGCTCTTGACAAACTTCTTTTACGTTTGTATTTACAGAATATGCTTTTTGTAAATTCTGACGTATACGCCCATTTGAGGCCGCGAAATGTTGATCGGAAGGAACGTCATCCTGGTGCACGCGAACGGAATTCTAACAAGCGCCAACGTTTGCAAGACAAACGTAAAATACCACCAGAGAATGCTCCGAGGTCACGGGCAACAGAACCTCAGTTTCACCCAACTTACAGTCATGACTCAGCAGTGAAGGATTTCGGTCGACATGAGACCTTTTCTGAGCAGAACGAACAACAGAAAGTGACGTCATATTATCAGGAATTCTCAACTATTGAGGCTATCCGAAAAAGTATTGATAAAACCTCACGCGCAAAGTCTGCACCATCAGCTAATATTCCAAACTGGATGCTTAATTTAGACATTAATCTTGATGTTTCTTCAGTTGATATAATTCCACCATATGATGACGGTGTAACGTTAAAATCTCGGGCGTCCGAGACATTTTCCGAGCGCGCCTCTTTAACATTTGTTGAAAATAATTCAGAAGACAATATTGACAACTTAAGTGATTCTGAAAAAGATTATCTAGAGGCAGTCCCAAACGAAAATATACACCAAGAAAAGGCTAAAAGTGTTCCAATCCCCGATAACAAAAAAGAGAAGTTTACGCTGACACCTCAGTTTGGCCAAAACAGAACAAGAGTGCTCGCCCCTTATCAAATACGTTCAGAATAGCGACACCATTTTCCGCTGGGTGGACAAACACGGAAGATACAGGTATATTGTTTTCTTATTTAAATACAGACCCGATGTTGAAACATGTATATCAAGTGCAATATATTCCGTAATTTAAGATTCGGTTGCCGGAATTCAACAATACCTTATACACAGTATACCTTCATGCTACTTAAGAGAATTAAACAATATTTACAGAAATTAATAATAAGTTCGTTTTGTACAGAAGCTTGCTTCTATCTCCAAGACTAAATTACACGACAGAAGAGTTATTATTGTGTAAATCATTATTTATGGCAGGCTTGCAGAAGATATGGTAGAACGAGGGAGGCCTCTATCCAGTAATCAGGGTTTTATAAAAGAAATGGCTTAACTGTATATTAGATATGACCCATATCATACACATATATGTATTTTTAAATCAAATACTCTGTAAATCTTGACCCATAGCAGACACGCTGAGGCTTGTATAAAGTATTTGTCAGACCTGACCCATATTACGTACGTCAATAAGTACTTGATCTTATATGTGACCTCGTTCCGGACAGTTCCACCCGACTCGACTATCTATCAAACTTGTTTCAAAGGAGTTTGCTTATCTTTGATCATCAACTTGGTTTGTGAATTCCAAATATTAACATTAAATTTCTAACAACGAATATTCAATATTTATACCAGACATGACTTATATTGAAACCAGACTTATGCTACATATACCCATCATTTCAGAAGTATTTGTTGTAGGTTATTACCTTCAAGTATATATGAATACACGATACAGTACAAGTATTAAAAGAAATATGTTGCATTTTTAATACAAGAATGGGAATTTAATTCACTAGTGCTCACTATTTTAATGAATTTATTAAATATTTGATTCTGTAGTCTGGAATTTTTGACACCAAACCATATTTATATTGTCGACAGACTTTGTGCAACAATATATAAAACTATTTATTATTGTAGGTATATACTTACAATGTTTAACCACAACTAAGAAAGCGCTTGCGCTTTTATCATTAAAGTTGTCAATCTCGTATACAATAGATTTCCTTATATTTACAAACTGGGTATTGAAATGTTTGTATTTTTATCAATGTTATCAATTATTCAAACTGAATAAACTGACTTCCATCAAACAGCTTTTCAATATTTATCTTTCATTTTTATTAAAACAAACACTTTTGTGAGCTATCAGCAGCAAACTATTGACGTTTCAAAAGTTTGCCATGTTTGTATTTAGCAAAAGTGTTATCACCAGTTTTTAATTAATTTCGCTCCATTAGAATTATCGTGGCAGCGAACGCCAAAAGTATTACAATATGGCTGACGATAAATACAAAATTATCGACTTGTATTTGAAAAGACTTGGGCCAACAGTTTCTGTTAAAGGGATTTCGATTGAACATATTGTGGATTAAATTTTAAAATATTTGCTACAGATGTACATGCATGAGTAAAACTTAATTTTATTAATGAAACGTGCTGACATTCTTCAAAGAAAATGCTTATTACGTTTTGCTTTTTAAAAAAGGATTACCCAAATGGCTCAATTTGCATTGAATGTTATGAATAGATGAGACTTCTGAAAACGATGTGCATATGTTATTTTTTTTGTTATAAACGTTTAAAACTTGTGTGTTTTTATTTTATGTAATTGTGGTTTTTGAACATCATGGATGAATACGATTTGCTGTTCAGTAAGAAATGTTGATAACAGTTTTCCTTGATTGTTAAAATAAAAATAAAAATGGTAATATAATCATCAAAACAATTGTTTGAAAATTTATTTGCTCGTTTTCACTTTCTGTTATAATTAAATTAATTCGTTTACCTTTTTATTCTTGAATGATTCTTATCTTATTAATCATTCAAGTAAGGTAATTCATTTACCTCTTTATTTCTACAATGATTTTCTACTTATATAATTAATATATCAATTTATGTATTCATTAACCTCTTTTTTTCTTCATTAACGTTCTTTTTATCTTATGCGAGGACAAACGATAAAAGTCAATGCTGTAGATTAATCAAATCACTCAAAACAAGACAGAAATACATCAACATTTAAAAAAAATGTTTTAGCGCATATACTCATCCATACTAATTATGTAGCAGAAAACATATGTAATACAACAACAATTAATTCAATGTCGCAAATATGTTTTTAAATATTGAGCTTCATTCAGACGCTTGGAATTATATTTGTCTACAAAAAATCATTAAGTTCGTTTACCTTTCTTGGCATGCGTTGTTACCAAGGCGATTAAAGATGGTGTCGATGCAACAGAGTGGAATAATAGTATATGACAAGTCCATTTAATTACATGTTCCTACCAATTTAATTTACCTGCTATGATATAGATTAACTTTTTAAGGTCCGCGTCGTTACCAAGGCGATAAGAAGGTGATGTCTATGCAACAAGGTGGAATCAGGAGTACCCGTATGTAGCTATTTTCAGATGATTAACATATTTAAACAAGACAGAGCCTCATTCGTGTACCAAAGTCATACCATATTATAACATCATTCTGATTTGATACGGTTTACAATTGAAATATCACGAATTTGCAAATAGAGCCCGGTGAACATAAATGGGAAATTTTGATTCCTGGTTATCCCATATTAATTAGGTATCATTTGAAAAGGCTTAATGTGTAGATGAAGAAAATTTAAATAATGAGCCGATGGACATATTATACAAACGCTGTTAGGTCCCGAAACATTGAAAAATCTCTCAATGCACTTCCGATTTCTGTTAAAAAATACATCTGCATTAGCTATATATGCAATATATGTTATTGAACGAGAATATCATGTTTTATTACTCCTGTAACAGCTCTAGTTCAGTGTTTCAATTTTAAATTTTGAGTTTTGATTATTTTATTGTTTGGGCATTTTTAATGTCATGTAATGTATTGTTTCTTTATTTATTTCAGCTATGCAGCCGAAATCTAAGAAATATATTAACCAGATGTTAACTTTCCACCATATAAAACACCATGAAAAGAAAATAAGGCTGGCAAAACGTAAGCAAACCAATTGTGAAAAAGTGAAAAGGCTCAGTGGCGAACATACTGTATTGTAGCAACATAAATTAAATGATAATTACTACTGCCTCTGCAGACGAGCAGAATCAAGAACCATTATATTAAGTTCGTTAACTCAAATCATGATAAATATATTTGACAACGGCAATCATAATAACAGTTTAGTGTTCGAAATTAGCTTTTGTCCAATTGAATAGCAGTATTTATACAACAGGAAATTGGGTAAATCAGCAATTAGCCGTTATTGATTTTACTCAGCTAAATCGAAAGATTTAAACAGAGTCATGATAAGTTAAACTAAAATCTTAAACACCAAGTTGGTTAAAGGGTTGTAAAATGTATTTACCGAAATAAATAGGTCAAACTACATGATAATTAACTTTAACTATTACTTTTTTGATCGCAAAACGCTTTTATATAATTGAGTTTCTTAATCTATGTTTCAAGTTAAGACAGTATGCATGTGTTTACACTTCGTTTTCATATTGTTTTAAAGCAGCATGACAATTTTGAATTTGTAAGATTTGTAATAGTTTTCATTTGTTATTTGACCATGGCATTGCCATTTTATACACAGCCGCCATTGACAGCAAGATGCCGAACACCTTTAAATATGCATTAGGTAGGTATGTTTTCATGTTCCATTCAATAACAAGTGCAGTTAATTTGTTATGTCAACTTTTGAAATATAACTTAAGGACCCAATAAAACCGTTTTCAATGAACTGTGTATTAGAAATTGTTTCTTATTTCAAACAGATATAACTCGTACCTATAACCATTATTAGTCTTTTTAAACTGTTACACAAACTTAAAACAAGGCATGAACTTACTTACATTATAAAACTTTAGTATAGCATATATATATACATAATTTCAGATGAACTCTCTTCTTAACAAAATATTAAATACTTCCATTTTGATCCTCACCCTAATGCCCTATGGTGCTTTGATTTTCGTGTTGTCTCTTTTTCAGACCGGAAGCGTTTGGTTGATGTAAGTTTAAGATAAGATTATTAACAGCAAATAAGGTTTTGTTTGATATACAATTCAGGGATTTTTTTTTATTACATTCAGTTACCGGTCAATTTCACAAGTTATTTTGAACAGTTCATTCGATTCATATTCAAGGTCATATAATCTATTTGTGTACATGTCATTGATATAAGCTATTATACATTGGCTGTTAAAGAACGTCATAGACTTGTTTATGATTTATATTTCGTTCAGAGGATTTAAGCAAAATTCTTATATCATGGACATTGTGAAGGATTTTGCTTTAAAACTCCATAGAATAAGTGTATTATGCCCAAAAGATATAAAAATACGTCGAAACACTTAAAAGTTATTAAAAAATCCAAAAACATTCGTACAGCCTTCATTATTTTTGAATGGCTTTTGAGACTCTTTGTTTTACAAAAAAACTGAGATTGTCAAAGAAATTAAATTGAAATCAATTCATTGCTAGGGTAATTCTGGTTTGTTGTAATATCCTTAGCAACGGATAAGCGACTCTTGAAGTTATTTAAGGAATCCACTAACAGTTTACAGCCTTCATATTTTAAGCTGGCCTTTGAGTACCTTTGCATATAAAAAATGATAATCATACAAACCAAAACGAAATCATATCACTTTTTAGGCAATTCTACATTTTAATTTCCTTAGCAACGGATAAGCGACTCTTGGAGCAGGTCAAGCAATTCTCCTACGCAACAACTTTTTTTTATGGGATTTTAATAAATATTTCTGAATATGATGAACAGATAAATGTATATTAACAATCGCTAAGTTATTAAACCACATTATGATAACCTTTTCAAAACTTAAAACGCAATATCAATGACTTGAACATAATTACTTAATTGACAAATACAGGGACATAACCATAAAAAAAAACAAAAACAATCAAACACGCTGTTTAGAGGTGGTATTCAATATTAATCTTCATTGGATCTCGGAATGATATAGCTAATAGGATTGCGTGATGTACATAACGGACCTTTACCGTAAAACAAGTCAATTCTGTATGACCATAATGAAGGCTACAGTTTCATACTGAATACCATTCTAGAAGCACAAGAATAGGGCCAAAATGACCCGCAAAATAACGCATGCCATTGCAATATTGTTTCATATTTTCCGTTGGTATGCACCTCAATATAAAATAGTGTTTTTAATATAGTTGTGTTCAAAAGCATTCTCTAGAAAATCGTCACTTTATCTAATGTCGCGATGGTTTACAGTTTTTTTAATAAAAATTAATGTTATAAATGTCACAAATGCTATCTGTTCTTTATAACGTATTTAGTTTGTTTTGTTTCGCTTGTGTCTTTATTTGATACGTGTCGTCACATTTTGCGAATCGGATGACGTCATGTTCTTGTCGTCATGGAAACTCCTCTGAGTCATTTTGTCACGATTACAAACTTATAATTGCGAAAAACTTGCTAGAAAAAAATGACCGATCTTTATCAAACTTGGAACAAACCAACGATATTGTCCTGTTAGATTGTGAACAACTTGGAACAAACCAGCGATATTGTCCTGTTAGATTGTGAAAAACTTGGAACAAACCAGCGATATAGTACTGTTTCATTGTGAAAAGTTTGGTTAAAAAGTAACTTCACACGATATTTTTTTCAAAACCTTTCTCCATTAGAAACCAATGATAGAGTCGTGTTTGGAATGTCAAGAGAAGATAGCCCTGATCGGGCTGCAATCCACAACCCCATAAATGAGAGGTCAAGAGAAGATAATCCTGGTTGGGCTGGAATTAATACCCTCTTAGATGAGAGGTCAGGAGAAGATAACCATGGTGTGCTGGAATCTATAACCCTCTACAGGAGAGGTCAAGAGAAGAAAACCCTGGTAGAGATGGAATCGACAACTTCTTAGATGGAAGGTCAAGAGAAGATAACCCTGGTGGGGCTATCTAGGAGGATAAGAGAAGATGACCCTGGTGGGCTGGAATATATAACCTCTTAGATGAGAGGTCAAGAGAAGATAACCATTGTGGGGCTGGAATCTATAACCTCTAAGATGAGAGGTCAAGAGAAGATAACACTTGTTGGGCTGGAATCCATAACCTCTTAGATGAGAGGTCAAGAGAAAATAACCCTGGTGGGGCTGGAATCCACAACCTCTTAGATGAGAGGTCAAACGAAGATAACCCTGGTCGGGCTGGGACCACAGCCTCTAAGGTGAGAGGTGGACATATTAATCACAAGACCATTTTCAATATGTGTAAACGTTTATTTGTGTAACTTAAGCAAGCTTTTTTCGCCGATATTTCATCATTTTATTATGAGGAATAGCTGTAGTTGAAGGTCACAGGCATAGAAGGTCACTAGGTCATAATGTTGGATACAATAAAAATCCCTGTTTCCCTCTTTTTTAGCAAACTAGTAATGAATCTTTAGAATAATGGTTGCCTTTGTTATGAAGGTCAAGTATAACAGTATAACATTTGATAAAAAATAGGCCATGGGGCTAACGCAGAGAAGAGCATGCTTTGCACTGTATTATCCCAATGTGTACATAGCCAGTTAATTGTTACAAATTATTTTTATCTTTCATAGGCAGAAGGGATTTTATATTGAACTCGAAAATTGGTCATTTCATTCAAAACGCAAAAATAAGGTTGGATTTCTGCTGACAGAGTTTCAAATCACTACGAAACATTTGTTAATTTTCTTTGTTGTCACAAATCAAATTAAGTTAAAACAAATAGTATAAACAATACAACTAGGTCACTAGGCATAAGACTGGAAACAATACACGTTTGCTTTATCCTCTTGTTTAAAACCTTATTGCACTCCTCATTATCCCATTTAGATCAGTTTTGACCGTATGATATCAAAAAGGTCACTCAGTCTAAAACAGAGACTTTAAAAAGGTCATATCAGCATCATGTCAAGACAAAAGCGAAGTAAATTGCCATGCCAGGGCTAGAACAGCTTGTCGTTTGTTCATTAACATAATGAAAAGAACAGGGACAAACACTCATGACCCATGTGTACACATGTATTGTTATTCTTCATAGAAGAGAAAATGGGCCATTTAATTCATGACACAGGAATAAGGTTATATTATGAAAACAAGTTTCCGTTTTCCGAATTTCTATCAAACCACTACGAAACAATTTTGAGTATTCTTTATTTTTACATGTCAAAGTTCAAATAGTTATATTATACTATAATACTACGTCATTAGGCAAAAGGCTGGAAAAATACATATTCACATCAACCTCGTGTTTTGACCCTTTCAATGAGTTCCTCATAATCACCTTTAGAGAATAAATGCCCTCATTGTATGAAAAAATGTCACTCAATCTAATACAGAGATACAGGGATTTTGAATGAAAATAAGTCACTTAATATATTACAGATATGCTGGGACTTTAATCCTTATTGTATGAAAATAGGTCACTCAATCTAATACACAGGTACTGGGACTTTAAACCTTATTGTATGAAAATGGGTCACTCAATCTGATACAGAGATACTGGGACTTTAAACCTTATTGTATGAAAATGGGTCACTCAATCTGATACAGAGATACTGGGACTTTAATCCTTATTGTATGAAAATAGGTCACTCAATCTAATACAGAGATACTGGGACTTTAAACCTTATTGTATGAAAATGGGTCACTCAATCTAATACAGAGGTACTAGGACTTGAATCCTTATTGTATGAAAATAGGTCACTCAACCTAATACAGAGATACAGGGACTTTAATCCGTATTGTATGAAAATAGGTCACTCAACCTAATACAGAGATACAGGGACTTTAATCCGTATTGTATGAAAATAGGTCACTCAATCTAATACAGAGATACTGGGACTTGAATCCTTATTGTATGAAACTAGGTCACTCAATCTAATACAGAGATACTGGGACTTAAATCCTTATTGTATGAAAATAGGTCACTCAACCTAATACAGAGATACTGGGACTTTAATCCTTGTTGTATGAAAATAGGTCACTCAATCTAATACAGAGGTACTGGGACTTTAATCCTTATTGTATGAAAATAGGTCACTCAATCTAATACAGAGATACTGGGACTTAAATCCTTATTGTATGAAAATAGGTCACTCAACCTAATACAGAGATACTGGGACTTTAAACCTTATTGTATGAAAATAGGTCACTCAATCTGATACAGAGATACTGGGACTTTAATCCTTATTGTATGAAAATAGGTCACTCAATCTAATACAGAGGTACTGGGACTTGAATCCTTATTGTATGAAAATAGGTCACTCAATCTAATACAGAGATACTGGGACTTTAAACCTTATTGTATGAAAATAGATCACTCAGTCTAATACAGAGATACTGGGACTTTAATCCTTATTGTATGAAAATAGGTCACTCAATCTAATACAGAGATACTGGGACTTTAAACCTTATTGTATGAAAATGGGTCACTCAATCTGATACAGAGATACTGGGACTTTAATCCTTATTGTATGAAAATAGGTCACTCAATCTAATACAGAGATACTGGGACTTTAAACCTTATTGTATGAAAATAGGTCACTCAATCTGATACAGAGATACTGGGACTTTAATCCTTATTGTATGAAAATAGGTCACTCAATCTGATACAGAGATACTGGGACTTTAATCCGTATTGTATGAAAATAGGTCACTCAATCTAATACAGAGATACTGGGACTTTAATCCTTATTGTATGAAAATAGGTCACTCAATCTGATACAGAGATACTGGGACTTTAATCCGTATTGTATGAAAATAGGTCACTCAATCTAATACAGAGATACTGGGACTTTAATCCTTATTGTATGAAAATAGGTCACTCAATCTAATACAGAGATACTGGGACTTTAATCCTTATTGTATGAAAATAGGTCACTCAATCTGATACAGAGATACTGGGACTTTAATCCGTATTGTATGAAAATAGGTCACTCAATCTAATACAGAGATACTGGGACTTTAATCCTTATTGTATGAAAATAGGTCACTCAACCTAATACAGAGATACTGGGACTTTAAACCTTATTGTATGAAAATAGGTCACTCAATCTGATACAGAGATACTGGGACTTTAATCCTTATTGTATGAAAATAGGTCACTCAATCTAATACAGAGGTACAGGGACTTGAATCCTTATTGTATGAAAATAGGTCACTCAATCTAATACAGAGATACTGGGACTTTAATCCGTATTGTATGAAAATAGGTCACTCAACCTAATACAGAGATACTGGGACTTTAATCCTTATTGTATGAAAATAGGTCACTCAACCTAATACAGAGATACTGGGACTTAAATCCTTATTGTATGAAAATAGGTCACTCAACCTAATACAGAGATACTGGGACTTTAAACCTTATTGTATGAAAATAGGTCACTCAACCTAATACAGAGATACTGGGACTTAAATCCTTATTGTATGAAACTAGGTCACTCAATCTAATACAGAGATACAGGGACTTTAAACCTTATTGTATGAAAATAGGTCACTCAACCTAATACAGAGATACTGGGACTTTAATCCGTATTGTATGAAAATAGGTCACTCAATCTAATACAGAGATACTGGGACTTTAAACCTTATTGTATGAAAATAGGTCACTCAATCTAATACAGAGATACTGGGACTTTAATCCTTATTGTATGAAAATAGGTCACTCAACCTAATACAGAGATACTGGGACTTTAATCCGTATTGTATGAAAATAGGTCACTAAATCTAATACAGAGATACTGGGACTTTAAACCTTATTGTATGAAACTAGGTCACTAAATCTAATACAGAGATACTGGGACTTTAAACCTTATTGTATGAAAATAGGTCACTAAATCTAATACAGAGATACTGGGACTTTAAACCTTATTGTATGAAACTAGGTCACTCAATCTAATACAGAGATACTGGGACTTTAATCCTTATTGTATGAAAATAGGTCACTCAATCATATACAGAGATACTGTGATTTTAATTCTTATTGTATGAAAATATGTCACTCAGTCTTATACAGAGATACTCGGACTATAAACCTTTTTGTATGAAAATAAATCACTCAATCTTTTACAGAGATACTCGGATTTTGATTCTTATTGTATAAAATTAGGTCACTCAGTCTGATACAAAGGTTCAGGGACTTTAATCCTTATTGTATGTTACGATTCGTAACAGATAAGAAAATAAACATTTTGAAAATCTAGCGCCCTTCATTGACTGAAAATGTAGGGCACACACTATCCCAGTTTAGATGCACAAGGAGAGTGCATGAGACTCTGAACAAGTGCGAACAAACAAACATCACAAACAGACCATAAACACGAATCAAAACAAATAGTGTACTATTTGTTATTTTATTTCAAAGCAAGAAAACACTATCATGGGGGCGACAAATTTTATATTTCAGCAATACATTTACCTAAAATTTTAACAAGCATTATTTGAACATGGCAAGTATTTGCTATGTATGAAACCCATCATTAACACTATAATTGATTCGTTTTGCTCAGCATCCTGATTTTTACAAAACTCATTGCTTTTCATAAGGAGCCATTGCTCTTCAAATTACAGGATTCAATAATGCTCCCTGAGTGGTATAAAGGGGCAGGGCTATATTTTCTCTACATAAATTCAGACCCATTTTGTTTGATAGTGGGGCTGTTATATGGGTCAAATAACGCCCTTTGCAAAGGGTTTCCATTTTATAGATTCGAATTAAACACTTGATGTTTAGTGTTTGTTCCATATGGTAACAACAAAGGAAAAATAGAAATAAAGGGTTAAATCAGATAAAATCATCAGCTATATGTACAAAAACAATGAAATATGGTATATTCTAAAATTTTAAAATGAAGTGATAAGTTGAAAAAATATACGAGTAAATTAAAATTGAAATTTTCCATTTCGTACATTTTTTTGGTATTTGAACTAAATTACCAAAGCATGAATCCTAAATCTAGAATTAAATTCACGATGTTTGTAAATTGAACTGCTTTTTGTGTGTTTATCTTATTTTATTATTTTTATTTGTTTTAAAGCGAATAAAAATGACACGGTTAGATATAAAACACGTTTAGAGTTTGATGAGTGAAGAATCCTCAAGATTAAGCTTTAACTGCACATATGCATATTGCCACGCCTTCTGTTTTCATATGCGCAATTTTAGTGTCAACACTGATTTAAACACGTCACAATATCATGGGGGGAGGGAGGAGGGGGCATGCAGTGATTGACAGTCGCACGGCATAATTTTAGTGATGCAATTTTGGAATGGCAAACACTAAGTCAGTAAGTAGTTATTGATTAACGTCTCCTTCAATAAGAAAAGATGAAAGACATAAATAAAATCAAACATAAACTTAATATTTGATTTTTAGACTGATGATTTGTAAACGGCATCCTAGTATTGCCTTGACATGACAAGTAACTTCGCTTTCGACATGACATAATGTTTATATTTATAAAGGCAACGACAAAACTGCTCTAAAGTTATTGGTAAGGAATACATTCTTTGTCCCAGTGACTTAGTTAAACTGTTTATACCAAATATAAGAATTTAACTTTGGCTTGTCACAAAAAGAATATTCAAACATATTTCGTAGTGATTTGATAGGAATTCGGTAAGCAGAAATCCAACTCGTCTGTACTATTTAACCGATTTTCTGCGTTATGAAATGAATTACACATTTTCGAGTTTGATATAAAATATTTTCTTCTATACATTCGGATGACAGAGTGTAAGGAATAATATTTTCTGGATTGGTCTATTACTATCAGATGATTCACGAATTACACAAACAAACAGCGTTCTAAAGATTCATTTCTAGTTTGGTTTAAATACCTAAGGGGAACGGATTGTTCTTGTTTTTGATCCAGTTTAACCTTCAATTAAAACTATTTTTGATTGTAAAATGATACATATTGGGTAAAATAAGCTTGCTATAGTAAAACAAATAAACATTAACACAGGATGACAGTGGTTTGGTTGTTAAGAAGACCACCTCGCGATTATAAGGTCGTAGGTTCTAACCACACCAGGGGTATCTTCTCTTAGGCTTTCATACAGGACAATATCACTGGTTTTACCAAGAAAACAGACTGAAGTTTGACAAAGGTATGGTAAAATTCTTCTCCAAAGTCTATTTAGACAATTAAACACAGCAAGTTTGTTCAGTGTTTTCCCTAAATGTGAACATGATGAGATTTTTCATTTCATGATGAAATACACTTTTCTCTATTTTTTTATAAGTGAACATGTTGCGTCGTTCCCTTTTCAGGATGAAATAAACATGTTTAGGTGTATTGTTCACTTTTTACATGCGTTATGACAATAAACTTGGAAAAAGTGTCTTTTTGTCTCTGAATGTGAACATGTTGTAATGAGAATAAACATGTTAAGCGGTCTTCTATATACCTGGAAGTAAACATTTTGGGATTATCCATTTTACATGAGAATAAAAATTTTAAGGTGTCTTTTTTCACTTTTTCCTTTCACTTTGAGAATAAATTTGAATAGGTGTATTTTTGTCTCTGAATATGAACATGATTTAATGATAATAAACATGTTCAGTGGTCTTCTTTATACCTTAAAGAAAACATGTTGAGAATATCCATTTAACTGTGATAATAAAAATGATAAGGTGTCTTTTTTGTCTCTGAATGTGAACATGTTGTGATGTTCCCTTGCATGATGAAATGTACATGTTTCGGTGTCTTATTGGGCTCTGACTTTAAATATGTTGAGATGATCTCTTTCATGATGAAATATACATGTTTATGTGTCCCTTTTGTCTCTGAATGTCAACATTGTGGGATGTTTCCTTTCGCTATGAGCTTAAATATGTTAAGGTTTCTCTTTTGTCACTAAATGTGAACATGTTGTGATATCCACTTAGTTTCTAAAAATAAGATGTTATCTCCCAATGAACGAGGAATGAGAATTTCATTTAAAGATTTATTTTTATTTTTTTCGTGCGTTTATGCAGTATGAACGCTCGGCCGTGAATTTGCAATATCATAGTGATACATTGAGTGTGTAACATTGTCCATTTCGTCTCTGATTGTAATGGGGTTAGATTGTCCTTTTCGATTCTGAGAACGATAGGATTGCATTCCCTCTGAGTGTGTTTTATTAACCCCATAGTCTCTGATTGTGATACTGCTGTTTTGTCTCTTTTGTCTCTGAGTGTGAAAATAATAGATTGTCTCCTTTGTCTCTAAGCGTGATAATGTTAAAGTGCTCCGTTTTTATCTCTGAGTGTGAGTGTTGTATTTATTCGGAGTGTGATTCTGATAAATTGGCCTCTTTCTTACTGATTGTGACAATGATTAATTCCCCTTTTGTCTCTGCTCGTTTCCGTTTGTCACTGAGTTTTCTATGTGAAACGATGTTGAAATATTTCCTTTTATATCTTGGTGGGATCATGTTAAACATTTTGTTTGGTGTCCGTGTGTGATGATGTTAAAATTGAACTCCCATTTCTGAATCAGATCATGTTGAATAGCCCCCTGTGTCTGATTGTTAGCATGTTGAATTGTTCTTTTGTTTCTGAGTGTATTAATATAGGGTTTTCCTATTGTCTCCGAGTGTGATCATGTTGAAATTAAACACACATGTCTGTGTCAGATTATGTTTAATAGCCTCATGTGTCTGATTGTTTACATGTTGAATTGTTCTTTTGTTTCTGAGTGTATTAATATAGAATTGTCCTTTTGTCTGCGATTGTGATCATGTTGAAGTTAAATAGCTCCCTTTGTTTATGAATGTGACTGTTGTTGAATTTTTCCCATTGTTTTGGAGCGTTATAATATAGAGATCCCTTTCTTATGTCTGAGCGTGATTATGTTGATTTTTTTCCAATTTTCTCCTGGTATGATTGACATATTGATATGCTCCATTTGTTCTGACATTAGTTAGTTAGATATAGTATATTGTTTGTTAAAATATATATGATTAATTAGGAGGTGTTCAAAATTGTTATAACTGCAATATTTGTGTCTGTGTCTTAAGATATTGATTTGTCATCAAGTATAGAAGAGTACTGTTAATGTAGATAAACACCATACATGTAAAAATAGAATAAAAACTAAAAATTAAATAACTTGAATGAAGTTTTATCTCCCCAAACTTCATTTTAAGATTTAAATACATTGTGATTGTGATTCATCTAATGAGATGAGCTGTGTTTAAGCGTATGGTTAGTGTTAAAAAAATCATAAAAGTATATCAACCATTGTTTTGCTATTTTTGGAATAAACTGTTGTGAATTCTGACCATCATTTGCTTTGTGGGTTCGAGTTTAGCTGAATGTAGTGGGAGTACGTTGCTCATCACAATTTCGTGGTCAATATGAATATTTTTCTAAATGCACCTAAAATTGGGCAGCATAAAGTGGTAGGCTTGCTTTTATCATTGATGTGAAAACAAATAGTTTACCGATGAAGTTTGTGAACAACCCCGTTATCATAAAAGGCACCATAATTTCTTTAATTTTATCCTGAATGGCGTCAATAAATATTAAAATTTTATCGAAAACCCCATTGATAAAAGATATGCACGGAATCAAGCATAATACAATTTTATTTTAATATTTGCACACAGGTAAGATAAATCTTAAACATCAAAATAACTCGCATTTTTCATATTTTGTTTTGTTCAACGTCAAAAGTTGAACAAGCTGGTAGTAAATATTCGACTGAGAAAGTAAATGGTGAAGCTACAATTGGTTTTGCCGGTTTTAGTCTTATATGTGTTTTAACACTTCTGGCTAAAGACTACATTTATCTGCCCCTCCCCCCTCCCGTTGATACGGATGTTAATGCAGAAAACACAGTATCAATATGTTGTTAAAGTTGTATGAAGGAAAAGAAAGGTATGCTCTTTTTGCATAACGCTGAACATAATTTGACACTGTTTTTCAAAAACTGATAGTTTCCAGTATGAAAATTGGAAACCTCTTTGCCGGTGGAACTGTGTTAATTGGTTGAATGTAGCCCTTTTATGTCTTGACCTCAGGGTCATGTATATCTACTCAATTATGTGAGACACGGCAAAAGGCAACCTTTTGTTTTCTTGTGATTAAATTTTGTGTCTTTGATTGTTCTTCAGCAGCGATACTTGTTTATTTGGGGCTGCTTTAAAGTGAAAAGCCAGGTTAATATTTATATGAAAAATATAGTTAAAGAACTGTGGTCTTAGGCTTTCTAACAGTCCATCGCACCCGGAACCATGGTTCGCTACTTGGAGCCACTTCCCGCACAGTCCAGTACCGGCCTTATTGCTTCAGCTATTAATAATACTGTTGCAGTTATATATATCCGAAAGTAGTTCTTTTTATTCTTTATTCATGTAACGTTAAAATGAGCATCTCCTAAGATCGTAGTTTGAAGCTTCTGCGGTAGCGCGTCGACTGTTCGTAGCTGAGCTCCAAGGGTGGCTAAATCAAAGTCCGTAATGTGAGCATTTTCCGACCAACGAAATAGCTGATAACAAAAAGGATCGAATCGCCTTTGTGAAAAGCTATCAGCATGTTTAACAATATCCTGCCTAAACCGATTTGTGTGCCGTGATCACCTCGGATTATTTCGAACGGAGATTACATCCGTAACTTCTCGGCCATTTCACCTTATTACTTATCCATGACACGGACCTATAGACTGGTTTATAGGTCCGTGTCCATGACAACGAGAATTTTACAGCTGATTTTCCCAGGGTATGATATAGGTTAAGATACGCTGGGTTACCGATGATGCCAGGAAAGATTAAACTTCAGCGCAGACATTTATTTATTTTTACTCATGTGTCGAAAGCTGCATCATGTGCTATGAGGACGGGGTGGTTAAATTTGTTTTGAAACGAAGACAGGCCAGTAAACACGACCGTAGATTCAACCAGTCTCATGTTATAAAACATTTGCACTCTATGTTTCGCGATTCTGGTAATCGATTTGATGGGTGTCAGAATACGGCCACCTGCGGGTATGACGCTGCTATCGGTTTTATTGAGAAAGTGCACGGTTTCGACAAAAACTGCACGTTGAATTTTCTAAACCATGAACGAGTCCCTTTAAATGACACATTTTTTAAGCTAATGGAGTTACATTTTAAGTCAGTTAGATAACATCAAGCTAAATCCAAATGATTAAGAATGGCTTTATCGCTGACTCCATTACATGTTGCGTGTATGTCGGCGTGTGATAAAGCGGATTCGCAGATGTGCGTGTATGTGCATGCGTGCACGTATATGTGCGTGAGTCACAGGGGTTGGTCCGGCAGTGTTTTGGAGCTACACCGAAATCTTGCATTGGTCGCAGAGCAATGTTTTCACAAAACTACCATAAAAATCAATGTAAAGCGGCAGATGCAAATTGAAAGAGATATAGATATGTGATCAATAATCAATAAAAACTTCACAATGAAAATGATTTATTTTCAGTTGACACCGCAACATTAAAATATTAAATCGGTGGCAAAGGCCGAGTAATAGGCGTATCGAATTCAACGTTAAAAATACAGTTTGAACGCATTGTTTTCGATTAATTGCTAAATTAAATTAAACAAAACTTACCCCGAAAATTCATATATTTTATTGTATAACTCGAAAGGCTGAATTTCATACTAGAAAATAGTACACACAAATATAGAAAGTGCCAGGCATTTAACGAAGAAATGTTCACCCTAATGTCAGTCGATGGGCGTAAAGAAACGCACAATTATCCAAAGACACAAATCTTATCTTCCGCAATCTAGATAATTTACCCACGTTTTTAAAATTGGTAATGTTATTGTTATATAACTTAATTCAGGCATCTCTAAAGCAATTTCCATTACTTTATGATGAAATATCGGTAGTCGAGATGCGCCAAATGTATCACTCGATGTGAGAAATCGTATGGTGTCAGATAGCATCCTTTAGCACTAACCGACGACGCGTATATAAGTTATTTAAGCAAAAATCTGACACCTCCTTCTGGCCAATTTACAAAAATAATGGAATATATTTTATATTGAACGTCAAATAAAACTTTGACAGCTGCACCTCTTAAACAAATGTTGATATACACTAGTAAACGAATTGTTTTCGAATTCCACGATTTCCACACCCGTTACAAATCAGCTAAAAGCTGTTGTGAGATTGGTTGATTGATATTGTTACGCGAAGCTTTCAATTAATTAAGGAAAGGTTCGAAAATCCAGAAACTTGTGAATGAGTTCTAGTGTCCAAATTATCGATTTTCTAAAAATATTTGGACTGTGCTAGCGGGAGGGGGGGTCACATTAATTATGCTGCCAAATAAGACCAGAATTTCTGTTTATACAGTCGAACCCCGTTGGCTCGAACCCCCAGGGACCGTCGAAAATACCTCGAGCCTCGAAAAATTCGAGCCAAGCGGTTTCCTTCAGTATAATAAAATCGGTCGTTTACATCAGTTCGAGCCAACAAGGAATGCGAGCCAAGCGAGTTCGAGCCAACGGGATTTCACTGTACTTTAATGATATCTTTTGCTGTAATTAAGGTTTCAAATAGTAAACTAATAATACGATAACTCAGTTAAGATGCATTACTTGGGAAATATGTTATGTTCCAAAAACATGAGCGAGTCAATTTAAACACTTTTTTTGACATTAGTTACATCTAGTACACCAATGTTTGTATAATTAATTCAATAAATATATGAGGAATCAAGTTGCACATTGGTCATTGTCGGTTTAATCATTCAATTCATATATGAGGAAACTATTTTAACTATGGTCAATGTCTGTTCAAATAATTCAATCCATCTTTTAGGAAAGAATTCACACTAAGGTCAATGTCTATAGAATTATTCATCCAATATACATGTATAAGGATACGTACATGTATGTTTAATTTCAATATAAACACTTTATAAACATCATATTTACTAAATACAAACTGCATGAAAAAATGACACATCGAGTCTATAACTCTATAATCTATATTCTGAATCATTCTATTACAAAATTACATTTTTTGATTAAACATTCAAACGTAAGAAACCAACTTGTTGGTATATTTCATACACAATCAGCTACTACCATTTCAATTAATAATACACATTCTCATACTCGTATATTATTTTCTTAAAACACATTGCTACACGACTTGTCACTTATGAAAACTGTTAGAATTCAAAATAATTTTAAAGTCAAGTTTCCGTCAAAAACTCTCACAGTAATTGAATCGCGCGATATGTGAAATAAAGCATTGTATATGCGTATTGTCAGTATAATATTATACATTAGAATTATTCTTGAACATTACAATTACTTCACACCTGATACAAATTTCACTCATATTAATTGACTGACATGATCTATACTAAGTTGAATACTTTTACGAAATTATCCGAATCACGTAAGCCATACCGACTGCAGGTGACAAACATCATCTTCCTCAGTGAACAGTAAGCCACACTGTATGGACCCTCTATCCCCTCTTTCTTGCCCAGCAGTTGGGTTATCTTGCCGGTGAGCGTGTCTAGTAGCAGTATGTTGTGACTGTCCCACCCACACACGAGCAGCTGGTTGTCCCCCACGGCTGTCAGACCATACGTTGATTCCAGTATCGGATCTTGGTATGACTGGAGGACCTCTAGTGATATGCTCAGCTTGGTTATGGTCTTGGTGAGCCAGTCTGAGACATATATGACCGGAGGATTCTGGCTCTCCCTGGTCACTCTCAGATACTTAGGATACCAAAACAAAGGTTTTCCACTGCTGTCTTTGTCCACACTCTTCTTCACCTTTCCCTTCATGTCAATCAACACAATCTTACCTGGGTTTTTAAAGGACACTATCAAGTTGTCATCACAGAAATCTATTCCACAACAAAGTCCATCTACTTTAACAACATCCTGTAGCGTGACATTTCCCTGAGTAGAAACGAACTGTATCTTCTTCTTACTGGGTAGAGTGACGGCTGCCATATCTCCGGGCAGGAGACATAGGTCCCACGGCTGACCAGGTAGTTTCACCTGGGACACAAGCTTGTTATTCTTGGTGTCCACCAGCTTCAATGAGCAATTATTGTAATCTACCAGTATGAGACTGTTCCTGGTCAGGAGGGTCATATTGGTTAGCAAGCAGACCCTGCTATCACCTGATGTCTTCACTGAAATGTCAGGCTGTCTGCTGAACTTGGCCTGGCTTAGGTCTGCTCTGCTGCTGAAGTGGGCTGGAAGTAAACATTACCATAAATAACACAAATCAAAAAAACATTTTGTTTCATCACATTTTAAAATGAATAATAATAATAATAATAATAATAATAATAATAATAATAAATATTTTTATTCAAAATTTTATGATAAATCCTATTGTCGATAGTCTATATATTTCACCGCAATGATATACAAAATGACGTATAATATTATAAGTAGTTGCCTATCTATTTAAAAAAAAATAATAAAAGTATGCGTCAATTTTCGCATAACGAGTTTTCATTGAATACAATGTAATTAACAAACATCTTAAAGCACACTAGTCAGTCGAGGACACATAATATATAAGATAAATATTTGATCATTTTACTGAAAAATACCTATAACATTACATTATTTTGGGAAATAGTTAGCACTCTTTTTAACGATTCATCCAACAATTCATTTCAACGAAACCTTCTTGCAATAGCGCAAATGTCTATAAACATTCACTTTGTGCAGTGTAAAATCGTTTTTGGAATGAGTTCTGTGGACTATTAACTTTTATACAGGGGAAGACGTTTCTTATGTTGTAAGAACTTGTGTCCAACCCATTTGCTTTTTGTATACTCTATATTATTGTTGTAAATACCGATTATGTTGAAAGAAAAAAGGCAATAAAACATGTTTAAATCAATTAATTTTTATACATATGAACTTTCATTATGTGTTTTTTACCTTTTTAAAAAAGGTTTCAACAAAAAAATATGAATCATCATTGCTGTAGCAGTGATGGTATAAACTGATTAGGGTCAATATGAAGCAATAAATAGCAAATGTATTTATCAATAACTAATTGGTTTATTAGTGATGCGCTTTGGTCTGGAAGGTTGTATTAGAATGGAGCGAATATTTGCATATTTGGATTTCATGAGGCGCAAGGCCACTGAAATTAATATCTGCAAGAATCCACGAGAGTCGAATACGATATACCGGATCAAAACGCTATATTAGTTACCCTTATCATGTATATATATATATATATATATATATATATATATATATATATATATATATATATATATATATATATATATAATATATTACTGGCTTAGTCACTTAAAAGACACATGTTTTTATAATCAATGCAATATTAATTACGCAACATTTTGTATTATGACGTAATTTCAGCATAGTCTCATATGTTTATGATGTGACGTCAGCAGAGTAGAATACAGCCGTGTTGAACTGACAGAAGTTGAATACGGGTAACCAAATTTTACGATATGTATAGCGCCTGGAATTATGACTGTTCTGTAATACCAGCACAGCACAGTATATAACATTAAAAAAGATACGCCTTAATGTTTGTAAGTGAGCTATAACTATACTTAACAAAATGAGCTTATAGAAACCATTTAAAGTGTTCATTTATAATCAGTGCTATACTGATAAGATCATGTTTACTATTCAGATTTCAACATAATTTTTGCGAAAATGCATGGAAACCAGTTACATAAGACTGCTGACTTAGATGGCATATTTTTATATTGAAATTTAAAAAAAAAATACTTTATGCATTTTTCTTAAACCGTGAGTAACGGTTTAAGCCATAAAACCTTAATTTTCGAAAGGAAAAATGAAAATCTCCGATCTGATCTTTGCCATCAACCTTTTACAATTGGTTTGCAGATATTTACGCATATATTTGCTCTTTCCAAGATAAAAATAAAAAAAATAAAAACGATAAATCTGTGAGAGTGCAGCTTTAAACAAAACTTAACTATTAAATTACATTAACAGTGTTTCGTAACGTCATGGTTAACGTTTCAATACAATACGTTTAAAAATACGTTAGTTTTTTAATATTGCGCAAAAACGAAGTCGGTAAGGTACACTTTCGTTATCAAGCGATTTATAATAAAACGTTGAATGCATGCATTTATAACAAGAAAGGCGCACTTTTTTCAGCGAAACACGATGGCGTTTTTCCCGCAAAAAGTGACGTTTTATACGAAATTCAAATTAAAAACGTAAAACAAGAGAAAGAAAAAATATATGTCCGCGAATGTTTTCATAATATGTACTTGAGGTAGAAATTTCATAGCAATGAACGAACAATTGATGAATATATCGGTTGTTATAGCTGGAACGCCACAAAAAATGACAGACGTCTCAAAATTAACGTCAGTGGTATTTTTTGAAGACTCGTAGTTTCAAAAGATTCCGAATATTGAAAAAGTAAAAACAGTCCCTTACTGGACATATGTTCTTCTATTCGTATACCAATTTTCAGACACTAACTCGAAAATTCTCGCAGAGTCGCGTTACACCTTAGATTATTTGGATCTTAATTTTATTTGAGGAATATGATTGTCGTAGTATTTAATTATTTTACTTTGTTAAGTACTTTACAACATAGTTTGTTAATGTACTTTCATCGTTCCTGGTTAGCATGAGTGACGTCAACACGATTTTGAAAACAGATTCATCAACTGCAATAAAGAAATGTCAAAATTGTCTGCGGTTGTACACCGACCTTTCTGTGATACACCTTGCATGTGTTTTTGTTGTTGCTGTATCGTCTCTAGTTGCCGAGGCTGCTGCTCCTTTTGTTGTTGTCGTCCTTGCTGCCCTACCGCCGAAGTTGATTCGCCTGGAAATATGATGGTTATAAAATTTAGTAGAATATATATATATATATATATATATATATATATATATATATATATATATATATATATATATATATATATATATATATATATATATATATATATATATATATATATACCGTATTGTTATACCTAAACAAGTTTGTATCATTCAAAAATGTATGCCTTAAGTTTATTTGTATCTCAATTTTATTTGCGAAATATTATTTGTCGAAGTATCTCATTATGCCATTTTTGAAAAGCACTTGGTGAACTTTACAACATGGTTAACGTGACTGGTTAACTTGAGCGACGTCAACAGGCTTTTGTAAACAGACTAATAAACTGCATTAATTAGGAAATGTCAATTTTTTTAGTGGTTGTACGCAAACCTTTTTGTGAAACAGCTTTCATCTGTTTTTGACAGATGTATACAGTGTAATCGTAAGGGGAAGAATCAGTTAGAGAACTACATAGTGTGAGGGGGCAGTTTCAGTCAGAGGAGTACAGAGTGTAGTCATAGGGTGCAGTTTTAGTCAGAGAAGTATGCGGTGTAACCATAGGGGGCAGTTTCAGTCAGAAAAAGTATAGGATGTAACCATAGGGGACATTTATATTCAGAAATGTATATTGTGTAACCATAGGGGGCAGTTTCTGTCAGAGAAGTAAACGGTGTAACGATAGGGGGACGTTTTAGTCAGAGAAGCCTTCGGTGTAACCATAGGGGGCAGTTTCAGTCAAAGAAGAAAACAGTAAAAGCATTGGGGGCAGTTTCAGCAAAAGTATTTTACCATGTTACTACTAGTGACAGTATAAGTCAGAGGAGTTTAGAGTGTAACAATAGTAGGCAGTATCAGTCAGAGAAGTATTCGGTTTAACCATAGGGGGCAGTGTCAATTAGAGATGTTTTCAATGAAAGCATTGGGGGCAATTTTAGTCAGAGTTTTTAGCGGTGTAACCACACATGCCAGTATCAGTCAGAGAAATTCGCAGTGTATTAATAGGGAACAGAATCAGTCAATATACATAAATGGTGCAACCAAAAGGAGCAGTATCAGTCAGAGAAGAATACGGCATAACAATAGGGAAGAAAGTGTCAGTCAGTGAAGTATGCTATGTAACCATCTGGGCAATGTCAGTTAGTAAAGTGCGTAACTATAAGGGACAGTATTAGTTAGAGAAGAATACGGCGTAACCAAAAGGGAAAGTATCCGTCAGATAAGTGTACGGTGTACCCGGTAACCATAGGGGCATATTCAGCCCGAGAAGTATACGGTGTAACCATTGGTGACAGTTTCAGGGAGAAAAGTATAATGAAGAAACCATTTTGGGCAGTATTAGCTAGCTAATATATAAAATAGTGTAACCAGTGGGCGCATTGCCAGTTCAAAAAGTATACGATGTAATCAAAGGGGCAGTTTTAGTCAGAGAAGTATAGGCTGTAACAATAGAGGACAGTATCAGTCAGAGATGTATATCATTTTACCATAGGGGGCATAATCAGCTAGAGTAGTATAACGGTGTAGCCATAGGGGCAGTTTCAGTCAGAGAAGTATAGGTTGTAACCATAAGGGGCAGTATCAAACAGAAAAGCATATCATTTAATCATAGGGGGCAGAATCAGCTAGAGAAGTATAACAGTGCAACAATAAGGACAGTTTCAGTAATAGAAGTATAGGTCGTAACTATAAGGGCAGTATCAATCAGACAAGTTTATCATTTTACCATAGAATCAGCTAGATTAATATAACGCTGTAACCATAGGGGACATAATCTGCAGGAGTAGAATAACGGTGTAACCAAAGGGGGCAGAATCAGCTAGAGTAGTATTACATTGCAACCACAGCTTGAGTAGTACAACGCTTTAACCATAGGGGCAAGAATCAGCTAGAGTAGTACAACGCTTTAACCAAACAGGGCAGAATCAGCTAGAGTAGTACAACGCTTTGACCATAGGGAGCAGATTCAGCTAGAGTAGTACAACGCTTTGACCATAGGATGCAGAATCAGCTAGAGTAGTACAACGCTTTAACCATGGGGGCAGAATCAACTAGAGTAGAACAACGCTTTAACCATAAGGGGCAGAATCATCTAGAGTAGTACAATGCTTTAACCATAGGGGCCAGAATCAGCTAGAGTAGTACAACGCTTTAACCATAGGGGCCAGAATCAGCTAGAGTAGTATAACGCTTTAACCAAAGGGGGCAGAATCAGCTAGAGTAGTAAAACACTGTAACCATAGGGGGCAGCTGCCAATCAGCTACATAAATTTATCGGTGTATTTATAGAGGGCTGAATCAGCTAGATTACTATAATGGTGTAACCATAGGGGGCAGAATCAGCTATAAAAATAAAACGTTGTAACCACAGGGGGCAGAATCAGCAAGAGTATTATAACGGTTTAACCATAGGGGGGCAGAATCAGCAAGAATAGTATATCAGTGTAACCATAGGGGTCAGAATCAGCTTCAGTAGTATATTGGTGTAACCTTAGGGGACAGAATCAGCAAAAGTAGTATAATGGTGTAACCATAGGGGGCAGAATCAAAGAGAAGTATTACTGTGTAACAATTAGGTGCAGAATCAAAGAAACTAGTATGACGGTGTAACCAAACGGGGCAGAATCAGGAAGAGTAGTATGACGGTGTTGCCATCGGGGGCATAATCAGCAAGAGTAATATAATGGTGTAAATGGGGGCAGAATCAGTCAGAAGTAGTATAACGCTATAACCATAGTGGGCAGAATCAGCAAGACTAGTATAACGGTGTAAACTTAGGGGGCGGACTCAGTCAGAATTAATATAACGGTGTAGCCATAGGGGTCAAAATCAGCAAGAGTAAAATAACGGTCTAACCTTAGGGGGCATAATCAGCTTGAGTAGTATAACGGTGTGACCATAGGGGGCAGAAACAGTCAGAAGTAGAATAATGGTGTAGCCATAGGGGGCAGAATCAGCTAGAGTAGTATAACGGTGTAAACTTAGGGGGCGGACTCAGTCAGAAGTAGAATAACGGTGTAGCCATAGGGGGCAGAATCAGCTAGAGTTGTTTAACTGTGTAACCATTGAGAGCAGAATCAGGTAGAGCAGTATATGGGTGTTAACATAGGGGCAGAATCAGAAAGAGTAGTAGAACGGTGTTACACAGGGGGCAGAATCAGCAAAGTAGTATAACAGTATAACCATAGGGGTAGAATCAGTCAGAGTAGTATAATGGTGTAAAAACAGTCAGGGTAGTATTACGGTGTTACCATAGGCGGCAGAATCAGCTAGAATAGTATAACGGTGTAACCATAGTGGGCAGAATCTGCAAAAGTGGTATATCGGTGTAACCAAAGGGGGCAGTTTTAGCCAGAAAAGAACTGCGTACCCAGAAACCGTAGGGGGCAGTGTCAGCCAGAGAACAGGGTTTTTTTGCCCGTTTTTGGAAAAAAGACTCTAGACATTTTGGGGAATTTGCATTGTGATATATGTCCAAATTGTGAAATTTTACAGTCAAAGAACAAGCTTCCTTACAGTCTCCTGCGAATGTGGAAATTATTAAATATTAGTTTCTTTTCCCTTTTAAATGAGCTGAAAGGGCTGAAATATCAAACCTTGTGGTGAACATATCTATTGCAATAAATTATGGCAGATAATAATTCACATGATCTCTGAATGTGACGAAACTCAATGATTTCTGAATTCAGGCCAGCATTTTTTAATAATATGGTTTACGGGAGCACCGACCCTTTTTTGTCAAAACCAAATAAAAACAAGAGCCGTCGTAAGACAGCGCGCTCGACTGCGCCGCTTTGACTGAGAATACAATAACGATGTAATAATACCAAGTTTGGTCTCTTTATGTCAAACCTAACTAAAATTATTCGATACAGAAGGTGACTTTGATGCTGCCCTCCCACCAGCCCGACCAAGCAATGTCACAAGTCATTCAAATAACTTGATTTCCAATTACGAAGATGTGGTTAAGAATATACAAATATGCCTTTCAAAAGAAATTTTAAAAAAATCAAGGGCCATAATTTGTATTTAGGCTTAAAAAGGAGTTATGTTTCTTGTTGTTAGATGGTCGTAAATAATTTTGAATTTTGTTAAGTGCATTAAATGAACGGTATAGAAGTTTTTTATTAAAATCCCAACTTGCCCTTAACTTTTATTTGCCTAAAACTTTAACTTAAGTCAATCAGGAACCATAACTTGTATTAAGGATATGGATTTATGTAACCCTTATGGGTGATGGTCCTGAACAATTGTGTGAAGTATTAAGTCAATTGAATTAAGGGTATAGAAGTTATTAAACAATATCCCAACCTGCCCTAAAACTTTAACCTAAGTTCCATAGTCAATCAGGGGCCATAATTTGTATAAAAGATAATATGGAGTTATCTAACCTCATTATGTGATGGCTCTGAACATTTGTGTGAAGTATTAAGTCAATTGAATGAATGGTATTGGAGTTTTAAGTGAAAATCCCAACTTGCCCTAAAACTTTAACCTGCCCTAAAACTTTACCCTAAGTCAATCAGGGGCAATAACTTGTATTTAGGATAATATGGAGTTGTGTAACCTCACTGTGTGATGTTCCTAAACAACTGTGAGAAGTATTAAGTCAATTGAACAAAGGATATAAAAGTAATTAATAAATATTCCAACTTGCCCTTAAACTTTAACCTAAGTTCCATGGTCAATCAGGGGCCATAGTCTGTGTAAAGAATAATATGGAGTTATCTAACCTCATCATGTGATGGCCCTGAACAACTGCGTGAAGAATTAAGTCAATTGAATGTAGGGTATTGGACTTATAAGTGAAAATCCCAACTTGCCCTAAAACTTTAACCGGACGCCGACGCTGAGGCGAGTAGAATAGCCCACATATTCTTCAAATAGTCGAGCTTATAAAAGGGCTGAAATATCATACCTTGGGCAGTGTTCTGCCAAGGACGCGCCCTTGCGCCATTGGCGCAGAAAAAATCAGGATGGCGCAACGAAATACTTGTTGACGGGCCGATCGGCGCGCCCGTTTTTTGAAAAGCCGTTTTGACTTAATCAAATTTTTAAAGAGCCGTTTTGACTTAATCGATTTCTTTTTCAGAAGTTTTACAGCACAGCATTCATTCGATAAAACAACGATTTTCATTGGTCCGTATACGTCTAACTATCCAACCACGAGGGGTAGTATGTTTTTTTTACCAAATTCAATGTCATCATCATGGCTGAGAAAAAGAAAACAACTCAAAATAGAGGGGGGAGATATAAACAAATTCAATTTCAATGAGGCCCTGGCGCATTAAAGGAATGCGAAACAGAGGAAAATGTTCCTGGGTGGGGAGGGTTATAATTTAGGGGATTTGTCCGCGGATTCGCGGATCTAATGGCCCAAAGGACCCCCCCCCCAAAAAAAAAAAAATAAAAAAAAAAAAAAAGAATAAATAAATAAAAAAATATTTATTTGTTTTGCTGATTAAAAATGATATACTAGTGTGCTTTTGGGCCAGTTTTTCTTCTACGGCAGTCTGCTTTTGACCCCAAAAGTGCCCCAAAAATGCCCCAACACTTTCATTTAAAAGTTTTCATTTTCCCCTGGAAAAGGTCATGGCCCTTCACTTTTGAAAATGCCCCCTAATTTTCATGACTGCTGGGCCATTCGGCCCCATCTTTTTCAATCCTTGGCAGAACACTGCTTGGGGTGTACATATCTATTGCAATCAATCTTGACAGATAATAATTCACATGATCTCTGAATGTGACGAAATTCAATGATTTCTTAATTCTGATAATTATCCCCAAAACTTTACATCACATGATTTTTTTTTTAGAATTTTGAATGAACCAGTAAAGGTAAAAAAAACTTTCATAAGATATACAAATTTAAAAAAAAAAGGATTTTTTTTTTGGCAGATTGGGAAAGATAATATATTTTGCATTGGGAACGGGTCGGATAGTCGGACCTGTGTATTCTTTAGAAAAAGTCCCAGAGATGTACTCAGTGTTGCCATTGTGGGCAGAATTAAATACAAAAATATACGGTGTAACCCTTGGCAGCAATATCAGTCAGAGAAGAATACTGCTTAACCATAGGGGGCAGTATCAGCCAGAGAAGAGTAATGTTTAGCCAAAGGGGGCAGTTCCAGTCAGAGAAGAGTAATGTTAAGCCATAGGGGCAGTTCCAGTCAGAGAAGAGTACCGTTTAGCCATAAGGGTCAGTATCAGCCAGAGAAGAGTAATGTTTAGCCAAAGGGGGCAGTTCCAGTCAGAGAAGAGTAATGTTAAGCCATAGGGGCAGTTCCAGTCAGAGAAGAGTACCGTTTAGCCATAAGGGTCAGTATCAGCCAGAGAAGAGTAATGTTTAGCCAAAGGGGGCAGTTCCAGTCAGAGAAGAGTAATGTTAAGCCATAGGGGCAGTTCCAGTCACAGAAAAGTACCGTTTAGCCATAAGGGTCAGTATCAGCCAGAGAAGAGTAATGTTTAGCCAAAGGGGGCAGTTCCAGTCAGAGATGTGTACATATGTTGTTATCATAAAAATTGCATCCCATGATACAAATTATGTAAAAATACAGTAAAGATAACAATATCATTCAAAACAAATAACAAAAAGGCACTGATATGTTTATAATAATAGACCTTATATAATTAACAACGTCTGACCGAAACTGTCGTCTATACTAGCAATAAAATGATGCAGATACCTTCGTATCATAATTATACTAAATATATGGAACAATCTCTTAAGAGTATCAGTCAGAGAAGTAAATGGTGTTACAATTGTGTGTAGTATAAGTCAGAGAAGTATACAGTGTAACCATAGGGGGCAGTATCAGTCAGATAAGTATACAGTGTTACCATAGGGGGCAGTATCAGTCAGAGGAGTATATGGTGTAACCAAAGGGGGCTCTATCAGCTAGAGAAGTATACGTTGTTACCATTTGGGCAGTATCAGTCAGAGAAGTATACGGTGTTACCATTGGGGGCAGTATCTGTTTGAGGAGTATTCAGTGTAACCATAGGGGGCAATATCAGTCAGAGAAGTATACAGTGTAACCACAGGGGACAGTATCAGTCAGAGACGTATACAGTGTAACCATTGTGGGCAGAAGTAGACAGAGAAGTAGATGGTGTAACCATTGTGGCAGTATCAGTCAGAGAAGAAGGCGGTGTAACCATCGTGGCAGTATCAGTCAGGGAAGTAGACGGTGTAACCATAGGGGCAGTATCAATGAGAGAAGTATACAGTGTTACCATAGTAGGCAGTATCAGTCAGAAAATTATACGGTGTTACCATTGGGGCAGTATCTGTCAGAGAAGAATACCGTGTGACCATTGGGTGTAGATTCTGTCAGAGAAGTATACAGAGATTACATTGGGGCAGTATTAGTTAGAGAAGTATACAGTGTAACCATAGGGGCAGTATCAGTCAGATAAGTATACGGTATAACCATAGGGGCAGTATCAGTCAGGGAAGTATACGGTGTAACCATTTGGGCAATATCTGTCAAAGAAGTATACGGTGTTACCATTGGGGCAGTATCAGTCAGAGAATTATACAGTGTTACCATGGGGGACAATATCAGTAAGAGAAGAATACGGTGTAACCATAGGGGACATTATCAGTAAGAGTTACTGGAAATATATTGAAGTAACCACTGAGGGCAGTATCAGTAATAGAAGTATACGGTGTTACACTTTCGGCAGTATAAGTCAGAGAAGTATAAAGAAGTAACTATTGAGGGCAGTGTAAATCATAGAAGTGTACGGTTTTACTATTGGGGCAGTATCTGTTAGAGAAGTATAAAGAAAAAATCCTTGTGGGCAGTATCAGAGAAGTATAATGAAGAAACCATCGAGGGCAGAATCAGTCAGAGAAGTAGACGGTGTAACCATTGTGGCATTATCAGTAAGAGAAATACAATGAAGTTACCATTGAGGACTGTATCATTCAGAGAAGTATACGGTGTAACCATTTGGGCAGTATAAGTCAGAGAAGTATACGGTGTAACCATTGGGGCATTTTCAGTCAGAGAAGTATACGGTGTAACCATTGGGGCATTTTCAGCCAGAGAAGTATACGGTGTAACCATTAGGGCAGTATCATTCAGAGAAGTATACGGTGTAACCATTGGGGCAGTATCATTCATAAAAGTATACGGTGTTACCAAAGGGTGCAGTATCAGTAAGAGAATATCAGTATACGATGTACCCGGTTACCATAGTCAGCTAGAGAAGTATAATGTGGGCATATTAGGTAGAGATAGATAATGGTGCAACCATAGGTGGCAATGTCACTCTAAAACGTAAACAGTGTAACCGTAGGTGGCAGTAGCATTCAGAGAAGTAAGCGGTGTAACAATAGATGGCAGCTTCAACCAGAGAAATATATGGTGTTACAATGGTAGACAGTGTTAGTTACAGAAATATACGGTGTAACCCTAGGGGGGCAGTATCAGTCAGAGTGTACAGTGAGGTTTTAAGGCATATATTCATGTTTGTGGTTTGTTATCTTATAGAAATTGCATACTGGTTATGATAACAAAAGGATACTCAAAAGATATAAAAAAAACTGCTGATATGTTTAAAATAATAGATATAATGTATTAAATACTCTCTGCCTGATACTTCCGCCTATGTCAGCAATGCTACAATAAAGAAACCTGCTATCATAATAAATATCAATATATATATATATATATATATATATATATATATATATATAAAACAATCTCTGACTGATATTATCAACTATGATGCAACGATGTAACAGAGAGACAGGCATATATAGATATTGCAAAGAATATATCTCAGACCGATACTGCCGTCTATGAAAGCAACAATCTATCATTCTGAAATGTTTGTACCATCTTAAAAAAGTGATAATGTAAACTACTTGGCATTGATGTTATGTTTAAAACAAACACATGTTGTGTGTATACAAAGAGGACGCTTCAATTAAAACACCATAGATGATTAATTTAATATTTAAAAAAACTGCACAAATGATTCCTCACAAACACAACGCACATTACAAATTCGTGCTTAAGCTGAAAGTAACATACTACACGTACACACAAGAGCAAGCACACACATACCCAGGGCATACATACAAGCAAACACAACAACACACAAATCACACAAAACATACAAACACACCCACGTGCATGTACTCACATGCATATAACTCAACTATAAACATACACACCTAAGCACACATCGCACAAAACATACAGACACAGACACGTGCACGTACTCACATGCACACAACGCAAGTATAAACATACACACATAAGCACACATCGCGCGCTCGCACACACGTACGCACACACACGCACACACACACAAACAAACACCAAACACACGTTCAAGCAAACACACCCACATATTGCATACATCGCACAAACCCAATATGCATAAATATTCTAAAAGGCACATAGCATATGTTCACACATACAAACCCATGGCACAATCGCACAAAACGTACACGCATAACAACCGTACAAACATACACACCAACGGGTGACTCATATATCTTTTAAAACGCACTAACACTAACACATACTCGCATTCACAGACACAACATACCTTTAAACATATTCACTTACGAAAAAATCCCACAAACCCACATTCGTACATGCATTTGAGTCACACATGCAAACACACACGCACGCACGCACGCACGCACGCACACACACACACACACACACAATTGTAAAAAAACTTCTGTTAAGGAAACTGATATAATATATATAATCCCAATTTATTGGGGCATTGAAATCGGAAACAACAAGTTTTATATTATTTCAAAATATATTGAATTAAACCTGGAGTAAGGATGGCAATAAGGTAACATGGTGTTAACTGAAACAAAAATTAAACGTGAAACCTGACTGATATCGTGAAACCTTACTATGATATAATTGCTTTGTGTTGCTTACCTGGCCGCTGAGGTTGTTTCTGCTGGTCTGCCAAATCTGACGCCACCTGGTCCACTTTGCCAATTGCTGTGTTTGAGTACAGCAGCTGTCCCGTTGCTGGGTCCCTACTGAATTTGGAGTGTGGAACTTTACCCCTTCTCCTGATGTCATCAAGTGATGACTGGAGACCGACTAACTCTTTGATCGCCCTTGTTCCAGATACAAACAGCTGGTTGTTGTTGACCTCCTTAGCTTGTAGCTCGGCCTTGAGCTTCTCAGTGGCAGTTTTCATGTCTAGACAGTTTGCTTTCATTTCATTTAGCAGCGTCTCGGATTCCCGTTTCTTCCGATCAATTTCTTCCAATAACTCGTTCTCCCTCTTATCCAATAACTGGTTGATCTCATGTCTGAATTTTCGAAGCTCATTTATATTGGTAAGACTTTCCTCTTCAACTGATTTCATGCTCGCCTGTATGAACGATAAATAGTTTTCAATGTCACTGACCATCTGCACAATACCTGTTTTCAGACTTTTGTATACTGCACCCTCTTTGTAATGTTTTGCCAATTGAGAAATTTTCTTTACTTTACAAGAGCGATGTTCTTCATAATCAACTACGCTTTCTCCACACAGAAGTGCTTCATGGTTGGGACAGTAATACTTTATAAACTCATTCGCATGGAACTGACATATCTCTGTAAACGTCTCATCCTCACTTTCAGCATGGAATGAGGAAGGCATACTGCTCTTGTCCTGGAGGACGTGGCTCTTGGTCAGCTTCATGTTCCTGTGTACTCGGGCGCAAGTGGAACACAAAAACTCCTTGCAGACGGTACAGAAGGCATCAGGAAGGATTCTCTTCCCATCTTCAGCACATGGCTGACAATAAATGTGGTCATGGGACGACCCTGTAGCCTCGGGCGCGATTCTCCCTGGAACTGCATCCATCCTGTGTTCAAAAACATATTTTCATTGTCAAATATACTTTTTGCTAATTTCGTTCTTATTGAGGAATGGTCTTTAATATAAAAAACCCAACATATTCTCATTGTCAAATTAACACTTGGCTAATCCAGTTCTTTACGAGGTATAGTCTTTATTATAAGTAAAACTAACTTCTGTTTGATGGTAGAAAATGATTATTAAATTGGAAACACTAGCGGTTCCTGAGGCGTTGCTCCATCCATCTATTCATCCATCCCATCTATTCATCCATCCATCCATCTATCCATCCATAATCCATCCATACATCCATCCATTAATGTCAAACCCCTACTCTGGGGACCTACACATTAAGCTGCAAGAATGTCAGTAAAAGTTGTGAAAGAAACAGTACTTTTTTAAAAACAAAGTTAAAATAAGGAGGTACAGATTAGGTTTAAAAATACCTAAACCATCAAAGCGACCAGCTTTGAAAACACAAACTACAATATTTTTGTTTCAGAATGAAAGGTGGCCAAAATGTTTTATGACGGTCCAATACCCCAAATACTTGTGAGCCTTTTTATTCGTTTCTGGTGAAGCCGGGCTGCACATTCTAATTTTTGACCCCAAAATCAGGTCCATATAAATAGATGCCAATAGTCTTTATAAGATATTTATGATGGCCACATATAAACATAACAATGCCCACTGATATAAAAAGTTTTTCTGAACGCCAATTATTGTGGTTATCCCAAGTGTGCACTCACTAAATTTAAATCCTGGCACCGCCCCTGAGAAAAAAATACTATTTTATACTTACTTTTGTTGACTGTTGGAAGCCAGTCCGTTCCGATAGTTACTTGAATATCTTAAGTACACAACTCATTACTTTCAAATGTGGTTGTCGCCAATGATTTTAATATTCGCTGTTTGGAGAGAGAGGGAGAGTCAACGTAATTAATGTGACTTCAAAACCGAAAGTAACAACTTTCTTGATAAGAAATAAGGGAGGTTATCATGTCATGGGTATAGCTAAAACCCGGTATCCGGTATCCGATTATTTTGATAACGGGTAGAGTGATCAATAGTTTTAGTCCAGAATAATAAATATTCTGGTTTTCCAAAGCTAATCCTCCGATACAAACAAAATTAAACCGTTTTAATATACACACGTTACTTCGGAAACAATAGAGTAAGAGGTCTGTTATATGAACTTCAATATGAGCTCGAAATTCACCTTTTATATTTACCGGCATAGCAAAATTCAGTTATATGAATTCCTGGCTATATATATTAGATCAGATAATCGATACCGGTATCACAAGGTCCGATACTTATTCTTAATAAAAGTCATGGTTATCGGATAACGATCGTTGGTATTATAGGCATATTTTAAGGTTTTGAAAATACTATTTTAAACTTCATTTTGTTGACTGTTGAAAGCAAGTCCTTTTTGATAGTTTCTCGAATATCTTAAGTATACAGCTCATTTCATTCTAATGTGGTTGTCGCCAATGATTTTAACATTTGCTGTTTGGAGAGAGAGAGAGAGTCAACGAATTTTAGGCGTCTTCAAAAACGAAAGTAGCAACTTTATTGATAAGGGAGGTTATCCAATTTAAATTATTTGAAATGAGGTTCTTGTCATTATTTAAACAAAACAAAAACAATCAATTTTGTTTTAATTCTTAAAGCAAAATTCCAAGTAAGAGTGAATAAACTATTCTTCACTTGACTTAAACCATAAACATAATAATGTATTGATTTAAACAATAAAATTGCAATGTCATTATTATTCTTCATACTCTTCATTGTATGCGTTTCTTAACAACCTTCTTTGTGTATGTTGTATGCAAAGTTGAAAACCCTTCTTTGCCTATGTTGTATGCGTTAGTCTATTTCTTTGTTGTATGCATTTCATTCTGCATCCAACGTCGTGAAATACATGTATGTTAAACATCATTATTAAGAAATTTAGAATGCAAGATTGGTTGTGTACGGGGTTCTACCAACAAAATATAACGGAAGTTTATAATGAAGACTGATTGTTTGGTATATGTTACGATATTTTTCCGTTTATCTAATGCCATAAAAGTTAATTACATTTATCTCGATTTTACTCATGTTTAGTATGATTTACAATTGATAATTTCTTCAATTTCATAAAAAAAAATAATACTTTGCCATTAAATTTTACATTCAGAGTTAAGCATCAGCTGGCTATTAATAACTGTTCATGCAAAACTTGTTCAAGCATCTAATTATCCATTGGGAAATGTGCTTAGTTTGAAAATAAAATATGAGATAGAATACTTTAAATAGGTTGATTTGAATATTTATGTCATTAGAATATTATATAATTACTTACCTACGGGCTTGTTATAAAATTGTTTAACTTTGTCTTTTAATTGATTTAATAACCAAATTAAACTGTGCTTTGTATATTTATATTCATATTTTACAAACCATACTTGGGTCGACCTACAGTGGAAGTCTATTCTGAAAACTGATTGGCTGAAAGCTTGCCTGACGCTCGGCATTTAAATTGTAGTTCTTGGTAAAATGGTGTATTCAACCCAGGAATGTTGTATCTCGTGTATCGGTGCTTTAAACCGAGCACGTTAAAAAACCAAAGGGTCTCTTCGCAAAGAGCTAGGGTAACGCACCCGGATCTCTTGTATCATATTCTGTTTCTCAAAGTCTTCCAGTGTCTGGATTTGACTACGACTCTTTTATCTCATGTCACTTATGGCATTTAAACACAATTTAAGTCGGGATGGTGTCACGGCGGGGACAAGCCATAATGCAGCCTACAGGCACGGGCAGACCTTGATAAACTCAAATGATCAAACAAAAACCATACTTGGACTGGTTTTTTATCTACTTAAAAGCCGAATGAATCATTTTCTTGAAGTTATCTTTCTTCAGACGATTTCTTCACTTTTTTATTTCCGACTTCAGCTTTTTTAAGTAAGTGCGTGGATTCCCTATGGACCATTCACGTTGTTTTACAGTAGGTATTCAATATAAGACTATTAATTGTTCCTGAGATTTGATTTTTTTCTGCTGATCAATTTTATACTGTTTAATCATTTACTTTAGAGTTTTTTTTTATTTTATGATACTCAACTGTTGATTGTGACACTCGGCGAAATTATTTGCAGCTGACAAAGGCACTTATAGTTTCCTATTTACATTGCTAACTTATTATTGCCATTCGAATGACTTGAATTTTCAATTGACTGTATTGAAAATGAACACATCTCAGTCGTTTTTCACTCCCAACCTAAGCCCTGTGTCGATGCTGAGGGTTCATGTAACCGCCCGTGTGGCTACCATAACTCCTTAAATAAGACAGGTCGGATACAGTTGCAAAAGGGTATAGCAATGCCTGTTCTGATTTTTGTACATGTTTCACTGTTTTAATATTAGTTGTTACCAATACACATTTTGTGACATAGATTGAGCATGGTCATATAAGAAAAGGGTCATGACAAGATCTGTACAGTTCGAGGATGTGAGGATCATATCAATCCTTGAACAATTCATGTCGATGGTGCGGGGCGTATAGTCTATAATAAAAAACATGTTATACGCGATTCTTTCAATCCCTAACGTACGTGAAGGATATATCATATCAAAAATTGTAATAAATATGTAAACGTTCAATTATTTTGACTACAGTGGATTCAATCAGCGGTAAAAGGCCCAGTTAAAGCCCTCTATTAGTCCTCCTCCCTCCAAACAATGAAAAAAAAAAGAAATAAAGAAAAAAATCTGTATACCATGCCCTCTTACCACTTATGCGATCTGAGTATCCTGCTGTGCAGTTTTGGGGGTTTTATTATAAAAAATCACACAAATGGACCCTAAATGGCCCTGAGCCAATCAAAAAATGCACAGGAAATTGGCCCCTATTTTGACACCAGTGCAATTAGCAAGAGATGCACAGCAGAGGATTATCTTGCCAAACATATTACAGTGGGGGTATTCCAACATGTGTTCAAAGCAATATCTGGGACATTTGTAAATTGTCAAAGTTGATTAATCATTCGACGTGTTTTTGTACTGAGCAGGCACATTACAGATATTAAAAAATACCGTAAATACGAAATGTACGTATGATTACTATCTCGAAAACGCCCCCTATTATGGCAAGTGAACACATCTTTTTATGATAAATGTACAGTAACTTACTCGTAGTATTGAACGATTTGTTTACGGATGAATGCCCATTTCCTTTGAGCGTTTCCATTTCGTGTAGACTTAATTCTGCCGAATATGTTTTTCATTCTGCAAAGCGAAACAGGTGGAGTAGACCCGTCACGTGAATAAACAGACGTTTAAAAACGAAATTATAAACTTCCTGTCAAAGGGAACTTACTGTGTAAGGCAACATATGTTCTTGTTTTTCCGTTGTTTGCCATTGGCGGTGTTTGTGCAATTATTCCTATGATTACAGATGTGGAACACACTTAGAATGATTAGATATTCTTTAAAACAATAGTCAGATGACATTAATTCAAATCTTAATGATTTTAATGGGTGAAGTGAGCGCAGCGAAAGGGACCTTCCTAATCATTAAGCTATTAGATCTGACTTCGAATACAACATCTTTTGCTGATATAATATTGTCAAAACAAAATCTGACACAGGGAATTCTCGGTTTTCAACATTTATTCATCCTAAGTTTTTAGAATATTAAAAACATTGAATTAATATTTATAAATCTTATATTAGGGGCGTATTGTCACTGTAATGTAGCATTAAGGGCTCGTAATGTCTTTGCTGATACAGGAATTATGGGAAGTAATGTCACTGGTGGTGCAGCATTAAGGGCTCGTAACGTCATTGCTGATGCAGGAATTATGGGGCGTAATGTCACTGATGGTGCAGCATTAAGGGCTCGTAACGTCATTGGTGGGGCAGCATTAAGGGTTCGTAATGTCACTGGTGGTGCAGCATTTAGGGCTCGTAATGTCACTGGTGGTACAGCATTAAGGGCTCGTAATGTCACTGATGATGCAGCATTAAGGGCTCCTTATGTCACTGATGATGCAGCATTAAGGGCTCGTAATGTCACTGGTGGTGCAGCATTAAGGGCTCGTAATGTCACTGGTGGTGCAGCATTAAGGGCTCGTAATGTTACTGGTGGTACAGCATTAAGGGCTCGTAATGTCACTGATGATGCAGTATTAAGGGCTCGTAATGACACTGCTGGTGCAGCATTAAGGGCTCGTAATGTCACTGATGGTGCAGCATTGAGGGCTCGTAATGTCACTGCTGGTGCAGCATTAAGAGCTCGTAATATGGTGGTGGTGCAGCATTAAGGGCTCGTAATGTCACTGCTAGTGCAGCATCAGGGCTCGTAATTTCACTGTTGGCGCAGCATTAATGGTTCGTAATGTCATTGCTGATGCAGGAATTATGGGGTGTAATGTCACTGATGGTGCAGCATTAAGCGCGCATAATGTCACTGAAAGTGTAGCATTTATGGGGCGTTATGTTCCTGAGGATGTAACGTACAACAACATATGTTACATTCATTCAGGTGGCCATTTTTCAGATTCACCAGATGGCTGAGTTCATACACATAAAGGTGTCCGTTTCGCATATTTATTCGTTAGCCGAGGTCGTACAAACAGGCGGCCGTTTTGTACATTCACCTAATGGCCGAGGTCATACAAACAATTGGCAGTTCCGCACGTTCGTCCGATGGTCGGGGCAAACACCTAGATGGCCGTTTCGCACATACACCCGATGGCCGAGGTCAAACAAAAAGATGCCAGCTCAGCACATTCACCAGGGCAATAAACAGGTGATTTCCGTTTTAATAGTGATACAGATGGAAAAAAACTGACACCATGGCAACACACATGGGATATTCCAACACCAGGACAATGCAACAGAGATTATAGTACACATCGGATTCTCATGAGGGATGCTCCAACATCAGGGCTATACGCAGGGGTTTATCAAACGTCAAACAATACAAAGTGGTTTCTCCGACACCAGAACAGATCCAAGATGATGTCTTGTAAAGAGGACAAAACATAGGGCATTCTTCAACCTCGAGCAATACAAAGGGGTTTTCCGACTCCACCTGGGCAATCAATACAAAGATTATGCTCCAACACAAAGGCAATACACAGGTAATAATCCAACACAAGGGCAATACACAGGTGGTGCTCGAACACAAGGGCAATACACAAGTAATGCTCCAACACAAGGACAATACACAGGTGATGATCCAATACCAGGACAATACACACGTGATACTCAAACACCAGGCCAATACACAGTAGATGCTCCAAAACAAGGGCAATATACAGGTTATGCTCAAACACAAGGGCATACACGAGTGATGCTCAAACACCAGGGCAATACACAAGTGATGCTCCAACACCTAGGCCATACACAGGTGAAGCTCCAACACCAGGGCAAAACACAAGTGATGCTTCAACACCATGGCAATACACAAGTGATGCTTTAACATCATGGCAATACACAGGTGATGTTCCAACACCAGGGCAATACACAGGTAATGCTCCAAGACCAGGGCACTACACAGGTGATGCTCCAACACCAGGGCAATACACAAGTGATGCTCCAACACAAGGGCAATACACAAGTGATGCTCCAACACCAGGGCAATACACAAGTGATGTTCCAACACTAGGGCAATACACAAGTGATACTCCAACACCAGGGCAATACACAAGTGATGCTCCAACACCAGGGCAATACACAAGTGATGTTCCAACACCAGGGCAATACACAAGTGATGCTCCAACACAAGGGCAATACAAAAGGGATGCCCCAACACCAGGGTAATACACAAGTGATGTTCAAACATCTAGGCAATACACAGGTGATGCTCCAACACTATCGGTTTACAGTGTAGATGCTCCAACACCTGAGCAATATACATGTGATGGTACGACATCTGGGAAATACACTGGTGATGCTCCAACACCAAGACAATATACAAGGCATATTCCAAATCAAACACACATGATGCTCCGACATAAGGGCAATACACAGTTGTTACATTGCTTAGGATTAACAAGCTATACATTTCTTTAACCAGGTACTAAGTATTCATACAAGTCCCGTATAACAGAATTTGGGTGAAAGTGACTTGCTATCGAAATTATTTTATGATAGTTACGATTAACTTTAAAAACGCCTAGACATTAAATGCAACGCAACTATAATGGAACATGATCAATTCAATTTGAATAACATACAACCACAATGTTGGATCTGTTATTTAAATTTGTATGAAAAGCTTATCAAAACACCGCAAACAAAGTAAATCCATTTGAATATTTAGTTTAAAACCTAAACAGGTTATTGATTTACCACTTTTATAATGTGTTTGATTAAACCGCCGTCACAGAGTAGATGTGATTTATATATTGCTACCCATAGTAGATTATCGATAAAGTTGAGTTGAGGTTTAAAGCCGTCCTTCTGCACTTAACCAATTTCTATTGAATTCGGAATGATAATTGACAAAGTGTGCAGGTAATAAGGATTTCCGATATAAACGTATGTTGCATTTTGTTTTGTATTTTGTTTCAGTAATGTTTAAATGTTATAAGTATTAATTTTCCAAAATAAATTAACCTGTAGTGTCTCAAGCGTTTTGCACGTTTAATTGGTGAATGCATACTTTTAACTTTTTAACGGCAGCATAGGGTTTAAGATTATATTTTGTCGAGTGACAATATAATTATACTGATTCAACTTTTTTAAATCAACAATGGCAGACTGTCTATTCACGAAAATAATTGTACGGTAGGTGTGAACAGTTTTGTCATCTCATTATACACAATAACACCATTTTGTACAATTATTAAAGTGTCTAAAACTAGAAGATGCACCTTCATTCTTCCAAAATGGCATGTGAATAAAATGGGAGTAATTGCAAAGCTTAATAACTCCGTGGCAATTTTTCAATCTATAATTCTCCCCCCCCCCCCTCCCCCTTACTTTGACCTTACGACTGATCCGATCAACAAGTGATCGATGGCATAGGGGTTGATTTTTCCCTTGGCCATGACTTAATAACTAGTTCTCAGAAGTAAGAAGGGCTTAATTTTGTCATACCCACGACTTGGTAATCTCTAAGTCGCGGCCATGACGTACCGTGTTGTGGGAACGAGTTAGTAAATCGTTGAATTATGACACGAGATTACTAAATCGTAGGAACTAGGTAGAAAGCCGTGGCCATGTCACACTAAGTCGTGGAAACGAGATAAATATATATTTCACAAATGTCACATCTATGCCATCGAAGTTTGATGTGAAAATGGAGGAATGTCCTTTATATCGTTGCCTTTTAGTTGCAATAATGACCTATTAAGCACTCAAATTGATTTGTCCTGTGGATAATGTAAATGATGTCTGTCATTTTTATCTTTCATTTGAAAAACTTCTATAGCATTTATATTAACAAAATATGCTAATTATAACATCTGAAGTATACGCCAAATTATCGAGGGGTTATTTAGTATTTATGTTATTTGCTCTTTTGACCATTCTTATGACAAACTTCTTTTACGTTTGTATTTACAGAATATGCTTTTTGTAAATTCTGACGTATACGCCCATTTGAGGCCGCGAAATGTTGATCGGAAGGAACGTCATCCTGGTGCACGCGAACGGAATTCTAACAAGCGCCAACGTTTGCAAGACAAACGTAAAATACCACCAGAGAATGCTCCGAGGTCACGGGCAACAGAACCTCAGTTTCACCCAACTTACAGTCATGACTCAGCAGTGAAGGATTTCGGTCGACATGAGACCTTTTCTGAGCAGAACGAACAACAGAAAGTGACGTCATATTATCAGGAACTCTCAACTATTGAGGCTATCCGAAAAAGTATTGATAAAACCTCACGCGCAAAGTCTGCACCATCAGCTAATATTCCAAACTGGATGCTTAATTTAGACATTAATCTTGATGTTTCTTCAGTTGATATAATTCCACCATATGATGACGGTGTAACGTTAAAATCTCGGGCGTCCGAGACATTTTCCGAGCGCGCCTCTTTAACATTTGAAAATAATTCAGAAGACAATATTGACAACTTAAGTGATTCTGAAAAAGATTATCTAGAGTCAGTCCCAAACGAAAACATACACCAAGAAAAGGCTAAAAGTGTTCCAATCCCCGATAACAAAAAAAGAGAAGTTTACGCTGACACCTCAGTTTGCCCAAAACAGAACAAGAGTGCTCGCCCCTTATCAAATACGTTCAGAATAGCGACACCATTTTCCGCTGGGTGGACAAACACGGAAGATACAGGTATATTGTTTTCTTATTAAAATACAGACCCGATGTTGAAACACGTATATCAAGTGCAATATATTCCGTAATTTAAGATTCGGTTGCCGGAATTCAACAATACCTTATACACAGTATACCTTCATGCTACTTAAGAGAATTAAACAATATTTACAGAAATTAATAATAAGTTCGTTTTGTACAGAAGCTTGCTTCTATCTCCAAGACTAAATTACACGACAGAAGAGTTATTATTGTGTAAATCATTACTTATGGCAGGCTTGCAGAAGATATGCTAGAACGAAGGAGGTCTCTATCCAGTAATCAGGGTTTTATAAAAGAAATGGCTTAACTGTATATTAGATATGACCCATATCATACACATATATGTATTTTTAACTCAAATACTCTGTAAATCTTGTCCCATAGCAGACACGCTGAGGCTTGTATAAAGTATTTGTCAGACCTGACCCATATTATACGTACGTCAATAAGTACTTGATCTTATATGTAACCTCGTTCCGGACAGTTCCACCCGACTCGACTATCTATCAAACTTGTTTCAAAGGAGTTTGCTTATCTTTGATCATCAACTTGGTTTGTAAATTCCAAATATTAACACTAAATTTCTAACAACGAATATTCAATGTTTATACCAGACATGACTTATATTGAAACCAGACTTATGCTACATATACCCATCATTTCAGAAGTATTTGTTGTAGATTATTACCTTCAAGTATATATGAATACACGATACAGTACAAGTATTAAAAGAAATATGTTGCAGTTTTAATACAAAAATGGGAATTTAATTCACTAGTGCTCACTATTTAATGCATTTATTAAATATTTGATTCTGTAGTCTGGAGTTTTTGATACCCAACCATATTTATATTGTCGACAGACTTTGTGCAACAATATATAAAACTATTTATTATTGTAGGTATATACTTACAATGTTTAACCACAACTAAGAAAGCGCTTGCGCTTTTATCATTAAAGTTGTCAATCTCGTATACAATAGATTTCCTTATATTTACAAACTGGGTATTAAAATGTTTGTATTTTTATCAATGTTATCAATTATTCAAACTGAATAAACTGACTTCCATCAAACAGCTTTTCAATATTTATCTCTCATTTTTATTAAAACAAACACTTTTGTGAGCTATCAGCAGCAAACTATTGACGTTTCAAAAGTTTGCCATGTTTGTATTTAGCAAAAGTGTTATCACCAGTTTTTAATTAATTTCGCTCCATTAGAATTATCGTGGCAGCGAACGCCAAAAGTATTACAATATGGCTGACGATAAATACAAAAGTATCGACTTGTATTTGAAAAGACTTGGGCCAACAGTTTCTGTTAAAGGGATTTCGATTGAACAAATTGTGGATTAAATTTTAAAATATTTGCTACAGATGTCCATGCATGAATAAAACTTAAATTTATTAATGAAACGTGCTGACATTCTTCAAAGAAAATGCTTATTACGTTTTGCTTTTTAAAAAAGGATTACGCAAATGGCTCAATTGAATGTTATGAATAGATGAGACTTCTGAAAACGATGTGCATATGTTAATTTTTTTGTTATAAACGTTTAAAACTTGTGTGTTTTTATTTTATGTTATTGTGGTTTTTGAACATCATGGATGAATTCGATTTGCTGTTCAGTAAGAAATGTTGATAACAATTTTCCTTGATTTTTAAAATAAAAATAAAAATGGTAATATAATCATCAAAACAATTGTTTTAAAATTTATTTGCTCGTTTTCACTTTCTGTTATAATTAAATTAATTCGTTTACCTTTTTATTCTTGAATTATTCTTTTCTTATTAATCATTCAAGTAAGGTAATTCATTTACGTCTTTATTTCTACAATGATTTTCTACTTATTTAATTAATATATCAATTTATGTATTCATTAACCTCTTTATTTCTTCATTAACGTTCTTTTTATCTCATGCGAGGGCAAACGATAAAAGTCAATGCTGTAGATTAATCAAATCACTCAAAACAAGACAGAAATACATCAACATTTAAAAAAATGTTTTAGCGCAGATACTCATCAATACTAATTATGTAGCAGAAAACATGTGTAATACAACAACAATTAATTTAATGTCGCAAATATGTGTTTAAATATTGAGCTTCATTCAGACGCTTGAAATTATATTTGTCTACAAAATATCATTGAGTTCGTTTACCTTTCTTGGCATGCGCTGTTACCAAGGCGATTAAAGATGGTGTCGATGCAACAGAGTGGAATAATAATATATGACAAGTCCATTTAATAACATGTTCCTACCAATTGAATACACCTGCTATGATATAGATTAACTTTTTAAGGTCCGCGTCGTTACCAAGGCGATAAGAAGGTGATGTCTATGCAACAAGGTGGAATCAGGAGTACCCGTATGTAGCTATTTTCAGATGATTAACATATTTAAACAAGACAGAGCCTCATTCGTGTACCAAAGTCATACCATATTATAACATTATTCTGATTTGATACGGTTTACAATTGAAACATCACGAATTTGCAAATAGAGCCCGGTGAACATAAATGGGAAATTTTGATTCCTGGTTATCCCATATTAATTAGGTATTATTTGAAAAGGCTTAATGTGTAGACGAAGAAAATTTAAATAATGAGCCGATGGACATATTATACAAACGCTGTTAGGTCCCGAAACATTGAAAAATCGCTCAATGCACTTCCGATTTCTGTTAAAAAATACATCTGCATTAGCTATATATGCAATATATGTTATTGAACGAGAATATCATGTTTCATTACTCCTGTAACAGCTCTAGTTCAGTGTTTCAATTTTATATTTGAGTTTTGATTATTTTATTGTTTGGGCTTTTTTAATGTCATGTAATGTATTGTTTCTTTATTTATTTCAGCTATGCAGCCGAAATCTAAGAAATATATTAACCAGATGTTAACTTTCCACCATATGAAACACCATGAAAAGAAAATAAGGCTGGCAAAACGTAAGCAAACCAATTGTAAAAAAGTGAAAATACTCAGTGGCGAACATACCGTATTGTAGCAACATAAATAAAATGATAATTACTATTGCTTCTGCAGACGAGCAGAATCAAGAACCATTATATTAAGTTAGTTAACTCAAATCATTATTAATATATTTGACAACGGCAATTACAATAACAGTTTAGTGTTCGAAATTAGCTTTTGTTCAATTGAATGGCAGTATTTATACAAGAGGAAATTGGGTAAATCAGCAATTAGCCGTTATTGATTTTACTCAGCTAAATCGGAAGATTTAAATAGAGTCATGATAAGTTAAACTAGAATCGTAAACACCAAGCTGGTTAAAGGGTTGTAAAATGTATTTACCGAAATAAATAGGTCAAACTACATAATAATTAACTTTAACTATTACTTTACTACAATTTGATCGCTTTTATATAAGTGAGTTTCTTTATCTATGTTTCAAGTTTAGACAGTATGCATGTGTTCACACTTCGTTTTCATATTGTTTTATAGCAGCATGAAAATTTTGAATTTGTAAGATTTGTAAAAGTTTTCATTTGTTATTTGACCATGGCATTTCCATTTTATACACAGCCGCCATTGACAGCAAGATGCCGAACACCTTTAAATATGCATTAGGTAGGTATGTTTTCACGAAGTTCCATGCAATAACAAGTGCAGTTGATTTGCTATGTCAACTTTTGAAATATAACTTAAGGACCCAATAAAACCGGTTTTCAATGAACTGTGTATTAGAAATTGTTTCTAATTTCAAACAGATATAACTCGTACCTATAACCATTATTAGTCTTTTTAAACTGTTACACAAACTTAAAACAAGGCATGAACTTACTTACATTACAAAACTTTCGTATAGCATATATATACATAATAATAGATGAACTCTCTTCTAAACAAAATATTAAATACTTCCCTGTTGATCCTCCCCCTAATGCCCTTCGGTGCTTTGATTTTCGTGATGTCTCTTTTTCAGACCGGAAGCGTTTGGTTGATGTAAGTTTAAGATGAGATTATTAACAGCAAATAAGTTTTTGTTTGATATACAATTCAGGGATTTTTTATTACATTCAGTTACCGGTCAATTTCACAAGTAATTGTGAACATTTCATTCGGTTCATATTCAAGGCCAAATAAACTACTTGTGTACATGTCATTGATATAAGCTATTATACATTGGCTCTTCAAGAACCTAAAAGACTTGTTTATGATTTATTTTTCGTTCAGAGAATTTAACCAAAATTCTTATCTCATGGAAATTGTGAGGAATTCTGCTTTAAAACTCCATATAATAAGTGTATTATGCCCCAAAAGAAATTAAAATCAAATTATTTTGAGCGTAATTCTACTTTGTTGTTTTATCTTTAGCAACGGATTAGCGACTCTTGGATGTTTTTTATGAATTCCACTAATATTTTTTCAGCCTTCATATTTTAGCTGGCTTTCAAGAACCTTTGTTAAAATGAGATTATCATAAAACCAAAATGAAATCAAAACATCTGTAAGGCAATTCTACTTTGTTTTTATTTCCTTAGCAACGGATAAGCGACTCTTGGAGCATGTCAAGCAATTCTCCTACGCCAATGACTCAGAGAAGAATCCATAATGACAAGAACATGACGTCAACCGATTCGCAAAATGTGACGACACGAAGAAATATATCAAATGAAGACACAAGCGAACCAAAATCAACTAAATACGTTGTAAAGAACAGATAGCATTTGTGACATTAATTTTAATTAAAAAACTGTAAACCATCGCGACATTAGATAAAGTAACGATTTTCTAGAGAATGCTTTTGAACACAACAATATTAAAAACACTTTTTTATATTGAGGTGCATACCAATGGGAAATATGAAACAAATATTGCAAAGGTCCATTATTTATATCACGCAATCCGATTGGCTATATCATTCTGAGATCCAATTAAGATCAATATTGAATACTAGCCCTGAACAGCGTGTTTGATTGTTGTTGTTTTTATTTATGGTTATGTCCCTGTATTCGTCAATTAAGTATTTATATTCAAGTCATTAATATTGCTTTTTAAGTTTGGAAAGGTTATCATAATGTGGTTTAATAATTTAGCGATTGTTGATAGACATTTATCTGTTCATTATGTTCAGAAATATTTATTGAAATCCCATAAAAAAAGTTGTTGGTCTTTGTCACGATTACAAACTTATGATTGCGAAAAACTTGCTAGGAAAATTGACCGATCTTTATCAAACTTGGAACAAACCGGCGATATTGTCCTGTTTGATTGTGAAAAAGTTGGTTGAAAAGTAACTTCATCCGATCTTTTTTAAAATCTTTCTCAATTTTCTGTGTAGAAACAAATGATAATTTTATGTTTAAAAGGTAAAGAGAGGATAACCTGGTCGGGCTGGAATCTATAAACCTTTTAGATAAGAGGTCAAGAGAAGATAACCCTGGTCGGGCTGGAATCCATAACCTCTTAGATGAGAGGTCAAGAGAAGATAACCCTGGTCGGGCTGGAATCTATAACCTCTTAGATGAGAGGTCAAGAGAAGATATCCTGGTGGGGCTGGAATCAATAACCTCTTAGATGAGAGGTCAAGAAAAGATAAACATGGGTAGGGCTAGAATCCATAGCCTCTTAGATGAGAGGTGAAGAGAAGATAACCCTGGTCGGGCTGGAATCCATAGCCTCATAACTGAGAGGTCAAGAAAAGATAACCCTGATGGGGCTGGAATCCATCTCTTCTAAGATGAGAGGTCAAGAAAAGATAACCATGGTGGGGCTGGACTCCATAACTTCTTAGATGAGAGGTCAAGAAAAGATAACCCTGGTGGGGCTGGAATCCATAACTTCTTAAATGAGAGGTCAAATGAAGATAACTCTGGTCGGGATGGATTCTATAACATCTAAGGTGAGGGGTGAACAACCTAGACACAATACCACTTTCAATATGTGTAAACTTTCATTTTTTTACTCAAGCAAGCTAATTGTTAGCCGAGTTTTGTCATTTCATTATAAGAAAAGCTCTAGTTGAAGGTCACCGTCATTAAGTTAAATACAAGAATAATGCCTGTTTTCCTCGACATCTTCTTTTTACCAAAATCGTTATGAATCTTTAGAACGACGTTTGCTTTTGTTATATGAAGGTCAAGAATTACAGTATAACATTTGATAAAAAATATCCCATGAGGCTAACCCAGGGAAGAGCATGCTTAACATTATCATCCCCATGTGTACATAACCAGATATTTGTAACAAATTAATGTCATATTTCATAGGCAGAAGGGCTTTAATATTGAACTCGAAAACTGGTCATTTCATTCAAAACGCAGGAATTACGTTGAATTTCTGCTGACAGAGTTTCAAATCACTACGAAACATTTTTTTATAGTCTTTTTTGTCACAAATCAAAATTAAGTTTAAATAATTGGTATAAACTATACAACCAGCTCATTATGCAAAAGCCTGGAAACAATACATTTTTTTCATTATCCTCGTGTTTTTAGCCTTATTGCGCTCCTCATGACCACCTTTAGAGCAGTTTTGTCCGTATCATATAACAATAGGTCACTCAATCTAATACATAGATTTTAAAAAGGCCGTATAAACATCATGTCAAGTTAAAAGCGAAGTAACTTGTCATGTCAGTGCTATAATAGTAGGTCGTTTGTTAAATAATGTAATGCAAACTACAGGGACAACCCATCAGTAAAAAAACTCATGTCTCCTTTGTACACAACCAGCTACTATTATCATCCATAGTCAGAAAAGAAAATGGGCCATTTAATTGAAAACACAGGAATAAGGTTAAATAATGCAAACGAGTTTCAGTTTTCCGAATATCTATCAAATCACTACTAAACGTTTTTTATATTCTTTATTTGTCACAAGTAAAAGTTAAGTTCAAATATTTGTATTTTACTATAATACTACGTCACTATCCAAAATGCTGGATATATACATATTCACATCATCCTCGGGTTTTGACCCTTTAAATGAGTTCGTTATAATTATCTTTAGAGCATTGCCGTCATTGAATGAAAAAAGGTCACTCACTCTAGTACAGAGAAACTAGGACTTTAATCCTTATTGTATGAAATTAGGGCACTCAGTCTGATACAAAGGTTCTGGGACTTTATTCCTTATTGTATGTTACGATTCGTAATAGATAAAAAAATAAACATTTTGAAGATCTAGCGCCCTTGATTGACTAAAAATGTAGGGCAAACACTATCCCAGTTTAGATGCACAAGGAGAGTGCATTAGACTCTGAACCAGTGCAAACATCACAAACAGACCATAAACACGAATCAAAACATTGTGTCAAATAGTATACTATTTGTTATTTTATTCCAAAGAAAATAAAAACTATCATGGTGGCGACACATTTTATAATTCAGCAATACACTTACCTCAAATTTTAACAAGCATTATTTGAACATTGCAAGTATTAGCTATGTATGAAACCCATCGCTAACACTATAAGTGATTCATTTTGTTCAGCATCCCGATATCTACAAAACTCATTGCTTTTCATAAGGAGCCATTGCTCTTCAATTTAAAGGATTCAATAATGCTCCGTGAGTGGCACATAGAGGCGGGGCTATATTTTCTCTACATAAATTCAGACCCATTTAGTTTGATAGTGGGGCTGTTATGTGGGTCAAATATCGCCCTTTACAACGGATTTTCATTTAAAAGATTTTGGTTAAGCACTCGATGTATAGTGTTCATTTCAAATGGTAACAAAACGGAAGCATAAAAATGAAGCGCTAAATGAGATAAAATCATTAGATAACAAGAGATGTTAGTGAAACATTTATGCCCCCTTGGGAGCCAAATTGTTAGTAGGATTTGGACAAAATAAAATATGGACAATCAGAAAACCTTTTTTCAGCTTACAGTCACACTGACCTTGACCTTTGACCCACTGACCTCAAAATCAATAGGGTTCATCTGCTGGTCATGACCAATAAGCCTACCTAGTATGAGGTCCCTGGGTCAAAGCGTTCTCAAGTTATTGATCGGAAACCGTTTTTCATGTTAAGGTCACACTGACCTTGACCTTTGACCCACTGACCTCAAAATCAATAGGGTTCATCTGCTGGTCATGACCAATACACCTACCAAGTATGAGGTTCCTGGGTCAAAGCGTTCTCAAGTTATTGATCGGAAACCGTTTTTCATGTAAAGGTCACACTGACCTTGACCTTTGACCCACTGACCTCAAAATCAATAGGGTTCATCTGCTGGTGATGACCAATACACATACCAAGTATGAGGTCCCTCGGTCAAAGCGTTCTCAAGTTATTGATCGGAAACCATTTGGTATTCCGACCGACCGACAGACAGACCGACCGACCGACCGACCGACCGACCGACCGACATGTGCAAAACAATATACCCCACTTTTTTCAAAAGGGGGCATAAATATACATATATGATAACAGATAGTATATTGTAATTTTAACAATGAAATGATAACTTGAAACAAAATATACGAGTAAATGCATCTTTTATATGTACATTTCGTACATTGTTGTGGTATTTGAATGCTAAAACAAATAACTAAAGCATAAATCATAAATCAACAATTAAATAGACGATGAATTAAACTGCTTTTTTGTGTGTTTTACTCATGTTTTATAAATGCGAACAAAAATGGCACTGCTAGGTTTTTAACACGTTTAGATTTTAAACTGATTAGTGAAGAATCGTAGCTGATCGCTGAAGACTCTTCATATTGTGACCACGACATACATGTGTGATAGCTGTTGTTACATGTAAAAACTTGAATACATCAGTACATAATAGTGTAGAGGATTACAAAGGAATATTTTCTGCGCTCATAGTTCTGGTCGCTCATTAAACTACACTGCGCAGCGAAAGTTATGTCTAACCCAAATAGTACATCTACCCCGATTTCTAAGTCGGCGGCCTCCAAAAGGGACTTATCATCACCCATGGACGATGCCGACACCAAAAAGTATAAACTGTCTGAATCAAACACAACAGTACATATTGAAGATACCAGTGGCATCGCCCCTTGTGCACTTTCCAAAGAAGATCTGTTTTATGTCTCAAAGCAAATATCAGCAACATTTCATGATGACATGTCCACTCTGGTTGAGACACTGATATCAAAGTTAGTGCCTCCTCTTGTCAAGAGTATTCATGCTGACCTAACATCACGCATCAATGCTCTGGAATACGAAAATGCAGAACTTAAAAGCAAAGTCTTTAAGCTTGAAAATAAAGCCGATAAAGCTGAACAATATAGTCGGCGAAATTGCTTGCGTGTTGCTGGTGTCGCAGAAACGACTAGCGAAAATACTGACGACATCGTTTTGGGCATATCTAATGCTGTCTCGAGCGGCTTATCGATCGAAGAAATTGACCGCAGCCATCGTGTTGGGCCGGTGCGCAACGATAAAAAGCCGCGCGACATCATCGTGAAGTTCGTCTCGTATCGCTCTAGGCAAAAACTGTACCAGCGTAGATCAGCTCTCAAAAAGTCTAGCGAGCACTCGTATGTCTACGTCAACGAAGACCTCACCAGAAAACGAAGCTCTCTTCTTTATGAAGCTAGAAGACACGCCAAAACTGGTTCCCTGTTAGGCGCTTGGTCGTCCGACGGGAAAGTGCTTATTAAGGACAAGGCAGGCAAAATACATGCTATTAACTGTCCTGATGAACTGTACGCTGCTCTACCTGCAATGTCCTATGCCTCAGCGGTGCAGAAATAATACACATTTTCGTCATATGACACAGACTTTTTTTGTTCTGCAGTATACTTCGATCGTTATTTTGCTCGTCAACTGGCGAGTTCACCTGTACCATATTCATTGTAATCTTGTGTTACTGGCCGTTCTGCATCCGTGATCCTATAATATTAAATTAAACAATTATGTTCAACATATCATTTATCTTTTATTATTATAAAGTGATTGTAATACTGATAAATTATCTTAGTGACGACTGAACAGATAATCCGTTATTATTCTTTGAAAAATAGCAGTGTTATTATGTCACCATATGCTTTTTATAAACTGGTATAACATGCATCGTACTGATTAAATAATAAGCTATTCACTCTAAGCTATGTTTAGATATATAAATTATCGATCTTGATATTTAAATATAGCCTTAAAGATATATTTGGTAATATCCATAAAATATTGAAGATATTGTTACTTGTTTTTAAACATTTGGATTATACCAACATAATATTTTTCATAACTATAATATATATAGTGTAGATAAAGTACTTTTGTTGCCAAATTTTAAGAGAAAACAATACAAGTCCTATTTGTAAGATATTTTATGCACTATTGTTTTGACCAATTCACCATTATCATGTATCGTGGAACATTATATTTTTGTTCCGTTTTTCTTTTTACTTCCATTTTTGTTCACTCATTGTGTCTCCAAGATATTACACTTTACTCTGTAAAAAGATATGAATTCAGCGACCGCACTGTTGTATACTTCCTTATGCGACTGCGTCTCTTCTGTACACTTGTTTCACATATAACCTAAATATGCCCCTTGAGTTTGTTCATTCCCCTACTCAACAAACCTTTGACATAGGATCAAGACTTACTCGTCTCTTAACCCTGTTGTTTTCCCTGGTAATATTGTTCAACACCATCTTCGCTTTCTCAGTGCTTGTGAACTTAAAGTCACTAGACACTAGACTCTGTGGTAAGATATACCGTGGTCTGCAATCCAAGAAGTATGACCTAGCAGGAAGCCGAGTGTTCCAGTGTAATAACACTTTTATTAGGAATTGTATACTCACACTATCCGTATATACTCTTTGCACCTGGTTGGCAGTACTTCTTAACCAGAGTGGTGACATCCATCCTAATCCAGGCCCTGTAGATCACTCATCACGATCATCGTTAGATTTGTCCCATAATTTATCCTTGGTTCATTACAATGTCCAAAGCATATTACCAAAACTTGATATAATCAAAGCTGAACTTCTAGACTTCGATGTTTTAGCGTTTTCGGAAACTTGGTTATCACAGTCAGTTGACACCAACAATATTCTTCTTCCACATTTTCAGGCTCCTGAACGCAAAGATCGGGCAACCAACAATTATGGAGGTGTTATTTTATATGTCAAGGAAAATATATTTTATAAGAGGAGATTTGATCTAGAAGTTCTGGACACTGAATGCATTTGGATCGAGTTGGCTATTAAACCTAACTTGAAGATGCTTGTTGGATTGTTTTATCGACCCCCAAACACTTCTGCTGTCTTGGATTCACGTATTGAGGAGTCTATTGACACGGCTGTAAACACTGATATTTCTAACATTGTTTTGGTGGGTGATTTTAACTTGAATGCTACTCCATATTGTATCAGTCCTAAAATAGTGTCTTTATGTCAGCAATATGGTCTTACCCAATGCATTGATGAGCCCACTCATTTTACCGAACATTCTTCGTCTATTATTGACCTGGTATTTTTAAAAAATACTAGAAGTTTGCTTCTCTGTGAAGTTGGAGATCCCTTGTTTGATCAACAAGTTCGCTATCACTGTCCCACTTTTGTCTTCTTTAAGTTTTGTAAGCCAAAGTTAATTTCTTATCGTCGTCTTGTATGGCTGTATGACCGTGGTGATTACAATACATTTAGAGCACACCTCGAAGATTTTGATTGGGACTCGATTCGCTCCAATGATCTTAATACATGGGTTTCTCGTTTTACTTCTACTATTCTTGATGGTGCCAAGCGCTATATACCTAATCGTATGATCACTATCAGACCTCAAGAACCAAGATGGATTTCATCGGATATCAAGAGGCTCATTCGTCGTCGCAAACGCTTATATAAAGAGGCGAAGAGGTCAAACATACCATCTACATGGAGGAAATTTAGAGAGCTACGGAATCTTATTATTTCTAAAATTAGAGAAGCCAAGGCTTTGCATATTGACTCTATCTCTAAATCTCTACTCGAAAAGAAACATTCCAAAGGCTGGTGGTCTACCATTAAACAATTCTTGTCCCCTAACTCTGGTTCTCTTTCGATTCCACCTTTAGTTGTTGAATCTGGTATTATTCATAGCAATGCAGATAAGGCTGATGCTTTCAACACTTTTTTCGCCAATCAAACACATCTCACAGAGCCTAACAGTGAACCTGTACCACCGACTTACCATATATCCTCCCTACTAGCAACAGTCGTTTTTAGTCCCTCGGATATAGAGCCTCTCCTTCGTTCTTTGCCACTAGGGAAAGCTGTAGGTCCAGACACGATTAATAATCGTGTTCTTATTGAACTATCTGCCGTCCTCGCAAAACCACTTAGTGATATTTTCAATTATTCGATGTCTATTCCATCCTTTCCTGATTCCTGGAAGATTGCTAATGTTTGCCCTATCTTTAAGAAGGGTGAGTCTAATCTTGTCGCTAATTATCGACCTGTATCTCTACTTGACTCACTTGGCAAAGTCTTTGAACGTGCAGTCTATAAGCACTTGTTTAACCATATTGTAGATAACAATATATTGACGGATTTTCAGTCTGGCTTCCGACCATGTGATTCAACTGTGAATCAACTATCCTTTATATATAACAGCTTCTGTGAAGCACTTGACAACGGTAAGGAGGTGCGTATCGTATTTTGTGATATAAGTAAAGCCTTCGACCGTGTCTGGCATAGAGGCCTTCGTTCGAAATTGGCGTCCGAGATCATTTGCTACACTGGCTTGGTAGTTACCTACAACACCGCAAACAACGTGTTATACTTCAGAATTCTTCGTCTTCCCTTCGTTACATTAAAGCAGGTGTTCCTCAAGGTTCCATTTTAGGACCCTTGCTCTTTATCATTTATATTAATGACATTGTTCGCGACATCGAAGCTAACATCAGTCTTTTTGCTGATGACACTAGCCTATCTATGGTAGTCGATACCCCTAACAATACTGCTTCTGTTCTTAACTCGGACTTACAGAAGATAAGCCGTTGGGCCGATACTTGGTTAGTCTCCTTTAATCCCCAGAAAACCAACTCGATGATAATTTCCAGGAAACTCCACCGACCCATAAACACCTCGGTATGTTTCTTTCTAGTGACTGCTCCTGGTCTGCCCATATTGATTATATCAAATACAAAGCATGGTCCCGTGTTAATATTCTACGTTCGCTCAAGTTTACTCTTGATCGTCTCACCCTTGAGACAATTTATATGACCTTTATCCGACCATTGCTTGAATACGGCGATATTATATTTGACAACTGCACTGCAGGGGAAAAGCAGGAACTTGACAAAATACAACACGAGGCTGCGAGAATCGTCACAGGTGCAACAAAGCTAGTTTCTATTGATAAACTTTACAGTGACCTGAACTGGCAGCCCCTTTCAGATCGCCGCACCAACCACAAACTTATTTTTATGTTTAAAATCAAATCCAATATTAGTCCTACATACCTTGTTAATCTCATTCCTTTACGCCCAGCCGATCCTAGGTACAATCTTCGAAACTCTTCGGATATTCCACTTATACATTGCAGATCCACACTATACTATAACTCTCTTGTTCCGTCTGCCATTCGTGCTTGGAATACTCTCGATTCAAGTTTCAAGTCCGCTGACTCAATACAAAGTTTTAAAAGGCTGATTAGTAATACTCCTAAGGTTCCTCATTATTTTAACACAGGACCTAGGCGTTTACAAGTCCATCACACTAGGCTTAGGCTAGGCTGTAGTCTACTTAATTATGATCTTTACCGGAAGAATATTGTTTCCTCACAAGCTTGTCTCTGTGGTGACTCTGAATCTGTCCGCCATTTTATGTTATTTTGTCCCCTTTATACCTCCTACAGAGAGGATATGTTCGAGTCAATAAATTTGCTCGTCCCTGGTACAGCTATCACGCTCGACTTATTGCTAAAGGGTAACGTTCGATTTACTGATCCCGTCAACTCGCAGCTTTTTTCTATTGTTTACTCATACATTGATTCTACCAAGAGGTTTCTTTGAGTACTAACTCTCTAAACAGCTTATGTGTGCGTTGAAATTCATCTAATCTGTTTACTTTGAGACACATCATTCCCATAATATTTTACTGTTTCTAATGATTTTGTATTATGAGCGCTTAACTCATTTTATCTATATGTTTGACTTACTAAAATATTTACATTTTACTATAGCAATATTCATTTGTAGTACCGCTCAACTTAAAACTTGCTCTATGTTTGATTTATTACAATACTTAAATTTCATAATAGCATTATTCTTCTACATTTATTTTAGACATATTCATCTTCTTGGTAAATACAATAAATGATATTTTGTGCGACAACCTTTTTCTGATTCGTAAAGTATACATGCATACGAAAATGATCTATATAAGCTATGCTTTCGATCAAATTCTTTGTTTTTCATTGATGTATATATGTTGTCTTGTGTTATTTTCCTCAATAAATATGTTTAAACTAAGACTCTTCAAGATTAAGCTTTAGCTGCACAGCTGCATATAGCCACGCCTTCTGTTTACATATGCAAAGGCACAATTTAAGTGCCAATGCTGACTTAAATCACGTCAAAATATCCTTGGGAGGAGGGGGAGGGCATGCAGTGATTGACAGTCGCACGGCATAATGAAACGATGAAAGAACTTAATAAACTCAAATCTAAAGTTAGTATTTGAGTTTTAGACTGATGATTTGTCAACGGCATCCTATTATTGCCTTGACATGGCAAGTAACTTTGCACTCGTAATGACATAATGTTTAAATTTATAAGGGCAACGGCAAATCTGCTCTTAATTTATTGGTGAGAATTCCATTTAAAGGCTTAAACACGAGGATAATGCCCAAATCTCGTTGTTCCAGTCTTTTTGCCCCATGACATAGCTAAACAGTTTATACAAAATATTAGAACTTAACTTTGGCTCGTAACAAAAAGAATATTCAAAAATATTTCGTAGTGATTCGATAGGAATTCGGTAAGCAGAGTTCCAACTCGTCTGTATTTTTAAACATTTTTTTCTGCGTTATGAATTAAATTACACATTTTCGAGTTCGATATAAAATCTTTGCTGACTATCAATGCTGACAATAACTTGTTATGTATACATTTGGATGACAGAGTGTAAGACATAATATTGGCCTTGGTTGGCCTGATGACCGATTGTTATCAGATGATTCAGAAATCACTTAACCTACATCTTTCACAAACGAAAAGCGTTCGAAAGATTCATATCTAGTTTGGTTTTAATATATACGTCGAGGGAAACGTAATTTTCTTGTTTTTGACTAAGTGACCTAGTTTGACCTTCAATTAAAACAAAACTATTCTTGATAGTAAAATTATACATATCGAGTAAAATAAGCTTGCTATAGTAATACAAATAAACATTAACACAAGATGACAGTGGTTTTATTTTTAAGAAGTCCACCTCGCACATATACGTTCGTGGGTTCAAGCCACACCAGAGGCATCTTCTCTTAGGCTTTCATACAGGACAATATAACTGGTTTCTACCAAAAAAGCGGACTGAAGTTTGGTAAAGATTGGGTAAAATTCTTCTCTTAAGTTCATTAAGACAAACAAATCAAGTATGTTTCAGAGTGTTTTGTCCCTGAATGTGAACATGATGAGATGTTCCATTTCATGATGAAATACACATTATATTTTTTCTCTGAATGTGATCATGTTGCGATGTTCACTCTCATGATAAAATAAACATGTTAAAGTGTATTTTTCACTCTTTCCTTTAAATTTGAGAAAAAAAAACTTGTGTCTTTTTGTATCTAAATGTGAACATGTCGTTATGAGAATAAGCATGTCAAGCGGTCTACTTTATACCTCAAAGTAAACATTTTGAGATTATCCATTTTACTATGAGAATAAAGATGTTTAAGTGTCTTTTTTGTCTCTGAATGTGAACATGTTGGGATGTTCCCTCTCAGGATGAAATAAACATAAAAGTGTATAGTTTTCACTTTTTCCTTTCACTATGAGAATAAAGTTGAATAGGTGTCGTTTTTCTCTCTAAATGTGATCATGTTGTAATGAAAACAAACAAACAAACATGTTAAGCGGTCATCTTTATACCTGAAAGTAAACATGTTGAGATTATTCATTTTACTATGATAATGAAATGATAAGGTGTCTTTTTTGTCTCTGAATGTGATCATACTGAGATATTACCTTTCATCACGAAATTAACATGTTCAGAAGACTTTTTTGTACCTGTTTGTGAACATGTTGAGATGTCACCTTGCATGATGAAATATACATGTTTCGGTGTCTTGTTGGTGTCGGACTCTAAATATGTTGAGATGTTCTCTTTTATGATGAAATATACATGTCTATGTGTCCTTCTTGTCTCTGAATGTCAACATTTTGTGATGCCCTCTTTCGCTATGAGTTTAAATATGTTAAGGATTCTCTTTTGCCACTTAATGTGAACAAGATAAGGAAGAGTATTTATTGGGCATAGTTACGCACCCTAAATTTCGTAATATGACTTATTCGATTATTTCATTTATAATAAAAATACATTTATGCGAAAACAAGCAATTGTAAACAGTGAGTAACACAAACATAGCTTAAAAGTTATATCAAAATGCATAGTAATTTAGGGATGGATAACAAGAGACAGAACTTAAAGTGATGGCATGTTTATTCAAACTGTTAAACCATTTAAATTCGATAATAATTATAATATAAGTCAAGCAATTTTAATCGATTAGCGCCTTGTGCTAAATGAAGCCAATCAAACAAATCAAGGTGTGAGATTCTTAACTGAACCCGCAAAAATGACATCGACCCAAGCAAACAAATCAAAGTGTGAAATTCTTGTTTGGGGCCGCGAAAACGACTTTGAGCGTGGAGAAATATCGACCCTCAAGATATCGAGCCATCCGATCGAAATTTATATGAACAAAGAGTAAATAAAAATCGGTCCTTTTAATTTGGTTCGAGCCAACAAGGATATCGAGCCATGAGATATCGAGCCAACGAGTTGCGACTGTAATGGGATTAGCTGTGTTGATAGAATATGATTATTGTAAGCAAATGGAGTTACATTCTAAGTCAGTTGGATAACATAAAATGAAATTATTGTTATTGAGAATGGCTCTTTCGCTACAAACTCATATATAACGTTTTCGAGCAAATGTTTTAGTCGCGCCACTAACCCTGATTTTGCGAGCATGTCGTCACGCAATAAAGCGGATTTGCAGATGTGCGTGTATGTGCATGCTTTCACGTTTTTGTGCGTGTGTCTCGAGGAGGGCCCAGCAGTGTTTTCAAGCTACATCGAAATCTAACAGAGACCGCAGAAATAATATTGTTTTTACAAGACTGCCATTTTAACAATTGATTAAGCAACCGATGCCTATTGAAAAAGATTCAGATATGTGATGAAACAAAAATCAATAAAAACTTCAAAATAAAAATGATTAATATGCAGTTGACACCGGAAAAGTGAAATATTTAATCAGTGGTGAAGGTCGAGTGATAAACGTATCATCCGCTTGATTAGAGGGTCACATGTTTGATCCCCACTCGGAGCATCATTATAATTCAGGAATGTTAAAAGTGTTTATGAGGTTATTAACCACATGTATATAACACATCTTAAAACTGCTATGTAACATTTTCATATTTAGAAGATCATCGCGAGGTCAAATAAATCATAGTTTTACCATTACGTGTGTACAAGTACATTCATAATCTCCATTGTTCACGAACCGATACATTTATAAATCATTAATGCAAATCCATCAAAAACACCTTTTGATACAGAACAACATCTTTCCGTTTCATTTGCTTAACGTTACTATAACATTTCGTTATTGTTCCAAGAATACATGACGTTCTCTTGACATTCATTTCCTCAAAATATCACTATTTGACGTCAACATTACGACAGCGGACACCAAAACAACGTTGACGTCATTATTGAACGCATCTTTTTCAATTGATTGCTAAATTAAAAAAAAACTTTCCCAGAAAACTCATATATTTTATTGCATAACTAGAAAGACTGAAAATTCAGAAACTTGTGAATGTGTTCGAGTGGCCAAATTATCGATTTTCTAAAAATATTTGGACTGTGCCAGCGGGAGAGGGGTTCACATTAATTATGCTGCCAAATAAGACCAGAATTTCATTTAAATACCCCGTCGAACCCCGTTGGCTCGAACCCCCAGGGACCGTCGAAAATACCTCGAGCCTCGAAAAATTCGAGCCAAGCGGTAATGCTTTCCATCAGTATAATGAAATCGGTCGTTTATATCAGTTCGAGCTAACAAGGAATTCGAGCCAATGGGATTTGACTGTACTTTAATTATATCTTTTGCTGTAATTAAGGTTTCAAACAGTAAACTAATGGGAAATATGTTTTGGTCCAAAAACATGAGCGAGTCACTTTAAAACCTTTTTTTGACATGAGTTACATCTAGTACACCAATGTTTGTATAATTTATTCAATAAGTATATAAGAAAATAAGTTGCACATTGGTCAATGTCTGTTTTATTAATCAATTGAAATATAAGGAAACTATTTAACTATGGTCAATATCTGTTCAAACAATTCAATCCATCTTTTTGGAAACAATTCACACTTCTGTAGAATTATTCATTCACTATACATGTATAAGGACACGTACTTGTATGTTTAATTTCAATATAAACACATTATAAACAACATATTTACTAAATACAAACTGCATGGAAAAATGACACACCGTGTCTATAACTCTATAGTCTATATTCTGAATCATTCTATTACACAATTACATTTTTTGATTAAACATGTTCAAGCAAGAAACCAACTTGTTAGTATATTTCATACACAATCACCTACTAACATTTCAATTAAAAATACACATTCCCATACTCGTATATTATTTTCTTATAACACATTACTACACGACTTGTCACTAATGAAAACTGTTAGAATTCAAAATAATTTAAAAGTTTCCGTCAAATACTCTCACAGTAATTGAATTGCGCGATATGTGCAATTAAGCATTGTATATGCGTATTGTCAGTATAATATTATACATTAAAATTATTCTTAAACATTACAATTACTTCACACCTGATACAGACTTCATTCATATAAATTGACAGACTTGATCTAAACTAAGTTGAATACTTTCACGAAATTCTTCAATTCAGGTCTGCCATACTGACTGCAGATGATAAACATCATCTTCTTCAGTGAACAGTAAGCCACACTGCATGGACTCTCTATCCCCTCTTCCTTCCCCAGCAGTTGGGTTACTTTGCTGGTGAGTGTATCCAGTAACAGAATGTTGTCACTGCCCTTCCCACTCACGAGCAGCTGGTTGTCCCCAATGGCTGTCAGACCCTGTGGTGATCTCAGTATCGGATCTTGGTACGTCTGGAGCACCTCTAGTGACATGCTCAGCTTGGTGATGGTGTGGGTGCCCCAGTCTGATACATATATGACCGGAGGAGTCTGGCTTTCTCTGGTCACTGTCAGATAATCAGGACAATTAAACAAAGGATTTCCACTGCTGTCTTTGTCCGCACTCTTCTTCACCTTTCCCTTCATGTCCATCAACACAACCTTGACTGGGTGGTAGAAGGACACTATCAAGTTGTCATCACAGAAATCTATTCCACAACATTGTCCATCTACTTTAACAAGATCCAGTAATGTGGCATTTTCCTGAGTAGATACGAACTGTATCTTTCCCTCGTCAGGCAGAGTGACGGCTGTCCTGTCTCCGGGCAGAAGACACAGGTCCCTAGGGTTACCTGGTAGTTTCACCTGGGACACCATCTTGTTGGTAGTGGTGTCCACAAGCTTTACTGAGCAATTGTGGAAGTCAGACAGTAGGAGCCTTTCTCCGGACAGGAGGGCCACACTGGTCAGGAAGCATTTACTGGTGCCGGCTGAAGTCTTCACTGGAATGTCAGGCAGCTTGCTAAACTGGGACTGGCTTAGGTCTGCACGGCTCTGGTTTAAGGCTGAAATAACGAAATAAAACTGTTCATGGACAACAACTTGAAAAAGTGTTTATGTCCGCTTCGCTAATATTTAACATGTTTCTAAACATGCGATTATGGCCTTGATGGAACGTGCATGTATAAAACAATATAAAAATGGGCATGTACACAAAGAGATATTTGAAGCTTTAAAATAATTCTTCTTGGATTGTTTGCGAATCTGAACTTTTATTAAATTGTATGAACACAATTTATAAATGGTTCGAGCAACAACAAATAAGACGACAAAAGATTAGTTTGTTTCCTGTTTTCCCGACTTTAACTTCATGTACTGTCATTTTCAATCCGTCAATTTTTTTTTTGCAATCAGAATTGAACTTGGGATGCCTAATTGGGAAGCGGGTGCGCTTACCACTATGCTATCTGGACAACCTAAAGTAAACTGCTCCATATTCCAAAGTAAATGGTGTAACCATAGGGGGCAGTATGAGTCAGAAATAAATTGTGTTACTATAGACACAATATAAGTCCGAGACGTATACAGTGTAACCATAGGGGGAAGTTTCCGTAAGAGGTATGCGTGCCACACAAGGGTGCAGAATCAGTCAAAGAAGTATATGTTGTAACCATAGGGGAAAGTTTCAATCAGAGAAATACGTTGTAACCATAGGTGGCAGAATCAGTCAGAGAAGAATACGTTGTAACTATAGGGGGCAGTATCAGTCAGAGAAATTGTAACTATAAGAGGCAGTATCAATCAGAGAAGTTAACATTGTTACCATTAGGGGAGTTATCAGTCAAAGAAGTATACGTTGTATGCATAGAGGGCAGAATCCGAAAGAGGAGTACACGTTGTAACCATAGGTAGCAGTATCAGCCAGAGAAATATACGGTGTTACCATAGGTGGCAGTATCGGTCAGAGAAGTATACGTTGTAAGCATAGGGAGCAGTTTAAGTCAGAGAGGCATTGTAACCATAGGGGACAGTATCAGCAAAAAAGTATACATTGTAACCATAGGGGGCAGTATCAGACAGAGAAGTATAAGATGTAACCATAAGAGCAGATTCAGACAGAGAAGGATAAGGTGTAACCATAGAGGGCCGTATCAGACAGGTATATATATTGTGTTACCATAAGTGCAGTATCAGACAGAGAAGTATAAGGTGGAACTACAGGGGACAGTATCAGACAGAGGAGTATAAGGTGATAGCAACGATGTAACACAGGGATCTTCTAATAATTTATAAATATATAAAACAATCTATGACTGATAATATCCCCATGATAGCAGCGATGTAACACAGGGACCTTCTGATGATGTAAATAAACA